>NC_143585.1:89461348-90680543 GCF_048544385.1 Mastigoproctus giganteus
AGGATCCTTACTTCTAGTACCGGTGAACGATGCCTGAAGATTAACGGGTGAGTAACCCTAATGATCGCTCCGATGATGTCCAGAAGTTTCCCCATCTATGTTAAAACATCTTCTGAGATATCTATGTTAAAATATCTTCTAATTCGTGTTCAGCAATTTGCTGGATAGGAATCTGCTCCTGACTAGTATGTGCAAGTGGAAAGAGGGATCTGCCGGAAGCAGTACTAAGCAAGTACTGACTGTAGTCTAAAGAAATCACGCTTGTCCAGCTCCTACTCGGCCACTTAAATATCTCATTGATAATTTATGTGATTACATTTAATGTAATGATTTAATTATTCATACGCATATATGTATGGATATATATTATGTGATATGTATTTCTTATGTGTATATCTTTTGTCTTATGGATGTAAAATTATATTGTAAACCACTGGCTCCACCATGCCGTGACGCTATTAATTGTATATAGCTCATACTGCAATTAAAGATTCTATTTTAGGAGGGTGTATATGGCTATCGACCCGAAGTCTTGGGGATTCTCTTGGGTTGTTAAGTTTGGGCATTGGTCTCAACTAGTAGTGCATGGTTACCTCTTCCAAGATCTGGTTAAAGAGATGCAAGAGAGGATCGAGAATGAATGCGCTGCATACCTTTAAAAATATGCCTTCTGTCAAATAAGGAAATAATGGTAAAATTTATCCCAGCAATTCGTCAAACAATTTTTAAATATGTGCGCGATAAGAAACAGCTTTGAAAACAGTATTCGAAATTAGTACTTTTGGGAACCCAAAGCGTAATATTTTCAAGGCTTATGCAACCTGAAAAGTAAAGATGATATTTAATAAATTTTAAGAAGCGAGAGCAGTAGAAAGAACCGATTGTCTAACAAACATCTTCATACATTCACAGGGGAGGTAGCTATTATTAATTTCGAAGCCACTAAGTCCTAAAGATCAAGATAACAAGGGAAAAAATTATTCGAACTGCCCGCTCGGCAGAGCAGCTGAGCTCATCGGCATGGCACTCTGCCAAGCAAAGAGAATTGCTTGATTGTTCGATTGCTAGAGCACCAGGACATCGGACCTAAATTTATTGAACCTAATAGCGAAGGTTACTAATTCCACACGAATTACTCCAGGATGACCACAACTTCAGAGGAGTTCAAAGGATTGACAATACACAAATATCATTATTCAATAGTCACGCATGCATGAATCTTATCGATCGAATTAACCTACCATAAGATATTTTAAGTTCGTTTTATGTAACCAAAATTGATGTAATTTATAAGTCATGTTAGACAACCTAAACTGACGTAGGACGCTTTATAAGTAACTTGATCGACACGAAATCACAAATAGTCACGCACTGATTAGGGGTTCACCTCATTTATTTGTCAATATACCAAGCCTACAAATGAGAAGATGCAGGTAACCTAGTTTCATTAAAAAAAAAGTAGCGATGGTTCTGACGTGAATGCAAATACTGACATCTTACGCAATCAGGTTGGATATTTACTGTAGTTGTCTCCAGCCTGCTTTTAAGCAAGCTGGAGACATTGCTAAACCTAAAAACAAAAATCGCTCCACTGTTAACCCATAAGTAACAAGGTTTATTTCTAAGAAATGAGTCTTCTGGAAAAGGAATTAACTCGTAAGCAAGAAGTTCCAGCAGTTGTAACAAACTATGGCAAATGCCTATACATTTCCAGCAAACGAGGAACAAATTGCAGAAGAAAACCGCCCTTAATGTACAAAGTGACTTGTCAACGATAGCAATGTCCATGCTGAATGCTATTAACCCAATTGGACTGTAGTCGCTGCTACCCATAGTGTTGATGTTATCTCGAATCGACTGGGAAACAGAACGTGTGGATGTCGAGGTGGACAATTGTCATAAATTTGCATCGCATTACGGCCAGATATCGCGAGATAAAATATACCAAGAAAACGTCATTAATTTAAAGTAAGAACAAACACAACTAACAAAGTCTTGGTGGCGCCTTCCGTTGGTGTGCGCTGGACTAGAGATGGACTTATTATGCAGCTTGGCTTTTGTAGCATGTCCGAAACGTATTTTAATGTAACAGCAATGACAGAAATGGTGCAGTCAACTTAACCGATGAATGTCTTAGTACTGCTAAGGAAAGATACGCCAAAATTCAATAAAATCCAAACGTTCAGGGAACTGTCCACAGAATTAATTTACCTCACTTTTTTTGGGGTTAATAAATTGCAGGAAATCAAATTAACCACGGATCGCATAACTTCGGGTCTCGTAATAAAAAGGAAGACTATTTTAGTTGGCTATTTAAAAGAAATTTAAAATTACTGAAACACTTATAAATAAACTGAAAGAAGCCAGACTGTTAAATTTTAAAATGTTCGTAGAATTGCCTTTTCTGACTGAAGAAAGGCGAACTCATTCATATATTCCTGATTAATAATTCTTCTGTTATGCGAAGGAAAAATCAGTAAGCAAGTTTCAGCAGCGAGCAGGTCGGGAGATCGAATTACACCAGCCGAGGTGACTGCCATAAAGCATGACATTGAACTATATAGCATCCCTCTGACGTCTGCTGCGGTTTTGCCGGAGTTGAAATATCTGCACAAGAACACACCAGGGCTCCGGGGAGATACGGGAAAGCTAATGTTTCTCAGTTTGCAGAATAGGGATGGAAAAGACGAGTTGGTTTCGTGTTCTGACAGATCACGCGTCTCAAATGATCCATAAATATCGCACCAAACGACCGTTGGGAGGGAGAGACATTCAATATAGGAGTTGCAAAGCTAGTCTATGTAAACAGGCATGTCTTTTCGATAATACCGACTCGGTCCCGTCTCCCTCCCGGAAATAGAAAACCAGGTTCGTTCATGTGATATGGTTGGCTACACCCCCAGTGGACGGAAATTCATATCGATGGGGGTAGGTAAGGGGGAAGGCGATTGCGATTGATGACAAACATCCGTTGACATTCGACTTCGGGAAGGAAATCTACGAGTCAGCATCGGATCGATCACAGTAGGGTCATCAGGGTTAATATCTACCGCTTTGTTGTGGCGGGAGCTACATGACTGGCTGTAATAAGCTCCAGATGACAAAATGTGATAGCAGCTTTTGTTGGCTTTCCCTTGTAAGAACGAGACGTTCGTTCTCCTCCCCCTTCTTCCCCACCCCTCTCCATAAAGAGAAAGTTGATTCCGCGCTTGAAGCGAAATGTCAGAAATGCCTTATACTTGCAGGGACCTTTATGGACACGCGTGTCTGTTGGCCCTAGCTGCATACGAGTGACCCAAGAGACACAAAAAAAGAGGAATTTAAAGATATTCTTGGATGGACTGAAGGTCAATAGTAAAGATATTTAAAATTCAATAAATATCTCGGATAACGTATTGTTACATAACGTCGATTGTACATTGAGAAAGGTCCAATCAATTTGGAAAAATGGATCACAATGTTAGAGTAGTTGAATTTCTTTTGCAATAGGGTGGAACGATTGCAAAGCACGTTTCGAATGATAAATACTGTAAAATTACACGAGCAATTTTACTCTTTGAAACTAGCATAAGTTGCATCCAAAACCACTGGAAAAAAAAAATTGTCGAAGAAAACCTACTACACTTCAAGGATGGTAAGACTGAGGATATCAGATTAAAAGTAGAATTCTGGGAGACATCGCTGGGAAAGAAGTTGTCCTACAATGAACAAATTAATCGGAAAACATTTAATATATACTAATTAAAATGTAAATTAAAGAGTTAAAAATCATGAATTACGAAGATATTTTTCGATACACTTGAATTTATGTCTGACTTGACTTTTGACTTCTTGGTTGTTAATATAAAAAATGATCTTATCTAGCGCGATGCTACCCTAATTCGAATGTTCTGAAATTGCCAAAAAATGAGTTCGCCCCTTCCCAGTTTATTATACAACTGAGAAATGGAAGAAATATTTTTAAAATCGGCAAGTTCCAGCTTACTGAGAAAGACTTCAGGAAATCTAACAGAAGTATTTTTCTCTATGGAACTTATTGAGTAATAATATTTCGCTTCCTGAAGCAGCATGTTTTCCGATATCAGTCAAATCATACTATATTATTAGACGATTTGTTGTTAATCAAACTATGGCGCATGTTTACTAATAAAATAGACTACAGCAGAGAAACAATTTATTTTAATTATAATCATAACAAAAGCAATATTAAAGAGCTCACCAATCCTTTTATCCTAGTTTTAAAATTTAAGTAACCTTTAGCAAACAGGTACTTCGTAGTATTTAACAGCATTTTTAGAAAGTTTACATAACTTTAAATTTGAATGTTTTTGAAAAACATTCAAAAAAATTGATTGTAATTCATTTTAATGTACGAGGTGCAGTTTTGACAACTCGTACAGAAAAGGAACCCTCGAATGTATTATTAATTTTAGCTATTTATGAAGATAGAAATATCAGCATATCTAAATGAAGAGAAGGTCAACAAATAGGGAATGGTGAAAAGAAGAACACGTGAAAAATGCATTACATAATGATTAAGCTCTAAGATTGACTTAGTCATAACAACATTAGATTTATTGGCTGTAAGTTGCTTATGAAGAAAATTCTAGTGATGGTAGCAAGGTTGGGGGGAAAGTTCCAAAAAAAAAGTGAAACCTTATTTCCAGTAGTTAAAGAAATCATCGAGAGCAGTAACACAACAGAAAAATCTGATTCAAGGACAATAGTGTACTGGAATTATAATTGCTTGCAAGATCTCTGGATTTCTTTACCTTATGAATCAAAGAAATCTGCTTCATTAGATGTAAAGGAGCATACAGTAGGTCCAATCCCTTGCCCTAAACCTCCAGTAGTTTCACATTCCCCTGTTACTGCATCATAGTAGCTAATTAGGCTGGCCAAACAACATCCTCTTAAATCCATGCTGATTCCTGTATAACTTTATTCCTGTCAATGTTCTATTTTTGTTTAAGTTTCCTATTCAAGTTTCCGTACTGAGACTTGTGTACTTCAAATATATTTTTAACGAATATTAATATTTACTTAGGCATCTAGATCTGGCCAATTCTCTCCTACTGTCAAACCTAATTTTGAGCAACCAATGACAAAAATGCAGAGTTAACTGTTAGCGAACTATTTAATAATAAATGGAATCAAGGACAACAAAAGGGTACTTTTTACCGAGTTCAGAAAATTGCAGCGCTAAGAAACTAAGCACCTGCGAAGTGACCCGATTGAGGTATTTAAGGCTTAAATGTATTTAATAACCTAAATGTTGATGGGATCCTTACTTTCTCGGACAAGATAGGGGATAAAATAAAAAAGGATAGCTGCAGATGCGAGAAAATTGTCAGCCAGAATGATTATTGGAACCAAATTGCGACACCCAAATTTTTGGTGTTGTAGAAGTCGAATAAATTTAAAGAGGGATTGGGCAAAGTAGATGCATAGACGTGGTAGTTTATTTCTTTCAGCTGATGCGGTATATTCTTGTTCCTTCCATTACTTTCCACTACTAATATGGAGTCTTTACTGGACAATCTCTTTTGATGACTTGAGTTATCAATCGTTGTCTTCATTCACATCACCGTGAACTAACCACACAAAAAGAAATATTCCATTTGAAGCCATCCGAAGATCGACAGGTCCTTCCACAAACACGATATCACTTTGCGATTTTCTACTGTACTGAGTATGCGATGCACGAGTTACTTCCATTCACCGCACGCAAAAAGGGTTACCGAACCTTAATGGTCGCGTGTTATTTTCGCCGATTGGTCCGAATGACGATGATCGCGTCCGAAAAGGCAATTAATTCCTTTCACATATGCTTGGAATGTCACTACACCACAGCGAATGATAGATGCTCCAATAGCACGTTCAGACTGCGCTTACAAATGGGCTGCTGTTTTTGATATTGGTATAAAAAAAGTGACTTAGAGGTTGTGCTGATCTGTACTAATAAGAGGCCAATTTTGGAATTGGCCTTATTTTATGCTCTGTATAGAAAATTATTGGAGGCGGTATTTTAAAGCTATTAAGGATTTCATCTGTAAGATGGTTCCAATGCGCTAATGCTCGCTAATTGCATCCAAAAAAGTCTTTTCAAAAAGGCTCCAGAACAAACTTTCATAAACAGTTCCTTCTGGAGAAGATTAAGTACTAATTGGGAAGGCATTTACAGAAGCTAAATACTCTTAATTTGACTTCAGCTCACTACTATTTTTAAGATCGACGAATTTTAAATTTTAATCTGCGTCTTTACAATGGTTGAAAAATGTTCTGAGCAAGTTTTCATTTCAAGAGATTTTTGGACTCGGAATGATGTAGCTGCTCATTGTGGCTAACACAGTCGATATTCTTCTAGTAATACGGAATTTTATTTTTCTGAGAGCTGGGAAGGTGAGGAGTGCAAGTTGTGAATGAAATAAAAATAATTTGATTTGGAAAGCTGCCAACCAACATTGGCAGAAAGATCTGCTGGGAGATGGTTTTCTCTTGCAGTGTAAGATTTCATTCATTTAATGGGCAGAAGCGTCTGTTCAAAAGGCTAATTCATACAACCCATTTCGAACATTCGAAGTGATTGCCGATTGTGGTATTTCATTAAGCTTCTCTTCGAATAGCGAGCAGGAATGTTGCAAAATCGCTAACGAATTTAAAAGCACAGACAGTGGCATGATTAACTATCGGGCATCCCCGATAGTTAATCATGCCACTAGAACAGGAGAGTTTCGTATATGTAGACTACACTGCATATGACGAGATGAAACATTCGCATTTGAATAACACATCTGTAGTACTCCATAACTTAAAATTCTTAACTAATTCCAGCAAAAAAAAGCCAAACGTGAAGGTGATTCAAATCAACATGACTGCTAAGATACGGTGATGTTCTTATACCCTATCTTGTAAATTCCTCTAGCCCTTTGTAGTCGTCCCGTAGTATAAAGATGAAATTTATTCTATAATAATCGATGTTTAGTCAAAGTCAACGAATCGTATAAGTTATTTTTAAAATTCCGTGTTATATACGTATTCAAAGCCACCCAGGGACAGCAGTCAGAAGGAGCCGCATGAGATTCAGGGGAATGAATCACTTTTTTCTTTTTGAAAAAATTCGAGGCGTACTCCACTTCAAACATTCAATCGATCATGGATTTATACTCTCATTGTGATCAGCAGCTTAACATTTAGATCGATCGTTGTGAAAACATTGAAATCTGGTTATTACTTATATATACTCAAAGAGTTCAGGACTAAACATGGTAAATTCAATATAGTTTTTTGAATTGCAAATGAAGTCTGAGGAATTTTGTTTATTCCGTTTGCCCGACGACATGCAATTGTAAGAATTGCAAATTGCATTAAAAAATTGAGTATAGGTATTAACGCCAGTCTGTTTTAAAAATCGATTTGTCTATTTTGAGGACAAAATTGTTTCTTGTGGAAAATTTTACTCCATCGTCATGAGCTTCGATGAAAACAAAAACAGAAAAACTTCTCGAAGTTATCCACTGGATTCCAATCTTCAAGCAATAGCGTATGCTCAGGTTGAGTTGCTTAGATTGACACCTAAGTAAAGCGATGACATGAGACAACTCAACAATCTAATATTGTCGTGGTGGTCGTGTATTTTAAGGGCAACAAAAACCAGGATTTTTACCCTCCAGTTTTTTGTAGGAAGGTAACATTTTGATGCAATCACTGGCGAGTATTTGTGGTAACCTCTGTACGAATCCATCGAACTAAGAATTCATTGCATTCCACAAATTCTTTTATTCACACACTAGAGCCCCTTTGCACTCAGACTGACTGACACATAGACGGGAGGGAATTTTAAGCGCGTGCCCGTGCAGCGTGTCGACAGAAACGTAATGGTGACGTGAATATTTGATGAAGCCATTGTCTGTTGACATATCGCAGTTTGGAATCTGCGCTCTTCGCCAAAGGCGCGCGCACAACACTTGCCAACCCGCGCGCGCGCTCGCCCAAACAGCCCCATTGACGTCGGCAAAACAGACCGCCAGAAGCCAGAAAGCGGGCCTCGTGAGGACTAAAGCGATGTAAACGGCTGGTAGTCACACCTCGGTAATGTATCTCCATTCTGGTTTCAAAAGGCTTCGTATTAATAGGTTGGTTAATGAATGCAAACATCTTACCGCCAGAGGGAGTTTGGAGCTTTATGCGAACCACTGAAAAGTTTGGAGATTGCCGAGGGCCGTTTAGAGGGAAGTTTGTGTGTGGAAGGAAGAGTTATTGCACCATTTAAGGTGTATTTACAACGAAAGAGTTACCGATACTGGGATGCCAGCAATGAGAAAGGCGATGCGTCCATGTAAAATCCCAAGCGCTTATCTGTCAGACTTAAGCTATGACATCAATTGATGCGAGTAATTCCAAATCTTAGATGAATCAGTCTCATTTTTAATTTTGGCGAGAGAACGTAGTCCCAAGAAGGACATCAACTCTAATAGCATTTTGTCATAGCAATTGCAGTTGTTTAAAACTCGATTTATTTCGTCTTATATATGAAAGAACGCTTTTCTTTTAGTGACGTGTCGAAAGCTCTTGGAATTAAGGTAATCCGGCATTGGTATAGAAAACTGAAATTCATAAGAATGTGTTAATCTCACTGATATGCAACGCCTACCTTAATCTTTTCCTCTAGATGGCCAATAGGGAAGAAACAGCAGACTGGGAGAATCAAACTCGAATTAGTAGACACTAACACCAGCCGGACGTGACGCAAAGTAAAATAAGCAAATACAAAGAACATACAAAGCTATGTCTAATTATAGTTAGGTTATGTACAAGTTACACATGAAAGTAACTTGTACATAACCAAAAACTTCAATAAAAGATGCCTGTAATATAGTTGGCCAGTGTTAAACGGAAGGAATATTACATAAAATATCTGAGATTGAAAATGTTTCGATCAACTAGTGTAAGAGAAGATTTGTAATCCTGCGGATTTTTTTCCCTTCGAATTCACATTTTATAGTTTATTGGGCACAAACACCAGGGGGTTCACTCTCCTTTTCTCTCAATAGCAATGCAGCAAATCCAACTGGAAATGAATCCACATTAAATTCAGTAATTTTACGATTAGTTTCTCTTATCACAGGCCGGCATTACATTTGTAATTTTGGGGATTACCGAGTAACAGAAAAAAAAGAAAAGAAGACTAGGAATATCTAACAGGTGGTCGATATCTCGCTTGTACGTAGCACAAAACTGTCATGATGCTCATCTCCCGCTTTCTCTCTATAGCCAGTCATTCCATTTCTCGAGGCTTTCCATGTACTGATAGAAGAAAATGTTAAGTGTGAAATTCTCACATTTGGTCATATCTTTGGAGACACTGATAACCAATGATTGTAACCTTCTGAATGTGCACTATTGCATCGTTTAAACTATTGTTTTTACCATATTTTGGAGAATATCCTAGTAAAAGTATGTTTAGTAGAATTATTCAGCTATATGGCTACTAGTTCAAGCAGTTTAGGGACCAGCGCCATTTTATTTCTCCCTTTGCCATGCATGGTTCGTCCCTCTCCCTTCCAAAAGAAACTTCAATTAGGAATTCCTAGTCTTCAATTTTAACTTCCAAATCGTTGGTTATTCCATCAGATTATTATAGGTTATAAATTTCTCTCAGGAGGAAACCCTTCTGAGATAGGCTTGACTGCATCCCCGATTGCATTAGTCTAAGAATTCAGTCAATGACGCGACTCAGACCAGATCTCTTCCAACGAGTGACAAGTGGCGAAACTGTTGTCACAGAATTTCAAGAACGTATTCACTCTTAAAGATCCTCCAATGCTTCTTTTAGTTCAATCTCAACGAACTTCGCCTGATTGTCGATTGCACAGCATAGAACCCCACTCTTTCACCTAGTACAACGGCAGGAGCAATTTAAATATGTCCACTGGTGCTTTCGGTTGCCTGAATCTTGTGGTTCTTTTTTGCATTTTATTTCACAAATCCAGCGAACTCAAACAATCACTGCATTGGAAACAAATCGCCCTAGCAAGTGTTGATGTACTTTCCTAAGTACTAGAATTAAATTTTCCATTCTCAAACAAGTTTATCATATATTGAATATATGAAATATTAAGTTTTAAGCGGACTTGAATAAAATTTCATATAATTAGGCATAATACACTATCACTACTTAACTAATGTTGGTAAAACATTAGTTAATATTTTAACAAAACAATTATGGTACTTTGCACTGAAGCGAAGAATGGCAGTATAATTCATGCAATAGAAAAGCATCCAATAAGATTTAACAAAAAGAAATTTCCGAAAAACAGAAGAGCACGAGAAAGATTACTGTGAAGGGAAGAGATGGGAAATCTGAGCCTTCGAAAACTTAGGATGTTTGATTATTAATGAAGACATTAGTTCAATGCCTGTAGTCAAGATTAACTACTTCATGACCAATTATTTAGATCAGTGGTTCCCAAACCCCCAGGGGTTCGCAATAAAAATTCTGTAATGGCGTCTGCTTAGATTTACATAGGTATATTATTGTAAACTACAAAATAACTAATAATAAACAAAATAAAATTGAATAAAAATTAAAAATCGCCAAAGAAAAACTACATACATTCCCATAATTCCTTATAATTAGTTTACTATCCTACAGTAAGTGTTAAATAAATGTTTTCCATACTAAATCTTTTCATTTTTATGGATCATTATGTACATAACAAGGGTCATTGTTATGTACCGTATAGGTACTTTTTTTTTTTAGACCCTACAGTATCATGAATAGGTTGAAAAGTTGAAAGAAAATACATGACATTAAACTAACTTCTGTAGAGTAATTTTCAGGAAATACGTATGAAGGAAGGTGGTTCCAGAAAAAAGAATGAATAAATTAGGAAGAAAAGTTGGTTCTGAGTTTGAATTTGGATAGCAAAATGATGTTGACTGGTTGTGGCAAGCGTTCGAACTGCTTTGAAAAAGTGCAGGAATTATAGAAGCCAATTCAGAAGAACAGTGCCATGCAAGTATCTACAGAAAAGGTATGCAACAGAAACAAAGTTTGAGACAGAGTGGAGAGATTCTGTTAGAGATTAGACATCAATTAGCATAACTACCCCCTTTTGAATGGAATAGAGAAGCCTGAGAGAGGTTTTGGGGGCACCGCCCCACCCCAGATGTAGGAACAATATTCCATGGTAGGGCGGATTTCTACAGAGTCAACAAGTGCCTGGAAGAAAAGTAACGCCGAGAGCGAAAGAGAAAACTCAGTTTATTAGATGCAGAGGAAGCGATGTTTGTAATGTGCTTTATGCACAAGAGAGAAATTAGAAGTCAGGGTAATCCCCAAGATCTTGCCTAGAAATTGGAGCGTCATCGAAGATAAGCACAGTAATAGAAGAATTCTTTTTTGCGAGATAAGACAGGACTGAGTTTTAGAAGGATTGAAATTAAGTTATCTTTGCCCCACTGGAGAATGATTTGGAGATCAGCATTTAAGGATTTGGCAGTAGAGACTCGAGAAATTGAAGCTGTTTGAGCAAGGCAAGGTTTCTCAAACTGGAAGGTGGAATACAATGTGCTTTCGTCAGCAAAACTGTGGATAGGATTTCCGGTCAATGGAAGAAGGTCATTAATATACAGGAGGAAAAGGGTGGGAGAAAGAACTGAACTTTGGGGAACACCAGCATTAGTGGACAAGTTAGAAGACGGCGCACTCTACCATCATTTGCAGTGAAAGGTTAGAGAGAACTGGATACCCCGTTACAAAGAACAGCTGGCAAATCATAGGATGGAAGCTTATTTAGAAGACCTTTATGCCAAACACGATCGAAAGCCTTTGAGATGTCAAGAGCAACTACTTGTGTTTCACCGAACCTTTCCATTGAATTAGTCCATAAATGGGTAACATAAGCCAGAACATCACCAGTGGATCGACACTGATGGAATCCATACTGGCGATCGTTGATCAGACGGAAGGTTTCTAGGTAGTTTAAGAGTTGGCGGTTAATTGATTTCTCCATTACTTTAGAAAGAGTAGAAGTAATTGCAATAGGAACGATAATTGGATGGGAGGGATTTGTCACCCTTTTTAGGAACTGGCTGGATATGAGCAAATTTCCAAGCAGAAGGAAAAAACACCTTTGGAATAAGAGTGAAAAAAGGCGGCAAAGAATAGGAGTAAGTTCAGGAGCACAGGTTTTGAGAAGTGGAGAAATACCATCGGGACCTGGAGCTTTCTTAGCCTCAAGATTCGTCAAAATCCTTTTGACGGAAGGCCACAGGAGGCATTAAATGAAGTGTGCTGGCAATAGTTTGGGATGATTTACCAAGATCATCAATACACGAGTAGGAAGAAAAATAGGATACTAGAAGATCAGCTTTAGCTGACGTGGCAACAGAACCATCTGGTTTTGACAGAGGCGGGAACAGAGATGGGCAAAAATTGCGGCCAGTAGTTTTGGCAAGAGACCAGAATGCTAAGCTACCATTTGGACTAAAGGCAAGTTTTCTACTCAGCCTGTTCGAAATCTAGTTTGGCTTCATTAATAGCTGCTTTACAAAGTGTAAATAATACTTAATGATTTTTATTATTATGCAATGTCGCTTATAAAAAGCGTAGTACTGGAAATACTATACAATTTCAGATAATATAGGCTTAGTGGTTTGCATTAAAAATATTTTTTTGAAAGGGACTCGCGATAAAAAAAAAGGTTGGGAACCGCTGATTTAGATGATACGAAAGTTAGAACTTTTCATTCATAGCATTAATAAATGCAGAGTGCTATATTTGAGTAATCTTAGGTTGCTCCATTACTTAAACTATTTCTTGAATTTATATAGGGGGATTAAAATAGTTTGGTACGAATCTTTCAGTAACGCAGACAATCTCCCGAGACAGCTCTTTTGGATCTATCAATGATATGCAGGAATTCTGCCAATAGATAAAGCGGCGGGCATTCCATCGTACAGTGGTGCCCACATCTTTCTCAAAGAGAGAAGTCGTCCGAAAACTAGCTATAAATATTTTATTTTAAAAGACCCTGTATATTTCAGTGAAGTTATTACGAATAACAATTTTAAGGCTGGTAGCCCAAAGCAAAACCTAGGAATTCCTGGTTATAAATCAATGATTAGATCAAATCTTGCATACAAAGTTGGGAAACCGCGCTTTAGGGAAGGTATAGAGAATATCAGCGAGATCAGTTACGAGTCCAATTAGTTTTTCTTATAGGACGATTCATTCTGTTAAAGTACTATCTGCTCGATTTCACAAATTTGTACTTAGTATGGAATTGAAGAAAATGAAGAATCGGAAAGCCCCGGGGGAAGATGAAGTTACTGTAGAGTTGTTAAAATTGGGAGGAAGAGACATAACACAACTGGCAAGGCTCTTCACAAAGTGCATTAGAAAAGGTGTGATGCCTAAGCAGTGGAATAATGCAGTCATAGTTTTGCTGCATAAGAAAGGAGATAAATCAGAAATTGGAAATTATAGACCAATTAGCTTGTTATCCCATATCTACAAGTTGTTCACAAGGGTCATTACTAACAGATTAGAAAGAATACTTGATGAGAATCAACCGAAAGAGCAAGCTGGCTTTAGGACAGGATTCTCAACTATGGATCACCTTCACGTAATATCACAGCTAATGGAGAAAGCAAATGAATATAAAACACCATTATGCCTGGCATTTGTGGATTATGAAAAGGCATTTGACTCCATACAGCATAAGGCAATGTTTCGAGCACTGGAAAGACAAGGCATAGATACTCCATATATTATGATTTTGAAGAAAATATATGAGAGTGCTACATCCTTTATTAGACTAGACAAAGACAGTAGCAAATTTAAAATCGAGAAAGGAGTTCGACAAGGAGACAATATCTCCGAAGCTGTTTACTGCTGCCCTTGAGGAAGCTTTCAGAAGATTAGACTGGTCGCAGAAAGGAGTCAATGTGAACGGAGAGTACCTAAACCATTTACGATTTGCAGATGACATTGTGGTCATAAGCCACGATCCCAAAGAATTAGAGGAAAATCTTAATCAGTTATGGAGAGTTAGTAAGGATTTTGGACTAAAGATGAATATGGCTAAAACAAAAGTAATGATGAACAAGTATGCCACGGAAAGGGAAATAATGATCGAAGGAGCAGTAATTGAAAAGGTGGAGTCATACTTATCTGGGACAAGTTATTAGCTGTAATAATGATAAATGGCTGGAAGTCAACAGAAGAATAAATTTTGGATGGATAGCATTCAGGAAATATAGCCACATACTGAAGAGCAATATCCCAGTTTGTCTGAAACGTAAAATAATGAATCAATGTATACTCCCCACCATGACTTATGGAAGTGAAACTTGGGCACTCACCAAAAGAATGGAAGAGAAGCTAAGAACTACACAGCGAAGAATGGAACGAATTATATTGGGAATCAGACTGTTAGATAAGAAGAGAAACACATGGATTAGGCAGCAAACTCAAGTAAAGGACATTCTTATCAAAACTAAAGAACTAAAATGGTCTTGGGCAGGACACATAGCTCGAAGACATGATGACAGATGGACTAAGAAAATAACAGAATGGTACCCAAGAGGGGCTAGAAGAAAACCTGGAAGACAAAGGCGGAGATGGATAGATGAAATTCATGAGTTTGAGTAGTAAATGGATGGCCAGTGCTCAAAACAGAAGGAACTGGAAAGTTGCTGGAGAGGCCTTCATCCTGCAGTGGATTGAAAATGGCTGATGATGATGATGGAATTGTTGAGAAAGAAAAAATTCCTTATTGAATACTTACTATGGAATGGTTGTTGAATACGGAATTATTCTTCAAGATCAGTGTTGCAACCGTTTCTTAGAAGAGCAAGTTGTAATTCATGTTGTTAATTTTTATTTATTTTTTATAATCCTGTCCTCGCGTTTCATCTTAAATGGACCACACTGTTCATTTATCGAAAAATAGTCAAGCTGTAATGACTGGAACGTTTTAGTCTAAAAGCGGTAAGTAAACTAAACATGGAGCCTCTTCAAGACAAAATATACACAGGAGTTTGTTTAAACTGAGAAATGGCAGTTAAATTAAACATTGGCAATTGTAATAAAATTTCCCATTTAAATCGTTTTGGGCTGGAAACCTCCGGTATATTTAAATAGTGGAAAAATACTTAGACGAAATATAAAGGAAATTAATTAAATTTGAAATATGAACAATAAGTTTTTGCCCCCTGCATCATTTTTCCAGCAATATAATTAACTGGAAATAGAAAACTATGCGAGACAAATGCCATTAGAAATAGGATGTAAGGACCATAAGACAGCCAGTAATATTTTAGAGTATAATATTTCAATGATTTTTAAAGAAATCTTATTGATTAAAAACCTTTTATTACCGTTATGAACTCATGCTGAAATTCCATCAGAGGAAAATGTTTCATGCAGATAAAAGCGTCATTATTTTATTCATTTATTTTTATTGGAATGGTGGTCCCAGCCAACCTTTGTATATTTATATTATCGTACAAACAACATCGTACAGATTAAGATCCAGAAAACCCCTGTGTATTGTGGCTAAATTGTGTATTTTATGGTCAGTTTTCTGGATGAAAACTGCAGTTTTCAAACTGATAACTAACTCAACCACAACGTAAAACAAACAGATAACAATCCTCTTCAACTTCTGCGACCCAGGCCTTTTCCACACGATGTGAAAGAAAGTCATTGTAACACTTAACTGTGAGGACGTCAAACAAGATTCATGACATATGACGGGTAACTCCTGATAGTATGAGCCTGTCTTACGGACTTTTGAAGTATGGTAAAAGTAAACCTACAACACATCATTAACATTCTCTTAAAGGATGTTTTTTTCTTTTAGGCTTTTAGTGGAGCTCGGCTAGTTGATCTTAGAGATGACAAATCGGAGTTCCCTATCTAACCAATTTACAAACCATATAACTGGTGCGGCATTGACAAGTTGCCTTTTGCATATAAAGATCCCGACCCTCCCTCTCGCTTTCATATTTAGATTGATAGGAAACAATGAAGATATAAAGTGAGATGAGGGGTCCAGAATGTTTATATTTGCAGAAAGGAAACTTAGTCAAGACGTCACCAGTGTATATGGCTTCTAAGTTAGATGAACTCCGACTTGTTATCTCTAAGATCAAGTAGCTGATGTCCACTGAAAGCTTAAAAAAGGGAAAAAATCCTTTAAGAGGGTGTTAATGAAATGCAGTAGGCTTATTAAGACCATTAATTGTACATTAAAAGTCCAAGCATCACTTGACAGCGTAGTCAGTTTAGTTACCGGAAAGGCTCTTCATAAGTAAATAAGGGGCAATACTCAATTCGTTTACTTAGAATAGTCATAAGAACAAATTTCTTTCCAAATTACACATTTCGATTTCTAAAAGGAACTATAATCCATGTTAACCCCTTTCCCAAATAACCCTCGTAGCACAACGTAATCACTTTAATCCCAGTATTCCAAAGTGAACCCCCTGCTAGTTCCACCTCTGAATTACTCGACAGCTGTCCGAAACATCGGAGAAAAGCCCAGTCGCGCCTATTGCGCCGTATCTCACGTTTATTGGCGACTGTAACTGGAGAAACCGAGGTGAGTATGTCGCGTTGCCTAGGCAACAGACCTGTTTAAGGAAATAGTTGCTTTGCCGTGGTCAGGAAGGTGCAGGTGGAAGAAAGGGTCAGAGTGGCTGCAATGGGCGACAGAACAAATAGCCTCTGCCGGCCCATTAAACAGAATTAGCTTCCCCAGGGTCATAGTTATGGGATTAACTGTCTCGAGCCCTCATTACGTCCTAATGGCGATCAGAGATAGGAGAAAAGTCCTGAGAGAATGTCCTGGTTGGCCGTACACAAGAATGAACGTCTCCCGCTGCTGATCTCTCCAAGTAACTTAGCACTAATCCTAACTCATATCTTCTGTATCGGAGGAGAATGGGGGAGCTACCAGAGTTCACGTGAGTTCTGACGGGCCTTTATAAACAAGGACATTTACCGATGTATGGTCCAAGCAGATTAAGTATCGACACGAATTGTGGACTAACGTTGGCTGGTCAATATTCTCAGGAGAAATATAACTGATTTATTGCTTTCCTACCTAAAGAGAAACTCCCACGTAGATAAAGATTTAGGTAGAAGCAAAGGCCAGTAACTTTTAAAAGGACGTTTACAAACGAAAAATTGGCAGTTGTAAAATGATTTTGTAACTATATCTCTGTTAACACGTTTACGAAGAAAGTCCTGAGAATACAATGAGAAATTAGAGTATCCAGAAAGTTCCTGGCTAAAACTAGATACTGGAATCCCATTGTACTATACGCTGCTTGGATGTTGCTTCCCAAAGAGTTCTTCCGGTTACTCTCAAGTGTTACCTTTTTGTAATGGATACTGCGTGATCAGAGTGGACAATGAGCAACACCAAGAATGACCCTCAGGAGCTCCACGTCTCAGATATGACTGTCCAAAATCTTGAGAATCCCACCAGTATTCTCTGAAATTTTAATAATAGTGTGGACTGTGGAAGTACTTTTTTTTTTCACTAATAAGCACCTCTACAGAAACAAATTATAAATGCATGGAAAATCCTAATATCATGACAAAACCATTGAGTTTTAAGAGACTTCTAATGATGCCAAGCAAACCACTGACACTTTATACAGAAAATTCCTCGATTATCCGCACCTATAATAAAAAAAAAATGTACGAACTCTGGCTTTTATCTAGTCGGGCTCATTTTATGCTCACTTCAACAATAATAAGCTTAGAAATTTCTCAGTTGAGCGGGTATGGGTTCCACATGAAATCAGTTGCGCGGAACGAGTGTTCACTTGTCTCCCACAGCAGAATCTCGCGAGCCACTTGCAACAGGAATTGTCACAGGAAATGATGCGCGAGTTTTGCATGAACTCATCACAAAGGACAGTGTCTAAAACAAGTAAAGTCTTCCCAAAATATTTCTTGTACCAGGCCACAGGTAAAGATTTTAACATGGTGTAACGTGAGAGAATCCATTTTAAGTGTTAATAATGTGGTGCAGACTTACTGCTGAACAATAAAAAGTTAAATCTTTCAAGCAAAGTTCCAGTAACTAACCAACTTGTCTTGATGAATTGTAAAAGCATATAGCTTGACAATGCAAACTCCGTGTTGCAAACAAGCTCCCAGTAAGAAGTTCTGCTTCGTCCACGAAACGACAGAACTCCTCTTATTAGGAGCTTATTTTACGGTCTTACACATGTTCTTATTGGTTTGCTTCACATCTTTATTAACAGAAAGATGTGAAGCAAACTAATACAGCCGAAACTGGCAGTTTATGAAAACTTGTTGAATTTTAACAAAACTTTGTCCGAAAATTTAGGATGAGGGAGTCTTATTGAGTGGCATTATTAATGCCTTTGCTTGAATCAATACGCCATGTAAAATGGCTTTAGGAATCTTAGCATTATAGCTAAATAGATATAGTTTAGGTATCCACCGAATGTCCTGTGCAATCTTAATCACCCATATAAAATTTGGTTTTCTTTCAGGTCCACCTCGCCTACTTCCCAGGCCTATGACATTCATCGGGTGGTTCCTGAAGGAACAAACGTCCAACTTCCATGTCCAGTGCAGGCAGATCCAGACAGTGTGTTCTACGAATGGTACAGAGGAAGGCAGTCCTTGGCGTTCACCGAGCAACGTTTCCGGATAGCAACCAGTGGAGCACTAAGAATCAAATCTACGGCACCAGAAGACACAGGATTCTACGTGTGCAGGGCTGTGAATGGATTTGGCAGAGTGGACGTCAACGTTACTCTCATTGTGCTAGGTAAGATATCCTCAATTTTATCTACTGTCAGTTATTTTATACTCAATCTTTTGTCAGAAGAGTAATGAAGTGGGTGTCATACACTAGCGGATATTTCTGTACGTTTATCGCGTTAATTGTGCTAATGCATTTATTATGCATTTGCTATCTCGTAACAGATTAGGGGGAGCTTAGGATAGATTTCGTAGAGGCACAAGAAATATACAAGATCCGACAAGTAATCTAAGAACAAGCTACAAAACATCGTGACACGTCCATTCACCATTGGATGATTATACCTCCGAGTCGGACAAAACGCCAGTCCAATTAAACAGAACCTACATAAATGGAGAGATGAGAAACAACGGATCCCAGTTATTCAGAAAAAAAAATAGTATTTACAAACATTCTTAACTGAACATTAATTTTAGCTATTGTCCATTCTGAAAACTCCATCCGTTGCACTAAATACATCGTGCAACTCCGAAAACCAGTTTCCCCTCAGCATTTCTTTAATTACTTAAAAGCACCGAGGTATTTCATTGCATCTAACATTAATCCTTCTTTAAACTTTTCCTAACTACTTCCTTTCTCTTTTTGACAGCCAACGACGACGACAGCCCCTTAGGGCCCGAGTTTCACGAGCAGCGTGCCAACCCCAGACACCGAGAGAGCAACGGAGGTAAGTGACGTTCACGCTAATTTCGTCTCTTGATTTGGAAGAGTTTAAATAGCTTTATGGAGATATCGAGCTGAGAGAGAGAGTAACAGATGGCTTAGCTTTCTTCACTAAGTCTTAAAAATGATATTCGCGTACTAAGGCTGCGTGTTTAAGTATATTAAAAATTTTAATCGTGTAAAAAAACTTATTCTGCTCCTTCCCGTACTGCTGATCATGATGGGTCGTTTAGTTTTTCTCCTAAACGCACTAGTCGAACCTACTAAGTACAATAAGAAGCTATTCGCGCTTATATATGAAAACTCTACACAACTCCGGGACAGTGGAAGCCACGTAATGTCAGAATTAAACACAGGGGTACCAAATAAACGGACTGTGGACCAAACGTTAAAAACACATGTTTCTATATGAAAATAGGAGTACATAAGGGTTTTTAAAAGAATACCAGAACTTAGATTCGTGAAATTATCGGGATCTTCAGTCTTGCCCATCATTCCATTTAAAGTACCTTAGTAACCACTCGAGACAAAATCTCTACATGGGTTACTCTGAAATAAATGCTAATCTGAAGTTATTTAACTAAAATAAATTTTAAATAACCTAAAATTTTAACGAAACCTGGGAAACGAACTACCTAGCCCCGTTTAAATGAGACCAACAGAGGACAAAACCCCGCTCATCTCAGTGAATCTGGTTGCCGCCCCTGCCACTGGGACGAGGGTTCTACTCTAGCGCTCGTCCAGTTATTGCTCCTTTAAACGCTAACTACTGAAGTAAGCGAACAGCCGCTTATTAGTAAACATAAGCAACAATATATAATGTACTGAGCACCCAATAGAGCTTTCAAGCCAAGGTCTTTGATCGTAAATATGTCGCAATTAAGCATAATATTTAAAGAAGTCTTCACAGGTACATAAACTGTTCCAACCGAACCAAGTAGATACAATCTCAAGGCTAAGCCATGGCCAGTAGTAAGAAAGGTTGGTTTAAGACCAAATTGTAACCAAGGTGTTTTTTTTTTTTTATCTACAATATCATCTAATGGCAAAAAAGAATACGTGTAATTCCCATATTTGGTGCCAAAGAGCATATAGATCAAATAAATCAAATAGAATCCTCTTCTCATCTTTTAAATCATTTCTTGTATATAATTTATCGACCACGGAGCATATAACTGTCTATAAAAAAACTAACATTCTTAGTAAAAAAATGCACATCTGTAAGTCCACTCCCAGCATTTGTAAAGCATCCCTGGATGTTACAAGATATTCCTGGATTGTACTCAGATGAGCGGAACGGGCTTGAAATAAGCATTCTTGAATAATGGTGCTTTAAATTCTATGCACCCAAGCAGTAGAAGCATAGGTGACTATGGGGACAAAAGCATTCGTATAAAAGATTTAATGACCTACCTTTAACCGCCCCCCCCCCTCAGTCAATCCTAACAACTCTTCTGAGCTTGGAATACAACGTTCCAATTTCAATTTTCAAAAATCTTACATGTTCCGTGAAAAATATTCCATCCCCTAAGTACAGCCCCAAATATCTGGTTGTTCTTATATAGCTTAGGGAGACTTAATTAGTCCTTACCACTGGACTTCTATTCATAGTTAGCCTGCCTTTCAAATAGCATGTGTACAGTTTTCTGTCGAGACTTGCGCTTACGCAATTTACTCCAACTTAGTTTTCCTAAGTCTGGGTGGTCAGAATACCCGAATTCCTAAGTACTGTCAATAAGCAAACATGTTCCTTAAATTTCTGTAAGGGCTAGAGACGGTTCACGGCCTAGATCATAGCCAGCTTAGTTTTACAACTCCGATCTAACGAGCTGTAATATTCACGGAAAGTACGTCTTTTCTAGTTCTTAGTGACTAGCCATCTTGAAGTTCATTGCTCTACACACCATTAACTCATGAATATTTCTCATGTGACTTCAAACAAAATAAATCTCACTTTCTTTTGTGTAGATAGACCAAGGTTCCTGCACGTGACTAAACTCCATCGAAATGGCACACACCGGCCAGTGGGAGGATCGATCCGTCTCAAATGTATGGCAACCGGAAATCCCGTACCCCAAATATCCTGGCTAAGGGACGGCCACATCTTAAGTGAACACAGTCTTCCCTCAGGTGCCAAGAGAGGTCGGTGGTGGTTACAACTTCGTAATTTACAAGTTTCGGACAGCGGAAATTACTCTTGTCTGGTGTACAACGTACACGGCTACACCAACGCCACCTTCCCTCTTCACGTAGAAGGTAAGTCAGCGCGTTTAGCAGAGCAGTAATAGAGAAGATAAACGAGTGTAATCATTATGCGAAAATGCCTATTAGTCTCACGCGCTCTGTTTTAAGGTTCGAGACGTACGACCTATTTTCTATAGAAAAGCGCGGTCCGACAAAAGACGACACCAAGCAAGTGTCGGTGTTCCTCACCCCTATCCCTCACTAATCACTCTGCAATATATACCGTCCGAGATATTAAACTCATCTTAATTAAAACGCATTCTTTATGGAGCATTTATTTATAATGAGAGTGAAATAAATCACGAGCGCGCGCAACCAGCACAGCCTATCGTGCGAAGAACGTTAAAAATGCCACGTTGTCATTGTGAACAGCGAGAGAAATTAAGCAAAAGGCAACTCTCCTATCTTATCTACCGACATACAAAAGTGGACTAAACTAGGCTTAAAAGCAATGTAGATCCATCATCCAAGAAACACTAGCCACCGTTATAAAGAAATCCCAAAGGAAAATTCATAATGCCCAAAGATTTATAAAACGCCAGGCTGCTTCCCGTTGGCAGGCGTTTCTTATTAAATACAGCATCTAGTGATTAATCGGCGACTTACGGTAGAGTTGCCCTCACCACAGACGACAGTGAGGAGAATTACGACTATCTCTGAGAAAAGTTTATTAACTTCCAGATCTTAATTACAAAGACGCTACGGTATTCCGAACCTTCTCTTCCCCTCCCCCCTTCTCCAACTCTTTCACGTATCAGCGAGATTTAACCGATGGCTTAGAGCCGTACAATGTTTTTAATTTTTGCTAATTTGCCATGTTGTTCGGGTTAAAGCTGCCATCGAGACAACGCTATTGGCAACACGGACTCGTGCTTATCGCATTCACTCTTGAGTTTTGATGAATGTTGAAGTGATTCCTTATTGGAAGGAATTTTAAACGTTTCGAAATTGCATTCTGAAGTGTAATATATAAATGTCGGATTAACTGCTTGCCAAGAAAAATACATTGAAGGTAGATGCAATAATTATCCCCTTTCTCTAATTAAGGCTAAGCCTCATTTGAAGGCCATCTTCATTTTTTTAATGAAAAAAGCGCTACAAAAAGAATTCGATCCAATTTAAGTGTCAATATTCGTTAGGGGGGAGGTAACAGGTAATAGAAGCTTCAGTACTGATCTCCCCCCTCCAATTTTAACCTTAATCTTACCTTGATTACATTTGATGCAGCTTTTTAATCTGAATAAAAGTTCAATGTATGACTTCGAAGACAGTAGGTTTTGCAAATCTTGGGTATGAAAGTAGGCAAATTAAAATTCTCTGCAAACGTTACGTACATAATCAAAACTATATCTGATTAAAATCAAATCAAAATATTCAACGCTACAGATTTTAACTATTACAAACCTCGATTAATAATTGGTCTTCGATACTCCAAATATTTACCACTTAATTCTTCGACCGGAACACCAGACACACACTGCTCCTGAAAATATCTCCAGAATGGAAGTTTCGCGTACTGGTCGCTTCTCTATGCCTCGCCAATGATGCCCCCTTTCGCAATAACTTCTAAACGGTGCGATTAATAGAAAAATTATAAAATTTTGATCGCCGTAGTGAAAATAGACATAAATGCGACTGAAATATTTTTTCTCTTTTAAAATTGACCCTGATATTTAGAATAAAGTTCAAGAGTTGCGACATCTCAGCTACGAATAATTTCATCTCAACCAATTTAGACCAGGGTCTGACATTTCTTCTCAGCAAGTTTAACTCATCCGAACGATATTGTTTCAAATCATGCGAAAGGGTTTTCCTCGTGGGGAGTACAGTTGGTATTATTACCATCCTCCCCACACCGGGCAGAAAAGACGTAAATTTGAATCCCATCAATGACGATAGAAATTTCTATGGGTCTTTTTCAAAATGTGATTGCGTTAATCGGTCTCGGGAGAGGGTAGCATGGGTTTTTTCTCTCCCGGAAACTTGGATTTTTCTTTCAGAAGACAGCAAATCGACCACAGAATACATTCATTTTACAGACATATTTATATATGGCCTCAGTTTCTGATGCGCCTAAAAGCCTGTAACAACCAACAAAGGAAAGGGAGAAAATAGACAACTGTTGAGGTTATTTTATTAATTAATTTATTTTTTACAGTTTGCCTTCCAGTCGATAATCTTCACGAAAATGAAATTAGATATGTCTCACTGCCAAAAGGGGAAAACCTATTGAGGAATTTTCACTTATTTTCACGCGTACAATTGCAACTCTCCCGAATCATCATGTAAAAAAAAAGGCGATGGATGCCTTCAAATAAAACTACGGTACTACCATAAGACCACATAAAAAATGCTACTCGTTGGACTGGAAGATTTATTGTTCTTTTTTCCTCATTGTGGTGGAGTCAGTCTATCTCGGGTGAAAGTTCTATGGTTTATCTTGTGGAAACTCAGCTTTAGTACAAAACAGGCAAGCCAACTATAGAACAGTTTGCATAGCCTTCAACCTCGTGTTAGCATTTTGGGCCATGCAAAAACAATATAATCACCGTCCTCCCACATTGGGTGGAAAAGGCCCACGTTCTAATCCAGTCAATCACGCGACAAATTTCTATGGGATTTTTTTCACAATGGGGAAACTTCGTTGCGTGGACGAAGCTCTCCAGTAAGTAGTATTCTTAGTGTACTCTTCAAACCTGCACTCAGTTTCACATCTGAATAGTTTGTAGTTGGGAAACTACAAACTACTACTAGTTTGTAGTAGTTTGTAGTTTCCCAAAAGAATTGTGTTCCATAGCTTCAAGGTCCTAAACCGGTGGGGTCATCACAGTAAGTCGCTTTTGATGTTTATCGACTTTAAAAAAGATTCTCTTTCATGGTAGTATATACTTAACGTTCTTTTAGCTCTTAATATACAATTTATTTATATCATTCAGAATAACATTAAAGTTCATTAGCGATGTTCAGGGCTTTATTATGTGGGTTTGGTGTTTAGTGAGTTGCAGCGGTATTATGGGAAAAAGCTGAGCAAACTCTGTGGATAATGAACACGCTTACAAATGCCTCTACAGTATCTGAAGTTCCGACCTCAATATTTGCTAAGCCGACCATTAGGACGGAGTGAGGAGCTCTTTATGGAGCTTCTTGCTCTCTGTAAGTGTTCTTGACCTACTAGATGTTTCTTGACTGTTCTATCGATGTCTGTTTTTCATCTTCTCAGGATCCGATCAATTCACGTTGAAAAGCTCAAACTAATTTCAGACTACTTCGGTTTCTGTGTATGTGTCCCTTTTAGGCTTTTGTACCTGATCTCCCTTTACATAGGGCTCCCTGGACCTGTTTTAATAGCGTCGTTAGCTATATTTAAATACCTTTGAGAGCGTAGTATAAACGAGTATCGCTTGAAAAGTTGTTGAAAAGTGCACTGAAACCTGGTTGAAAGTAAATAAATATCCGTGAATTTCACAATAGAGGTATAACTGCAGTCATGACACGGTGGGACAAGTACTTGAATGTGATCTTTAATTATATCGAAAAGAAATGAGTTAATGTACCTTCATTTATGTGAAATTTCACTGTTGTATGACTACATATCTTTTCACAAAAATAATTGTTTCCTTACCTTTCAAAGCCTTCGCATACCATATACATTTGGCTTTAAAATAATTAAATTTAAAAATTTCAAAGCTGCAAATCTGTTGGTTCACTGGGATTTCAGGATTAGGGCGAGTAACTCCATGTTGTTTTATTTGAAAAACATTTAATACGGTTCCGGTTGCTGCTGTACACGCTGAAGCATATTGGGATTACAGACAAGATCCTGAAATGGACTGGGGGACTATCTGAAGGATAGAAGGTACGGGGTTGCTATAAATAGTCATTCTTCAGGGCAGGATGAAATTATAAGCGGGGTACCTGAAGGTTCGGTACTAGAGCCACTATTGTCTAATTTTCTTGAGTAATATCGAATAGGGATTAAAGATTATGACGTTGAAATTTGTAAATAATATGAAGGTTGGAAGAACAGTTACCGATGCAAGCCACGCTGAGGTCTTTCAGAATGACTTGGACAATCTTAATTGATGGTCGAAGAAATGGTAGTTACGATTTAATGCTGCCGAACGTAAGGATCCACATGTCGGAAATAATAAACTGGTGGAGTTAAATCTAGGGGACAAGGTCCAAAATGTCAATTCCATTCGAATTAATAAAGGCGAGAAACCAGCAATAATAATGATAATGCAATCTATTTTCTTGATGAAGTTCTTAAAATGTATGCAATACATGAATTACTACAGGAATGGATGCTTAACTTTTTAACAACCGTTTGTGTATTTAAGTAGCATATATAAACTTTCTGTGCAAGTCTTTTCAGTGATTTCAATGATTTCTTGGGCAATAGCAAAAAACATTGACTGACTTTTTTTATCCAGTTCTCCACGAACGCTACTAGTTTCCTGAATTTGCTGCTTTATTTGTTACTAGTGAGTCGGGATATTTTTCTGGAAATTTGGTTTGGACATTCATATACGACTTTGAATAAAAATATTTTTCGACTGTAAACGCACGTTCAGAGAGGGAACACACGACGGAGGCCTCGTCACGAATAACACAGTATGGATGAATTTGTATACGTATAAACTAACAACCACTGTTGTTGGTGATGTTGTTGTAGGGTTTTTAGGAGCATCAACGACTAAGGCCATTACTGTCTGTAAATTGCGTGGGTTATCTGGTCGATTTTCTGTTTGCTGGAAGAAAAAGCCGAGTTCCGGGAGGAAATACCATGCACACCTCGCCTGAGACCGACTAACTCAGTTACGGTTGTGAAAGAGGTCCATAAAAATTTGCACATCATTAACGGGAACCGAACTAAGTTCTTTTCCTCCCGGTGTGGGGAGGACGGCAATTTTACCAACTGTGCTACCCCAAGAGGGCAACCACTGTTCTGTATACAGTGTTGCCACCAAAATACGCCCTCGTGGGTAGCACAGTTTGTAGGATCGCTGTTCTTCTCACACCGGGTGGAAAAGACCTGAGTTCGAATTCCATCGACGACGGGAGGAATTTTTATGGATCTTTCTCACAACTGGATGAGTTAGTCGGTCTCAGGAGAGAATGGCATGGTTTTTTTCCGGGAAACTCCGGTTTTTCGTCCAGCAAAACAGAAAATCGACCTCAGAACACACGCAATTTACAGACAATATACACGGAGCAACATGGAGTTAGTCGTCGATGTTCCTAAAATCCAATAACAACAACACCAAAGTACATTAGTAAGAACTGCCTGTTGAAAACAATTATTCTACTACAAGGTCATTTTGAACGACTTTGTAGTAGAATAATTGTTTTCATTTGATTATTAACCATTATACGCTACGAAATGTATTCGTATTTTACCCCATCAGACCCATGCAGTGTCCGCTCGGATGGCACAGTGATTATGACCATAGACCTCCCGTGAAAACAGCCCTAGTTCAAATCCCATCAATGGCGCGAGGAATTCTGTGGGCATTTTTTCATTCCGTGGCTAAGTTAGTCAGTCTTAGGCTTGGGTAAGATGGTCCCTCACCTCGAAACTCGGGTTTTTCGTCCAACAAAACAGGCAGATCGGTCAGAAATCCATGCAATTTATGGGGATAATGCATATGGGCAGATTATTATATCACGGGTGGTCCTAGTGTGATACGTTAGTTTTTATACCCACACAGGCAAATGCCATCCATTCCAGTCTGTTTCAATCCATTATGGCTGAGTTATTCGAGAGCCCCAATAACACTCAGAATCCAGCGGTGTCTTTGGCGTCCTGAGCAGAGAATAGTCAAGCAACAACAAAGACCACATGGCAGCTTTACGCAACCAATTATGAAAACTTTCTGGAAACTGGGAAGTTTCTTTCGAAAAGTGAGCAGAGCGACTCTAAGAAGTGGTTTGTCACGCGAAATCTGAAAGGTGTAATCTCCTTTCTGAAGGAATGACCTGTTCCGGTTCATTACGTTCCCTTTCTGTATTTTATTCGTACCATAGCTCACTTAAAATCGCGCTAAATACGCTTGTTCACAGAGCCCCATCATAAATATTAGGCTGATCCCGGCGTGTCATAAAAATAAAGAGTTCGGCATTTATATCTGGTGTCCTTTCTTAGTCGACTCCATAAACGCTGCTCGAGCAGGAAGAGTAGCCCCATTAGAGAGAAACGGAGGACATTTTATCTGTGATCGCACTGTCACAGCGAGATCCAGCGATTATTTAAATCTCCGAACGGGTTGCCTTTTATCTAATTGTGTGTCGCGTTTCTAGTAGTTTATGCGTCGATAGTCGCTGCCGACGTCCGGGCGGCATCGGCCCATTGGCCATTGTCTATCTACGGAGACGATGTTCTTTTCAGCCGTACTCTTGTAATGATGGAATTCAGTCGTTTATGAAGCTTTTTATAACGCTGCTGATAAATGGAGTGTGAGATGAGATTGATTTAAAGGCGCGAGCTTCAAGCATATCGGTCTTCTATTTCATTTTCTTTTTAAGAACCGCCAGTTCTGTCTTTCTTAAAACTGCAAACAGTAAATAGTCGAATAATTAGGGACAACTGTTGTATATTGATGAGGGGGAATGAGAAATGATGGGGAAGGTATTGGGGTAGAAATACACGCATTCTCCTGAAAAGAGCATTTTTTCCTATAGAGTGGTAAATTATCACAGTAGTTTTAAACAGAGCGATCTGACTGTCTGTCATTCAAACTGAATGTGCACAAATACGAAGCACTTCTCAATAATGTTTTATAATCCAGACATAAACAGAATTTCCTTATCCATTTATCTATCTAGTAGTGATATGAATTACAGGCCTACAAACAGACAAGCTTCAATTGTAAATAATCTCAAGTTAAATGGCAAAGGGACACAGTCACTGTGTGAATGATTCATGTAGTTTAGAGTTCTTGGACAGATGGAAGTGGGTCAATCACAGACGCAGGTGGGTCCTGAATGGCCATCCAAATGTGATATAAAGATTATGGAAACAAGTGAACTGTTCTAGGAGCTGTAGAAGGTCGATTAAGAGATGAAACATTAATGGATGACCGATATCATAACTGATCTCCCAGATTGCACAACGAGATCTACATCGTTAACAACCATTCCCTTCATGTCATCAGTAAAGCTCTTAAAATTTGAATTCATCAAATTTTAGTTTCATCTTTCCGCTCTAAAGATTATAGATGTGCTACCGTTCTGTACAAAGAAATTGTTTTAGCAGTCAACGATTATGCCTCTATTGTTCGGAATCCTTAAAGGAAATTTCTCATGAAGAAACTAGCAGCTGTTCAGCGTATCTTTGTAAGATAACTCTTCCCCAATAATGCTCTGCTTTATCACTTCTATTACTATCGATCACTCTGTGTATACTTTCATCTCAAAACACCAGCTGATCTCAAGTTTTTCTGTAAAGCTTTCTTTGCGACTTATGACACTCCAGAATTCTTGCAACTGATTAAACTTCTATGTCCCTCCTAGGCCAACCAGATATAAGCAGAATTTTCATATCCATCTATCTAGTAGTGATATGAATTGCAGTTCTACGAACAGACAAGCTTCAATTGCCAATAATCTCAAGGGAAATTTTTTTGACAACTCGCAGAATGCTATAATGGTCCTTGAAACTTTTCTTAGTACAATACGATATATATATATATATACAAAATTTGTATATATATATATATATATATATATATATATATATGTGTGCGTGTGTGTAGCCCAATTAAGCTTCCTTTTTTGTTATCCTGTTTTTACCTAATTTATTACTATTTTATTAGTTACTGTTTTTATTATTATTATAATTAAAAATACGCTCTGTTTTAATAGAATAAAAAAGTAAACAGTGGCAATACAGCAGTTCTTTTCTGAAATGCAGTTTGGGACCGAATCGTTCAGCCTATTCCTTCCTAAATGTTTATTTTTGTGACAAAGCAAATAAGACTATGGGAAGTCAGTGTAAATTGCGTGTATTCTATGGCCAATTTGCCTTTCCTATTTTGATGGATGAAAAACACGAGTTTCAGGAAGGGATGCGAAACAATGCAACCCACAACGTAACCCTACCATGGTGAGAAAAAAAAAAAAGAGCATAAAAATTTCTCCCGTCTCGATGGGATTCGAACTCATGTCTTTTCACAGAGTGTCTGAGTGTCTCCCCCACGAGGTCTTCGGATCTGAATCTTATTGAGCATGTGGGGATGCTCTTGGAGAGAGAAATTTCCAGTTGTCCCTTCTCTCCCTCAGGGAACCTTTACTTGTGCTATCCTGGAAGTATGAGCTTCTCTACCAGGACTTTTGAACAGTCTCACGGTGAGACTTTCACCAACATGACACCGTGAAACCACAGACCCGCGTGTATTCGCATCTGTCAGACTACATTATCAATGAGAAATTGCATCAGAGAAAACTGTCAGCAAGGAAACAAGCGCTATCTTGTTGAATGTCCACAAAATAGGTGGCCTCATGAGTAGCACAGTTGGTAGAATTTCCATCCTCCTCACACCGCGTGGAAAAGACCTAAGTTGTAATCCTGTCAATGACGCGAAGAATTTTATGGGTCTTTTTCACAACGTGGCTAAATTAGTCGGTCTTAGACGAGAGTATCATATTTTTGTTTTCCTCAGAAACAGCTAAGAATAACCTAATTACCATATTTCAAAGCCGACACACTTTATCCATAAAGTAACACAGGTCCTGTTGTCATATAACACGACATACTTCCGTTCCAAATTTTATCATCGACTTGCAACAATTAATTTTCAAATTTTACACGTTTGTGATTTTTTATTTATACCTTAATTTTTGTCCACTGGTGTATATTTTTCTAACGTTCTGTGCATTAATTCACTGATATTCTGAGTTTAACTATCAGCAGTGGTATATTAAGACCCTCATGGACCCTGAGTATCAAGACTTTGAGGTAATATTTCAAACGAGGGTTGAATGTTTTTCCTCCCGAAATCTTCGGTTTTTCATCCCACGAAAAAACTACAGGCCACACGCAATTTGCAGACAAAATATACCGGCTCGTCTTATCTTTCGCTGTCTATAAACTTATTCTATAACAGCGTTAAACTTTACCATCGAATCCCGAAAATTTTCTTAATTTTCTTCTATTACCTTCTTTAACCTCTACTTCATACATTAAACAACCTGTGTTTATTGACTTCGCCGCGCACAATCTATGCATAGCGGCAGGCGCTGTTGCCATCCGGATACTAGGCGCAAACGTTCGGATAACAATTCATGTACAGCAATAGAAGACATTTCCAACCATTCTTTGTCAGCAGTCGTGTCCTTGTCTGGGTTTTTCATCTACGTTTGAGTTTTTTGATGGTCTAAAAGTTGGCTGAAAAGTTTTCTCAATACCTGCTGTGTCTGTCACGGAGTGTGACTATTGATCTGTCGGATGGAGCTTCTGATCCTACATCAGCTGTTACCCTATTGATCCATCTTCTTCCCCCCTCCTTCGTAAAGTACGAAGAAAAGCGCAAGTTCCGAGTAATAACCACTTGCTATCAAGTTCAGAAAGTTTCAGTGTCGATTATCTTTGACACGGAGCTGCATAAATAATGGCCGCATCCGATTTATGAAACGCATACAGAAAAGTTGAACTAATGCACACACTATAAATATGTGCGTTATGTCACTGCTTCGTAATAAAAATACAGGGAAGGCAAGCGCTCACTAAAAGAGCAGAACTGATATTAAGAAGTTTCTTGGAGAACAACTTACCAACACAAACATATAAGTAGCATGAAGATTTCCACCAATCTATCTAAGAGTTGGTAGACGCAATTCGTTCGGCCGCAGCTATACATTACACACTGCTCGAGACGGATGGAAGAACATTTTTGCATCCATCACTGATCCCGCGTGTTCTCTCTGTGCATCTACGTTCTCCTACCACTTACCAAGTAAGTTTTTACTATACGGTCAATGACCGGAATTCGGAACTATTGTAGGACTTCCCAAATGTTGTCATAGCCGAAAACTGGAACCTTATGCCATATTCGTCTTTGGTAAATTTATTAGACTCGTGACCTTCTTTATCGCGAGCATTTCCTGAAATTACATTGTTTCAATTAATTATCATCAATCTTTTTCAACGATCATTTTAATTTTTTACCATCCAAATTTCTTCCTACACCCCCAACGAACATTAACATTTGATGCAGCTGCATGTAGCGTAATGAATGCGTCTTATGTCTCTTTTGGGACGGGATGCGCTTTTATCTGTGAAAATCGCTTCTATTCTATATTGGGTTGAGCTTAGAATACAAGATGTATTGCTAGTTATGAAATCGTAGTTTCTAAAGAGGAAAACTGCCCTTTTTTTATACTTTGTGTAAAAGGCCCGGGTTCAAATCCCTGCGGGAGATAGAAAGAATAGTTATGAGTTTCGCATCGTGGCCGAGTTAGTCGGTCTCGGACAAAGCTGTACTTTTTTTTTTCGCTATTCTTAGTTTTTAATTTGAAAATCAGGAAAACCGAACAAGGAATTCACGCAGTTTATATCCACCATATACTAATGTCCCATGGTCTTAGTTGCTAATTACAATCAACTAATCGAGGGAAAACGAAAAACATGCAACCCTAACCTGAGACTGTTTAACCCTGTAACAAACTGAAAAAGTCCTATAATGTTTTAGTCATACCGATGCCAAATATTTTTAGACAACAACGGAAAATGAAAACAAGTCTTTTTTTATACTTGAACGATGCTTCATGGCTCCCTTTCGTGAAACTACGATTTTCATCAAGCAAACAGGCTGTCTAGCTTCATATTATTACAAACATAATATACAGGGTGTATCAAAAATATTGGTACAAACGTTTAGGGGAGGTAGGTAACATCTAATGGAATCTGAATCGCATAGGAACCCATAACCGGAAACGTCACCGTAAGTCGGTACACGGCGCTGTTCATCAGTTCGCGAGAGGGAAAATTTCTGGTTTACTCATTCAAGCAGTAGTCGCCGCACGAAGAGTATGCATCGATATACGAACTGTGAGCTGGCAGACATGCACCTAGTGTATGGATTAGCAGAGGGGCAATGGACAAGCCGCTCAACGAATTTATGGAGAACGCTCCCAGACAGACATGTATCGGACCACCGTTTGTTTGCGCGTGTGCATCAAAATTTGTGCGATTATGGGTCATTTAGAGGTAACAGGAGTAGTGCGGGCAGACCACGTTCGACGCGAACTCCCGCCACGGAAGAAAGTGTGTTGAATGCCGTCCAGAATAATCCTACTATCTATAATAATCCTAAGGCAGAGGCAATGGCACAGGTGCCATTGCCTCTGCCTTAGGAGTGTCTCGTTGCAGTGTACAGCGTGTTTGGCACGGCGGTTCCTTACACCCCTTTCATCTCCAAAGGGTTCAGTTACTGCTCCCCCAAGATCATCCTGAACGTGTGGCTTTTGCGCAGTGGTTTCTCCAAGAAAGTGTTCAAGACTTGAATTTTCCAGCCTACGTTTTCTTCACGGATGAGGCTTATTTCACTCGGGAAGGCCCTCCCAAGGTTGTTGCAGTACTTTGATCCAAGCCCGAGGCGGGAATCGAACCCGCGACCTTTGGGTTGCCGGGCAGGTACTTTACCGACTCGGCTAGCCCGGTCGGCTGGCACAACATCGCTTCGCAATAAATGTGTTGGCAGGTATGGTCGGTGACTGCTTAGTCGGCCCATACCTGTTACCATCACGCATGAACTCCGCTAAATATCGGATCTTTCTTGAACAAGTTCTACCAGGGTTACTTGACGATGTTCCAGCAAATGCGAGACGCAACATTTGGTTTCAACATGACGGGGCGCCTGCCCATTATGGAAGGTGTGTTCGTGACCATCTGAACAGGTGATTTGGGCGTCGATGGATTGGCCGTGGTGGACTTGTTGCTGGCCCCCACGCTCACCTGATTTATCGAGCCTTGATTTCTTTCTGTGAGGGGCCCTGAAATCTATCGTGTATGAATCGCCTGTGGAGACGGAAATGGATCTCGTGGCGAGACTCGTCTGCGCTGCTGTTACTGTAAAACTCCAGATGTGTTGGACCGTGTCCGCCAATCCATGCTGCGTCGGTGTGACGCATGCATCGCGTCTCATGGTGGAACCTTCGAGCATCTGTTGTAACATCATGAAATGCATCCATCTCGTACTCCATTGTCAATGGAGTACGAGATGGATGTCGACGTCGTACATAAATAGATTCCTCGCAGTCGAGTACTGGGTAATGCGATGGATGAACAGGGTCACGGGCAATGCTTTCACCATCTCCAGGGCTGTGTTATATACCAACTTAAATATGACTCCCTGGAGAGTTCACATTGCATCCAGGAATATTCTTCTTCTTTCTCAGATGCTAACCGGTGTGATTGACGCCCCCAGTCTTCGAGGACTTATTTCTACTCCACGTGCTGGACGCAGTAATGACAGTCCCTACTTACCTTTGCATTCTAAACTATCCAACCTGTGCTGTCTGAAGAACTTCTTCCCAAACAACGCAGTGAACCTTTTCAATTCATTGGCAATAGACCCTGTGAAATACCCCGAATGCAAGCAGTACAGAGTGAAGAGCATCTCAGAAGCGCACTGCTTACTTCAACTATAATCTTGACAATGAGTGAACTTGTAAACAATATTGTAAATATACGCACTTGTGTAAATATTGTAAATAATTGTATTCGTGCATTTTTGTACACTCTTCTTATATTGTAAATACTGTAAATAATTGTAATTTTTGCTTTTTGTACACCCTTCTTATATTGTATATAATTGCAATTCTTGCATTTTGTACACCCTTCTAGCCGGTCGGCTGTGTATAAGGGGTGAAAGCAAACACTTGCTATTTTTTTAATAAACGGATTTTAATAATAATAAAAACAATATTATGTGAAATAAATGTTTGCCACTAATTACTGTCTTGTATCATTTCTGCTTCTTGTGCCTCTGCTACTACTTTCCCGTGAGTGACGTTTCCGGTTATGGGTTCCTATGCGATTCACATTCCTTTAGATGTTATCTACCTCCCCTAAACGTTTGTACCAATATTTTTGAGACACCCTGTATACTCGTACCCAAGAATCCGAATGTCCAAGGAGAGAGTGTAAAACTCAGGCGGTTTGGATCATTTGAAAGCAACCGAGAGTAGATGATTCCACGAATTCCATCAACAGAAGAGTCATTTCACTAATCGATACTCATCTTATGATATTAATATTACATCGTATATTTGGAGGTCTATTCGTAAAGATAAATCTCTTTACTATGGAATGAACAACTTAGCACTTAGTAATTTTATCTTCTAATGAGTTCTACCAAATTTGAGGTTAATAACCATTTACTCATGGGAGCACAGTAGCACCCGCTGACTGAGTAGGCCAGGGTTCGAGCCCCTGACTGCTGAATACGGTCGATCTGCCAACCCGCACTGGACCAGCGTGGCAGATTATAGTCCATTTCCCTCAACATGAATCGTTGAGGAGGCTTCCATCCTGCAGTGGATTGATAATGGCTGCAGTTTACCTTTTGTTTTGTTTTTTTACATATTTATCTATTCCGGATTTTTTCGGGCTGCACTATTCGCAGTATCCAAAAATGTGCATCACAGCTTTCTATGTATTGGCAGTAGTCGTGTTTACAAAATTTGGCATAAATCCCTCTTCAAAACGATTCTTCTTAAAATAAATCACGTGAGCACGCCATTTAAAGGAGAAAAGTAATATTACCAAGATCTGAACTGCATCCATTGAAATGTGAAACCGAAAGAGAGGAACCTGCTGGCATCGAGTGGAATTCGCTTATAACGCATGAACGGTCATCGCAGGCTGTCCGTTATACCGCGGTTTAACCACGCATGTACGATCACTTTCCCACAACGCCGCTGAAGTTTCTGCTCTACAGATTCAGCTGTGTGTGGGTACGCAGCCTGTGCTGACGTCAGCATCATGGCCGACTGCCAGTAGGATTTCATCTGTTACGCATAATTTGACTTCGACGGTCAGCGTAAAATAAACTTTTTTTTTCTGTTTGTTGCTCTCATGACAGATCTCAGGAAAATGCTTCGGCTGTTGTTCGAACCCCACCCCAGCAGCCCCCTCTTTCCCTGCGCCAACTTTTTGTTAGATAAAGCAATACGCCAGCCGCCTAGTGGGAAATATTCACGTGATATGGAGTACATAATGATTATCTGAGATGGAAACTTTTTTTTTCCATTATAAGAAATGTCTTTTGATTCTTTGTAGCCTTCTGTACCTCACAATAGAGAGAGCATCGAAATTCCATAACAGAAGACCCTAAATTTCTTAATTTATCTGAGTTCCTCGTTAGAAGGTGAAGTCTAAATTTTTAAGTACTTTACCTGACTAATTCAGATTAACTTTCTTTTTTGTTTGATTTTATATTTACCCGAATAATGCCTTTGTTTTTCTCCACTGATTTACATTTGTCTATTCTCTTTACTTTGTTATTATTATTATTGCTCTTATATTATTTCTCCCTGATTGGGGATCCCACCTCGCGACGGGTATTGCTACCAAGTACACAGGGTGGTCGATGTTATGTCCGGTGTTACTGTTGATCGAGGGACTCTCTGAATATCCTACAGGTGTTCAGGATTGCGACTTTCTGGAGTTTCTTGTAGGTGTTCACTGGGAGACCTATTGCTGCTAGGCTGTTATGTAGGGTCTTTGGCACAATATCGGTGGTTGACACGATGATCCGGATGGTCGTTACTTGTTGCATATGCCACATCTCTTTGATCTCCTGTCTTAGATTCGTGTACTTCCTGATATTTTCCCCCATGGGTTTTCTGCAAGTTTCCAGTGTTGGGTACCGCTATGTCAATCAGATAGGTAGCCTTTTCCTCCTTGCCCACAAGGGTTATGTCAGGTCTATAATAACGGATTGTCCCATCCGTTATTATAGCGCGGTCCCAGTACAGCTTGTGGGTTGAGGTCTCTAGTACTGCCTGGGGTTCTTACTTGTAGTACGGTACACTTTCTTCAATAAACTATTATTTCCTTTCTAGCTTCTGATGTATTATCCTGGTTACCTGGTCATGTGTATGAGTGTACTCAGTCTGGGTGATCACCTTGCACCCCGCGGTGATGTGTTGGATCATTTCTGACGCCAGGTGGCATCGTCGACACGTGTCACCGAATACTCCGGGCTCCTTGGCGATGTATTTTCTATAGTTCCTGGTGTTGATTACCTGGTCTTGGATGGCGAGCATGAATCCTTCTGTCTCGGGTAGAGCGTCCTGCTCGTGAGCCATGCATTGGAAGCAATTTTATCTCTTGTTGCTCAATGAGATCTATCAGGCCCCTTCCTTCTTCTTTCCTAGCAATTGTCAGTCTCTCCACGGCTGATTTCTGGTGGTGTTGGCGGCTCTCGGTCATCATTGCCCTTGTCTTTCTCTTGATATCTTCCAGCTCGGTGTTAGTCCAATCTATGACCCCAAAGGAGTATGTTAGCACTGGGACTGCATAGGCGTTTATGGCTTTAACTGTGTTCCCTCCATTCAGCTTTGCTTTCAGCAGACTTCTGAGTCTCTGATGGTATTATTATTATTGTTGTTGCTCTTATATTATTTCTCCCTGATTGAGGGATTCCACTCCGTGACGGGTACTGCTACCAAGTACGCAGGGTGGTTGTAATGTCTGGTGTTACTGTCGGTCGAGGAAATCTCTGACTATCCTACAGGTGTTCAGGATTGTGACTTTCTGGAGTTCCTTGTAGGTGTTCTCTGGGAGACCTATTGCTGATAGGCTGCTATGTAGAGTCTTTGGTACCATACCGGTGGCTGACACGATGATTGGGATGGTTGATACTTCTTGCATATGCCACATCTCCTTGATCTCATGTCTCAGGTTCGTTTACTTCCTAATTTTTTCCTCATGGGTTTTCTGGATATTACTAGTGTTCGGCACCGCTATATCAATCAAGTAGGTAACCTTTTCCATCTTGTCCGCAAGAGTTATGTCTGGTCTGTTGGGCGGGATAATCTTATCCGTTATTATGGCGCGGTCCCAGTACAGCTTGTGGGTTCGAGTCTCTAGTACTGCCTGGGGTTCGTACTTGTAATATGGTACACTTTCTTTGGTCAAATGGTATTTCCTCGCTATCTTCTGATGCATTATCCTGGCTACCTGGTCGTGTCTATTAGTGTACTCAGTCTGGGTGATCACCTTGCACCCTGCGGTGATGTGTTGGATCGTTTCTGAGGCCAGGTGGCATCGTCGACATGTGTCATCTGACATTCCGGGCTCCTTGGAGATGTATCTTCTATAGTTTCTGGTGTTGATTACCTGATCTTGGATGGCCAGCATGACTCCTTCAGTCTCGGGGAAGAGCGCCCTGCTTGTGAGCCATGCATTGGAAGGAATGTTATCGATGTGATCTTGATGGAGGTCATTGTAGTGTCCGCCATGGAGTATTTTCTTTGCCCATCTTTCTAACTTCATTTCTTGTACCGTCTGGGCGGGAAGGATTTCCTCGCTTAGGTTGATTGTGGTATACCACTTGTCTATCTTCCTTATGGCCTGGTGGAGTATTGTTCTCGAAGTAATCCTTCAGATTAACTATCGCTGTTTTCTGTTGTTCTATCAGGCCCCTTCCTCCCTCTTTCCGAGGTATTGTTATTCTCTCCACTGCTGACTTCGGGTGGTGTTGGCGACTCTTGGTCATCATTGTCCTTGTCTTTCGCATGATATCTTCTAGCTCGGTGTTAGTCCAATCTATGACCCCGAAAGTGTATGTTAGTACTGGAGTTGCATAGGTGTTTATGGCTTTAACTGTGTTCCCTCAGCTCAATTTTGCTTTCAGGAAGCTTCTGAGTCTCTGATGATATTTTTCGGTCAGGCACTTCTTGATTTCATTTTGTTCTAACTGCTCAGCTTGCATCATCCCTAGGTATTTTATTATTATTATTATCTGTGTATTGCTCTGATCAAGAGCCACCCCATTGAACAGCAGTAAGCTAAAGGGTGATAATTTCACTCAAAGTTTAAGGCAGGGACATGTGTCCAAGTTTACATGGAGCAACATGTGTGCTTAACCTGAAAGGAACAGTATTTGCAGAGTTGTTTATTTACATACTTGAAAATTGTGGAATACCGAAGTATTCCAAATAAGGACATTATTTTTATCAAAAAGTGCTAAATAAGAACATGAAGTATATGCACAAAAATATACAGCATTTCTTTGGTTGAGGCAGTCAGTCCACATTTTTTTTCTGGTGGTGTTTTTGTGAGTCACAACCGTAGATCTGTGTATGTGTCCATTAGCTGCTGGCGTCTGTAGGTGGCTGGTAGAATTTATCCAGGTCGATGGCTAGATTGTTAATCAAATCTACCGCGTTTCCTGGGAATATGCGTCTCAGGCCTTTGTGGTTGTTCACACTGATTCTGAATGGGAGCCTTGGGTCCCACTGATATTTGTTTCCCTAATAATTAACCACAAAATCCTTTTAATTTTTAGCTCTTCCTCCTTCAAGTTATCTCAACACGTTCCATATCATTTCTAAGTTCATACACACTCTACTGATTAACATTTATTTTGTCCGGTGATTTGTTTTGTTTTTTTTCCATTTTATGAGTGATACGAGTATGTTTTTTTCCTCTCTCTCTTTCTACTGATCTGTATTTTCAATTGCTTTAATTCTGACTAAATAAATTTACAGAAATGCAGTCAGGCTTAGAACCAGAAGAATCTTCCGTGTTGCTATACTAAAAAAAAAAAATTTTAAATGTTAAAAATCACTTCTGCTCACTCTCAATCAACTCTACCAACAGAAAGTAAAGGGGAAACACCTCAAGGCCCAAGAAAACACGCCTGCTTTCTCTTTTCATTAACTTTGTACAACTTACTACACCATCATTCACGCATGAGCAACACTCTAACTTCCTTGACGAATACTGACAGTTTAGGCAGAAAGGACCTTCGTCACTTCAACCACGGCTGCCATGTCTACTTCATCGAATTAATTAAAAACCGTCACGCAGGTTTCTCCTTAGTGAAGTCAGTCCACTGAACCTTCTTCTCAAGACTTGTAACTTAACTTTCGCTTTCGGAATGACTCACTCCTTTTATCCCTGGAAAATAAATTTATATTAAATATAATCTCTAACATTGAAATGTTCTAGTTGCAAGAATATAACTTACTTTAAAAGCAATTTTATTATTTTAATCAAATTTATGTCAGAGTACGATGCACATCCAAATATAATTATTTTCATATTCATAATTAATATTATTTAGTAAAAGCTAAATTATTATTGGTAATTATTATATTGGATTTAATATTTCATTCATATTACCGCGATTTATTTTTCCAGAAGGGATCACAAGGAAGCCAGAACTGCGAGGATTTCATCCCATCAATACTACTGTGCCATATGGAACAACAGCCACCTTTCAGTGTCGCGTGAAAAGTGATATTCCCCCTCACGTAAAGGTAAATAATAATTAAAGATGCTACGCTTAGCTCTTCAATGATTGAGAGAAATTTGCGTACAATCATATATCTTCAGATATTGTTTCGGGTTCGAACCCATACGCTGCCACAAAAAAATCGTGGCTCATTGCTACTGTGGCGTTGAAAGGTCGAATGCCCTTAAGAGAATCCAAAGCATTACATATCATGGGCGATAGAATTTTTTCTTAAATTAATTTGAATTTTTTAAATTTTTTTCTGTGACTAAGAAGCGAAAAGTAAATAACTATCTTGTTACCAATTAATTAACTAATAATATATAAAAGTAACTGTTATTTTGCTAACTATTATCACTGCACATATCTCTCAAGTAACTCAACCACGTTTTTAATACTTAATTAAGAATTCACTTATTATATTTTATTATTTTTATTAAAATTATTTACAAATTTTACTTACTGGATTTTTAATACTGACTAAATGCAATACTCGTTCACGTTTTTGCTGTGACTAATATAAGCAAATAGTAATAATTCATGATTTATATATTTAGTAAACTGATAACAAAATAGCGAGCTCATCAGAGAGCAGGCACCTCATATGCACTAACCGAGAACGTTCCTTTTCTGCACATCCATCATATTGCCCATTAATTTCTTCAATCAGCGCACGACAACAAGTACCATGATATAAGTAAATTTATTTTATGGTTTTAATTTATTTCAATATTCGGGTGTCTTATTATACAGGTAGCAATATTGCACCTTTCAGAAAAGACAACCTTTGTAGACATAAGCAACTTTGTTTAATTATAATAAAGAAACTTTTTAAAAGAGCCAAATACACATACCGTAGATACCCGAGTATAAGATCGAGAAATTTCAAAATCAAAAAATGCGGGATCGCGTTATATACGGGTGATGTCAGGTATCTACATACTGAGAGAGCTTCGTGTTATTAACTTAAATTGTTTTTTTAATGTAATCGGGAAAAATCCGTCTTGTTCTCGGTTCTTTATAGAATGAGTACAATATTACATAACTAGCCGCTACTAATTTTTGTTATGCAGTATTTTGTAGAACAAATCCAGATGACAGTCTTGCATGTCTCAACTTTTAGAGGGTCTACATCCGATGTTGAGCAATATTCAGAAATTGATATTAAAGTGCCTTTGTTTGAATGGAAAGTGCAGTTGATAATGTTGGTCATATTAATTCCTGAATAAAAAGTGCAAGATTAAATAACTTTTCAAACACTTGTTTAATCATTTAATATTAATGTAAGTGATAAACAGTACCTCTGGTTTTATAAAATACTCTAATATAAATATTACATTCATTTACTACCAGAAAAAGGTTTGGAATCAAATGGTTTTGCACAGTTCACTCATTTCATTATACCAAAATATGCAAAATCAGGCAGGGTCCCTAATGCCCACAAAACTCGTTTTCTGATATCCACTTATATGGGGGTCAATACATTTTCTGACTTCACGAGGCCCAAAACTAGGACTCGAGTTGCCCGCCTTTGGACCCTTTCAAGAAACTCGATGTCTTTTTTCAGATGAGGTCTCCTTGAAATGAGCTCTACTTGAAAACAGTATTCCAAGTGTGGTCTTACAATTACCTTATAAAGTAGGATTATGACCTCCCGATCTCTACATGTTAGCGTTCGATAAATCATCCATAGGACACCATGGACTATCCTGGCTGCCTGTTTACACTGTTCAGAAAACTTCATATCTGACGGTATTGTAACTCCCAGATCTCTTTCCTCCTCCACTCCTTTTATTCAACCTCACCAAGTGCATAATTTATTTGTGAGTTGCTATTCCCCAGGTGTAAAACCTTGCATTTAGCAGCATTAAAACATAGCTGCCAATTTTCTGACCATCTTTAAAGTCTGTTCAAGTCATCTTGAAGGAGCGCTGCTTGGCGCTGATCATTAACGACTATGCCAATCTTCATGTCATCTGCAAATTTTGACATCACGCCTTCTGTCCCTCCGTCAATGTCATTTATGAAAATGAGAAACAACAGTGGTTCAAGAACCGATCCTTGAGAGACCCCACTCCTGAATTTACACCTATCTGAAGAATATCCATTAATCATAACCCCCTGCCTCCTGCCCTGCAGCTACCCAGCAATCTACCTTAGAATCTTACCAGTAATCCCAACCTGTTCAAACTTATATAGTAACCTCTCACGAAGGACCGAGTCAAATGCTTTGCTAAAATCCAAATAAACTATGTTGAAATTATTCCCTAAATCCAGCTCATGAGTAACTGTGTCAAAATAGCCTACTAAGTTAACAAAGCTATGTTGCTTGTCCTTCAGAATGCCATATCTATCTAAATGTCCTTGGACTGCACTCTTAATCGTTTCCTCTAAGATTTTTCCTACCACTGAAGTCACAGTAACCGGCCTGTAGTTACCAACTTCACTCTTTGAACGGCTTTTATATATTGGTGATACATTGGCACTTCTCCAATCCAAAGGAATTGGATTGGTAATTAATATCAATAAAGAGAGTAAAAAAAATTAGTAATAATATTAGTAAAAAATTGCATTTATGATTAAATATTTGGAGATAATTGATGATAACAATAACGAGAGGTGTTTGAAAAGTTCAGAAACTTTACCCTCTATTTGGAATCACAGCTGTCAGGAACGTTACACAGTTTCCTGTTAGAAATATTGGCCTTCACAAGTCCTTGCAGGGTTCTATTCCGTTATCAAGCACGTACAACAGACCGTTTTCTTCATGCTCTTCGGTATAACAGCGGTGGCTTTGTCAGCTGTTCAATCTCCTCATTGACCACAGAGCGTTAGAGGAGTTTACAAGATAGAGAATACAGGAATACTACTGTACTCTTACCCTGACCGCTCGGCTACTTCACTACGAAATTTGTGTCCTGTTCTTTCCTCAAATAACCTCCAAATTTATGGCCAGGGAAGGGTCTCTGGTCCACTTTTTTATCCGCCTTCACTGAAATTCAGCTATAAGGTGGATGTTCCAGTTCTTGTCATGTACTCCGATGACAATTAGTGTCTCTCGTGCTATTGGAATTGCATCCCTCATGTGGTAGTGACAAGTAATCAGTAGTCACTGTTCGGTTATTGGACAGCTAATATAAAGAATACCTTTGGCATCAAACAAAGATGATCGGCATATCAGTGATTGGGATCCTTGACCATTATCAGTAAAAGAATGACTTCAATGGCGACCTTTACTCTACTAAATCAGGCTACCTATTATTGCAATGTGACATGCTTGCCACCGCCTTGCAACTTCTTACAACACCAAAGTGCGGCAGTTTCAGAACTTTTCTAAACACCCCACGCACGCATTTTAAACGTGCGTAGAACATCTTTTAGAAATTTATTTAATATATTTTTTTTCAGTGGTTCAAGAAAGTAAGCGTAGGTGACTCTGGTGAAAACTTCATCTCGATCCAAGGCGAGAACTTTTTGCTACTCAAGTCCACTCAAGTGAACGAGAGGTCGGATGGATCGTTCCTTAACAAACTGGAGATCCCTGAAGTCCGAGACGAAGATTCAGGGAAGTACATATGTTTAGGAAAAAACCCGATGGGTTATAGTTTTAGGAGTGCCTTCCTCACCGTCCTGCCCCGTAAGTGCCTTTAGTCTTTCTTCTCCCCTCGCCAAAGAAAGCTACAATCACTGACCAAAAAATTAGAAAACGTTATTCACTATCTGGTAGGGCCACCTTTTTTTTGAATTACAACCTATACACGTCGTGTCATAGATTCCATTGTCTACTTCCAGATGTGATAATTCTTCCATCAGGATATTTTTCAGCTGTTGTATTAGAGAACTGTGAAGCCTAGACATTCTCAGTTAGATTCTGATCTTAAAAATTCTGCAGCCAGAGTGGACGTTGGAAATGTTCCTCAAGCCACTCAGATAGAATTTTTGCGTGGTGGACAGTTCCATTGTAGTCTTGAAGTAATTCATCGCAGTCTGGTTTAAATGAAGCATTGAAGGGTAAAGCTAGTCCGATACGATGGCAAAATATTCACTGAAGTTAACAAAAGTTCTAACGGTATGAGCGGACCCAGTCCCTACCAACAGAACATATCGCATGCCATAATACCCCCTCCAGCCTCTTGAGCAATGAAAACGAGAGTCTGAATGCATAGATTCATGAGGTTCACGCCACACTTTCACTAACCGTTGGTGCAAAATAAGTGTGAATCAAGACTCTTCAGTCCAAATGATCGTTTTATATTTTTCCACAATTCAGTCTTGGCGTTGGCAGCACTACTCCAGTAGAATTTTGTTATAGAAAGAAATCTTTCTATAAAATTCTGCAGTTGTGTAATCGAACTGTAATTCAGTTTTCCACACACTGCACATTCTGTTCTCACTCGTAATTCGCTTTAAATTCCTGCTGTCTCTTGGAGCACCAACTTTCTGCCTCATTTCTTCCTTTTACAGCTGTACACGCTTTTGTCTTACACTCATGGTATACTCTTGAGATGGTTGCTTTCAACACACCAGTGATCTCCTTTGTTTTCTCAATTTTGGCTCCTACTAAGCGTGCTCTAACACCTTTCTAAAAATCGGAAAGGTCCACAGGGAACCACAGACCACACCACGTGACAACTTTCATTCGCATACCGTACATTTAATTATTGGTTAACGCCAACCAAATTATTTCCGATTTTTTGGTCAGTGAATGTACCATACAATAATAATGTCAGTCAGTGAGTGACTTGATGATTCGAGTCACTTTTCTGTAATGACGAGACTGAGATGACTCATTCAAATGACTCGTTTTACCTCATAAATACTACAACAGTTTAATCACACACACGCACAAACCTACTGAAAGAAATACCTTTGAAGTAGCCCCTTGTGGTTGGGTGCATAGGATATAACTAAACTCGATCGTGACTCTAATCTGTGATGTAAGTGGGTCGTAGCTTTTCGAGTCAGTACTGCTACTTTCCTTCTTTTGCGCTTTTTGTGTGTGACCCGTCTTCAGTTTATAAGTTCTAGATTTGTTTTGTACTGGTACAGCTGCTGGAACTTGCATAGATATTTGACTGGCAGTAGCAACCACGCTGGCATGTGATGAAGCGTTATGACTTTTAACAACTGGGGAAAAGTGGGGTTGTTATGGATGAGGCAACAAAGGCCATAAGGTGTGAGTATGTCGTGTCTGTAAATTGCATTAATTCTATGGTCCGTTTGCCTATTTTGCAATTTGAAAACAAAATCTCGAAATGATAGCAAAAATACTAAACCTTCATCCTGACTAACGTGGCAACAAGTGACAAGTCCTCTAAATATGCTTAATTATAGTTTTTATCCACCAGAAGAAACTTCTGATTTATTCTCGCTTGATGGAAATAAATTAATCCAGTCTGGCTGTAAGTTGGTGATAGGAACTCAACATTTCTAAATGAGTGGAAAGCGGCATAGTCAAAATAACAAAATAATCAAGATGATGAGGTACTACACTGTATGTTGCTTGAAGTTCTCCATCATGTTTGTGAATTGCAACTTTAAAATTTAAGTGTATTGGAATAATATATTGCACTATTGGATATTATGTTTTATGATCCATTTTCTATAGTTACATGTACAGAATTAAACTTTTCCTTTCAGGGTCAGTAGACGATAGAAATAGCGGTAGCATGTTTGTTGGTCCTGTCCTCAAAAACAACTTTCCAGTCATAGAACTTGATCTGATAGATTAAGCTTTATCTTGATCATCTATATGGGATTTCATTCTATAATCCAATTTCTATATTATATTTCAAAGATCTACACTCAGTGGCCGCTTTATATCGAGTAGATCGCCTTCAGTCCGTAGAACAACTTGGATTCGACAAGACATAGACTCAACAAAATGCTGATCCCTGTTCACTAGTGCTTCCCACAGCTGTTCTAATTGGATGGTTGCCGATATCTACTCAAGAGCTTGTTCGAACTTCATCACACGAGTAATTAAAAGTGGATTGAGATCTGCGGGAGGCCATCACAGTACAATTAATTCACTGTCACGTTCTTGGAATCAGTTCTGTACAATTCTGTCCTCATGACATGGCGCATTATCCTGTTGGGCGAACCCATTCGCAGAAGGATGCAGTGCAGCCATGAAGGGATACTCTGTAGGAAATAATTTTCAAATATCCTATGGCAACAGTGTCTGACGCGATCTGAATCAGACACTGTTGGCTTTTCGCATCAATTAGCTGTTTCCGACCATAGGACTGCTGTTGGCTGATGTTATTTGCTTACTAGCCCAATCTCGATGCCCGAGACAGAGTTGTAACGTAAAAACTCCAGCAGGGCTGCAGCTGATACGTCTTCAGCCGACAACGATGTCACATTCAAAGTCGCTTAAATCTTTCGCCATGCCCATTTTCGTACTAAATTACGCGCGCGCACACACACACACACACAACGCCCCTATGTATATGACCACCTGCTTTATATTGCGTGATATGAAAAAAAAATGATGCTGGTAAGGAGCGCTCCATTTCCTGAAGTGAGTAGGTCCATCTAATAAAGTGGCCAGTCAGTATATATTATATTATATCTGAAGAATCCATGTTATATTAAATCTAAATTATATCTTAAGAAGCTGATCGATCCTGTGATACTTGGCCAATATGAACAAAAGCGGAAAAATACTCTAATCTAAGGTTTTTTGAAAGGTTGGAGTGTACCTGGCTGGTCCCTTCACGGTAGGATCAATACAATCAATGAGTTATTGGCATTTACATAACTCTGCAAAGTCACGACACTCTATTGTTTGGCTGATAGACGTTACAACCAACCAGACATACAAACGAGTTCCCATGGACATACGAGTGCAATAAATTCCATGACCACACCCAACAGTTACTACAATATTGGACTGCAAACAACAGAAAATCGAAGAGAAGAGGAACACTCCCTCCACAAACTACGATCCGGTTATTCACATTTCAGTTTGTTATTAGACATACAGCTAAATCTCATTATGACATACCTCCTAGAAAGATCATAATATCCTTAAATTTAATAGGACTTAACAAGTACTGGCCTAATGATATTCATAAATAACAGAAATTGATATTATTCTCGGAATTTTGATAAAAGTTTAAATGATAGAACACCTTTTTAGATGATCATTTTAAGAGAGGAGATACATCGATGATAAAACTAATAAAAATAATCGCAGAATGTTTGGATAAAGAATAAAAATGGGGGCACACCTTAGGGATACTTATGAAATAATGATGAGAAAATTACCTCGATAAAAGAAATAGCGTGAAGAAATGATAGCTGCAGAGAGCGAATGAGAAAATCAGACGGGTTAAAGAACAAATGATTATCATTAGTAATTACATTCATGCGTTGTTCCATTATGCAAATTACTCAAAAAGAAACTCCTGTTATCTAATTCACTCTCAGCCGCAGAAACTGATCTCGCCATAAAAATACGGGATCTTAAATTGAAGTTTTTTCTTATTTCTTGGAGAGAGAGAGAGAGAGAGAGAGAGAGAGAGAGAGAGAGAGAGAGAGAGAGAGAGAGGAAAAGGTAATTTAAAATCGCATCTTTTAAATTTTTCTGCAAACTCCTTTACAATAGCAGAAGGCATGGGAGAAATAGGATTTCGAACGAGACATCATGATTATGCGCATTATTATGGCAGTGAGGATGAAGCCAATTACTGATTTCCCTAATTCTCATTAACAGGAACATACGCATCCATTCATATCTAAGACGGTTTTTTTATATTCGTTGGAAATCACTGGTGAGATCCTTCAAGAAAACAAAACTGGAGGGGTTTCATTTTCCCCAAACTACGAAACTTAGATTCGAAGGGCAAAAGACCCAGTTTGAGAGAACAGGATCGCACGATCTTCCCATAACTGTTCACATATTCACGTGCTTTACTATAAATATAAACCATAGATTTAAGTCAGAAGACAATTTGTAGATGTTCTATCATTAAAGATAATTGTTGAAAGAAAGAATTATTTTCTTGTGACATCGCATCAGATTCACCTTAAAAACAAACTATAACTATTTATTAACAGTAGTTTTTCCTCTCCGAAATGAATAATCCATTATCCCTGTGAATCGTAATATTCATTACTCTTCTCCCATATACTTTTAAGTCTCTTTTCTCTCATTGCATCTCTTCACAAGCAATACCACGTTCATGAATCTAACATAACAATAAACGCGAAGGGTGCAACAGTTTGTATTGAAAAAAAAAAATGATAATAGGCGGATTTTTATTTGTCCGAACTTAATGAAATTTGGAATGGCTCGACAAATATTTTTAAAAGGCCTAAATATAAAATTTCATAAAAAAATTATTAAAAGGAGTCCCTCTGTTACATGCGAACGGATAGACAGACGGACAGACAGACACAGTGAAGGCAATAGGATATGTGCATATACGAGGGGTAATCATTTAATGCGCAGGACTGGTGGAAGATTTTATGTTTATAGTGCAAACTTTCTATAACTGCCGCTAGAGGCGCTATCCTGATCGCTACTGAGCAGACTCTGTGTGCTTTAAGACAATGCCAAGTCCCAAGAAGTGGTTCAAGACAATGCCAAGCCCCATACGGCTAATATTGTTCAGGCAGTGATCACTGGCATAGGTGCCGAGGTTCTGCCACAACACCCTTCTTCACCGGACTTTGCCCTGTGTGATTTCTTCCTGTTTTCACGTCTGAAGAAAGCTCTGAAAGGCAAGCGTTTCGCGTCCAACAATAATGCTCGCAGAGCCACAACTGGTGCACATCGCAGTCTTTCGAAAAATGGCTTGCAAGGAGCATTAATGCGTGGTTACGACGGTGGCGAAAGTGTGTAAAGTTCAAAGGAGAGTATTTCGAGAAGGAGAAATCCACAGAAGACTCAGATGATGAAAATTAAGATAAGACTTTGCCAGTCCGCGAATTAAATGATCACCACTCGTTGTTGTTGATGGAGTTTTAAGTGCAATTGCTACTTAGGCCATATTGCACCTATGAAAGTGATTCGTAATGTCTATGCCACCCCTCGTATATATATATATATATATATATATATATACACTGAGTGATCACTGAATTATGACCACCTACCTAATACTTCGTAGGTCTTCCTTTTGCCTCAGTACAGCAGTTTTCCGACGTGGTATTGATTCAACAAGATGTCGGAAGTGATCGGGAGGTAGGGCCAACCAAACTGTGTGTAATTCAATCAGCAATGCAGGTATGGAGGTGATTGGTGTATCCAGACGCCTGATATGCCTTTCCATAGTGTCCCACAAGTGCTCTATGGGACTGATATCGGCGGAGTTTGGAGGCCAATTGATATGCTGGAAGTTAGAAATGTGTTCCTCAAACCATTTCCGCACATCAAGTGCCCGATGGCATCGGCGTATTGTTATCTTGCCAGGTGGGAAGGAGCAGCAGTGCGTACCACACGCTTCTTGATTGGACCGGGGTTCGAGCCCGTCACCACCAAATACGGAGGATGCGGAAAGATCATGGAATGACCACCGCATATCCCAGAGCAATATGGCCTTAGTTGCTAATGCTCCTAAAAACCAAATAACAAACAACAACAAACATTATTATCTTGGAAGACACCATCGCCATTGGGGGAAAAGTGTAACATAGCGGGGTGTACACAGTCAGCAAGCAGTTGCCGATAGCGGAGACCACTGATACGTTTTTCCACATGCACCAGGGGTCCAAGTTCTTGCCAGTGAAACATACCCCACACGATATAACCGCCTCCACCGGCCTGCACTTTTGATACCATGCATGATGGATCAAGAGCAGCATGTCGTTGACGCCAAATCCGTACACGGACATCCACGGTGTGGAGCAAATAACGTGACTCATCCGACCATCACATCTACTTCCAGTCTTCTAACGTCCAACTTGCATGCTCTTTGCACCAGACGAGTCTTTTACACCGATGAACCTTGGTATGCCGTAGGGGTCGTCTGCTGGTATAGCCCATACGTGCGAGCCTGCGACGGATGGTCATGCCAGATATTGTTCCGGGTTGGCCCATGTTGTGTTGGGTAGTCAACTCTTCAACAGTGCTGCGCCTGTTCGCCTGTACGAGTCGTCGGACCCGGCGCTCATCACTAACATCAACCTTTCGCTGACCTTTGCAGTTTTGCCGTTGGGTCGTTGTTTGATCATTCTCACGCCAGTCATGGTACACTTTAACTACGGCGGCTCTCGAACACCCCAGTTCAGCCGTTTGGAAAATCGAGGCACCAGCTCGTCGAGCACACAATCTGTCCTTTATCAAAGTCCGATAAATCCTTCTTTTTACCCATCACGCTCGGAATTTTACTACCCACTGAACCACTGACACCTTATCTATGCTACGTAGGTCGACTAACTCCGTACATCGTACCTCACGTGGTCAATGGGTTACATTCAGTTTTCATAGGGGTGGTCATAATTCAGTGATCACTCAGTGTATATACGAGGGGGATATCAAAAAGCTCGTACCCTGACTGAGATAAAACATCAGTAGGAAGATGCCGTTTTTAACATAAGTTGTCTACATATTCAATAACTAACATGGGAAATTTCATTCCCGTAGGTGATCGTACAACAGAGATGCACCCCAGGATCTGAGGAAGGATGCTTTGGTTGACAAAGTGGAGTACGAGCAGGGATCAAGTTCCTGCATTTGCAGGGCAAAAAAGCTCAGGAAATTGACGAAGAAATGAAAGCTATGTATGGGCAGAATTGTCCATCCTATGACACTAAATAAGTGGAAACGGGAGTTCCAGTGCAGTCGTACAAGTGTCTTTTTCGAGCCAAGAGAAGGAAAGCCATCAACATCCACAGACAGCGAGGCGTTTGCAAAGGTTGAGCAGCTGGTGCTGAGCGACAGACTTGTGACTATTCATTTCATCGCAAATGCAGCAGTGGGAATTAGTTATGGATCTGCCCACAGCATTTCACATGTCTAAGGTCTGCACGATGGGTTCCAAGACTGCTGACGCCTTTGCAGAAGCAATGTCGAATGTAATGTTCTCGCTAACTGTTGGATTTGTGTAATGCAGATGTTGAGAACTTTTTTAGGGTGAGCCCACCCTATTCTCCTGACCTAGCACCGTCCGACGTCTTCTCGTTTCGAGAAATGAAGAAACCACTGCTTGAACGCCGCTTGGATTCGTCTCAGGAAGTCATCAATGAAGTGGAATCGTGATTTCAGGCAAAAAGTGCGGACTTCTGTGATCAAGTTATTAAACAACTAACCCATTGATGGGAGAAATGTGTTACTAGTCTAGATAATATACATGAAAAAATAATAATAATTGCCGAATTTCTATTGGTCCTACTTTAATGAAATTTGGGAAGGATGACATGTCTCTTTCTAAAAGGCCTAGACTTGGAGTCTTCTGCTTCTTATACTTAAAAGCAATAACACTGATGCAGAATTCTTGAATTTGATCGAGACATAAAGGGTGACACATTTTACTACGAAAATCCTTAATTAAATTGTTTAATTAGTGATTAAGGTTAATTAAAATAATTAATACTTAATAAATTAACAAATTATGCAGAATTTTCTATAAAGAGCGATATATATTAATGAATAACTGATTAAAATTTATATTTGATAAAATTTATAAATTTTTTTGCATGTAGAAAATCCGGTCTGCTTTAATTCTGCCAGAATACTTTAAATTTTAGATTTCATACCAATTCAGTGGCTAAACGAGGGAAATTTTATCCCCGAATGCTTAATGGAAGCATTTATAACTCAGCAGAATACTGAGCAACCTCCAAAACAGATTAATAGCACTGCAACGCGAAGAGCCAGCTGCATCATGAGAAGTATTGAAGCCATTGAGTTAAAGATCGTGTGGAATAAACTCCAAAGAGCATTATCAACAAGAATTGTTGCTAACGCTCCTTGATATATATGCTCCTCTTAATACCACACGTTAAGTGCTTAAAGAGAGTCACCATAGGGATTAATATATGTGGTACAAATGTAACCTTTTAAGAGAATGAGGGGATTTTCACTTATACTGCTAATAGGCAGCTCTAGTTAGCAGTCTCCTCAAGATTTTTCCGATAATCCTACAACATCATCCGAAACCTTTCCTTAACATAAGAGACCGCATTACCACTGATATATTGACCTGTTAAAATCCAAAGGGATTAACTGCACATTAGGAAGACTGCGTGTCATTGCGGGGAACACTAATCTATCTCAAACAAAAGCAGTGAGAAATGTTACTGGCCGCTTAAGTTCCAGAATATTTAATAGCGGCCATCATGTAAGATCAACTAATCCAAGTATCTTCTACATAGAGGAGTTGAACAGTTCTTCTGAGGAAGCCTCAAATGGGTGACGGGTTCCGCACGAAGCTGCAGTACTTACACCATGTGATTTCTATTGTTAGTTTCTCAAATAGATAATACCCATTTCCTTCATGGCCAGATTATTCAAATAAAGCCATCTCCTTACCACTCTCTCTCTCTCTGAGTTCCCGGTCAGGTTATCTGTTTATTTACTCCCACACTATTAAAGAGATTGTCATCATGGTGATAACCAAACACATGAGGGACCCGAGTACTTCAAACTATGTAGGTTTCTTTGTTCCTTCTTGGTGATTAAATCAATCATGGTAACTTCTTTCTCAAAATGCAATCCTATTTCCCATTTTCTCCATACTTAGATTCTAAGATATCTGTTTTCTCCTTTCGCTCCCTCTCATTATTTGCGGTATCCTGGTGTGTGTTTTTAATGGTGTTATTCGCCTGTTGAAATGATGGTGCCATTACAGTTTGTAGCGCCATCTAGCCGCATTATATAAAACCATTGCTGTAAAAATGAAAAACTAAAGAAAATGGATTTTCTAAATTACTAAAACGGGATAAGATGGAATGCATCTAAATCCGAAAGAAAGATTAATGGAAGGCATATCATAAACGCTTTTTACTCGTATCGGTGATCTTGCTGCGATCGCATTATTATGCAGAACGGAGGAGTTTGATAATGATCAACGATTTCCCAAAAATAGGAGCCCACTGGAAATAGCAGAGTTTTATAAGGCAAGTGGAAGATTGCAATCGATGAACCAAAGATAATTCAGTTTGTACGCACTTTCAGAATAGCAGATTTGTTATAGAGAATATCAGAGCCAGTTTTAGTCTCCAAAGAATCCTGCAGTTGTTGGAATCCTCTAAACACCAAGACGATGTTTAAATTTTTCTTTTCTTTTTTTTTTTTTTTTTCATTGTCCAAGTATAGGGTTGTGTTGGGTTTGTTTATTCAGTGGCCGGTTTGTCTATTTTCATGAAAAACTCAAGATTACAGAGAAAGGGGGTCCATACTGCATTCTTTGGAGACCAACTAATTCGGCCACGAAAAAATAATAATAAAAACAAAGAAGTTCCAAGTTCTTCTCTTCGAGACGGAATTTCAACCAACGCCTTTCCTAGGATGTGATAAAGGTCTTGATGCTAATATCACCTAGAAGTGATTATGGATATTGTACTAACCACGAGGGACTATACATCTGAGCGAATTTAATAAACCTACTCAAGGTCGCACCCCCTCTAAGGCTGCAACTCTGCCTGGAGCTAAAGTCAGAAATTTATTCTTTTTTCGTTGCTACGCCTTTTCTCGAGATTTATGTTGTTGTTATTTGGTTTTTAGGGGCATTAGCAACTAAGGCCATATTGCTCCCTCGAGAATTAAGCGAAGCACAGTATTTGGCCAATGCTCTTACAATCTCATTCACAAAAATCAACCATCAGATATGACAGTAGTTGTTGTTGGGTTTTTAGGAGCATTAGATATTAAGGTTCAGCTGACAATTCAGAAGGAAGAAAATGAAGGAGCATGCACACACAGAACCACAACTCCTGCCAAAATTAGGAGACCATTAAAAGATGCTGATCTCTGCAAAGAGTGGATACCCTCTGAAACTATAGTTATTACTGAAAACCAGTCCTACAACAAAAGGAATTCAAACTCCAAAACAAAAAACAGAGCAGAGACCACTTTTCAAAGCTCTGCTTCGCTTTCAAGTTCACGTTGAAAAGAAGCAAAGATGCAAAGTCCACCCTCAGATCCCCATGCGTCGCAAAAACCTACCGTCGCTCATTTTGTTGCTCCCTCCCCCCCCCCCGACGGGAGCAACAAACAAAGGTCCACTGAAAAAGACAACTCAGCAAAGTTTCCATAGGGCAAATGGCAATCTACGGGTTAAATTTCATTATCCTTGCGGCGTTTATCATTCGGATATCGTTCATGTCTAGCTGAAGACAACATCATCGCTGAAAAAAAAAAAGAGGGAAAATATTTTTCTCCTGGATTAACCCTAATATTACCCCGAGTGTCGTCAGGGAAATGTGCGTATCGACGCTGAAGTAAGACAAATACGAACAAGACCTCCTGCATATCCCTCTTTTACTATCTCATGCCCGATTAATTGCTTAGCACGACCACTGGAGAGAAACATTGGCCCAGTGGCACCCTAGTTAAACGTTAAACGGAACGATCCACAAGGCCCTCTTCTAGAGTATTCAACTCCTTATCAACGCAGTAGCAATTAATGACGGCCTCACCTGACTCGAAAGAAAATTTGCAAGTCTTTCTTTTTCTATAAAACATTCGCAGCATATTTGACAAACTTCTCACCTTGCAGAGTCTTCTGTTAAACTCAGAATTCGAATTTATCTGTCTGATAGAGACCTGCCTTCAAAATATCAACTGAATTCTATGGCAAACAGTTAGGCTATACGTTTATTGCAAGAGAGAAGCAGAACAAAAGAGGGAACAGATGGAGGAGTAATGATTTTATTTAAAAAGGTCTTCTCGATTTTGAACGACCAAAGCTCTCATTCAGAAAACTTTGTGGCCGTAATTGCCACATTCGTAGATGAGAAGGGAAAGATACAAATAGGTCTAATTTACATGCCACTGGAACATACGAGAGAAGTCTAAAATCAGTTTTTTACCTGACTATCAAATTTATACGTAAATCTGAACACAATCATTATGAGGGGAGGATCTGAATATGCCCTCACGTCATCGACAGGACTCGAACTCAGGTCTTTTACACTCGATGTGGGGAGGACGGCTATTCTGCCAACTGTGCTACCCACGAGGGCTAAAAAAATGCAAAAGTAGAGCTAGACATTACAGTGGAAGCACTTGGACTGACGCAATTAACAATATCTGCAACAAGAGGACGGGTTCAGTGGCTGGGTTTAGTCTATTATAATACATTAATTTAATGACAATTCCATGGGATTTTCCTCTGATCACTATGCGCTTACAATTGAAATTGCTCTTCAAAGACAAGTCGTTGACCAAAACATCAGCGCATATCGGCAGAATAAACTGAATGTGATGTTCTCCACAAAATTTATTAAAAGCGATGTCATTTCGATATTTCTTGCAGAATACGACTTTCTAAGACTATACAGAGTGTCTACAGAAGAAGCGATTGAAGAGATTTTCCAATTGCTCTTGTATATTGCCTATAAAGGAGCAGCTAAAGTATTAAAGAAAGAGCGAGTTCTTGGTTTACTCCCCAAGTCAAAGAATTTTTTTAAAAAATAAACAAAACTACACAGAAACTGGAAAAGAGCTAAACCTCAACTGATCGAGCTTAGTACAAATGTGAGAGGGCGAAGTTCATTCAAATGAATGACACAAGCATACTATAAGATTACAAGAGAGAAACTAAGAAAAGAAAAGAGAATAGTAAACAAAAGTAACAAAGAAGAAATGTCGGATCAGCCTTTTAAAGATTGGACAGAAGCCAGGTTTGGAATACCCCTGAATAAAAAACCAGATTAACAGTGAAAAAGAAAGCATCCGTGGGATGCAGGATATAATAAAGAGATAGAAATCGCAGACACTAATCAAACTACAGCTGTAAACGCAGTATGACATGAAATTAATATCACTTGAAAGAAGCTATTAACAGTTTCCATAATAAATCAGCGATAAGATCGGACCAGTTCCCCCTCTTCGTGATAAAAATATGCAGTGCATGCATAACGACCCGCTCCACCACTTCTTCCAACGAATACTAAAAGAAGGTGTTATTTCAATATCATAGAAAAGCTGTCATGTGAAACCAATTCAAAAAATCAACAACCCTAAATCCAGTAAAAGTTTCAGGCCTATTGCGATTGGACACACTCTCTGTAAAAAGTATTCTTAAACACCATCAATCAGCTCTGCTTTTGAGGACAGACCACAATACACTCTGTTGTTCTACATAGATTGACTGTAACAAATTTAATGAAACATTACACGGATACAACAAGCATTAAATAATAAATAGTGGTTATATATGTATATACATATATATTTTTTTTCACATAACAGCAAGCATCTTAAGAATTCTAACTGACATCCTACAGGAAATACAAGTTACAGCAATTAACGGAAACAAAATAACACTTACCGTGTAACCAGAAGAGTGCCACAAGGGGGTGTCTTCTCCGACACTCTTTGCGATAGCACTTGTACCATTTTTAGCTCAAAACTGTAAACAATTCGTTGCCTAAACCGATGATTTAAATCTTTTTGTTATCTCTACAGAGCAAGAAAATGTGCTTCAGTGTAAAACAGGAGGAAACAATACAATACGGAAGAATACATAGACTGAATTGGTTTGAAACTAAATGAAAAGTACTGTGCAAATGGTCTTCAACAACAAAAGTAAGGAAAATGAAATCACGAGTTTTGCGAATGGTGCCAGAGTACAAAACATTCCCTCACATGTTGACCAGGGATTTAAGCTGGAGGAAAGACTAACCTTCGTATCTCATTGTGAATATGTAAGAAAGAAGACGCACGCAGCAATCTTGATCGCTAGACAGGAGCTCATCGGCCTCAGAAACCCTCGCCTAATAACCCAATTCATCGTTAAATGTGTTACGCCAATTCCACTGTATGCATCAATTAGTCATCGGCCCTTATCATCAATGATGATAAGGGCCGATGACTCATGGCATGGAATACTGGCTCCTGAGATAGCTAAATTGGATTGCCCGGAAACCGTCTACCATCTCAAGAGCGATACTGTAACTCTGGCTCAGTTATTAACAGACTGACTGGATGCACCGTAAGTGGTAACTTGCCCTCGGGTGATGCCACTGAGAATAAATGGAGAAGAACCAAAACTGAAGTGCAGTACGAACACTCTGGGGAAAATTTTTCCAGCAAATACTTTTAAGCTTTTAATAATTTAACATTAACCGAGAGAAAATATGTACAGGAAAGAAATCTTTGGAAATGTATACCGTCAGGTTCAAATATAAACTGTGAAGCAAGAAAACAATAACCAATAAACTTCTTTTCAAGTGAGAAGAAACATATGGTAATTACACCCTCTAGACTAAAACTGTTTATGGTGCCTCGAAAGAGAAATAAAAAAATATATTATTATCACGTGAATTATTATAATGCATTATTATATCATTACTGGCGTTTCATGGCAATAAAGAGAGAGAGAGGCCATCGGGGAACCTTAAAATTATAGTTACGCCACTGTTCGGATGATATTGGCATACATGCATCAGCGTCCACGTGAGTGGCTGGCTCACTGGTTATAATCACTGTCCTTCCCATATTGTGTGAAAAGGGCTGGGTTCGAATCCCTTCAATGACGCGATTCGAACTTTTATGAGCTTTTTTTCACACCGTGAGAGGTGGAACCTTGGGCGAACATATTACACATGGGCAGGCGAGTTAGTTCTCGGGTGACCCTAACACTTTACACAAACGATCAACACAGAATGATCTACGAATCCATTGATTAGCTTAAAGGTCCAGGTCCATAACTAATGCAAGCTTTTCACACCGCGGTAGAGTTAGTCGATCCCATGCGAAAATTACATAGTTTATTTTATCGAGTTTTAGTTTTTCAGTCCTCAATTTATTGTCTCAGTGCATGTTCTAAAAGGACTCAAGCAACCCAGCCGCAAGTTTCCAAGCATCGTGACACCAGACCTAGAACGATCTGTTCTATAAGTATTATAAACAGAGTACTGAAATAAGTCTGCATTCTCTCCGTCAATTTTGATGTAAAAGGTGCATAACGAAATAAATGAGGAAAACGCAGAAGTCTTTGAGTACTTCAAAAGAGTTAAATGGAGTGATGAATGACGTTGTATACCTCATAAGACGCATTAAGGAGCGTCATGCTGTAACAAAGGAGGCCATCATCTGAGAATCGTAGCATTGAGAGCGATACCTTATTGACAGAAGGAGAAGAGCCTGTCTGGTCTCTCATTATACTTGATGATAGATATCTCTTTATCTTCAAACCTTTTGACCAGTATTGGAGCGGCCATCCAACCACAAAAGGCAGAGGATTGAACCTTCTTAAAAGGCCTTTACAATTTGAAAAATCTAGAGTAATTTCTTAAGGTTCGTCAGAGTTTTCTATAGAATTTCGACACATACAAATAACGTAAGACAAATGCCTCCTTTTCGCCTTGATACTTGTTGTCTCTGATGAAATCCATATACAGTATTTGATAATCAATCAAATTAAAGTTTTTAAATCGGTTTATCTTACTTTATAAAGGGTTGAAGCTATAACTTCAGGGTTGAAGATAATAATAAAATTCTAGACATGCTCGAACATGCTCGACTCTTTCAATCAATTGAAAGAGTATTGTGAAGGATATGTGAAGAAAGCCTACTGGAAAACAACTCTCCATCATAGCCACGTCCTCATGTGATGTGAATTCGGATATCCATCAACGACTACATAAAAGTGAGAGATTCAATTCATCATGAGTGTTACGTGATAGAGAGTTCCCTCCTTAGAGCACTGCCGAAGAGGACTCACCTTTTATTGGTATAGAGAGCTTGCCCGCAATGTACTTGTGTGCCCACCGCCTGGCACATCCTGCCTTAACCGGGAGAAGTGAACACTTACTTGATGTAAATATAAAAAAAATAAATAAAGAAAGAAATTACCGTACAGCAAATAAGATACAAAAAAACAATAAGGACAGTATCTGTAGCATATTTTTAAGGAATACTAAAGAAAAAATACCGTGACCTTCTCTGACTGAGATTATTCAAGATTTCCTTAGTTTCTTCAAGCAGAAAAACCGAAAGAGGCATTGAGTGGGATGATTTCGGTATGTCAAGAGGTAAATTGGCAGTGCAAGAATTATAAAGTTTTCTTTTTTTAGATAAAGAGGGAAAAAACCCATTAGGATGTAAAAAAAGATCAGTCCCTCGTGAGAGGTTACTGTATAAGCTGGAACATGTTGAGATTACTGAAAAGATTCTAAGATATACTGCTTTGGTGGTTGCAGGGGACAAGGCAGAGGATTGTGATTAATGGATATTCTTCAGATTGGTGCAAAAAGAGATTGGTGTCAGGAGTGGGGTCCTCAATGATCGGTTCTTGGACCACTGTTTTGTTTCATTTTCATAAACGACATCGACGAAGGGATAGAAGGCATGATATCAAAATTTTCAAACTACTTAAAGATTGGTAGAGTCGTTAATGATCGGTGCCAGGCAGCGCTCCTTCAGGATGAATTGAACAGACTTCACAAGAATGGTCAGAAAAGAGGCAGCTATGTTTTAATTCAATCCCACCAAGTGTATAATTTATTTTCGTATTCCCCAAGTGTAAAACCTTTAATTTTGCATTAAAACATAGGCCAGGAAAGCCCATGGTGTCCTATCGATGATTTATCGAACATTTATCCTGTAGGGGGAGGTCATAGTCCCACCGTGTAAAGCAATTATAAGACCACATTTGAAACACTGTGTTCAGGTATGGAGACCTCATCTGAAAAAAATACATTATAATAATAATAAATTTTCTGTTTATACTCCGGGACGACCAAACGGTCAGAGGAGTTCACAAATAGACAGAATACAAGAAACAGCACCGTATTCAGTAGTCACGGGCTTGAACCCCGGTCACTCAAGGCACGTGTACTTATGCACCCGCGCGCCTGACCACTAGGCTACGGCGGCCTTTATTAGGCTTCTTGCAAGGGTCCAAATACTGGCAACTCGAATGGCGATATTGGCAAAACGCGACCGTATGAGGAAAGACTAATTAGCATGTGGGCTACAAAACTTGGCAACCAAGCACCTCTGAGGTGGCCTGATTGAGGTTTATAAGGCTCTGTAAGGGTTAATAAAATGAATGAAGGCGGAATTTTCACTGTTATAAAGAATTCCAGAACTCGGAGCGATAAATTCAAATTACAGAGGAAGAGGTTTAAACTAGATTGTAGGAAGTTGTCTTTTAGCCAGCAAGTCGTTAATTGCAGGAACAAGTTTCCCTCACAGGTAGTTGAGGCTGACAGTGTGAATAAGTTCTAAGGTCCACTGGATAGTTACCTTTGTAAGAAGGGAGGGAAGCACATAATTTGTATTTTCTTATCTACTTGGGTTTGGGGGGGCAGTACCAAAATCCCGTGGCTTCCTTGCACTACTATGATTAGAACTGAAGACAGTCAACTCACTTGGATAAGAAGCAGTTTTATGCTACTATACTTATCGAAAGTGAGTTTGAATTTAGAATTACGTCTTGACAATTACCGTCCTCGTATGTAGTACAGTTCGTATAATCACCATCTCTCCGTACCGGGTAGAAAAGACCTCAGTTCGAATCCCGTCAATGATGCGAGTAATTTTTATGCTCCTTTTTCATGTTGTTAAAAAAGCCCAAAGCCCATAAAAACTCAACATGGCTGAGTTAGTCTGTCTCAGGCGAAGGTAGCACGGTTTTTTCTCTCGAAAACTAGGGTTTTCCGTCCATCAAACAGCAAATCGACCAGAGGACATTTACAGACATATCATATAAGGCGCAATGTAGCCTAAGTTGCTGATACCCCTAAATCCCTACAACAAAACCCTCTTTACAACTACCATGAGCTTTAATACATGCAAATAAGGAAGTCGAAAGATTTTTGAAACTTATCTGTGATATGCTTTATTCTTGTCCTTAAAAACCTTAGCACATAAAAAGCTCTAACCAAATAAAATGTTCAAGAACATTTTATTTGGTTGGTTCTTTAGAAATTCTAAAGAATTTTCGACAAAAAAAAATTATCCGGAATTAATGTTCAAAGTCTTATTCTCTATCCATCTTTCCTTAATTAACACGTTCCATCGTAATCCAAACAAAAGTCCTTCATTATCCTACCACCACCAATTGTCATAGCAACGGACCCTATTTCATTAGTAATATCGCCAATAAAGTTATGATGCAGTCATCCCAAAAGGATCATTCGCATCCCACTAAACGAACAGTCCAACCCCCTAGACAGCTTAGCTGCACCGGTTTATTGTCCCGCTGATCTGCAGAGACCTAAGACAACAGCCATTAACAAATAGCTACTCGACTTGTATTCTTGATGAACAACAGTTTGACCAGGAAGTACATTTCACAAATGGACGTGTTGTGGTAAGTTCTCGTGAGCATTTTAACTCGATACATCTCAAGAAGATAATCGGAAATGAAATACGAAAACAAGTATATCAAAAGACGTGGAAAGATAATTAATTATATTGATTCCTTATTGTTCAAGGCACAAGTTCAATAACTAAGAGATTAAGTAGGTAGAAAGTGGGAATTTTTTTACAAGTAGATATTTTTTCAAAATTAGTTTATTAAGTACTTACTACCATCAAATTTCACTGAATTTTACGAAACCTGGTTTCAAGATCTTTTCCGGGTCCTATCATCAGACTAATAAATGAGCTACGAGGGATGGGAAGTCAAAAAAGACTGCATTCACTCAGTGGTAGTTGCGATAGAGGACAAAGACTATATATTACATTTTTTCCACATAGTCCCCAGACAAAATTGCACATTTTTGCTACCTCTCAATACACTTCCGCAGGCCAGTTTTGTAGAAGTCCTCCGACTGTCCTTCAAACCACGATTGGACAGCATGAATCACCTCATCATCAGCAGTAAAGTGTTTTCCAAAGGACTTCATAGCAAGAAAGAGGAAGAAATCCGATGGTGCAAGGGGAAATAAGCAGAATGCGTATTTCAATATTTCAGACCCACATTCCTGGGCATACCTCACTGCAGTATGGAGGAACGCGCAGGGACATTATCGTGGAGGAGGCATGCACATCTTTTGACAGCTTTCCAGGTCTTTTTTTTTTTTTTTCTTTTATAGCAGCACACAGCTTTATGAGACGGTGGGAATAATACTTCGTCGTCACAGTACAGCACTTTTGAAGGCAATCTGTTAGTATTACGTATGCTGTTCCCAAAAAAATGACAGCACTTGGTTGCACCTTTGCCTTTTTTTTTGGGGGGGGAATGATTCTGCATGCTTCTACTGGTTTGACATTTGTTCAGTTTCTGGATCAAGTTTCATCCATGGTGACTAGCCGTTAAAAATAACTCCTCTTGCTTTTCCTGGCACATTGACAACATTTCATATACATATTTTGCCCTTTCTTTCTTCTGAGAAGGGTTCAGAAGTTGGGAACTCATCTAGCAGACACTTCTGAATATGCAACTGTTGGTGGATTTTTCAACACTCTTCTGTTATAGCACTGCTGGGCGTCCTGGGATTTCTTCATCACGCACTGAGATTTGGGGTCCTTCCACATTTTAATTGTTTATACCAATGTGCAACCACACTGTAACCTGGGCAGCGTTCTCCATAAATAGTGACTATTTCTTTGTGGATTGTTTTGGATGTTTTCCCTTGCAGCAAGAGGAACCCAGTCAATGATTTGTATGTGTTCTTCGCCACACTTCACTTCATTCAGCGCTGCAAAGAAAAAAAACACGAATTACAGATCGAAACCAAAATTTGTGTGGTTGCTGTAGAGATTTCAAGGTATCAAACAATAAAAATTTTTATCTTTCTATCACAACTACTTCTGGGTGAATATAAATCTTTTTTGAATCCCTCCTCGTAAAATAAATAAAAAATGGGAAACAAATTAATTTAAGAATAGATGAAAAAACTTAATTACTGCTATCGATAAAGATCAATTATTTATTTAAAGAATATTTTAGCTAAAGTTAATCAGCTTAATGAAACAATTAAATTTACAAAGAGGTGAATATCCTGTTCTATGAAGCTACGACTGTGTGCTGATCCCTAACTCCAATAGGATTGCCTTATCTGACAGATTCCTGCTCAACCCAATGGTAATCAGAGCACTGATGACGACCTCCTGAAATTTGCTACCAATAACAGGTATAGAAGCAACCTCCTCCACTCTTCCCTTGCGAGAATGTCTTAAGAACATCGCATTACATCATTCAGAAGAACGTGAAGAAGGAATATTGAATACTGTCACAGCAAACGAGTTTTCCAACCATTTTAAAAATTTATACGAACACTTTAATTAATGTATTCGCTCTTTCGGGGGAAGTTTTAAGGGAAATTTTTAAAAAATGTTTCCCAGTGCAACGTTTGCACTTGGAAAAAAAAGTTACATTTCATGGACTGTTGGATGATGATACTAACTTAAAAAATATTCATCAAGGGAAATTATTTTATACTTACCCTTTGCATACTGTTTTCTGCATATGTGCGATAACTATTAACTGAAATATACAGCATCCTATGTATTCTTCAGTCGGTTTGCTGTTTGCTGTATGTATTCTTCAGTCGGTTTGCTGTTTGCTTTATGGATTCTTCAGTCGGTTTGCTGTTTTGTTTGCTGGAGCAAAAGCCATTATTTCAACTATTATCACAAAAGACGTTTTAAACTTATATTTGTAAATGCTATTTGTACACTCTCTATTTGTAAATTCGTGCTCATTCTGTGGGGAAGCGCAGAGAGATCGTTGTGGGCAACGACGAGAGGTTTAACTACTGAAGAGCCTTAAATGAACTTATTCCTGAGTTTGAATTGCTCGGTAATAAAAGAAACCAATCCCAGCTGATCTTTATTACTAGTTTTTCTTTTCACGAAGTACACGTTGAGCAGTAAAAGTTACCCACATGTTACAATTTCAGCGAAAGAAAACATTTACTTTGAACTGGATTACTTTAAAGATAATATTGCTCTAAGTTTAATTAAATACAACAAAAATCTCCTTTTAGGTGTCTTTTTTGTTTTTTTTTTTTAAACTTTGATAAAAAAAATGTTTCTGGTTGATTAAAGTAGAAACTTTTCAAATATTTTCTTTTCAATAGAAGCTAGATGCAACAGACAGAACCCATTTAAACTTAACATTTTTGCATATTCTATGAATCGGCTTAGAGAACGTGCAGTAAATAGCAGACTGATGGAATCTGCTGACCATGACAAAATATTTCCCTCAGTTGGAACGGAATGCTCTAATGGATGTTTCCAGAAAGTAAAGAAATTGAAAATATTCACAATAAATTACAAGTAAAGCTCTAAAATAGAATCTCATGTATCAAGGGAATGTACGAACACAACAAAAGCAAAGTACAAAAAAAAGAGTTTGTCGCTCAAATTCTGTCCCTGTTTAGAAAGTTTCTGGAAGAGGGAGAGAGATTAATGTAATTTATTTTCTGACTGAATCCACACTGTGCCTAACGTATAGTTAGGCACAGTGTGGAAGATCTAAGTTCGAATAGCGTTAATGATGCGAGTAGTGTTATGGGTCTTTTTAACAAAGTGGCTGAGTTAGTCGGTCTCAGGAAAGGGCAGCACGGTTTTTTCTCCCGGAAACTAGGGTTTTGCGTGCAGCAAACCGATCATAGAACACATGGAATTTTGTAGCATATCATTTCGCTACACGGATGGTCTCTCTCTCTCTCTCTCTCTCTCTCTCTCTCTCTCTCTCTCTCTCTCTCTCTCTCTCTCTCTCTCTCTCTCTCTCTCTTTCTCTGTTGTGCAACATATTTCCGCCTTTTTTAAAAAGTAGTTAAATTAGAGTAACAAATGAAAAATTTGGGTCAGTATCTTCCCTCAGAGAATCCAATTTTAAAATATACAGATGTGAATGGATCTCCTGAATCTTTTAAAATTGGATTCTGTGAGGTATGTATGTGTGTTAAGACTCAAAGCAACTAAGACTATAAGACGTCAGTATATTGTGTCTGTGAATTGCGTGTATCTTCTGTGGTCGGTTTCTTCGACGAAAAACTCGAGTTTCAGGGAGATTTTTATGCTACCCTCAATTGAGACTGACTAATTCTGCCAAGACGTTGAAAAAAGGCCCATAAAAATTCCTCGCGTCATTGATGCCATTCAAATGCAGGCTTTTTCCAAGCGGTGTGGGAAGCACGGTGATTATATCAACTGCTCTACCTCGAAAGTGTATATAAAGAACGGCCAACGCGAATATTTCGAGTCATTGGTGTCAAATGGAAGGCGACTCGCCCGTGTTTCCCACTGAATCTCACATTTCCACTGTCCCGTATTGATCTCTCCAAATAGCTTAAATTTCAATAATGATGGTTAGATTACGAATTGATTAGATAGGTAATGCATACTTAATCAATAATCCCTTTATCTTTTTACTCTTTAATCCATATCATTTAAGATTAGGGGTAAAGAATTAACTTGTCTAACTCATTTATAAATTTATAATTTATTTATTTTATTTTTGGTAGGTAAAATTGGTACCTAATTGCTGATAAATTAAACCATCCCACGTGAACTGGTTATGCAGAAATTTTATTGACCAATTCTTTTACACCCATTTTTGCAATTAAAAAAAAATTGATGGCTTAATGAAACACAATTAACGACTTTTTCTGTTTGCTTGTTTTTACAGAGGAGAGGACTCCAGTTCCAGAACTGCCGAAAACCTTCCAACACACCCCTTCTATGTCTGTGAAACCCCTTCTTATCGTCATTCCCATCTCACTTGGAGTCGCCATTGCCATAATTGTCGTGATCATTGTGCACTGTCGACGTAAATCGCGGGGCCCCTCACATCCTGCCAAAACAACTGCTAAGACAATAGTGAAATCCCACTTTCCAATAGGGGTGAACTCCACAGAAGGAAAAAGCTCCCGAAGCGGTGGCCACACTTCGGATGGAACTTGGTCGCGTGAGCCTAGTACTGTGGCTATAGATGCTGGGCAGCCAGACTATTTTTCGGAGTGCGGTTCGTCATTTGTCTTCTGGACAGAAGCGCTTCCTCCTTTCTATCCGGAAGTAGTTTATAAAAACGGTTCTGTGGTGTCGAGAGTATATTCTCCACACGAAGCGCTCGAAAGAGAATACACCCGTTACTTGGACAGTGTGTGAATCATTGCGTCTGTCAAAGGAGAAAAGCAGCGAAAGATTCCTTGTAAGTCGTCATCCGAAGATCGATTTATCTTACCCGCGTTTGTTGTCACCCTGATAATATATTTTAACAATACTTTGGTATCGTTTCGTCATCTGTTAATCCCACCATGAGAACTGAGTGTCATGCGTTGATGCATACATTATTTTGTTATGAGTGTTCTTCCATAATCTTTGCCCTTTTGTGCAAAACAAATAGCGACAACCTTTTTTGCTCTTTATCTGAAATTTTAACGGTATTTACACGCGTACTTTTTACTTTCCAAACTAGATGTCGTTGTACATAAGACTAATTTGCTGTCTGCGGACTGAGTATCCGTTTTTGAATGACAAATGAATCACCATCTATTTTTCAGATGTCTAAGGCCCTTTAGTAAGTGGTATGTGCACAGAAGACGGTAACCTAGTACCAGCAATCCTAACCAGGTTATTAATTATCTGACTGTGAGAGTGTTTTATATTTTAAACATCTGACACGGAACGATTTTTCTTTTGATAGGTCTGGTGTGTCTCTCTATTGACCACAGATTAACTGCCATTTAAGGAAACCGAAGTATATCAAAGTAACAAAAGAAGCAGCCTCCATTAACTGCCTTCCCACAAGGGATTATCATCAAGTAACGCAGCTGAGCTTTAAAGATCTCATTTTACATATATCTTTAATTAATTGAAGGTTACATTCGTAATCGTCCATTAACATCCTTGCCAAAAACGATGCTGCCTTCTGCCACAATGGCATGAATTAATACGTGTTTCCATATATAAAATATATTTCGTGCTGTTTGCTTTTTTTTTTAACTAGACACTTTAATCTGATTCATTTGAATTAGACTCTTATTTTAAATTAGAATCTTAATAAACAGAATAAGATAGTACGAGCACATTTCAGGTAATTATCTTCAGTTTCGGGATCATTTACAAAATTTAGACCTTTTACAATTGATAACTAATATTTAATTTGACAATGCTCTTAATTCGTAGTGCATTTTTCATTTTATCTCCTTCAAAATTAATTTCGAGACTAAGGAACCGCAAATGATGGTAAAATACAGTTTTTATCCGACACACTGTGTTAGAATTTAACAATCCAAGGTAGAACCCAGAGGTGGAGAGGGTTTCCAACCTACTACTCGTATCCGACCAACGATCCCCTTACACAGCTGATGTATTAAGGGGATCGATTTATAGGAAAAATAACAAATAAATAGCGTCCATTTCTCTGACCGTTCCTGTTTGTATTCAGGTCTTTCCGATATCTCAAAGCTTCGACCTAACTTCGAAAAAATGCATCTTATGGTCAATAATGACCAACTTGCCCATAAAAATATACTTTATTTTATTAATATAGAAAGCGCATTATTTGTAGCATCATCCTGTAGTAATAATAATAATAAAACCTCGTGACCAAATTAATATAACTACTAGAATAGATGCAGGGCAACCAAATCTCTTTTGAATCGCTAATCAAAATGCGGTTTCTGTTCTGTGGTAAATTCAAATATTTGAATGAAAATGAAAGATCGAACTTAGAAGTTCAAAGTCATTATAATTTACTACTTCAATTGCTTTTATTTCCAAACGTAGCCATTCTAAATATCGTACTGGTTTTTAATGATTGTCTTGATCTTGGTTTCGAATGGCTAGAATCAGCACGCTGGATTCATAAATATTTGAATACCCTCAGTAACAACAGTGAATTTTCGGTCTCTTAATGAAGATAGAAATTTCATTTATGAAAATATTTGGTTGCACGGATAGCTTGAATCAAAGGCTCACAGAGGCAGATAAAATTTTATTAATACAAGAGCATTTTTCTATATATTCTAACACTATTTACGAAATATGTCTGTTCATAACACTAATTTCTGAACTCTCCTTATTTTCAATTCGGAGAAATTCAAAATATTGAAAACAAAGAACATTTTCAGTGATTTCTTCTAGTTTAATTATAAATATAAAGTCTAATATACCATTTCCTTAAATGAAATTCATTGCGGGTACTTTTAGGGATAACCTCATTCTAAATTTTATTTTACATAAATTTTTTTCTGCATTTAACTAGCTGGTTAGCCAACTATTCAGCAATTCAGTTTAATATTCTGAATTCAGTTTAATATTCTGAATACACTGTAGGTCATATCAAAAATGTAAAGTTCCGTGCTTGTAGCTGTAGTCCAAATAATGAATTAAAAACGCAATTTTCATCGAGAAGTAATTTGGCCATCCCTCTAGAATAAAGTAAGCGGAATTTAGACGATCTTGAACCATGGCTTCTCAGGACAATAATCCTAAAAAGATGAAGCTGTAACAACCGTGTATATATACACACAATCTATATGTGTGCTTCGGATAGAAGAGCAAAACAAAATTAAAAAGTAAATCATCATACCGTTTTAAGTACTAGAATAAAGAATGCGCATTCCTCTGCATGATTTTCATTTCGTTCAGGGAACAAGATTTTACCACTTCAAGAATAAAATGTAAATATTTTTTTCATAGAAAACATTCGTGTATTTATTGTATATAATTATAAAACCCTGTGGTTAACCAGAAACTTGTACGTGTTTGGAGAGGTTATACCCGTATATTATACAAACACGCTTAGTCACAAAGACAGAATTTGCCAAACAGTTGCCTCCATTACAGTTAACTAATGTTGCCAATTGTAACTGACCCTACTCAATCCTTACATTAATAAATCTGTATAAAGCACACATATCAATCTGCAGTTCTAAATGTTCCCTGTAAAATTACGGACAATCATTAGATAATTTCCCCCGTGGCATGGTGTCACAGTTGCTACTGGTAAAATATTTAGTCAGTTGTTTTGATTGCTATGAGATTACAGAATATGACATTGGTTGCTGTTAGTAAAATGTTTAGTGTGAAGTGTAATTCGGTAGCCATGGAGACAATGACGTCAATAATGGTATATGAAAAAAAAAAAAAAAAAAAGTGGAATATTATACAGTCTCGTTGCTGTTAACGTTTTGATGAGGTTGTGTAGTGGAAAAACAAAAACAAATTTTTACATGGGTTGTGTATTTGTCTCCTGCCCACAAACAGACAATGCCAAAAGTCTAGTCTTGTTATAATTTAACTTGTATTGTGTTGTTGCTATATTGATGACCGCTGTTTGTTCAGCTTTGCTTAAACAAACCTTATTGTGAAATTAAATCTATTTTCCGTTTGTTAAATAATTGGTGAGTATTTTTTTATGCCTGTTGCCTAAACACGCACAGAGAGAGAGAGAGAGAGCAAATATGCACATTTTATTAAGGTAAATTCATACCTCTTGTTTGCAGTCAAAAATATTATTTATCACCTCCTCTTTAAAAATTCAGTGGAATACAAAAGGTTCATAAAAAAGTAATTATGATTCATTTAAATTGTTTTTTGTCTTTTTTTTCTGTTTCTTCTTCAGAATGAATTTTTTTTTAAACTCCCTAAAGGGAATGCCATAGATATTATAAAATCCCTGTTTGTGTACACATTCATTTCTTCGAGTTTATTTACAAAGCGATAGAGTAGTACTAAGAAATCTTTAAGCAATAATGATGAAAAGAAATAACTCTTCCGAAAGAAGTTAAGGCAGTTATTCGATAACTGCCTTTAACCATTTTGGAAATGCATATGATTTTTTCTATAAACTTGAAATCAAGTTTAAGGATGGATTTTAAATCTTGTACAAATTAAAATGCGATTAAGACAACGCAGTTTCTTATTAGAGACTAATTTATCACTAAGCAAAGAAGTGCACACGAATGGTTTGCAAAGAATGATAAAGACCAAAACTTGAGTTGGACCAAGGGACAGCAAAATGGCGAAGTTCTTCACTGTTTCCATTCATCGAAATAAAATGATGACATGATTATAACACCATATCTACTAAAACAAGATGATTCTAAAATCACCAAAGCCATAAAATTTTATGTATCTCCGGTTGTACTTGAGGGAACAGCATTTAATTTGGTTGGCTTGTAAATCGGAAGCTTTAGGACAGATGGTAGTACACACTCACTGATTATAATGAGCACACACTGCACGCACTCACGAAAATCACTCACGCAGTAACACCGTTCACTAAGTAAGTCACGACATTAACCCTACAACAGAAATGCTTTACTGTGGAGCAATATTCAGCTTCAATCCCTTTGCAGAAGTTAGAGACAAGAACATAGAAAACTATTTTAAGACACACGAAGTACCAAGTAAGTCCACTATATGGGAGTTGATTAAAATATTTCATGAAACTGGCTGTTTAAACCCACAAGCCGCTTTGCAGGTGGCCTAAAGTGTCGGATTCCGTGATTGCAGATGGCAGAGAATAACTACAGCGGAGTCAGAGAACAAATTACTCAGAAGATTATCATAAAATCAATCATTTCCTAGTTCCTGAAGAAAGCTGCTAAGGAGGTGAAGTTTCGTCCATAGGGTTCCTATTTGTTGGCGAATTGAAAGAAACAAACAAAGAAAGGCGCTTTGCTTACTATGAATGATTCCAGAAATATAAGTTTGTTTAACCCAGAATGGCAAGCAATTGACATCTCTTAAAATACTGTGATTCCTATCTCCAACGTACACGTCAACTACCCTACATTAACTTTATTCGTTTTAGGTCGCTGCCCTATGACAAGGGGAGTTCTTTTATGAAACCTTCTGGTACACATTCGTCTACATAATCATAGAATCGGGTTGATATAAAATCTCCAGAGCCAGACATTTATGTCGAAGGATTCCTTTAGTGTTCAGCTAGACAAAAACTGTCCAGTCTTCTGAAAAAAAAAACAAAAAAAAAAAAAACGCTGTCCTCAAATTGAACAAAATTACCACCCTCAAAATTTGTGGGATGAAATGTCGTGAAATACAGTATATGAATTACATAAGCCTCTCCTATTATTTTTATCAGATCACGTCTCCTACACATCCATTTTCGCCTTCTAACACCCAGCCCAGGAGACCACCTGGAAGAACAGGGGCCACCTGGATTAGGCCTGACCTACCTGGGTTCTTGAGCTCTCCAACCGACCTTTATAAAACGTTCGCTACTGGGAGTCGTTCATATGACATTAAAAGTAGTCAAGGCAGAAGTTAGCCAAAGCTGGCTCTCTTTTACTTTCAGTACTTCCAAATTGGTACTTACCTTAATTTAAATATCAATTACTACCTTAATTAATTTAAATTACTACCTTAATTTAAATATCATTAATTCTGTTGATATATAAGTTTACTTCTAAGTTAAAATAGATCCTCTCGAAACAAATATTCAAATAAAACACTTTTAACACAAAGCAAGAAACTGTAAACTCTTAAGCTAGGATACAGTTTATTCTTCACCACTTACAACGATCAGGTGATTTGATAAATGTTATACTTGATAGATTAAAGTCAATATAAGAGATTTGATATCCAAAGGTTAATTGAACGTCGATTAAAAACTGCATAATTTTATAGGTCTGAGCACTAATAATAAGCACTTAAAATGCAGGACAGGATCAATATAACTATGAAGCGTTGCATTAACCAAAATTGCATTAATTTGAAACTTAAAAGTACACGTTAAAGCAGGGTACAGATTTTTATGTAATAAGTTCTATTTCCGATTTTGTCAGGAATCTTCGGTACATATATTTTTCACTTAATTTAGATTCTCATATTGCAATTCTGATCTCAGAATTGCTGTTGATAACTTCTTTATCTTTGTTCTAATTTGAACCATATCAAATTTTTGAATATGGTGATATTCAAAATTTTGATGATGTTTAACTAATACTGTATATAGACTGCCCTACCATTAATAACCGGACACCTGCCTTTAGACAAGAGAAAAGAGCTTTTATTGTGTCATTTAATATTTTGTGCTGAAACCTTTTGCTTTTATGACAGCCTTTAATCTTCGTGGCATACTCTCAACCAGCTTTTTTATAAATGTCAGGTGATATGTTCCCCCACTCGGCCTTTAACGCAACCATTAGTTCGGCCTTGTTCTTTGGACGGTATCGACGTGCACGTACCCGACGATTCAATACATCCCAAAGATGCTCGAATGGGGTTCTCGGATAGACTCTGGGCTGGCCAATCCAACTTTTCCACACCCATGTCCTCAAACCACTCTGTTACGACCCAAGCAGCATGGCATGACGCGTTGTCTTGCTGATACAGCTATGGACTTTCCCCGAAGTATTGCCATAATGCTTGAAGTGCATAATTGCCCAGGGTGTCCTGGTATTGCACAGCATTCATGGTTTTGTCGATAACGACTAATGGGCCCAAACCATGACACCAAACTTCACTGTTGGGAGGATACAATCAGGAAGGAACTGTTCCCCTGGCATTCACCATACCCAGGAACGGCCATCAGACTGGTAGAGTGCGAACCTCAATTCGTCTGTCCATAGAACTGTTTTCCACTGCTCTACAATCCAGGATTCACGCTCCTTACACCATGTTAATCGGCGTCTAGTATTTCTTGAGGTGATCAATTCTGTTGAACTGTTGAGGTAATTCGGTTGAACGTGTCATCTTGCATGTCCACTTTTGCAATTGTCTGTTCGAAGCCCAGTGTGCATATTTATAGCAGGTTCTGTGACGTGTTGCATGCATAGGGCCTGTTTCCCCATCTATGGAGGGGTGTCCGGATATTAATGGTAGGTCAGTGTATATAGTTACTGTTCATCCACTTCTAAAACTTGGTTCGATGCCTTGCCGATCAGACCGAAATCGTTTCGTACACCAGAGTAGCCACGATCGACCACCCGCCGAGTTGATATCTTTATAGTTTTACTATGAAGATATCAAAAGTTACGACCTTCCCATTACATGTTTGGTGTCCCGCGTTATTAATTTATAAGTGGTTACAGTCACCGTTCTTCCTCACACTGGATGGAAAAGACGCGAGGAATTTTGATAGACCTTTTTAACAACGTGACTGAGTTAGTCGATCTCAAGCATGGTTGTTTTTTTTTTTTTTTTTTTTTCTCGCAGAACCTCGGATTTTCTTCCAGCAAACCACAGAATAGAAGCAATTTTCGGACATAATACACATTGGTGGCTATAGTTGTTATTGGGTAATCATAATTTGACATTTTTTTGTTGGTTAAAATCCTCAAACTCTAAAACATTATCATGTGCAAGAAGGACGATGCTGGACTTGAAAGAAAAATATTATTATAAACAACATTATGGATTCCATCAGACAGAGACCGAAAAGTCCTCTGAATCTGATTGTTACAGATTTGAAATTTAAATGCGCTGTGGACTTCTTGTAATTTAAAAAAACGCATCTGTTTACAGGCGAGGTTTGTCTGTAATAGCATAATAACATAATATATATCATCATTTGCGATTAAAATTTCAAAATGTCAGGAAAGGCCATCCTGGATGAAAGGTCTTTTGTTAGTGCATATTTTGTATGTGTGACATTATTTATAGTACAAAAGAATAATAGCTGCAATGTCCGCATCAGTCTACTCTACAGAACATTAAAAAATGTATGTAAGGAAGGGGAAATCCTGCTTCCTCTTGCAACTCTAATACTTTTGGCAATCCGTAATTTTTTTTTTATTATTATTATAGCATAGAGATAAGCTATTAAAGGAACTGGATAAGATCTCTTCAAACGACAACAATTCTTAACATTACAGAATATGGAACGATTGTAATAAGTATGGCTTGGCTCTTTCTGTGACTGTAGCCCTCCAAGAATGCAAAGGCGCATAAAATAAGGGTCATAAATCAAATTTACAAAATGTCTGCCATGTTTAAAAGACGTTATTTCCTATCATGAAATTTAGATTAGATTCTGAAGTCATGGAACATTAACTTAGAATAATCCATGGAACACGAAAACTGGGTACTGATCAAACTGTTTCCTAGAACAAGGAATCAGAATTGCAAAAGATATGCACTTCTGTCTAGGAAAGACTGCTCGCACATGCGCAGATGCACATATATTCTTAGAGAGAACGAAAGGTAGATAGATAGATAGAGAGAGAGAAAGAGAGATAGATCTAAAGCTAACCAAATACGAACATCTGTAACACGATCGAAATGATTCCATGATTTATTGAAACCTTGTTTTCTCTCTGCCCAAGCACTACGACTACCAAATGCGATTAACCGTGGCACGGCACGTGCTCTCTCTCAAGCTTACTCCTACCTATCCATCTACCCACCTACTCGTCTGCTCACTCGCTCATATATAATTCATATGAGTTCCGGAGTAGAGAGACAAGTAAGCCTTCACTTCAAGGGGTAGGTAGCCTCACGAACTACCCCCGAACAGTGTGACGGTGATACACTGTGCATGAACAAACATCTTCGTACTGGAGGTAGGCACCTTCGTAATCCGTTTATTTACTTATTTCTGTCTTAATCTACAAAAAAAAAGTAAGGGAAAAGACAACTTACCCTTGACGTGACTACAAGAGAATCTGTTTCGGCACACCTGGAATACATTTGGAATAGCGAAGGAGACGAACACCCGTGTCCAAGCTGCTGTTGGTTATTCATCAATCCTTAGAAATTTCGCGTATGCTAACAGGAGGTATAATTATTACTCAGTGCAGAATGCTATATATATTTTTTTTCCTTTAATGACCAATAGAAGGATTCATTGCATTAAAACAAACCGACAGCTCCGAGGGGAAAAAGATTTTGTGGAGAATTCTTCCAGTTTTTGATGAAAATCGAATCTCATACTCTTCCCAAGCGTTGAAGAGTCCTAACGTCAATATACAATGAAGACTAAATACTAATCTGTAACACAAGAGGAGTTTGAAAAGTTCCGGGCTTTACCACACTTCTGAGATGCATGAGATTGCAATGAGGCTGTTTGTGTACGATATTCCGTACGCATTAAGACAAACTGTGTAATCGAATCTGTGTGATGTTGGGAAAAAGCAGTCAGGAGACACCATAAAGTACGAGAAACACCAAAGCCATCGGAAGAACATCACAAAAACATACTGTATATCTCATAGTTCGGATCTCGCTCCCATGCGATTTTTTGACATTTCCAACCTTGAAACGTGAGCTAAGAGGACAAAATTTGGTCCTTACACAGAGGAAAGGAAAAACCACCGCCGCTAAACTGAAAATGTTTTAAAATGGCCTGTTCCGCGAATAAGAAACGAATTACAGGTGAAGGCCACTATTTCGAAAAGGAAACTATTTTAAACAGTCCGGTTATTTCTGATTCCGAATATAAGATGACAAACCATCATGCTAAAACTTATTTTATCTCAAACAGCTTTGGATATCAATCTCAGGTTGTCAGTGAAGAGTGTAGCTGCTTGCTCACACCAACCTCGCGGTAGCACAGTGTTACAACCACTACACTGTGTAAAAGGCCTGAATGCTACTAATGACAAGAGGAATTTTGATCGGTCCCCACACTGTGGCCGAGTTAGCCGGTGTACTCTGTTAGCAGTAAAAATTTTTCTTATGAAAAGTTGAGTTCCTTATCTTAGTAAAATAGACAAACCGAACAGGGAACAGGATAAATATACAATTGGATGTAACTGCTCGGGTAACCCGCAACTTGATTATGTTTTCTTGTTTCTTGTTCGCTTACACCCCGCGGAAAAAGCCTGAACTGTATTTTGTCGCCGAAAAAAGTTGAAAATTGCCCAAAAATGAAAGAGCAATATATATTCTATTTCCACTGGAAAATGAAAGAAGAGCCAGGAGCCACAAATACAAAATTTTTGTGAGTAATAGAAGGCCGAATCGGATGACGTTTACTTTCAAGCAGGGTGCTGTAGATCATTGGCACAATTGTCTTCTGCCACAGTGGTCGAGGTTGATAGTTTGGTTACGTTCAAAGCGGAATTGGATAGGCACTTTTTTGGCTGTGGGGAAGGAATGAATAATAGAATTTTTTTCCTTCATTTCTGCTAAATACAGTAAAAAGCCCGATTCCTTGTGTCATTCAGACGTATAATACTAAATATTGAGCAAAATATTCAAACTGAACTGTCCCATAAAATACTTGACATTTACAAACACGCTGTATGAACGTCTCATCCCCGCAATGAAACAAAGAATTTTTATGGGCTTTTTTTACAACGTGGCTGAGTTAGACGGTCTCAGGCGAAGAATGCAAGGTATTTTCTTCTGGTGATTCGGGTATTTCTTAAAGCAAACAGGCCAAAGAGGACACGCAATTTACATCACAATATACTGACACCTCATAGCCTTAGTTTCTTTGGCGCTTAATACATATAAACATAAACGTCTCATGCTTATTTTTTTCCCTTGTATGTATATAAGCGATCTCCAGTCACAAATCTGCCATATCTTAATGCATGATACAACTGATTACTGGTTCGCTCTATACTTTCTGAGCGGCAACGGCACAAAACACGTTAAATGCATAGCGTCCCAGATATATTAGTGAATACTGCCTGGCCATTTATTAGGACCATGAGCTAACAGCGTGTAGTACCCCTGTTGATCAGAATCTGCTCCGACATCACATGATCCTCAATTCCCGAAGTGATGAGTGGAGGGCTGTAAGGGAAAACATGCTTTTCCAGCTCATCCCATAGTTACCCGATGTGATTTTTATCAGAAGAGTGGGATGGAGGATCACATGTTTAAAACTTTCTTCTTCTTCCTCAAACCACTCTTTCATATATTTTTGCGGTGGATTGTCACCTTGAAAGTCCCCTATTCATAGGAGGAAACATCGCAGGGTGCAATTGATTTCCAACAATGTTCAGATATGCTTTGGCGTCCATAATACCCTCCTGAGGATCTGTAAACCAAGGGTATGCCACGAAAACTGGTCCATACAATTACACCTTCTCCAGGAGCCTCTACTGTCGGTGAACAACATAATAGTTTCAATGCTTCCTGCCTCCATACCTGCACTCTTCATCGATTCAAAAGTATAAATCGGAACTCACCGAACCACATGACTTTCCTCCTGTCTTGAGCCTATCTCTTGTATTCCTAGAATACAAAAGATAGGCTCAAGGTTCCAGAAGCTAGTGATCTCGGATACGGTTGTATCCGAGATCACTGGCTTCGGTGAAGGTTACATTATGTTGCATATAGCAAACCTCCATGGACTATATGAATAATATGCATAAATAACGATACTTAGTATATTTGTATATTTCGTACGTATTAAGGAGCATTATTATTCTTATGTTACTGTCCTTGGTTTACTGTCATGCTGACGTCTAGCCTCCTCAATTCAAGGCATGGTGTGGAATCTGCAAACACTGGCTGCAACTGGCCTGGCCAGTGTGGCATATAAAACAGAGCACTGCGAGTCTATGGTGCGATCTCCCCTCCCACATAGGGCACGTTAGCCCTATGACTTTACTCCCCATCAATACCTGGTTCCCCACTTCCTGCCCAAATTTTTCGTCTCGTGGACCTTACCATCACACATCTTTCTCTGATCTTAACTGTTCTCCCGCTGGAGGATGAGCCCCTTCCATAGGGGTGCCCCTCTATATCTTTAACTTCCATTTTCCAGGTGTAATTCTTTCTACAGTCCTTTAATCCCAAATTCGAACTGACTGTCATCCCTGCACTCACTTCAAATAAAAACCAGTCATCAACTTTTTTTAGGGACACCCTAGGGCATAGGTGGCAAACCTTTTTAAAGGTGCGTGCCAAAATAGGCTAAATATTTAAAAAAAAACTACCCTCACCTTTCAGAACACATAATTCTTTATTATCCTTCTTAATCATACCAAATCTTTCACTCCAAGATTCTTGAAATTCTCTGCTACTCCCCTCTTCATTTTTTATTTCTTTGCTCATTGACATTCTTAGAAATCTGTAAAGCTGACATCCTAAGCAATCTGTAAAGGGCAAATAGCAATTAAAATATTTATGAGAATTTACGGGAATTAATGAAGCATAATCTCCAATCTCCACGCCACATACAAACCGCAATTGATAACGAAGGGGGCTAACTAAATACTGAATGTGAATAATATATCTCACATAACTTTACCAATAACTTATGTTCTGAATAATTGTGTTACCACCCACTGAAATATATGAATTTTTTTCTTAATTTCGTTCCACAATTTCGTCAGTACGTCTCACCACTCCAACTTCAAACAAATCACTGCATGAAGTGTAAAGTGTATTGATGTTAAACGGCACCAGGGGTTTCCCCCATCTCCGCGTTGCTTTCATTGTAGGTGTACCAGTTCACTGGGAAGGCCAGAGATTTAAAAGTGTGTGGATTTTGTATGAGTGTAGTGTTGTTTATCATTGTTCATTTGGCCGTTTAGCCGCTGCACCCCTGCTGAGGCCCAACGTTGCCTACACTTGGCCTCGTGGAGGCAGACCAGGTACACAGAACGAAATTTTATTCTGGCAGGCCATACCACCTAGTTTCCTGAGATTTCAGTGACTAGGGCCTAAAAACTAAAAAAAAAAGAAAAAGAAAAAACTTCGGTAGGGGTGATCGCTGGAATTAGAAAAGCCAATTGAGGTTTATGCGGTTTAATTTTGACGAAGTTAAGTTTTTGTAGTTTATGTGGGGTTATACGCTGGCGTATTAGGCAGCGTAGGGGGGGGGAAGACTGAAGGCTGGGGACGATAGAGAAGGCGACCCCAGGATTTACAGTGAGGCAGGCCCGTGCCTCACCAGGAGAAGCATAAGGGTTGGCAGGGGATGAGAGTAGAGAATACTGTCTCCTCCTTCTCGCCAGGAGAAAAGGAGTAAAGGTACCAGACAAGGGAGCTCGGTAAAGATCGCCATCAGGCATTGACAGTTGAGAGCACGTGAAGAGTCCAAGCGATCTGAACTGGATCTTCTTTGGTGATCTTTTTCAATGTAGGAGTCAAATCCCAGTCGCAAGATCTCCTCCTATGGTTGGTCATGTAACCTGTTCAAGTCGCCCATTGTGCATGTTATGAGGATGCAGTCTTGGGTCCTGGTGATATCATTTTCTTAGTTCGTGCGTTGGTCATTTGGTTTAGTCATCCACATAGTGGTCCAGAGCGAATAATTTGTATCCAGTTCATGTCAAGTCCTGAGTCAGTTTGTCTCTGGTTCAGACGTAGGTCTTCCTGTTGTCAGTTCCCTCGTGAACAAGGATAAATGATGGTCATGTTCGTGGTTGTAGGTTATTTGGTAAGTTTTCTTGTGTATTCGTTTTCTCTGGTCCTAGTTTTGAGATTCATCATCAGCTTCCGGGTGCTGTTCATGGTGGTTTTCTATACGTGCTCGCCTTCAAAGATGGTAAGGGCTTTGTATTCATATTCCGAGTCGAAAAGATGCTGTTCCACGTTCTGCGGGAAGTAGGTGATAGCAGTGATGAGCATGCATCGCAGGTCCTCATAGTGATCACAATCATACATGAGATGTTGTCATGTCTCCTCGCGGCCACCGAGGCAACGGGAATCCTCAGTGATTCGGAAGCTAGATAGTTTTGCATTAAATGGCCCGTGCCCTGTGAGCAGAAAGGTGACGTGGAGCCTCGGTTAAAACCAACTCGGGGGTTTTGGAAAGACTGTTTACGCTCGGGAGGAACTTCTTGGTGATTTCCCCTTTAGTGGATTCTGTCCACCGATCCTGCTATTCCTGTTTGGAGGTAGTCGAGCAGTCTGGTTTTTTCAAGCTTCCTATTGTTGACGAGATCCAACGTGAAGTTCAGAATAGTACACGGTATTTCTTTTGCCACATTATATGTCAGGGCACATCTAATGATTTCCAAGTCCAGCGGGAGGACTCCGGCCAGAACCTGGAGTGCGTGCGTGCTGACTGTGGAAACAGCTCGTGTGATTGTCAGAATTATTGACCGCTGGATACTGTCCAAGGTTCTTCTATTTACCACTGTGGTTACGTTTTTGTACCAAACTGGTGAAGCATATGTGATGACTGGGATGGATGAAGTTAGATTTCTAGTAGAGGAACAGGGTCCGCTTGTTTAGCCCCCAGTCCCTCCTGGTCACTCTTGCGACCAATGCAGAATAACTGCATGAAGTTTGAAAATTTTTTTTGGAACGCTCTGAATTGCGCGTGCCCAAAAAAAAAAAAAAAAAAAAAAAAAAAATTGTACACGTGAACCCATGTGTTCACACACATGGGTTCGCCACCCCTGCCCTAGGGGCACCCTCCCTGGCAAGCTCAGGTGAAATCCAGGATTCGCTCCAGCCGGCGACTATATCTACACCCCTACCCCTGGCCTGATGGACGGGCAATGGGGGTGTTCCCACCAGGGTCCCGCATCTAAATGGTCTGAGGAACAACAGACTAACACAACCCAACACTACACTACGCAGACTATACCAAAACTCATACTATCTCTGGCCTTTACAGATTTTGTACTGCGACAAAAGAAACTCTATATCCTTTGTTTATTCGCATTTGTTCGAAAACTGTAGACACGCTAGATATCTATCTTTTCAGGTATGAAATGACTAATGTCCACTCGAACCTATTCTTTATAGATTCGAGTGGTACGGACATTAATATCTTGTAATACTCCCTTATTAAATGTAAAGGTTAATTGATCCTAAACATGTACCGACAATTGTATCTCTTTGGAAGTCGGTGAGACCACGCGCTGATTTACATTCCCTGATGTATTAGTATTTGTTTTACCAATTTTAGTTTGTAAAAGCAAAAATGTCGGTTCATTCCCCATCAAGAAGAGAGACTGTTACATCTTATGCAGGGAAGGGCGTTTACCTCCCTCTACACCTTTGTGTGAAACTCAACATCAAAGCATTTTTCTTTCCACTTACTATCAGCTACAGAACGGTGGCCGTGTCTTTCGTGTTCTTCAGCCATATCCAAGTACATTAGTTGTTGCTGATAAAGAACATGGTTTTCGAGAACTCCATAAAGGAGGGAATTATTCATGGAGCAATGGTGATTCGTCGCTGTACATTTCTTCAGTCAGCAAAATTTTTCTTCCAAATTGTTTCCTCCAAAATTTAAACCGTTTCCGGAAGACTTCGCCTGACCTCTCGGTGATCTGATGTAGCGTGATGCTGCACGATAAAGGATTACGAGAAAGAACATTGTGCTCGCATTACCGCATACAACTGCCGTATTCTTACGAGGAACCAAGCGACCGAGGCACACCTAAATAAAATAGAAGTGAGCGGAATGTTGAATGTTACAAGTTGACCCAACCGGCGTACTGCGGAAAGATTTAAAGTAGTGCCTTGCATATTGATTTTTTTCTTTATAAAGAATACTAGACTTATAAATAGTACTGACTCTTAAAGTTTACCACACACATTCTCAAGTATCTTTCAATAAAGTAAAATTTTCAAATTCATCACCAAATTAAAGATGTGAGTCATATAAAGGACAAAAATAAAGTTCTAATTTATCATTCAATTGTTAGTTTATTTAATCCCCTTCCACGTGGCAGTTTTTGTTTTTTTTTATTTGTATCTATCTCTCACTTATATCACTTCGTTCAGCCAAATAAATCAAAGAAATATTAAAAAAAACAAAACAACAACTGTGTTTAGATTTGACCACGTATATCCCATACTTTCACGAAGAGGGAGATTGATTAAAATGCAAAAACCGGCAATTTTAGCATCGTAGACTTCACGGGTGTTTCAGGAAACAAAACTTTATCAGAATTAATGTCACATCAACTCCATGACCACTCTTTGGGTCTTTTTTGCAAGTCGAATATCTAAAATAGTTTCACTAACACAGACAACCACAATGTACAGTGCCACAATGCACTATCCCACCCACAGAAATCTTCCAGAAAGGTTTTTTCAAATATAAATTGTACTCTTTACTACGTTGCAATGTCCTTGCAATCCTAAAGTATTGGACTTTTACAGTTGCATGAAGCTCATTGTTAGTTTTACTTATATATTTCCACCAATGCAAAATAGTTCGATAATGTATATATCTTACAATCCTCAATAGACTTGGGGATTGTCAGATATATAAGTTAGTCGCTTCCTTCTTATCTAAATCCCCACACGGAGTTTCTTTTAATTATAAGAACATCTGATCTCTGGGTGACTTATCATTCCGGAGAACTGATCTGCTAGGTGCTTCTGTGTGCAAGTGAGCTTCTTGTACCAGTAGTTGCGGACGTTATCTAGTTCCATTCAGTGGGCTCGGCTGTTGTCTTACTTTACTACTCCATGTGTTTCTCCAGAACTCCTTGATCGTCTTCTGCTCGGTTGGTTCATTTCCATCTCTCCCGATACTCCTGTAGAAGGTTCTTTGGTTTTCATCGAAGATTCGGTTGCTCATTTTTCTCTGGGAACTCTCTTATGTATCGGCGTATTCTCTTGCAGAGTGCGAGGAAGTTCTGCTTCAGCGTGTCTAAGTATTCTCCTGTTCTCTGATTTTTGATCTCGTGTTTGCTGTGGACGTTTTCTCTCTCGAGGATGCTCTTCATTTTTCCAATCAATTTCTTTATCCTATTACCTCGTTGGTATTGGGTCAATTGGCCTATCTTTACTCTTCTATCTTCTACCGAAGTCTTCTTTCTCAAGCTGGCGACTCCTTGTTTTTCTGTTTCTTCTGCTGCTGGTCTCTCGTTTCTTTTCCGTTAATCCTAGTGGCAGCTGTGGATGGACTCTAGTGTTTCTCCGTTGTAGTGGAGGTAATGTGGTATTATATGCCGATTGAGGTGGTTTGTGACTCTTCACAGGATTCTATTTGGTCGGTCTCTGCTTCTGTATCACGTGGGTCTTTGTGGGGTCTATTATTATTATTCTTCAATATTCTGTAATATGCTTATGGTAGATGTTAACGTCGCCGTGATAGGCAACATCTGTGATGTATTAAATTGCATCACAATAAATATTTATTTATTTATTTATTTTCTTGTTCTAATAGCGTTATTACTCGTGTTAACTCTCTCAACGCCGTGAAAACACGCATTTGAAATCCTACCCACTATTATTTTCTTAGGGGTTGTCTGTTTTTTGTTATATTTACATCCGATACTCATTTGGTATCTATTTGAATTGAATGTTATATCGACTCAACTTATCGATAAGATTATGGCTTCGTTAAGAAGTCATTAAGTGTATTTTTGATTAATTAATAAAATTATATTATTATAATTTATGATTATACCATGCTGATCCACATATTTTAGAATACAAAAAACATAAAACAGAATAAACAAACAAAAATATGTAACTCGTTCATTCAAATTGCTTCACATTTTAATCACAACACCGGCTTGTCGGATCACTCAATAAATATAATCGATGTTAACATAGATTAGATTTATTGGCACAAACTTTCCAAAGTTTTTGTTTTGTTTATACTCCGACACAACCACCAGGTCAGAGGAATTTACGATAACTCGTGAATATAACCATTAATTATATTTAGCAGTCACGGGCATCAACCACGATCCGCTCAAAGAATGTGCTACTCTGACTCCTGACCACTCATCTACGTTTCACAAAACTTTTGTTCAGCTTGAACTATTCCGTGTTGAAGCGCATTATTGTTAAATTCAGTTGAAAATCTGAAGCCACTTTCATATTCAAACGAAACGATCCAAGCTATTATTTTCGTATTGCTCTTCCAGATTGAAATCTATCCTTAATAAAAATCAATTCTGAACCTGCAATCAGCTTCTTGGATAACTGCGATTCTAACAATCTTTACCGTATAAAAAGAAAATACCAAAACTAGAGTTAATTTCTGATGAATTCTTGATGAGTGTCATATAGCCACTTGTAGTACACAAAGAGTAAAAAATGGGTAGGATTCTACCGAAAGTGGCTCCAATGAATTAAGAAAGTTAAGATCAGAAGAAACAAACTTTAATTGCATCATTGTACTGGTTTAGCAAATTTCGGGGTACCGATATCGCAAAATGAAGTCGCATTTGATACATTACTAACAATTCACCCAATGGAAACCCCGAACGACAGTCTATATGGGTGTACAACTTGGAGGAGACAACAGGATTAACAGAGGGGGATAGTGAGTGTGGGAAAACCCATGCAGCCGCTCAGATGCTCTTAATGTGAGTTATAAATTATTCTCGCCCTCTCGCAGTACGCAGATTAACAGACTCGGGGTCGAAATAATCCTCTCAGACAACCTCAGTGAGAGTCAAGTGTAATGATCTCTGAACTTAATGTACATCTCTCGAACGTCCTATGCAGGAAGGGGGCGTTGCGATCGCCTTTATTCCCAGCGAACCTAAGGATGCGTAGTTACATATTAAAAGGAAATCAGGGGTTTGTCGTTTGAGCGTGTTTATGGACTCTCTGGAGAGAAGGGTAATGGCCGGGATACGTTACCAATCTCTCTCTCTCTCTCTTCCCCCTCCACCCTCCACAACTGGAATGTTTAACGGTCTGAGTAGATTACCGAAAGACGGTAGCTTAACAGACGCATAATCACATTTCCCTAAACACCGAACAACAACGTGATACCTGGACTTACTAAGCGAGCGCCAAGGTATCCACGCTACTGCAAACAGCGATTGGTTTCTCTTATCGGAGTTTGAAGGTTGACGTGGTGCTATAAATAGCGTCACTCAAGGCCAAGCTCGTTTCCTTTACTCAGCCTGAGATTCTCTCTCTCTCAAGAAGGAAGTATACGTACTGCATACTTCGTCTTGCACTCCTTTTCCTGGACTTCTTTTTATTTAAATTCATTCTTTTCCATTTAGATTTTTACCTTCTTGTCTCAACTCAACCGAATGCTACAATTGGTTGAATGCTGATAAGTTGGAAACGAAATTTAGCGAAGAGTCCAAAGTTTACTTTAAAAAAATGAATATTTTTACGGATACATTTCCTCAACGCGAATCATTAGATTTACTTCGCCTTGGAATATCTTGAGAGAGTGGCAGCAGTCTACAGCTAATTGATTTGCATAATTACAGGCGGCTTTTGGGAAGCGATCAAAACTTTTTCATTAAATAAGTGTGACTTTCGAGTGACTCAGCGCTGCTTTAAATGAATTAAAACAAAACTTTTGATAACTAAAACGTAGTTATTTTTTCTTTAAATTAAATCTTCACGGTGCTCTCTCTCAAAATATTATTATCTTAAGGCAGGTTCTCAGATATTGCGATGCCGCGGACCCCTAAAATGATAAGTGAATCTGCGCAACCTTCGGTCCTTCATAAATAAGACTAATGATTTCATTTGAGTTAGAGTTAGGCAAGAAATAAGTAACTTACGTTTAATAATTAAGTTTTACTTAATTATTAAACGCAAACAACGATTGAGCCTTACAACTTCATAAAATAAAACCGTTGCACTGTAAATAAACAAAAACAATCACATTTGAAACCTGAGTCAAGATGTTAAAAGTTTAAATTTTACGACCTTTCTCCCTAAGTTGCTCGCAAAGCCCGGGGAAGGATCGCGTCTCACAGTTCTCAGAAGCCCTGTCTTAAAGGAGAGACAAAATCCAAGTTACTAAAATAGCAGTTTTAGACAATTATCATTTACTTAAACACACATTTAGAAGTGTTTTTCATCACCATTAGATGCCATCTTCATTTCTAAACACATTTACTGAAGAAAAAACATGAGATTCTTCCGTTCAAACGGAATTCGAACTAGAGCCTTTTTCATAATGTCTGAAATCTGTCGTTATTACATCATCAGCTCACATACCAAGGTCTTAGTGTGCGAGGCTGACGATGTAACAAGGACAGAATTTCAGGTATTCACCGAAGAAGTAGTAAAAGCAATACCACGACCCATCTCAGAAGAATCTGTAAGAATCTGTAAGAAGAATCTCTAATCCCTTAAGAAATTAAAGCCAGATTATACTCTACAGGTTGGTTTGTGTCAGAGTAGTGCTAGTGTAAGTGTGTGTTGTTGTTGTCTTACAGCACCAGGGGTTTCCCCCCATCTCCGCGTTGCTTTCATTGTGGTGAACCAGTTCACTGGGAAATGCCAGAGATTTAAAAGTGTGTGGGAATTGTTCATGTGTTGTGTTCTGTACCGTTGTTCATCTGGTCATTTAGCCGTTGGATCCCTATTGAGGCCCAACGTTGTTCCACTGACGCCCCGTGGAGGCAGACCAGGAACCCAGTAGCTGTAGATTCACTCTGGCAGGTCCTGCCGCTTAATTTCCTGGGGAGAGTAGTGCTATGTACTGTTGTTATGTTGCTGCCGTTTTGGCCGCAGGACCCCTAATGGAACCCCGCGTTGCCTGCCACCACCACTGGGAAGTGAGCCAGGCTGCCTATAATACTCTGGCTGGCCTCTGCCAGGGTCGCCTGAGCTTTCTGACAGAAACCAAGTTAAAAAAAAAAAAGAAAACGAGGGAGATAGCTAAAGAGGGGGAAGTTAAAGTGGGAAAGAAAGACGTGGGAAGAAGGCGTCCTCCAGATGATGCAAGTAGGGAGGGAATGATGGTTGTAACCCCTGGCCTGGGGAGCCCACCCAGGGCCAAGGAAAGAAAAAAGATTAACAATTACCCTGCAAAGAGGTGCCATATGGCGTTTACACCCGAAGGCGTTTTAGCACCTGACCCACCTTCCAGTATACAGGTGCAAAGTCATCCCACACCCGAAGGTGTTGCAGGGTTTGAAGTTAATCCTACCCCAGATGGGATTTGCAGCGTATCGTACCCCGGCAGAGGCACTGGTTTATCCTCCCTCATAGGTATTTGCAGTGCGTTTAGGTGGATTCCCTTTGTACTACTGTCTAACTGTTGCGTAGGAGATGGCGCCTCCGTAGCCAGGTGGGCAGGAGCAGCAGTGCATAGCACACGCTTCTTGATTAGACCGGGGTTCGAGCCCGTCACCACCAAATATGGAGGATGCGGACAGGTCAGGGAATGACCACTGCATATCCTCGGAGCAATATGGCCTTAGTTGCTAATGCTCCTAAAAACCAAACAACAAACAAACAAACAAGCGTAGGAGATTGTTGTATGATTAGTACGTCTGAGTTGGAAGGTTGGTGGAACAAACTCGGTATGGGCATGATAGTAGAGCTCATCTTACAGAAATAGATGTTCCTGATGGTGTAGGTTTCCAAGTGTTTTTCTGATCAGACTTGTCCTGTAATCCTCATAATCAGGACAGTAGTACATTACATGCTCCCAGCTTTCAGGTTGTCCGCATGTGCAAAGTGGGTTTTGTTCGATGCCCAGATCTGTTATTTTTTTCTTGAAGGGTCCGTGTCCAGTAAGTAAGAAAGTTACTTGGAGGCCCATTGAAAACCAGGGAGGAGACTTTGGGTATGTCTGAGTGACAGAAAGAAGGAAACGTTTGGTAATAGCTCCTTTGCTTGTGTTATCCCAAATTTCGACGAGTTTGTTTGCAATACATTTTCTCTCTCTTTCGGGATCATTGGCCAGATCAAGGTCGATGACTGCAGTTGTATCAACAGCACGCTTGTTGGACACTGGAAGACTGGAAACGAGAGTGCTAGTCGGATGAGTCCAAATACCTGCTGCAACACGTCGGCGGACGCCTTCGTGTGTAGCGCAAGCAGCACGAGTCCAAGGACCCATCGTGCACGTTGTTGTTGTGTTTTACCCCTGGTGCGTATGTACCAATGTTTCGTCTGCGCGGTATCACAGTGGTATCGTCACCGTCCTCCCCACACCGAGTGGAAAAGGCCCGGGTTCGAATCCTGTCAATGACGCGAGGAACTTTAGTGGGCTTTTTTCACTCCGTGGCTGAATTAGTCGCTCTCAGGCGCAGATAGCAAGGGTCCCCCTCCCCCCCAGAAACGGGTTTTTTTCGTCCAGCACATAGGCAAATCGACCAAAGAGAACACACGCAATTTACAGACAAAATAAATATATGGATAGACGTAATCATTTACAGGGAACCCTAATATCATAATTTTTTTTTTTTTTTTTTTTTTTTTACCAGCAACTCTCAGTAAAATTTTGATAATTTCAATATTGCCTTCAAATTAATCCCAACTGCAATAACTCGGCCACTGCCGAAATACTATCTTTTCTTAGTACTTAATAGTTTTAATAATGTCTGAAAGTTCTGTATAGTAAACGAAGACGGTAAGAGAATAAAAACTCATCTCCAAAAGACTTGTTCTGGGTTGATCCCTGTATATTTGGATGTTCAACCTTTGTTTCTGAAAGCTGCAGAAAGATAAAGGAATCTTGAAATTTTACAGGAATGCATATGCAATTACTGTTACTGTCCATAAGCCCTGGATTTTTGTACAGAATGCTTTGCTGGTATCCACTATTTCCAGTGGATGCAGAATTTTAGCACAAAAATAATGCAGACGGTAGAACCTATCCCGCCTCCTCGTTGGCTAGGGACGTACACCAGGCAGCAGCTACCCAGATGTTTGCTGCTCCCAGGTGGCAAAAGTGGCTTGAAACAACGCCTGCACTCACCATACAACCAAACACAACCAACACAACATGCAAAGGCTTTATATACAGAGTAATAAGGTAGAGTTGGACGACCGTCTTGGAGCCACCCAAATACAAATAATACATACCTACACTTCAGCCTAAAAGTTTGGAATCAAGTTTCATTTTTCGTCCTTTTCAAAGTTTTTATTAAAACAGGACCAACTTGTTTACGAATTTTTATTAAAATATTTTCTATTATGTATAAAAATCAAAAAAACCTTTAAAATGTTTAAGAAATTTCTAGAATATCCCGGAAAGCTGTAGAAGACTCCTTAATGCGGAAGAACATTATAGAATATCCCTGAACATTGAACACTCCAGATGATTCTAGAATATTCTAGAAAGTAGGAGTATGATTTCAATATTATAGAAGATTGTAGATTATTTGAGAGTGTTTAGCAATAATATAAATTGAGGAGCAAAGGAGTGTAGCTTATAAAATAGAAAACCCATCATTCAGATAAAGTGTTTTGTGTAAGTTTTGTGTATTTCCTGATAAACATGGCAAGAAATAGGAACTAAGTGTTGAAAAAAGAAGTTCTATTATAACTCTGTATAATGAAAATTATTCCATGAGAAGTATTGGCAAAAAACGAGGTGTTTCATTTAAAGGAGTACGAACTACCATTCGAAGATTCAAGGAGATTGGCAGTTTAAAGGACAAACCACGATCGGGACGACCGCGCGTAACAACGGAAGCACACGATAAGACCACAACACTGATTTCTAAACGCAATCGTCGACTCATTGCATTTGAAATCCGAGCTGAGTTCAATAGGAACAGCGAACCTCCCGTGTCTACATTCACTGCAAAACTTCGTCTCAAACAAGCAGGACTTCAGGATTGTGTAGCGGTCCGAAAACCCTTATTAAAACCGGAAAATCGAAAGTAATGGTTGGCTTTGGCTAAGAGCCATTAATGTTGGACAATTGAAGAGCTGAAAAACGTACTGTGATTAGATGAATCCAAATTTTAAAATTTTGGATCCACGCGTAGAGTTTATGTGAAATGATCAACTGAATTAAAAATAATGCCACATTGTTTAATGCCTACTGTCAAGCACGATGGTGGTTCCATATGATCTGGAGTTGCCTCCGTTTTTCTGAAGTGGATGACAACGTTAGAATTGAGAGAATTTTAAGAAAAAAGGCCAAAAAAAATTTTTGAACGTAATGCAGTATCCTTTGGACTTTTACTTTGTGGAAGAAATTTTATATTACAACAAGACAATGACCCCAAGTACAGCTCAAAGCTGTACAGGACTTTCTAACAACTAAACAACGGGGGTGGGGGACGATTAAAAATTATGGTGTGGACAGTCTAATCGCCTGACTTGAATCCAGTAGAGCTTTTCGAGATCATCTAGACCGTCATGTCCGTGAAGCCTGGCCATGTTCACCCCAAAATTAATGGGGAATCTTGCATCACTTGGAATAACGTTAGTCAAGACACTGTTATAAAATTAATCGCCAGAATGCAAGTCTACGTAAGGCAGTGTTAAAATCTCCTGGAAGATATTTTGATGAAAATACAATATAGTCGTTAATATTAATCATTTCAATGTTTTTTGTTTAAATTTTTCAACTTAATAAAAATCTTATAATACTTTGTGTTGTGTTGCTTTTTTTTTATGTTAAACCTAACATTGCCATAGGTAATTTCAAAACTTTTATAAACGGGATGACACAAAATTTTATAACTTTTTTAAATGTCAAAATTTGTAGAGTATCACATTGAAGGAGCAGAATCACTAAAAAAAATATTTTCCGTTTTTTTCTTATAAAATCGAAGAAATCCAACATCTGATGGATGAAACGATGTCGTAGATTCTAAGGTTAGATCTCAATTCAAAACAGACATTTTTCATCTGGCAACGAACTAAAATTAATAAATAAGTGCATCAATCACAACTCCTGAAAGGTATTGTGGTTCTACAGACCCATGAACATTTTGCAGATGAAAATTTAGACTTTCCAACAAGATTCTGCTCCAGCCTACTGAATAAATCTGTCTTAGCAGTTGCGTCGATATAATTTTCTGCATTTCATTTCCTCTACTGACTGCACCCAGAGTCAGCCTGATATCAACCCATATGAGGATAGTTGAGTCATCTAGAATCAATTCAAAAACTGAAAATAAGTTTGAACTTTCTGTGATATGCTCTTTGAGTAGCACAAAATAAAATTTCTGTTGAACTTCTCCAAAGTTACTAATAATTCCCAAGACGTTTCAAAGATTTGTGTAGCAGTACTGGTAGATATTTTGAGGATGTGCAATTTGTTTGGGGGAAAAAACAGCGCTTAAGCTCCCTTTCTGCAGTTTGAGATTCTTTCACAAGCTTGTTAAATTATAGTCATAAAATCTTGCATTAAAAAAGTTACGAACCTTTTCTGTCATTCTGTATCTACATAAATATCGCAATTTTCACAGTGCTTACTAACAGCCCTCTGTGGGCGTTATTAATAAATTGTACTTGTACAACTCTCATCGACAGTTAGAACGATTTCCATTTTATTTCGAAAACAAGCAGACTAAAAGAAAGAGTTAGGCCATCAGTCTGTGTTGATGCTGCGTATGCCTTCCTATTTCCTGGCCGGAGTTTTTCACCTGCAACTGTCGACATTATTATTATTCATGACCCTTTTCAAGGCATCGGACGGAGCAGATGTAATCCTCGTGAACCGTAAATGTGCCAAGCGAACCGATTCACCGATAACCTCTACGAGCAGCCACCGAGTCGTGTTGATAGGCCGGTAATCATCCGCCGCAGTAGAATCTAATGACACAGTCATGTTCTCCGTAACAAAGTCTCGCGCAGGTTAAAGTTTCCCCCAGTGTAGTGTGCGAAGATATTCAGAGGATTGAATGACATGACTGACTGGACGTATGAAGAGAGGAGATAAGCTCAGTTGCAGAGGTAACGACCACTGCTGAAAGGCTGACGTCTCTTCTGAAGCCTCTGGGACCACTTGATGCGGAGAGAGAGAGAGAGAGAGAAATGCACGAGACCTGCGGCACGCTTCTTGAAGTGCGCCTTTCCTGAGGCCTCATAATTATGGACAGCTCATCACAAAAGAGTGGAGAGGCAGAATGTTAATAATTTACAGACATTTATAGTTGTCTGCAGCCGACACGTGCCGCGATGGCATTTCTGGTATTGCCTCTTGTTGCAATGAATCCCCTAAGGGATGATCTGGAGACGGCAGATGGAGGAAGTGGTGTTGACATAAGTTATAATAACCTTTACATCTTAAATTTGGGACTAATTACATCCATCTCTGACTGACATCCCTCCATGTGCATGTTGAATTCCTCTGAAAAATCGAAGATCGCGAATAGCTCATAGTTACATGTTTAATAAACTGCTCCCTCATCCTCGTTGCTCCGCTTGTTCCCACGCTACAGTATCTTCTCACTAATCCAGAAAATAATTTCGCTTTTGACTTTCTAACTAGTTTCCTGATTATCCGTTAATTTCTTAAAACCCGACTTCAGGCAATGTTTTACTTCGTACTCTACCCCCATCCTCCACTTTGCCACCACAATATTGTGTTTAATTCGAGACATCTCAAATAATTGTAGCAAGCAATAAGGTTCCAAGATTAGAAATACGTGCTGCATATATTTCAATGGTGAATAATTTGGATTGTTTTAGTATTTTTGCATATGCAACTAAAATGATGAGATTTAACCTTATTCGCGTATGCATCTAAAGTCAAGATCCAGGAAAACTTCGTTCAAGACCGAAGGCAATAGTGTGAAATGGCCCATAAAAATTTCTCAATTTCATGGATTTGAGTTCAGGCTGTTTCCACGTGGTGTAGAAAAACAGCAATTATCGTGGTAACCACAAGGGTCGACGACGAAGGGGATTGTCGTCAATCGGCCTAACCGATTATAACAAGAAAGATATTTTTGCTTCTCTTCTTTACTGCTGTGTCTCGTTTCAAAAGAGAATAAATTTTCCATATCCTAAATGTTTAGAAGAGACACTGAAAAGTTTGAAGGTTTACTGTTCCACGTTAGATACGATTACCAATAATAAAGTAGAGAGCGCCTTCAAAATGCTCGCTTTCTTTCTTCATATACACTCCCAACTTCTCTGCCATCTCTTGAAACATTGGTGGAAATCACTTTCTGAGAAATCTTCCAATAGTACCTTCGTGTTAATCTCTGAAATATCTTTCGTCAAAAAATTATGAGCTTCTTAACAATGACAAGAAAAAGTGATAGTTAAGTAAATCATTATACAAATAGGACACAATGCTAATACTTCTGACTTTTCAACTCAGAGTAAAATTCGTAATGATGTTCAAAATAACTAAAATTCGTTCTTGTTTATTTACTTCTAGGTTACCTTGTATACATAAGCATGAATGTTGAAGTGGAAAGTGAATTATTTGCATTGTTCGATACTGTGATCAAAACCTAGTTGCCCATCGGCTTTATAAGGGATTCCGCCACATTAGCTGAACTTTTTTCTTATACATAGATAAAAAAATATATTAACTTCTTTCCTTTGTGTAATGATGAGAGAAATATCTTTGATGCCATCAGAGGAGGCATATTTTCCCAGAGTTCAGCGGCGATGATAGGAGGGTAATGGAGTAAGGGGGGGGAGAAAGGAAGTGGGTAGAGGGGAGGAATCGATTGAGCAGTAATATGATGGCGGTTGGCACTTGACAAGGTTGAATGCATCCATCGTGCAGCACTGAAGGCTTAAAAGATCAATCCAGTTAGGAGTGAAGTGCCGGCAACTGTAAGAGATAAAATGCAGCGAGTTCCAAAACGTAAATATAAGTCACCCTGAAGATTTATTAAGGAATTATCGAAGTAAAATCAATGAGACGTTCACGTCAAGTTCTGATAAGTCCTTCTATTCTGGTCATTTTCCAGACACGCGCCTATTGAGGTCTATTTTCTTGAGCAATTACCATTTCAGTACCAAATCAACTCAAAATATATGAAGGGCCATTCCGGGCTAAAACTTAATCCGATGGGCTGCTTAGTTTGATAGCCACTTTAATCACAAGAACAACATCTGTCACGTGGGTGGATGCCACCATCCACCCGCCCTACTGTCACCGACACGCGGTTACAAAGCTCAGAGATATTTAGTTAAGCCACTCACTAGTACTCAGCGGGCTGATACTCCCATCTTATTACTCCCCATATCCGTCTGAGAAAACGTTCGATATTGGTTTTCTTAGAAAAATGAAACCTGCACGGAAAAAAAAAACAAAATTAAGGAAGATTGTTGCAAAACTTTAATAAATCAATAATACAGAAATACATATACGGTTAAAAGCGTATTTTCAGAGTAATACAGATGTACAGAGGCTCATTAATCTGGTGTGAATCAGACGGCTATAAAGCACTGGTATAAAAGAGCTTTGTCTGTCAGCTATGCTAAAAGAAGGTGAAATGTTCGTTAGTTATAAGAAGGGAAATTAAAAAAATTAGAAGCAGAGTAGAAGTATACTGTGAACAAGCAAAGGTCTAACTCGGTTTTACTGGGGTTTCAGTCGCGTGCCGAGAGCTAGACCCTGGGTAGAGGTTTTATGTAAAGTCTTAAAATTGAAACGGAAAAAGGATAGGTGTAGCTGAAGCTACAGCCATCTTTTCTAGAGTACTTGCATAAATATGAAGGGAAAGAAAGAAAGAATGATATTTACACTATCCTGCCAAAAATATTCGGTCATCGGTCACGTTTGAAAAAACAAGTTATAATGAAAGTGTCCACGTTATGTTGCATTATGTCCATTATGTTGCATGCTGGAATTTGTGTCCATCCCTCCGGTACAGTCCCGGTTTAGCTGTAGAGGAGGGGTTCATCGTGGTGCCCTAATTCGGCCCTTCAGGTCATTCCAAAGATGTGCCGTCCTATCTGATTCATATTTGTACTCTGGGCAGGTCAGGCAAGTTGTTGGACTTCGTATTCGTTAAATTAGGTTTTTACACTGCTCGCCATATGAGATGTTGTGTTAGCATAGGTACATGATGCAAGAAAGTGCTGTAACGTGGAAGGCCCATTTCAGTGGAACTTCCACAGTGTGGACACTGTAAAACTGTCTAAGATGTCTAAAACTCAGCATTGATAGTTTTTTGCACTAAAACTGCCGAGTCTTACATCTGTTGACACTTGGAGCTCCAATATAACGTTTTCCAAGGATGCCGCTCAATTCACTTTTATCGCTTTCTTCAAGAATCGGCGATTCGCCAGTGTTTTTGGCTTACCTGACTGTCACACGCACCTGCATCGCCTTCATTCCTCCATGTTTTCGCTATATCTGCTACGTTAATCGTTTGCAGCGTTCACTCATCTGGGAGAGGCATTCGAATACTTTTGGTAGAGTGGTATGTACACACAAGGACAATTGGGAAGAAAAATTAAATTTCTGTTGTCAAGTATGAACTCCCATGGGCTTTAACGACATCGATAAATAGCCGAAGAACAAGTTCTTCAACCTCTTGATAGGTGGAGATTGGAATCCTACTCTCTTCTTCCCCTAAAGCTGCTATTACACCTCTGCTTGAACTAGAATGTCTTATTCAGGCTCTCACGTTTTGTTCAAAAACTTTCCAAAGGTGTTCAGTTCGATTTAGTCTCGACTCTGGGTTAGAAATTACAAGTTCACGGCGCCTCGTAGCCAGGTGGGCAGGAGCAGCAGTGCGTAGCACACGCTTCTTGATTAGACCGGCGTTCAAATTCACATTACACTTGATTAGACCAGGCTTCAAAATCACATTGTACTCTTTAAATAACTGTTATACTGACTTTGCTTTGTGACAGCATGTGTGATGGATAAAAATAATTGAATTGTTTTTTTAACGGCACCCGAGCTGGTCACTCGTATTCGTATTAGCATTTATTTTAATAAGGCCGAATGATGTAAGGAAGTGAACTTTTTCTGCAATAGCCAAATATAAATAAAATAATAATAAAAATTCAAATGAAACAGATTCACATTCTTCCCATTCCCACAAGTTAATTATCCAACTTAGACAGACTCATTGCCTTCACCACTATGTGAGTCAACTTATTCCGATATTTGACAATCTGCTGTCCATAGAAGTTCATGAGATCTAATCTTCTTTTATTCCCTATTATTTGATACTTCAGTCTTTGATTCGTGTCTCACCCATCAGGGAGAATATCCTCATTTAATTTACTCAATTCTTCAACGCTTTATACACTTCAATCAAATCTCCCCTTAGATATCTAGTTGTAAAACTTTGCAGTCCAAAACTTCTAAGCTGTTCTTCATTTGTGCATTGATTTGCAGTCATCACCAATCTGGTTGCCCTTCTCTGAACCCTCTCCAGAGTGTAGAGTGTATTTAGTGTCAAGCGGCACCAGGGGTTTCCCCCATCTCCGCGTTGCTTTCATTGTAGGTGTGCCAGTTCACTGGAAAGGCCAGAGATTTAAAAGTGTATGGATATTGTATGAGTGTAGTGTCCTCTCCAGAATTCGATGTCGTTTTTTTTTTTTTTTTTTAAATGAGGTCTTCAGACCTGAATAGAGTATTCCAGATATGGTCTAACCATCGCCTTTTATAAAAAGAGGGATAATGACGTCCTACTCGCTAGTAGCAAAGGCCCTATAAATCATAGACAAAGTTTACGTGACTCCGGGATTCCTGTTCCCCAAATGCATAACTTACATTTAAAAGCATTAAACTTTACTTGTCATTTTTTGGACTTTATACGCAAACAATCCAAGTCTCTTTGAAGCAGCATAGTCTGGCTTGGATTGTTAACCACCTTCAAATCTTCATACATTTTGACAGCTTAAGTACTTCGATACCCTCGACAATATTGCATATAGAAACGTGTATATTGTGTATATTGCATATAGAAACGTGTATATTGCACGTTTGTGTATATTGCATATAGAAACGTGTGTTTACTGGCCGATTTATGTGCTATTGGGCTGAAAAAGTTGGAATTACTCACGGGGAGTCGTCCGTAACAGTAGAGTTGTTTCACTGCTTGTCACTCATTTGGAGAGGTCGGGGTTCAACTGCCATCAATGACTGCAAGAATTTCTGCATGTCTTTTTCTTCAATCGAGCCTGTAGTTAGCGTCAGCTAATCTCAGGCGGATGGAGTAGGGTTCCGCTTGAGTTATTCCGGATTTTTTAGCTCGTAAAACACCCAAATCAGTCCACAAACACACACTTGTACAGACATAATACACGATGGCACAATATGATGCGATACATCACTGCCTGCAGCTCAAACGAGTTGCAGACGGTGATATATTGTGTCGTCTTAAGGTCGATTTACACATTACCGTACATTGTCCATACCGTATCATTGCCTTCTTTGAGAAATTTTTTGAAATTTTCTTTTAGAAATCTTTATTGCAATAATAATAATACAAATGGATACATTGCAATATCGCCCGTCACGGTCACAAGGCCAGGGGTTAACAGTAAGAGTACAATATGTAAGAAAAGGAAATTAATAAATTAAACATAAAAATGCGTATGTGAACGAATAAAAATAAATACAGCTGAACACTCAAAGTATAATACAATTATAAACATCACAATGTACAAAGAATATACAGGTGGAAAACTGCAAGGTTGCTTGGTAAGCCATCTTCATGTCATATTGCTGTCTTGCGGAATTAAGGCGAGCTTCAAGGAGAAGGATCAAGGACAGGGAAGTACAATTTAAGGATGTAGCGTCTGTACTCCCTATCACAAGAAAACTTATTAAGGTCAGCATCCAAAGACTGGGTACATGAAAGTAGCTGATATGGCAGAAACCTATCGGATTTGGAGACGGCTGAGATGTGGGCAAAGAGTTGGAGTCGCTCTGAGGGAAGGCTGACGGACTCTCTAAGAGCACAGGTCCCAAAAAGATGGTGCCGAAATCTTGCCAGTGATCATTTTTACAGTTGTTGTAAGGCATTTTACCCTAATCAGTGTGGGAAGCCTGTGAATTTTTATCAAACTGACCATTTCAGTTGTCCTTAACTGTGGAGGAAGTTTATGTTTGTTTATGGCCCACTTTAAGAGCCAAGACTCAGAAGAAAAGGGTGGTCGAATTGTGCTAGGGGAAGCAGACCATTTTCATGCAAGACAACGCCATTTCACAAGAAAACTCAAGTGGTGGAAGAATATTTGAAACTGAAGGTATCCAACGACTGCCGTGGCCAGCATGATCGCAAGACTTTAATGCAATCGACCATGTATGGGACACGCTTGGGTGTCACACCGCATCCGACAACCAACTCCTCGATCACATGGTGAACTAAGGTCTGGGATGGTGGAAGAATAGGATTTGTTGGCTCAGAATCTTCAAGACACCGTTATATCGAGCATGGTTCACCACTGTCAGGCCTGTTTAGCAGTTGGAGGGGATCATACGCTGTAGTGAGGTCATATGACCATATTTTCGCGTATCTTCTATCAACATCTGTACTGTGACCTTTTTTTGGTTATTCTTATATACCCCCTATAAGTGTCCCTCATATCAGTCCGAAATTTCTCGTTGTCTTTTCATTTCATCGTTATTATATGGTACACCACCACCACCATACCAAATTTTATCCCGTTTCATCACAAACTGCAGGAGTTACACCACGTTCTCTACATGTTCTGTTAATTTTGTCGAGCAGCGTAGAAGGATATAGTCAAACTGGAAAACGCTGATTTCAGTATCCTGGCTACACGGTTTCGGTACTTACATTAAACATACGTAAGTTCGTACACCTTCGATAATTCTACTGATAATGCCACATCAACATCCTTCCTCCGTGAGAGTAGAAAGTCTGGGTTCGAACCCCATCAGATACTGGTATTCTTGAAAAGACCTCTTCAATCGAGACTGTAGTTAGCCGCTCTCGAAAACAGAGAATACAGGTGTTTCGAGTCCACATAACACGTAAAATCGGCCTTAAACACGCGCGCGCACCACACATGTACAGACATAATATACACAGTATGATATGGCCTTAGATGTAAAAAACGGTACCATCAACAGCCACTGAAATACCTTTGGGAAATGTTCTAACGCAAGGAGGAAATGCAACGCAGTAAAACATTTTTATAATAATCTGTTATCATAGATTTGTTCTAAATTTTTTCGTATCGAGGTACTTAGGATGTGATAAAAAATTTAAAGAAAAATAAACCGATAGGCATTAAAACTACAAAATAGTTCTGATGAACTATTTTACAGTTTCAATACGTTCACACTTGGGTATTCTTAAGCACTTCATCAGTCGTTCAATAGTTTTCTTAATTTTCATGCTGAGCCGAGTTGGTCTTGATTTCGATGCGGTATCTTTTCTCTCTCGTATAGTTTCCGTAGTATAAAAGCTACAGCCATTTAAAACAGTCTCCTGGGCGCTTATTTGTCTGGTTTCCAAAATCCTACATTGTCAGACGTGAATGAACCAACTTTCTGAAAGAGTACTGATTAATGGCCGAAGTCTCCTCTTTTCTTATTTTTCGTTGCAGTGGAAGTGAATAGATAACATCCCGATTTGTTCTTGAACTCTGACACGTTGTGTGTCTAGTCACTGCTGTTGCTGAGTGCTGTTTTCTTACAGTTGTCAGTGTTGTTATTCGTGAAAAAAGGAAGGTATCAGTACGCCTACCAATCTGTCTATTTTATAGTACAGCATTAACCCTTTCTAAGTTTTCATTTAATATATTATTTATTTGTTTTTAATGGATTTCCAGAAAAATTATGAGTTTCATTTTTATAGATGACTTTCTCAAAGAAATAGTGGACAGTAAAATTAAAATATTTATATTGCTTCACTTTAATGTATTCTTTCTGTCTTCTTCCACCTTTTTCGAGGGGAAATATTTGTGTAGGAAAGAAGTCCTCCTTCATTAAGCCTAAACTCCCTGGATTCAGCATTGATCACACCAAAGGATGTAAATATCTTTATGCTTTCTTTTCACCATGTATATAATATTATATGAAATACTCGTTTGCCTTGCAGCTAGCAGAGGTGTAGAAAAAATTCTCTTCAATACGGAAGGAATTTTATAGGCTTTGTTCGTGATGTGGCTGAGTTAGTCGGTCTCGGTAGAATGTGGGTATAGTTTTGAATTCCCGAACAGAGCTAGTTGTGCAGCGCATGAAATGCGCCAGACACCCTGGACTGAAAAGGGTAACAAATCCCAACTCAATTCAGGCAAGGGAGAACTCCGTATGCTTTAAATGTGTACTTCACAGTACAACTGTAAATACACAACTTTTTTGTTTTGCTAGTATTCTGAAAATTATGCGGGACCAGTCTATATCATTCAGTCATAATTGGAGTAGCTGACAGTCTGTAAAATAGAGCTTCATAACTTTTAAATCGCCAACAAAAACTTCCTTCAAATTGTAGGCTTAGAAAATTGAGTTCATATCTGTATGTCATTAAACAAGCAATTTACCAAGAGATGTACTGGATTACCGAGATGTTACGCTGGATATTGAATTTCCACGAGCAACGCCGGGTACCTCAGAATAAATAAAAGGCACGGTTTTCAAAGCTTATAAGAAATGGAAGAGTCTTGACGGTTAGCATTCTTTCGTTCGCAGTAGTGGTAGAGTGGAACAGGTAATAAACCCAAATTGAACGTCAATCTAGGCGGACGCTTCAACAAGTCGCAAAACAGATATCTAAACAACTTCTCGGCATCTTACCTTGTTCGCTCACGCCGGAGAATATATACACACACGCTCCTGTTATTAAGGTTTGGAATGATTGGTTACAGACCAAAGTATGGACTCGAAAACTGTTTCGGGTTACCATAGTAACCACAGCGGCTCACCGGTATGGTAGATATCTTCTAGCGACACTAGCGCATCTGTGGCAACGTATGAAAACCTGGGGCCCCTTCAGGAGGTTCGTGTAAAATAGATGGGTAGATTGGCATCGGCTCACTTTGCATATGCTATTACCAGATATAAAAAGACCCCTTTACCAATACATGTCGTAGCTACTTGCGTGTATACCCTTCCCTCTGAAAGCCTACCTACATGTCGAAATTGTTCAATGGTGGAAAAATATCTGTTGCATGCATGTCTGTTTATCCCCACCAGCATTTTTAAAATATAATTCGAACATTTCTACATTTAAACCGAAATGTTTACAGCTCTTTAAATTTCAAAATCCACTGCAATTTGTAGCACTTTCGTAAGTCTTATTTGATGTAAAATTTTCTAATAGATCTTTAAATTCTTAGCAGAGAAAAACCAAAGTATTTTTCTTATACTTCGATACGTATTATAGGTCGCGGGTTCGAATCCCGCCTCAGACTTGGATCAGAGTAAAAATGCAAAAACCTTGGGAGGCGCATTATGGCCACAGAAGCCGATGCGCCAACAACTAACAAAAAAAACCTGAACTCTATAAGTACATAATATAACTGACACTGTTATTATTTGTGACAGTTAATAATCTTTAATGTTTGATATTATTATTATTATTAACATCCTTTTATTTCCACATCAGTGGGCACCCCCGGTACAGCCTGGTTCGGCTGTACATTATGCAAATTCCAGTTGATTACATTGATTGGAACTGCAAGAAATCAAAACAGATTGAAAATACACAACAAAATAAATAAATAAAATAATAAAAAAATAAATAATAAACAATAAAAAACACAACGGTGAATCCAGGGAAGTCTTGGCGAAGAATTATTTTCACATAATGCTTATTGTTCATGTTTATAGAGTTTCACTAATGTCCTGTCTTCACTTTCACTAATGTCCTGTCTACAGCGCTTCGAGCTGCAGAAAGATGAGGCATCAATTCCAGGGGAGTTATACAAGTATTTTTCGGAAACACTGACCTATTGCACGTTTTGCAGAGAAGATTGTGTACAAGGTGTTGAACTGCACCGGGTTTGTTCGTTCATTTACCCCTCCCTCGTGCGTCTATAATCTTTCCGTTAAGAAAGAGTAAAGAGGACAAATGAATCGAGATAATCTCCATTCAGTTGTCCCCGAATTTGTTGCTGTAGTTATGTACTCGTATAAAATAAGAATATGCCATTACGACTGGCATATTCTAATTATATATAGTGCGTTGAACGTGACCCCGCTTGATTCAGCACGATGAAGAATAGTACCTCCGAGTCACATGCAACGATCCATCACCCTTCACGTTGTTTGGTTCTTATTAGAGCTTTTTCGGTCGATGATATTCTAGATGGCGCCTTTAGCCTCCATCTATTCCACAAAATATCACCTCTAGGGCTGATGTTTTCAAGACACCTGACATTCCAAAGACTGGTCTTTTGAAGGTATCGATAAAAATCGCTTTTCAGATGAATTTTTTCTGGTTGTTAGGTGTGGAAAAAGGTTGTCCAGATGGGTAGTGATTATAAATTAAACGAACGTCATCAATAGTCATGTGATAAAAAACTGAACTTTTCTGTTATTGCTTGGTTGCCACTACTTTTTCCTCAACCTTGGTATGTTGTGGATTATAAAATGAAATGAAACAATAAGATGAAAACGTATCAGAATCCACAGTCTGAAATTTGATTGATGCAAATATCGATCGACTGGAATGGCACGCGAAATATAACTAAGTCTTTAAGAAGATCGGCAATTTTTGGTGTATTCCTTTTCAAAAAAATCCACATTGCGATGTTCTTTGTTCTACTCTTTTACAAGCTCAAGGCCTCTTTTATCGCTGATGCTTTTCTTCTTTCTCCCACCTTTCGTATAATCTTTAGATACTGCTTTATTCTGTTTACTTCGCAGTACTAACGCGAATTGCTGCGCCTTTCTCACAGAAAGTCTTCCACGCTGTGACGGTATCAGGATAGTTTCTTATCTCTCATCCCTTGTAATGCTGTTCGGTTAGAAAATGTTTTGTTTCTTTTCGGTAATTGCGATCTCCACTTCTAGTCACTAAAGACTGCCACGAACGCTACTCTACTTGTTGGCTGCTAAGGTAGCATGAACAGTGCAATCTATCCTTGATACATTCGGAAGCCGATATACACAAATTGATAATTTCTAGAGTATATTGTGCAAAAGGCAAAAAGACTACACCCTGCGGGTGCTTGCAGAGTTACCTTCGCTTTTCACAGTAGCAGTTCCCATCTACTTTGAACCTTCGATAAATTCCATATTACTTGAGGCTAGAGAAGATTGCGAGTGCGCCAACTCGGCATAGTCGTTGTTTCAAGTGCTCCTAATAATCGGTTGTGTTTTTAAATATATGTTAATGATTAGAGTTTTACACATGTACCGGGGCAACGGCCAAGTGTTTTTATGTCTTCCGAGGTCAAAATCTTCAAGTTCTGTAACTTCTAACGCTTCCAACAATCCTGTTAGTTAAATCGAATCAGGCACCTTTCTGCTGTGGAAGCTCGCCATTCCCACAGCTTGGAAGAATTTGCTTACTCATTGCCGTCTTTACCGTCTGCGACCACTGTCAAGGTCAGTAAGGGGTGATAATCTCCCCGTAGGGTGAAGTGTCTCTCAACATACGTCATAAAGTAAGTACTGTATTCTAAACTTTTATTCTTCCCACGAAGTTAAACCTTACTATACCCTTGGCGACATGGCGCAGAAGCAATCTGAAACGTGCAGAAAATGCTCACAATCCACAAATTGCTGGATCAAGTGCAGTGGCCCCTGTAGGTTTGATTTTTGTGAGACCTGTTGTCTTTTAAAAAACTTAGCTCGCGCCTCAGCCCAGAGGCGATCAGATGCCAATGTGCTGCATGCCGCGGGCACAAAGTGAATGCCACAGAATCAAAGGCAAGGGACAGCATTTCCCCCTCCCCACCTTCCCTCGCCAGCGGGCTACTCCGGCGAAGTTGACTGCAGGTCACCTAATGCAAGCATGTCCGATTCCGCCACAGTTCTCCTACGCCGAGACGCTCAGGTACAAACTGATCAGGTCCTAGAGCAGCATGAGAATTGCAGTAAAATGGACGAAAAGTTTACCTTATTTGAAAATATTCTGAGAAAGCTCTGCACAGAGAATACAACCCTAAGAGAGTCAATACATAGGCTGGAAGACCTACAACATTCTACGCACCATTCTGTGTCCTTGATGCTGGAATCCATCAGTAAGCCTATCCAGGATACAGACTCCTTACCTATGCAAATTGTGCAACACTTGAAACAAATGGTTTCTGACTCCTGCATCGTGCGGCCCCCAACAGAGCCGTTACCTGCAATCCTTTCGCCTTCATCCCCTGCCCCGGAAGTTGCGAAAGCATGGGGGAAGAAATCAGCAATAAGCAGAAGTAATGTGCCTCCCAAGCAAGGCAAGGCAAGGCAAGGCCAGTCTTAGTAAAGAAACCTTTGTCAGCCGAGCAGATCAGAATCGTGATGCAGTTATTGGCTCTAATCCTAACCCACTAGGTATTAAAATCGTGCAACGTAGAGGAAGGAGGTCTAAACCATCCAGCATATTTATAAGTCGACTATCCCCAGAAACAACGGTGGAACAAATTGAAACTATTCTGAAGCAGCTAGACATACCCGATACCCCCATTAGGGTTCCCACCAGGCATCCGATCTATGCCTCTTTTCGGATCAAGATCAAAGATCCCAATATAGAAAGGTATCTAAACACAGATATCTGGCCTGCAGGTCTCCTGGTGATGCCATCTTTCGGCGACCATAATGTGCAACCAGGCATGCTATCTCGAGACAAGAGGTGGGCAGGGTGCATCTCTCTGCATAGCTAGGCAGCAAACCAGGCTGTACCTTTCAACCTGTCTGCGCGGGTAGCACAGTGGTATCGTCACCATCCTCCCCACACCGGGTGGAAAAGGCCTGGGTTCGAATCCCGTCGATGACGCGAGGAACTTTAATGGGCTTTTTTCACTCCGTGGCTGAGTTAGTTGGTCTCAGGCGTAGATAGCAAGGTTTTTCTCCCCAGTTACTGGGGTTTTTTCGTCCAGCAAAACAGGCAAATCAACCATAGAACATACGCAATTTACAGACACAAATACGGGTTAATGTATTTAATTACGGGTAACCCTAAAATAATAATAATGTACCTTTCAACCTAATGAAAAAAGAGCAGCCACCGTGCTGACTAAATCCTGCAATCATCTCGTCAAGTCTGATAACCAGATACAAGTGCATATTATTAGCAGGGCGGGTCCTAGTGCCACACCCTGCTCAAGAGGAATCCACCTCTAATCAGCCACTATCCTCAGGGAATGTAACCTTAGAAACTTAATCCAGATCAAGCCTGTCAACGATAAACATATTAAATGCTTCATGCAGAACATCAGGAGCCTGAAGAACAAGCTCAGTGCCCTGATTGACATACTTCTAAGTGCGGATTACGACTTTGTTATCCTTATTGAAACCTGGCTTCGTGATGACATGGATATATCGTCTTTAACCACCAACATCGGTTATCAGTATATTCTGGCGAACAGGAAAGATAGGAAAGGAGGGGGAGTCTTAATCTGCCAAAGGCAACAGTTCCCTCTGATCAAGGCTTGTGCATATCCTGGTAACGATTTTGAGGCTGCACCGGGCTGCTATCTAGTCGATGGACTACAGTTGCTAGTATGTGCAGTTTACTTACCCCCACCCGTTGCAGACCAATGCATTACTAATTGTTCTGCTAGGCTCCTGACCTTTATCAAGTGCAACCAGAAAATAATAATTCTCGGAGACTTCAACCTGCCCGTGCCAGCTGCATCAAAGCTCCTCGATCAGTTAATTTCGGATTTGTCGAGTCTCAACATCCATTGCATCTGTGCCCCCCCCCCCTCTCGCGGAGAAGCCACATTACAGAGAATCTTTTCCAGCCATGGGAGTGTTGAAGCTGTAATCAGTTCTAATTCGGCATTTCCCTCCGACCACAGGCCAATTGAAGCTTCTCTCATCCTGTTGAAAGAATGCTATAACCAACCAAACCAATCGAACTCGATTGAAAAGATCAGGAAAGCTGTATATAATCCAAATTACCTAAAATTTGAAACAGCAATGGATCTCTTTAGGCTACCCTTGGCGAACTCTCAGTGAAATCGATATAGAGGAAGCTGCGTTTTGGCTTCAGAAATGGTTGTCTTTCATTGCTAGAGTGGCCAAGTCAAAAGTTTGCGTCATCTGCCCACACTCGAAGCCGTGGTGGTCCAGCATCCTTATGCACCAGTTTAAATAGAAACAACGGCTACATGCCCAATTCAAGAGATCACCCACAGAAAGTTCATACTCAGCGTACTCAATAGCCAGATACAGTTTCCAGAAATCTAAGAAGCAGGCTATAAACTGGTTGCAACCAACTTGGCCTACCTTTCCCAAACTGTTTGATGCTTGGAAGAAACGTTTTCGTTATTAAACCATTGGTGCAGTTGTTCCATCTGTTTTGCCACCGATCAATAAAAAGAGTCGACAATCGTTTCCTCTCCTAATTATAATCATCGTCACAACGAATTTCATTTGATATTCGCTCGTGTGGCGAATAAATAGAAGCACATTGATTTGAATACTAAGATCAGATCCAGCGGCAGCCGTCTTGTTATCATCTGCAAGGCCATACTAAGTTGTAACAACATTGTCCGTTGAATTGAAAATATTTTCCTAACATTTGTCTTTTGCAACGCACAACCTAGCCAGATATGTGCACCATAGCTCGAAATTGGGAAGGAGATACAGTCATAAAATTGATTCAATGCCTTGCCTTTTATCCCACACTCCTTCCTAGTTATACGGCCATACCAACAAATTTACGAATCTTCTCAGCGATTTAGTTGATGTGTGAGACAAACCGTAACTGTCTATCAATCTTCACTCCTAGGTATTTGATAGTTTTCACACACTGTAGACTCACTCCATCTATCCGGCATTGCTGATTTCTCGTAATAGGCAAGTATCCTTTTAACAACACATTTTTGCTCTTTTCTGTTGAAACCACGTGCCTGTGCAACTTAGACCAGGTACTCAGCTCCGAAAAAATAAAGACTGATCGCTCCTCTAATTGGAGCCTCGATTCGCCGTCCACCAGCAAAACTGGTGGACGGCGAATCGAGCAAACGCAATCATAACAACGTTGTTATAGTTGGTTGGTTGATTTTAATCGGAGTTTGTTGGCACAAGAGCAACTAAGGCCAAATTGTGCCTGTCAGAGTAATTCTGCAAATGATGTTGTTATAGTCCAGATTTAACCAATCGTTTAGGACTAAATTCCACATTAATGGGCCAAGGACTGACCCTTATGGACAGCCTCTCACAACTTGTCTGGTAATACTCCCACATGCTGATTTAACTGTAACTGTTCTGTCGCAGAAGTAATCTCTTATAACAGAGTAGATCTGTAGAGTGCATTTTGCTTTACGTAATACCATAAGAACTGGATAGTTGTACAGAAGTATTTCTTCAGAAATAAACTGCTAATAATAATATAATCTTGCACATCTCTGCAGAAAATTCCGAAATCTCTCATATCATCCCAGAAAAATGTATTCAAACCACAATTTATCTGGCTGTCTTTTATAGGGCACTACTCTAGACATTTACTTCTCCCATGGCCTTTAAAAAGGCCCTATTATGCCTCCACGTAGCTTCTCCTTGAGCTACTTTCAAATGTAACTTCCCTCTCCATATGGAGCACTTCTGAATTCTCAGAAGCTCTGAAAGAAACTGCCATACATATGCATTACCAAATGTGAACCACACACAACAACACTTCGCTGGTTATCAACAGGATGGTCAAAGATAGTGAATGTTGCAGAACCACCATTATACACTCAGGCCACTACCAATATTCCTTCTCCTGTCTACAACCAAGGAAAGCCCGTCTCCTGTTCATTATGACAGTATGGTGCAGGGGCATCCAACCTTTTTTGGCTAGGGACCAAAACAAATAAAATCCTGAAGGTCGTGGACAGCACGAGTTTTCATTTTTATGAGTTTATATTTTGTTACACGCTATAACTGTTAAAAGATAATTACTATTAGCATATTTTTAGTTGTTAAACGTATGTTTTCTTAATTAATTTAATGTCTTAATAAGCATATTTTATATCTTCATAACGAATTACTGCAAGAGCAATTGTAAGCCAGAAAACAGGAGGTTTTCTGGTCTAGGATTGGGTTGTTCAGAATAAATATCGAGTCAAATAAGGCCATGAGGCGAAAGTATATCGTGACTGTAAATTAAATTACGTATTTTCTGTAGTTAGTTGTTGGGCTGTTAGTCAGCACAGTGGTCAGTTTACAGAATAAAAACCTGGATTTTCCGAAAGAAAATCCATGCACCCTTCTCTCGAGTTCCACTAAACTCATTCAAGGCCTTCTCCACACAGGACACTGTTCTAGTCACTGTGCTATATCTGTGACAGGATCGTCCACAAATATGTCTAATCACAGGACACTGTCGTAGTCACTGTGCTATTTTTGTGGACAATCCTGTCCACAAAAATAGCACAGTCACTATCTTTGTGGACAATCCTGACATATTTGTGGACAATCCTGTCCACAAATATGTCTAATAACGAAGGCAATGAATATTGTTTCTGTCTCCATTCAGCACTGGGTGGACATTACTTCTTATCTTAGCCAGACATAAGTACATTTCCCATTATCTAAGCAATTCTCACAGATTATGATGACGAAAGCCAGTTCTCCAAAACGGAATATCAATAAGTGGCAAAAGTAGTGAAGAAAGTTCAAGAAAATGAAGATAGGTGAAGCTGATGTTACAGATGAAACTCTCCGAAGAAAGACAGATGACCCCTGAAGACTATTAGGTCGATGAACTTGGAAAGCTACGAACTTCTGAGAGATATAAATGAAGGCAGTAGGAAAACTCAAGCAAATGTCGTGTGAGATTTGCGCCTTGGCATTTGACTAGCTCTGGTTCGCATCCATCAAGCCAATGCCTGCCACCGTAATATTTTACAGTGTTCCGGCTTTTATCGGCAGTTTGTGCTAAATGTCCTTTGCTGGTATTGACGATATCTACGGGGAACAGACCACCGTATTCGGTGATTTCCTCGTAGCGTTGGTCTGCCGTGAACTACCCAAGGGACTGGCAATTTGTGTGTGGGGATCTATAAATCAAACATATTTTTCGGACTAACTCACCAAACAACACACCAAAAATTAAATTTCTCTAAAACAAGCCGCTCAAGTTTCATGAGATTTCATACTCAACGGAATCGTTTTATTTATTTGTTGTTTTCATTTAAAAAAAAACTTTTCTCCGTTTGATATGTTGTTGTTGTTAAGTTTAGAACACATCAACGACTTAGACCATACTGAGCAATTGTGCATTATATTATTGTGCGGGCTGAAAAATCCAGAACAAGAACTCACTGGAAAATCTGCTCCCACCATCCAAGATTCTCTAACTCCAAGTTCTATGGAAGAGGACTGTGACATGCCCAGCACACAGACGATAACACGAATACAAAGCGTTAAGTCTCGTGCAGATGATTTAATGGCAGAAGATTCACGAACACAATGATACCATAATGGTAAACTGAATAGTGGTGTGCGTTTGTTAGCGAGCGCGCATGCGCACGAAAATTCAATTAAGTCAGCTTACGTTGTTAAATTTGTTAACAGTTTTTTTAACATCACTTCTTTTCGTTCATTATCAAAAAAAAAAAAAAAAGGAAAATAAAAAAGAAAAGCCATTAATGAGCTGTTTTGTGATCCCTACACAAGCCCTGCGTTTCATTAACTAAATGTCTCTGGAGCTGACTTCACTCGCAGTAGTACGTTCTGGTTTTTCTCATATATTATTAAGGCCTTCCTGCTTAATATGCTGTAGAATCCAGGATTCTCAAGAAATGTTAAAGAATAAACGAAACAAGAATAAGAGAGCATGCATTTTTAAAGATAAATTTTTCTGAAACTCATATTTTATTCAAGACCTCCCCGTTGATGTTCTCGTCCGTTGATTATACCGTGGCTGTTGCGCCGAAAACATTCCCTGTTTCCAATGTGTTCAAGTTAAGGTTATGTAAGATTGTCATAAATGTCCGACATAACTTAATTCTTTTCTGAATTGTACACCTAATTGTTTTTCAGTAGAAGAAGAATAATCAATCTACGCGGAAATTCGTTTCAGCTATCTGTAAGCCATTATGTCCATTATTGCATATATAATAGGTTCTCGTGGGTAACCCCGCGGTTACAATCAATATCCCTCCACACCGTGTGGGGAAGGTCCAAATTCGACTCCGGTTAAAACAGGCGGAATTTTTAGTGTCATTTTTTTCACACCGTGGGCCAATTAGTCGGTCTCGGACGAGGACTGGATGAAAAACCGTATTATGCACAAGGGTTTCCATCCAGCAAAACAAACAGAGGCTATGGAGCAAGTGTAATTTACAAACGACACACTGCCGCCTCCTGGCCTTAGTTACCTTGCGACAAAACAAACAAACAAGCAGATTGCTCAAATGAAATATTGACACATCAAACGGAGAAAGGAGTGCGCACTGCAAGACACTTTGTATGCATGTACTAGAGATTCGTATAGGAGCAGAGTAGACTGAAATGTAGAATACGGGAAGTGTATGCAACAGTTGTTTGTCTGTCGTGGACGACCTGACACAAACTGAACAAGAACAGCATGCCATTAACGACGATTAACAGATTATCGAGACTATCTCTGTCTCGATAATCATTTTCTATGTTCTATTTCTTCAGTTAGCAAGTGGCTTGAAAACAAATTCTATCAGTTCTGTTAGTCCAAAATATTATAAAGCCCAAAAGAAATTTATATATACACAGTATTCAGCGAAACGATAGTGAAACTTCAGAAAGTTGCCAATTTGATGATTAAATTGAAAATATTAAAAGAACAAATAGTTCATTTTCAATGTTACAGAATTATAAATATTTAAAATTGCCCACAAGGTTGGAAAAGTAGGTAAACGAAAAGTAAATCGCAGGAATCCATAAGCATTTCCGATTTTGTTAGTGGATAATAACAGATGACATCAATTTCTGTTGCGCAGAAAACTTTGAATATCATCAGAACGTCATATTTTATTGGATTCTCTTCAAAGTGGCTAACACCATTTTATATATGCAGAGCCTTGCCCGTTTCCAAATATACTTTATTACTTTTCAAATATTTTCAGAATTTCCTCGCATAGAAGTAGAAGCATTGATGATTCGATGCAAATGTTTTCCTTATCTACGATTTTTTTTTTTTTTGTGCAAAGGTCATCAAATCCAAAAATGACGTCCAAAAGCCATTTATGTGTCCCTCGAAAGAAGAAAACCAGTGTCGTGAGATCCAGTGATCAGGCTAATAGACTGATACCATCAATCCAGCAAATAAGGTAATTCGGCAATTCTACTGCTTGTCAATCGGTACGAACCGGTGCACTGTAATGCTGAAGGGAAATTCTTAAACCTTGTTTACAGAGAAACGCCTTCCAGCAGAGGTGGCGGGTTATTTTCAAAAAAATTGTATGCCAGTCGGTCAGTAACAGCAGAATTTTAGACATCACCTACTTAAACCATACTGCCCTGTATATATTGGGTCTGTAAATTACGTGTGTTCTGTGGTCAATTCTGGGAAAAAAAACCTGTCCAGAACTGACCACAGAACACATAAATTTCCTGTTTTTTTGGACAAAAAAAATCCGAGTTACCGGGAGGAAAAAACTGTGCTGTCCTCGCCCGGGACCGACTAACTCAACCACTTTGTGTAAAAGGACATAAAAGTTCCTCGCGTCAGTGATGAATTCGAAATCACCCTGTATGGAGAGAAGGACCATGATTATATCAGCAGTAATTCTCGCGAGGGTATTGTGTAAGTCGCATTTAGATGTTTCACAATGAGGTTCGTTCGAAATCGCTGATAAATATCTTTAACAAAAAGTGAAAACACAACAGAATTGACGAAATCTGAGTGAATTACGGACTCAATCATATATAAAATGCTTAGGTATGCCGCCCAAATTTTCCAACCGCTAATTGTTGCCAACACCCGTTCACGCGGTTCATCTCGCATGACCACCATACTGGGAATTCTTTATTAATTTTTGTACTAACGTGTTTCGACTGAAGAAAGGCAACCTATGCCCGAAAGCTATCGGTGTATGTTTATTTTATCTGTCTTCAATTTTAATAAACCGTTCTAAGAAGTGTAAAAAGGGCAGAACAGTGTGTAAGAACTTTGAGAAAATGTAAAAGAAATGCTAATGAAACATTAGAGAAGCGATCTAATGGACTAAGAGACCAAAAAGAGACTTTACGACTACGAAAAAGGACAGAAGACATTGAAGAAAGAGAAGCAAGATTGGAAATGAGAAGACGCCGTAGGACTAATCAAAAAGAAGTACCGGATGCGAATAATCAACCTGTAATTAATGTGGAAGAGCATGACATAGGAAATATGTGTTGCAACTGTGAATATTGCAATGCAAGATATAAGGGAGATGAGTTAAACACATCGAATAAAGGGATACACGTGAAGCAAATAACTACACAGAACATATACGAGAGTACAACTCAGCAATGGCGTTCGCATCAATGGGCGCAGAGATTAAATCACCGCCTGGAAATGGTCCATACTGTTTTAGAATACACAGCCAGATTTTCCATTTGGTCTCACCGCTATATCCAAACGAGGGAAATAAGCCAGGATATGGACAACTTTATATTTTCGATTCTGCTGAAGCAACAACTAAACGGCTTGAAAAACAATCAAACCAAGGATGTAGGGCCGAAGTAATGCAACAATTGGACGAGATGGTTAGGAGATGATATAATGCACCTACATCCAAAACGGAGGCTGCTGCAATATTTGTTGGAGAAGATTGGGAACTACATGCAAATAGAGACATATGCACATATCCCACAGATGACTGCTGTAGAATTATCACTGCTAAATAAGAATGGTGAAGACTGAAGGATCCAGATTGAACTATTTAAGCCATATATCAGAAAGATGGCGTATGTTACGCCGGGTACAACTAGTTGTTTTTTGTTTTCAGAATGGCCGAATATTGATATAAGCTATTTAAGAAGTCTAGTTGAACCTCCACCAACAAATAATTATTTATTAATCCATAAAGCCATTCATGCTAAAGGAGGAGTTACACATTATTAATTGAAAAATTACGCAGATTGGCTAATATTTAAGCATAATTTTTTCATAATACTTTTACTGCGTATTTTTACGAACTTTTTCCAATTTTAGTGGATTCACGTAAGGTGGGCAACCCTGGTTAAAATGAAATACATATTGCGTTTTCATGAAAAAGCTATTTCGGTAGAGCATGTAGGCGGTGTTACCTATTCTGCAATGCGACTAGAATTCGATTTCTCTGTTGTTAAGCTTTTTTTATGCCGTTCTTCAGACGTATCGAATTTGTGTGCACGTTACGACAGAGAATGAATCGTTCCTTTAGAGACATAAATTCCCGAATTCAACGACGTCTCTCGGTGACATTCCGTTGACACGATCATAGACGCAAACATACGTCGAAAGAGCTTTGCGGTTCTGTTAGACAAGACGCTATGGTTTGAGGCGAGCGATGAAACGGAAAGTTTTCAGTGTAGAAAGCACTTGAGTGCATTCAGCTCCTGCCGAAGTTGTTCGCAGCCTGACAGCCAACTGTTACTGTGTGTAGGCTCTACTGAAAGACTGCACCGAGGTAACATGACACGCCACTGCTTTAATACTGGGAGCTGATTTATAGCTGTGTACAAAGAGGTCGCCGTGGTTTAAAGGCATGGTGCTGTGAAGATTGCCAAGAAACAGCATGAGGTAAACTCAGTCAGTGAATGGTGCAGAAATTCTAACACTTTGTATCTTTATTCGAGCAAAATGTTACGAAACGAAATTCGCACAAAATAATATTTTATTTTACTTTTTTATACCTTTTATTTTTAATTCAGCTTTCAGAGTAGTAGAGGGCGTTGCAAATTCAGAAACAAATTATTTTTCTACAATCTAGAAAGATAATACATTGATTTACATCAAAATCAACTCTAAATCCAACGTACATAGTTTAAAGAAACTACACTGTACTGCCAAAAGTAATCAGAATGCTTGAAATAACATTTCGTTGATTCAATGTTTAATAACGGCAGCGCACTTTTGGTGTTAATCACTGTATCCTCGTCAGTAGCATCCGAACTAAATTTTGAGGGTGCTATAACGATTTTGATCCATTCCTCCTTCAACACAACGGTCAATTCATCTACTAATTGAAAACGTGTTGGCCCAGCCCGAATTGAACGTTCGTTCATCCAGATATCTTCAAATGGGTGTCGGTCGGAGATCTGTCCAGGCGGATGGAGTGTTTGTACGCCCGTGTCCCCAAACTAAGTCACTCTGGGCTGTGCAATATGACAAAGTTCACTATCATGCTGCAACAAAAAAAGGCTCTAAAATTTCAGGTACTGCATGGCATTCATTGTTCCAGAAATGAAGACCAATGGTACAAGCCAAGACACGAGAAACAATCCCCTCCCCCAGAACGGTGGTGTCCGTCATGTCTCATTTCGGTACTTCTGAAATGAGACGAAATTTTGGTAAATAACGTCTCTGGGCAAGTGTCACACTCCAATACGTCTATCAGTCAGAAAACTGCATACCGTGATTCTTCACTACATCATAACTTTCCAACGTTCTAAGGACCAATTACGATGGACAGAAATGTTTGGTCTCTCTGCTGAAGATCTTCTGTAAAATCCAATACTATGCAGTTCTGTGTCATCTCTTTGTACTAATACACCACTTTGTATGACCTCTCTGAACTCTTGCTAGGCTGTATTCAATAAGCAGGTCCTACGGATCATTCTAAATCCTTCTGATCACTTTTCCGTCAACTTCTGGGGTCCACCCAACCTCTCCCTATAGTAGTATATAGTAGCAACATAACGTTTCCATTTAGTGATTCTGTGAGCCGTTGTTATCTAGAGCGTTGCATTTTTTTTTTTTTCTTTTTTTCCCGATGGCTTTAGTTTTGCACGATTTCCTTAACCTTCTAGCGTGAACGAATTACTTTTATATATTTTGTGATTCGTAATAGCCGGTATGGTTTATATATTGCTCGATTTTCCCAGGCTGTCTTCATCACAAGGTACGCTATGCTCACCGCTGCTAGGACAATCCAGAATACTCCCCACTCCCTGCTAACCCCTTCGGGGGTAGGATAAATGTAAATCCGTGCTTCGGATACTATACTGCGAATCTTTAATGGGTAAGATACATGCTGGCCCACATTAGGATGCGGGATCACTGCTGGCACTCAACTGGATGCGAGATCAACACACAGAACGCTTGGCCAATGGCGTTTGCACAGGGGCACCTGCTCCTAGGACTTTTAATCCCCTTCCCTACCCCCAGTTATCTTAAATTCATAGTGGACTGTCTTCACTATTAGTCCACCTTTCTTTCACTCCACAATCTGACCACTTCTCTCTCTTATTCCCTGTGAACTCACTTCAATAAAGAGAGTTTTTTTTTTATTTTTTATTGTTGCCTCTACCAGAACCCTGACAGAGTCAGCAAGAGTATGATGGGCAGCCTGGCACCTCCCAGTGGTGGTGGCAGCCAACATTGGGTCACATTAAGGGCCCTGCGGCCAAGTAGCCAGGGAAACAACAGAAACGAACACAATAGTATACACATACAACATGCCACCCTCCCCCCCGAAATTTGTGCTCTTCAAATTGTGCTTTTTAATATTGTACCAATGGAATAATTTTGGATTTCTCTTGGACCTACAAGTTTCTATCAGTGGTGGTGAGTATATCCATGTCTTTTTTACAGCAAATTTCTAAAGCGTTGCTGATTTTTGATTGTTTTTAAATTTTATGCTTTGTCTTGCTCTACTAACGAACGTTCACAATGGCCACGCCACATAGGTTAGACCGCTGATTCTTGTCTTTGGTTTTTGAGTTATTTTAATTGTCTTTCTTCAGTTATTGTTGTAATTTAGCGTTCTTAGAATGGCCTGCATTATTTTATTTTTGAACTTAAATTCTTGTAGTTTTTCTGCCGTAATATAGTGATTTTTGGGGGTTTTAATTTTGCACCATTAAATTATTTTGTGTTATAGCAGCCATTGCTTCTCTGACCTGCTGAACAAAGGCCTTTGTTTACTACATCAGATTACTTGGTACACGTTGATTCTGCCATTGGCCTTTGTCTTCCCAAGGGGAGTTCTTGAAACCACAACCAAGGAGAATCAGGACAACATCGCAGCTGCCAACCAGTTTCACTCTGTTGGAGTCACTGTGAATCCCCCCCCCCCAAAGCGCACCAACCCATCTATACTGGTGTATGACCTTCCCACAAGTGTCACCAAAGATGAGATCCTCGAAGATTTCTTCTACAAGAATTTTGCTGACCATGGAGTCGCCCTTGAGGAAATAAAACAGAATACCAACTTCAGATTCACAACCAAAGCTAATTCCAGTTCCACAGCCCACCAGATCATCACCCCATCGTCTAATCATGTCACTTGGCAGAATCTTTCTTGGGTGTAGGGCTCACAAGTTCTGGCCGTTCACCGTGGTGACTAAATGCTTTTTGTATCTAGGATATAGACATACATCCCAACACTGTACACACTCATTCCCTACATGTGGACACTGCGCCCATAGTGGCCATGCTCTTGCAGAATGTCCTAGCTGAGTGAACTGCACCAGAAGACGCTGTGCACATGCCATCAGGAAAATCCCTGAATACCAGCCTGCATTAGGACAAGTAAGACCAAGGACTGCCAATAGATAACCCTCATGCTCTTCAACTACAGCCCTTAGCTGTACAGTTCAGTTGCTCTCTTTCCAGTCTACAAACCCATAGTCACACCAGCAATAACCATAGCGTCAAACTTAAAGTCACGTAGATCAATAGTCCCAGAACCCGGACTATGAGATCCGACGTGCAGCGGAAGCGCACTCTATAGGTATAATATCAATGTAGGAATACTATGCCTCCAGGGTGAAACTTGGTAACTCGTTCAAAGTCATGGAATTCTCCCTCCATACTCGGGTAATCCAGCCCACCCCTGATGATCCAAAGACCTGTATTTTGATCCTCAACAGAGAGCTGGACGTCCTCGTCATTCATGGCCTTTGCAATAGGTTTGCTACCTGTGTTCAGTTACTCGTGCTTCGTTCGTGTTTTACCTAATTTCACTCTACTGTCAACATTCCATGGACATAGAAGAATCTCTCAACTACTTTGAGCTTGCTCTGGACTTTGTGTTCTAAATCCATACTTATAACCCCCAAAATCCAAATTCTGGTACCTCCCCCTTTCCTCAGACCCTCGTGGGCTTCTGCTGGAGGATCTTATTCTCACCCAGAATCTGGTAGTCTACAATCAACCCAACCAACTCCACACTTACTGCGGTTCTACTGGTCAATCTAACATAGATATTACTACTACTACCACCACCACCACCACCAACGATCTGAGGTCCCAGATCACTGACTGGGACATTGTCCCTGACAGGACACTGAGTGATCATAGGGTCATCCTCTTTCATATCACTGCTTCCAGTTCCGTCAGTCCCTCTCATTCCAGAATGCCTGGCTTTGTCAGTTTCTCCACAAAATCAATTGACTGGGCAGCCTTCGATGGATTAATGGAGCATAACTTCCCACTTTCCATGCTGGACTACCTTCGGCCACTGAACTGTGTAATCTCGTTCAGCAATCCTTAACTAAAGCCTCATACATATCAGCCAGGAAGAAGACATTACACGGCTTGCCCTTGGTGGACAGTGGCACTGACTAAACTGCATAAAGATGTCCATCATGCCCAGAAATAGTACTAGTAGCGTCATGGATGGCCTCCTCCAGATACTGATCGGCTTTATAATGAATGCATCACTAAAAAGAATCTGTACACAAAAGCAATAACAAGCAGGAAAAAAGAAACGTAGACCAATTTTGTTAAGGACTCTGGCAATGCGAATCCCTGGGGGCCCCTCTGCAAAATTACTTGGAAGAAGACCTTTATCTCAGACATCTTGGGGTCTGTGGTCGTAGAAACGAATGAATCAACTAATTGGCTCGCTTATGTCAATCTAATTCTGGACAATCTTTTCCTCCCAACTGATGACCCCTTAGAAGCATCTTCCCGAATATTCTGTTCTTCGAGCACAAAACAATAATTACTATTCCCAATCCTCAGCTGGCCCCTTCACCATACTGGAGCTGGATGCAGTACTGAAAAAAATTAATCCCAGGAAATATCCGGGCATGGATATTATCTGCCCTATTGAATGTCTTCATCCTCAGGTTCTATAAATTAAGGCCATCACATATTTTGCTTGTGTTTAACAAGGGTATACGAGACTGTCAGTTCCCTAAGTATTGGAAAGAGGAGCTGCTTCGGCTCATAAAAAACCAAATAAGCCTTCACCTGAGCCACGGTCCTTCAGGCCTACTGCGCTATTGGCAAACCATTGAAAAATATTAGAACGGCTAATGGCCCTCAGAGTTACCACAGGATTTAATCTCCCCGTCCTAGTATGACTTCACACCGGGTTGCTCCTACGAGGAGTCTCTCTTTGATCTGGTCCTGCACCTGAAGAAATCTACCTCCAAATACGAACTAGCTATTTTCATCGACTTCGAGGAAGCCTCTGACACTGTTTGGTGGGAAAGTGCCATTGCCGCCAAATCCCTTCCAATTTGTACGAGCTGTTCCAGAACTACTTTTCAGAGCGCTCCATAGTAGTTAAATCAAAATTTCTTCAGATCACAAGGCCTATCTACAGGGGTTGTCCTAAGGGCTCCATCCTGGGACCCCTGGTCTGGAACGTGGTTCTCCAAAATTGGCTTGGTAACTCCTTTGACAACACAAAAATTGTATCATTTGCGGACGATCTCACCATCATCATGTCTGGAAACTCACGCTCTGCTCTGGAAGCTAATGCTCAGCATGTTTTGTCCAATCTCTCCATCTGGAATAGGATAAACAAGCTCTACATAAATCAAGCTAAATCCAGAATGACGATCTCCAAGAACAAACTTCACCTGAGGTGACCCGCGCAAGTCAAGATCTCGGATGTGCAACTGCCCTTATTTATGCAGACAAGGGTCTTAGGGATCACTATTGACCACAAGCTCTGGTTCTTCCCACATCTCCTACACCTCAGCATCAAAGTTAAAGGTTTTTCTGCCTCCATTCTCAGTCTCTTAAGTAATTGGGGTTTGTCCAATAGAACGTTATAGCTATACCACAAAGCAGTATCCCCTACCCATGTAACTTATGCCGCCGGTGTGTGGTTCCACTGTGCAATTATTATAAAAATGAGAAACAAACTCATCTCCATTCAAAGAGGAATGAGCCTGGCCACCCAACGAATCTGCAGAACTTTCTCCACGGCAGCTATTCAGGTGATTGCGGGAACTCTCCCACTTGATTTGTTTATAGTTTTCCGTGGGCTCTGCTTCAGAATCAAAAATAAAATACCAACCTGTATTCTGGATATTGAGCTTGATCACACTGCAGATGTAAAGTGTGAAAAAACACGATGCTATAACGAACTGGTCAACGCCTGGCAAACCAGGTGGAATGCATCGCCACAAGGCACATAAACCAAGAGATTCCTCCCCGAGGTAAAGTTTGCAATGACCAAAAGCGCAAGATCCTGGTTCTCTCTCAGCCTTGAGACATACTTCTTGGTGATTGGCCACAGCTCCCCGAATGAAAAGCTATACCAACTGGAGCTTCTAGCCTGATCTATGCTTTTATGGAGCCAAAGAAAACTGGTACCATCATCTTTTTGATTGTATGAGGATCTCAGAGATCAACGTCGGAGAGGAATTCCCAACTTCTCCCCAAACCAGGTGGATCAACTAATCCGGACTCCAGGCAATCTTTTTTCCCTGCAGGCCTTTGCATCTGGCATTTTTACCCGGCAGAAGATCTTGTATGCCAATGCCAACCAAAACCAGATAAGTGATTCTACGGCCTAGATTTCACTGGTGAAAAGAAAGGTTAAATTAAAAAAAAAAAAAAAAAAAATATATATATATATATATATATATATGTATATATATAAATTTTTTATTTATATTTATTTATTTTATTTTATTTATTATTATTTTTTGCTAAATTTGCCATATTTCTGATTTTTTATATATATTATTTATTTTACTTTTACCTGCACCACTAGCTTTTTTATTATTATTTTTTTAATTAATTTATTTAATTTATTTTATTTATTATTAATATATTTTTTTTACCGGCACCAGGGGTGTTCTTTTTTTTCCCCCTCACTTCCCTCTAGAATGTGGCTTCTAGAGGATCTTGGCCAACCTGCTGACAACACCAAGTAGGTCAGAGTCTCTTTTGAGACAGTATGTGTTTTTCTAAGACTGGCCCACCTTCCAGTGTGTGGACGATTACCCAGAATCATCTGTCCAGGTGACTGATGTTTCTGGGTAGCCTACCACACACATAATCACATAAATAACACTCAACACACATATCTAGCCATTTCTACAGAGTCCTCTATCTTTAGAGTGAAAAGAGGCGGAGTTGAACTAACGTTCCAGATGCAGCCCTACACAAATATATACATACCACACACACACTTCTGGGGTTTACAGAGTCCTGTATACTTCACAAGAGTTCAGATAGTACAGTTATGGGAAACCACCAGTGGTGCCTTACCCTAAACACTATGCCACTATTTCTCTCAAATCCCAGGGGCGTCCGTACTCGCAATGTAGTGTATATACGTTACTGTACTACATTTGGAAAAATTATTAAAGGAATAGAAATGATAATTAAAAAAATAGTATCAAAAGAGATAAAATTTTCTGGAGAAATAGAACAAAACAACTGAATTTTGGTGAAGTTCCCTTCGTCGATCATGACATGTGTGTGGACATGTGTAGTATCATATGTTAGGCGGCCCTTAAACGTTAGTTCAACTCCGCCATGGTCTTCTGTGATGATATACAAAACTTTGTATAAGGGCCAGAAATGAGTGTAGTGTTATGTTTGCATAGTGTGCGTTTGGTTGTTGCTTAGTTGTTTCTGGCCACTTAGCTACCAGGAAGCAGCGATCACCAGGAAGGCTACTTCCCAGTACCCATCGACGCCACGAGGAGGCGGATCCAACTATACACGTACTAAACTAAATGTATTATTACCAGCACCCAGTCTGCGTGGATAGCACAGTGGTATCATCACCGTCCTCCACACACAGAGTGGAAAAGGCCAGAGTTCGAATTTCAATGACGCGAGGAACTTCAGTGGGCTTTTTTCACTCTGTGGCTGAGTTAGTCGGTCTCAGGCGTAAATAGAAATATTCCTCCCCCCGAGAAAAGGGGATTTTTTTAGTCCAGCAAAACAGGCAAAGCGACCGGAGAATACACGCAATTTCCAGACACAAAATACTGGTTTATGTAATGAATTATGGGTGACCCTAACATAATAATAATTACCAGCAACCATAGAAAGAAGCGCAATCGTATGGGTGCAGCAATCTCCTATATTCACGTACAGTGTTGAAGACCACTAAGAATCCCGCATCCGCTGGAGGAAGTGCACCAGTAGATGCTAGCAATTCCCGTACCCAGGAAGCCCAAGTCTATGTATGAGCAGGTGAAAATCCTGGTTGGAGGATCTAAAGATCGAATGGACCTTTCCACAGCATCTCAAAGATGCTCCATAGGGTTCATGTCCGAAGAACGGGGAGGCCATTCCATGGTAGTAAAATCTGCGGAATGCTCTTCGAACCATGTTCTGGTCACTACGGCTCTGTGGGGGGGAGGCGCATTGTCATGTTGGAAGAGTCCATTGCCCTGAGGATGCACGATGACTATGAAGGGATGCAAATGGTCTGTAAGGTTAGACACGTAGCCTGGACCGTTCAGAGATGCGTCTAGACGTATCAGAGGTCCCATCGTGTGCTAGTTGAACACGCCCCAGACTATTACCGACCGTCCACCCGCCCTGAACAGTTCCTTGTTGACATGACGAATGCATAGTTTCGTGCGGTTTCTGGCAGAAACTAACGTCTAAACAAACGTTGATGGCCACATTCATCCACCACCTTTCTCCGCCCACAGCACTGTCCACAATGAGATGTTATTCCGGAAGTGCGTATTCCCGATACACTCTTGATACTGTCGAACGGGGATGGTGCAATTTCTGTACCACCTCCGCGATAGAGTGACCCATGCGTCGGACACTCACTATAATCCCTCTGTCAAAGTCGGTTAGCTCACGACGTTTATCCATACTGACATCGAATTACCGTCTACGTGAATGCAGTGTATCTGTATACCTGCCAAGCGGTGGGTTCGTCCACTAGCGAAAAGGGGTGACAGCGTCGCCTTGCCCAGGAACCAGAAACAGAATCCCATGAATTCTGTCCTTTCAGTGTAAGACTGTCTAATCAGTTGGATCTGGATGTATTTGATCGTTTGAAAATTTTAATATTTATTAAAAGCTTTTAAGTAACTGATTTTTACTTTCTGTATTTTTCATAATATATTCTCGCATATAATAAATTTTGTACTGTACTGTACTAACAGTAATTTTGTTTTAATATATTTATATATATTCATACTTTAAGTATTATGAATTTTGTACTCCTACCTAATCATTAAAATAGAACCACTTGTTCTAATGGGAGCAAGTAAGCCGCACCACGAGAATAAAAGTTCTACCGGGTGAACGCAGTCAACTGGTGATGCGTGGGTATATTGTACATCTTGCACATACTGTGTACATATAACCAGCATGGGAAGAGACTGCGACCTTACTGACCTTACGTTGATTTGCAACGAACTATGATTGCAGGTGCAAAGTGAGGAATGTATCCGTCTCGAAGACAGCGAGTCAAGTGAGCTGTTCCCGACCTATTGTTGAGAGAGTAACTCATCTCAGGATACAATGTGTTAACAATAATTGTTGTCGTATTAGTTGTATAACATATTGCTCCATTGTGTGTATATATCAATACCAATTTGTGTTCACGGGTTTATTTGCATGTCGTGTGGACTGCAAAACACAGAATAACTAACGGGAGAAATCCTACTCCTTTCACCGCTAACTACAGTCTCAATTGAAAAAGATGTTCGAAAAATGTCCATTCGTCGATGGGAATCGAACCCAGACTTCTGAAAACGAATGACAAGTGTCACTATACATGCACTCCCTGTCTTGCGTAATACTCGAGTTACGCAAATTCGAATTTACGTAACTTTTTGCTGGCCAGTGCAAACTGAAAAAAAAATATGGAAACGTATTTTGCATCCCGTAGGAATAAATGGAGGTACAGTATTGTGAAAATATCCTACTTCAACCCAATAACTCTTTTTTTTTTTTTTTTTTTTTTGGTAATTCGTTCCAAGATCTCAGAAGTTGAAATATTCGCTATATAACTAAGCTATTTAACTTTCTAAAAGGTCAGTTGTATAATATATTTTGTATTTATATTAGTTTTATATGAATTTAAGTCAAATAAGCACAACACAAAAATCATTTTTAACTAAAGGATGCATAAACAAAACACGCTGCCAACACGTTTACAAAAGCTGCAATTGGCTGAGAGGAGAAGAAGGCTACGCGGTGTGGCTGGAGAATGCACTACACGTTCATCGTTATCATATGTTCCGTTATTAGAATCAATTTTGAACGCCTTTGTGATAAGTACGCAATCCTCGATTTATTAGCAAATTTGCAAATTTTAACATTACCTCCTCTAATTTGCAAATTTTAACATTACCTCCTCTAATTTGCAAATTTTAACATTACCTCCTCTAATTTGCAAATTTTAACATCACCTCCTCTATCCCTTCGTCAATGCTATTTTAAAAAAATAGCAAACAACAGTTGACCCAGTACCGATCCTTGGGAAACCCCACTTCAAACGTTGGTCAAATCTGAAGAAAGTAAGTGTTAATCACAACCCTCTGCCTCCTGTCCGGCAGCCCCCCCCCCCCCGCTACCCATCTTAGATTTTGAACTGTGATCTCAGCAGGTTCCAGCTTATATAAAATAGCTTTCTGGGGAGAGACTCAGTCAAATGCATTGCTAAAATCCAAATAAACAATGTCGAAACTATTTCCTATATGTAGCTCATCAAAACAGCTAAACAGGTTAGTTAAACATGATTTTACAAAACTGTTAACATACCCTTAACGAAACTGTATTGATCATTGCCTCCATGAATTTTTCCAATCACTGAATTCAAGCTAACTCAGCTGTATTAAACTCATTTCGCTCTCAGAATTGTTTTATGTATCTGCGATACATTGGCACTTCTTCAATCGAAAAAAATTAGTATTAATATTAAAATAACATAATGACACAATGAAGTAAGTTATTCTGCATCTGCCAAAAAAAATTCATATTATTCCAATGGTCAATCACTCCAGAGTCCAAAAATGCATCATAATAAACCTTAATGGTTCAACGAACTCTCTCTCCTCGCCTCTCAAAATTACTGGCTATACGCCGTCAACCCCAGGAGTCTTACTTGCCTTTAGGCTCGAAAGTTTTACTAATAAACAATCTTCTGTAACTCGCACATCCTCTCCTTGCTATGAAGGGTCTTTTGCCTCTAAAGATCATGTACTTTTATGACTCTGTTACTTTCCCATACCATACCATCTTTATTGGCTCCATTAAACTGGGCTCCATATCCATACTCTTCGGCATCCTCTTCGTACTGCTATATTTTCTTAGTAGCATACTGTATAAGTATTCATGTATAAGTAAAGATCAAAGCGAAGTACATATTCACTTCATCAGCAGGGATAAGACCTAAGACCTTTCCAGTGACCATGCAAAGGTCCTCTCTCTGATTCACTCTTACTCTTTCTTTGTATGCAAACTGTTCCCCATTCTTTGCTCTTTTTGCCAATGATTTCTCATACTCAGCGTTTTCCAGCCTTACCATTTCTGTAGTACAACTGTATTACAGATCAAGTTGAATTTTTCATGACTCTGTTACTTTCCCATACCATCTTTTTTGGCTCCATTAAACTGGGCTCCATATCCATATATATCGGCATCCTCTTCGTACTGCTATATTTTCTTAGTAGCATACTGTATAAGTATTCATGGCTTTTGCTTCAAAGACATTCCTCAATTTTAATGTATTCACTTTCACTATTTCTCAATTTTAATGTATTCACTTCTCTGTGTTAACTACCCAGCTGACAGAAGCCATGTAGCGTCACACATGTCAGACTGCTTTTCCGGAAATTAAAACCTATTCTTTTACTTTTAACAACTGCGACCTCTTTCTTCATCATCCAACTGCGTGATCACTTCCTACTAATGGTTCTTGTATTGTGGGCTTTATGATGTCATCTGGATCGTGGGTGATAATCAGGACTAGAAAATTCCTGCTTCCTCTCTAACATGCTGTTAGAAATATTAATGTCACAGACCCCAAATGGCAGTCTCCAAATCCCAAAAGGAGGCAGATACGAGTTATATAAAGATTGAGATCAGTTTTCACCATCGATGAACCCACTCGTAGAAGTACTCCTGGAAACAATTTCTTTACTCAATGAGAGCGGTAATTGCAGCCACAAATTCTCGACCTTCTTAAATGCGCCTGTGCCAATTAAAAATTGTAGTTTCTTCAAATAAATATTTGAAGAAACTTCCAACGTTTTTGCCATATCACTCCGAAAGCAAAAGGAAAATTTACCCAGGCTTTAAATCTTCCATTATGCAGTTCACAAAACGGTTCGCACTAACAGAACATAATTTAAAGCCACTTTGCAACTACCAAACAAAGTCAGAACTTGCAACTGCGACAGAGCATGCTTGGACACACACACCCTCCTGCCATCTACCAACAGTTCGTGAAACTTCAGTGGTTGCATGGTGGCGCCTGCCACTCCACGAATTAAATATCAGCCTATGTATATACTCATATTTTTTCCACATTTGATTGGAAAAGATTTAATGTTAATTAAATGTTTTTTTAGAGGATTCTATATCGATTTTTGATTTCTGTTTTATATTGCCGGTCCAACTGTGAATATAGATTGTACTGACCGAACTCATTGTTTATCTTATATTAATTGATAAGCAGTGAGTTCGGTCAGTACAATATAGTCACAGTTAGACAGGCAATATAAAACAGATTTTAGTCTTAGCATCTACAGTTTCATTAGAATTATTGGGGGAATCTTCTGAAGATGTCCCCCCCCCCACAATAATTCTAATGAAACTATAGATGATTAGCGCTGAGAAATTTTAATTTCGTAAATTTTACATTAAAACGAAAAGAAAAATTGCGTTTGAAGATTACATAAATTAACGCTCTACTTTCCTGTCAGCGCAATGTAGGTAATTTCCATCGAAAAATTTATTCGTAACGGACTTTAAGGTAATCCTGTTAATACTGTTTGCACAGCAGGAAATAAAATAATGAAATTCGTCCAGCTTTACTGAAACCGCTTGTTTATTTCTTTTGAGGAGAAGCCTTTAGTAATGTTAACTAGTACCCAGGTGCCATCATGAAAAAAATCCAACAAGAGTACTTTTCGGAGGCTAATTTGATTGCGTAACAAGCGAGAAAGCAAAGCTATTAGCTGTTTCAGTAGCCACAGAGTAAACGCCAGTTGGCGAATTAGCTCAACAGAAAGAAACAGGACCGGATAAGTAAAACGTTGGATGCTGGTAACTTCGGTTCTCTCAATGTAATCAATTCGTTTATACAGAGCAGAGCAGACATTGAGAATGGACAGAAATAAGTTTTTTTATTATTCATATTTAGCTCATCAACTAATTTCGTAACTAAAACAGGAGAAAACATTCTGGTCTACAGTCTGGAAGAACCTAAGATGCTTGGTGGGGGTTAGTTATTTAAAAATTCACGTACCTGAGCATAAAGTGAGATTTCGCGAAGTACCATTCAGCTTTTCTCCCCCTCGCATTTTCCAATGGCTTTCTTTTGTCGTCAAACCCTTGCTCCTGGGGGGTTTTACGTCGGCGATGTTTCTTTCAATGCACGAAGGAAACTTCCTCTCCACACTTCAGGAATATGCTTATGGTCAATGACGTTGGTTATGTATTAAGAACAAGAAAGGGAGTGATGAAGCATTAATTTAGCTTTTAGCACTTTTAAGCCGCACTTAGGATGTCATTGCTCCCTAATCTTAATATCGATCAACTGTAGAACTTTCAAAGTTCTAAAGACCTTTCTTTTTCCACTACCTTGGAAGCGCATGTTTGCCAGTTTCAAATCAAAAACGTGTCGCACAAAACCTGTGACTGGTTCTTTCAAAAGACAAAAGTACCGAAACATCTATTGAACTACTACGCAATTTGCACATAGCCAGTAAATTATTGTCAGAACATTCTTCTCTGGTAATATTTGACAGAGTAAACTTTCATAGTTATCGTACGGAGCCCGTTTCACTCAACTGAATTTGATTGGCTGAGTGCAATTAGCTAAGAAACAAATGTTCACTAGAAAACAAAAGATTTATTTATGAATAAAATTTGACGTTTACCTTTTCTCGGTACTTTGAGGATCAGCCTTCTGCTAACATAACGCATATCTACATTTGTTTTGCTTACCTGTTCCGGTTTTGATAATGCACGTGCATTATCAAAACCATACTTGAATTTGTTCACGATATTAGCCTTAAGTTTTGCATTTACAAAGATAAATCATGCATCATTCTAAAAGCTTCAACCCGGAAACGAAATTATGATATTAATCATAAAATAATAAAATAATGAGTTAACTTTAAAAAAAAGAAAAAAAGTGGACATTCAAGATACAAGAACCGCTCAAGGTTTACCTGAAGGTTTTTTCATTATTATTATTTTTTTTACAGGTGTGGGCACGAATACGACAAAAGGCTTCGAATACATTGAGCAAGCTCAATGCTGATGGCATTCATCCTCTTACTCAAACTGCACACATGAGGGGACATAAATTCAGCTGGCAAGATAATGGCAAAATGTCTTTACGATCCAGAAGGGTTGATTCTTGTCAATCTAATTCCTCGCTCAACAATTAATGTACACTAACAGCAACTTCTTCTCAATGATATGCACAGCAGTTCGCAAGAAACGGTCTGAGAAAACTGTGAATTTTGATGTTGTTTGGTTTTTTTTAGGAGCATCAGCGACTAAGGACATATTGCTCCGTATATACTGTCTGTAAATTGCGTGTGTTCTGTTGTCGATTTTCTGTTTGCTGGAAGAAAAACTATTCTACCCTCATCTGAGACCGTCCCTCAGGCACCTTATGAAAAAGGCCCATAGAAATTTCTCACGTCATCAACGGGACTCGAACTCATGTCTTTTCCACCCGTTGTGGGTAGGAAGGCGATTCTACCAACAGTGCTAACCAAGAGGGCGGAAACTGTCAAAGGGAATCATTTGCTGTACGAAACCGCACTTCAACGTACGGCAAATTTAATGCCACGTTGGTAGTCTTGTACAGAGAATCATGAATAGTGGCGTAACTAGGGTTGATGGCACCTAGGGCAAATAAAAAATGGCGCCCTTTGGAAAATGCAAAAATTGGAATTTTTGCATTTTTTTTAACCATAAAAATGGCGCCCTCCAAATTTTTATTTTATTTTTATTTTTTTTTACTTTATGCTATTCTCATCCTTATTTCTTCGTCTTCTGCTGTCCTGTCTCCTGGGAATGTGTGTGTGTGTGTGTGTGTGTGTGTGTGTGTGTGTGTGTGTGTGTGTGTGTGTGTGTGTGTGTGTGCGTGCGCTGTTGCCGGCTTGCTGGCACGGGGTTCTTTTGAATGGCTCCAAACCCTCTTTGGACATTCAGTACGTGACTGTTGAGGTTGGCCATGGTTCTTGCGCAGTTGTGGCCTACCTGCCCGTGGTGTAGACGGACACTGGGCAGGATTTCCAGGTGATCGCCTGCCTGGTGACAAAACGGCCAGAAACAACTAAACAACACAACAACACACACACTGCACGAACATAATGTTACACACATTTCTGGCCTGTTACAGTGCTCTGTAACCATCACAGTGTACAAAGACGGAGTTGAACTTTCGTTCAGGTGCCGTCCTACATAAGATACTATACATGTCTACATGTCATGCCCCACCTGCCTCATCCTAGTTACCCCAGTAATCATTAACCACCCTCCTACGAGGCCAGATTTAACCCTTAGTGATTATAAGTGATTATCCACGAAGGAGCAATGGGAGAGCAGAAATTTTCAAGGCACATTAGGAAATCAAGCAAGGTGTCCTGAATTAGCTAACACAGTCAGCTTCTATGCTTCCTATAAATAAATTTTCTATTTCAATTTTGCGCGTAGAGACCAAAAGAGTTTACAATTACGTTGTAACAGTTCTATAGCAACTAGTATATACGCGTACCAGTGAAACGTGTTTTTTTTTTTTTTTTTTTGTAGCATTCCACGGGCTCGAAAGAACACAACCGGAAATGAAGGTGGATAAAAAACAAAGCTTCGAAAAAAAGTTAATGAAGGGTAGTAGCGAAAGTTTCAGAGTCACACCCCCTATTATACCCAGTCTTAGATAACTAACATAGTGGGAAAGCTACCAAAGTATTTGAAAATTGCCATCAGATATAACAGCAAGATGTTTTCTTCTTTTGAAAACAACAGTTGAGTAGTTGAGTCATCATTTTTCCAGTAATCATAACGAATTCATCTTTTTGACTTATTGCTACGCCTTTTGTATTATTCCTTGAGCAATCAACGATATACGCTCAAAGTTGGTGGCATCCATTCGAAGAATCCATCCCAGTAATACAGGAACACACATAAAAACTTCGGACACATTCTGACAACAGAACTTTCATTCAGTTTCGCCCAAAAAAGAACATATGGACGAATAAATTGTGTGCTCTAGGTTTCCGTGCAAACAAACCAGTTGTTCTATCTCCCAGAGAACACTCCGATGCCCAGTGGGGAAGCTATAACAGTCGCAATAAAAATCAGCAGCCATAATTTGACGAAGCCGGCAGTCAAGTGGAGAAGAGAACAAACTGTAACTGTTCTCTGGGATGGATGGCAAACATCCAGAATAAATCACGGTGAAGTCGTAATTCACCAAAATTACTGACCGTTATCGGTCTTATGCTGGCCGTTTATAACTAAAGATTTGCGAGAAGGTGGGCCCTCTGGCGAAAGATTTGTGAGTCACCGGAACAAAAGCCAATGTCACCATTAACAGCGACATGGTGCCGTGATAAAGGTGGCTTGATGAATGTGGTCGCAACGTAATTTAGTTGCCGGCACTGTAGAAGGAACTTTATTTGCCGCAGGTCGCTTGATGGGTGGCTTCATTTGTTCAAGAAAGGGGGGTGCTGATAATGTGTACCAAACAGTATCTGAAGATTTCCGAAGAATAGCGTTTTGTCCTAGTCCATTTCTTTCAAGATGTTTGTGCGTGATAAGAAGGCATTCGAAAGTAGAGCGATGTTTTCCGGCAGTCATTAGAATCGGATGTAGTGCTAACGTTCAGCGTTTTCTCACAGTTTTAATCCCCGGAAATGTGCGCGATCATAGAGAGTCAATATAGCAAAAGTTGCGCACAGCGCAGGCTGTATTAGATCAGAGATCAGTATTGCAGCGAAAAACCTTTTTAACTCATCTGCTTTTCAGCAGACGAAAGTATATTGCATTTCATCCCCTCAGTCTCGAGACGATCTACACGCGTGCGTAGTTTTAGATGCATCGTCTGTTTGGAACGTTATCTGCTGCTATTACGTGATCCGATACACCTTGGGACTAGTGAAGCGAGTTCAGTACATTAAGTCTGTAACATTACAGAAAAGAGGGCAGAAAGATATTTGTTTATTCTCTCTGATTTTATTTTTCGATCGTGAATATTCTAGAATATCATTATCGACTGTAAGTCCGTTAAACTCAAAATAGTGGATCCAAACTTTCTTCCAAATAAAGGGCAGTAACTTTCTTATATATATTTTTTTCTTTCTTAAGTATGCATTAAGCAAATTTATGGGTTCTTTTGTTTAAGCACGAAGTTGTGATACCAAAACTTATCGAAAGTATTGCCACGCGATTAAGAGACTGCTACAACATAAAGAAAATTAAAAAGTAATTTAAAAGATTTCAAAAACAAATGCATCACACGAGAAACTTTTAAAATAAATACTGAGTGTCAGTAATATATATCGTACTATATGTTCTGCCTGCAAACTGTGCCTAAGCTATAGTTGATTTGTATATTTACTGGGATGAAAAACTCGCTTTCCGTTTAAAAAAAAACAAAAAAACATACAACCCTCGCCCGAGAGGGAGAAATTCAGTCATGATTTAAAAATAAGCTATAAAAGTTATTTATCCCCATTCCAATTTTCCAATTTCAATTTTGTTTAGTAACCAAAATCAAAACCATGAGTTTAGCGATTTCCTAAAGGGAACCATCGTAGGATTCGTTATTAACAATATGTGGCTAACGTCATCACCAAATAGAAACGTCATGATGCCAATACAGCCGCTAAACATTCGGGTAGACAACAGAAATTGATGGAAAAAGTCCAGAGGGAGAGCAGAAGAGGGATTTTCGATCCCGTCGATCCTCATCGAATACTGTTAACCAGGAGCTCATGGAGTCCCCAGAAACTGATATTAGTACAAGAACGATACATAGGGAGCTGCATGGCATAGGATTTTATGGAAGAGCTATAAACCAAACGTAACAGCAGGCAATGCACAGCATACACTTGCTTGGTGCACTGTCCATTGTAATCCACCGTTCCTTGGTTTTTGAAACGTTGAAAAATCACAGTACACAGTTTACCGATCTAATGGGCATATTAGGATCCGGCAGATGCGCGATGAATTATTCACCAGAGTGCTATAAAGTTTGCTAGAGGTGCTGTCACCATTTGGGGTTGTTTGTGGTATTTCGCCCTGAACCATTGGTCGTTGTTCCTGGAACAATGAATGCCATTGCGGCACATCGATATTCTGGACAATCGTGCTCTTCCAAAAAGTACTTTTGTATTTCAGTACTATAGATGATCCCTTTTCTGTTTCAGCATAAAAGTGCACTACACGAACTTTTGAAGACGTGGGAGTGTAAAAGATTCACTGGTTTGACTAGAGTCTGAACTTGATCCGTTGAACACATTTCGGGAACTGGAATGCCGCTTCAGGCTACGCCTGCAATCAATAGCTGAACTTACCGCTGTGGAAGGAGGAATTGACCAAAATACCGATTTCCTTATCGAAATTGGACAGTGTGTAATTAAGATGACGAGAGAAAATTTTATGGTATCACATTGAGTTAGTCTATCTCAGGCGATGATTGCATGTTTTTTTCCCGGAAACTTGGATATTATGTCTAGCAAACAAGCAAATCAATCATAGAATATTGTATTAGAAGACGATATGCACAAGGTATAATTTCTTATAGGTTTAGGTAATTAACTATATAACATCGGTGTAGATACACCATAGTTTACCCATAAATTTTAACTACGTATTAGTGCAAAGGAATCGTTTTAATTGCATCTCATATTGTGGGTGCCTTCACAACAAGATAGCTGGTATTGCACTACTTCGAATAAATAACGCTTCTCTAGTAGAGAAGACTGCTGTTATTCATTTTCAGTGGATACGACCACCCAGACGATCGATAACTTCGCAACAGTGATGGCATGTTGCATTACCAGGGTACCTGCCCACCCACCGATGATGAAGCCAACTAGCTTCGAACCGATCGTCCGGGTGGTGGTATCCACTGAAAATAAATAACGGTAGTCTTCTCTACTAGAGAAGCGTTATTTATTCGAAGTAGTGCAATCTCAGCTATCTCGTTGTGAAGGTTTCCACAATATGGGATACAATTAAAACGATGCCTTTACACTACATACGTTGTTCAAATTTAACGGTAAACTATGGTGTATCTACACCGACATTATATAGTTAATTACCAGAATACACACAATTTAGAGATACAATATATTGACGCCTCATAGCTTTAATTTCCTTGGCGCTTAATACACACCTAACACCTGTGAAATCAAGGAAAGATGGGCCAACATGTTATTAAATATTGTATCAATAAAATGTTCCTTGAAATATGTAGGTGTCCAGTTACTTTTGGCAATATAGTATGCACGTTTAGTAAGGCCGGAATTTTTTCCTCTTGATGATTATTTCTTATATTTGAAAAAAAAAAAGTGTGTTGAATTCATTACAGAATGGAAGCTTGGATGCTAGTAAAGAAATCTGGAAATCATTGGTCTATATGTAAGAGCACTGCACGCTGTTATATTGCAAAAATGGGTCACCGTGTCAGCGGAAATTTTAAAATGCAAAAGTAAAGACTATAGGACTCCATCTCACATTTCAAAGTTTCCTATAGAGAGATAAGTTTTTAAGCTTGAACATGAAACAGTCTGGGCGGGTGTAGCAGTAACAGTAGCACGATGGTATCGTCACCGTCCTCCCTACACCGGGTGAAAAAGGCCCGGGTTCGAATACTGTCGATAACGCGAGGAACTTTAATGGGCTTTTTTCACTCCGTGGCTGAGTTAGTTGGTCTCAGGCGTAGGTAGCAAGGTTGGTTTTCTCCCCAGAAACTGGGGTTTTTTCGTCCAGCAAACAGACAAATCGACCATAGAACACAGTATGAGTAGATGCAATTATTTACAGGGGACCCTAATATAGTAATTTGATAATTTCATTTGAACATAAAACATACCAGAGACTTGTTCAATAAATATTTTTGCTTTGCTTTGCCTATAATTATATCAGATATTGTTTCTAGATCTTAATGTAAAGTGGTGATTGTAAGCTATTGTGTCTATTATCAAAGTACTGCTGAATTGTATTTACAAGGCTTTAATTCCTGTATCGCAGGCCGTTTCCTTCGTTTATAGTGCAGATGGTGGCGTGTCATTACGTGGCTTGGGCCTTGATGCAATAATTATTAATCGGGAAGACTTTTTATCTCCTTTCCTTTTGGGCTTCCATAAGTTCAGGGCAGTTGCACCCCTCTTCCAAGGATTGACATGGCATTGGGAGAAGGCCTATTGCTTTGTTGTCTCATAAACAGAAAGCAAGGATATTTGGTGCACCTTGCAAAACAAGAAGGAATCTTGATGCTTTGGCGTCACCTCCCAAGATATCCCTTTTGTGGATTTCATAGTTGATCTTCTCGAACATAGTCTTTCTCCACGTGATCTGAGTTAGCTATAGTAACTGATGGAAATTTATTCCCGCGTGAAGCAAAACAGCCTTCAGACTTCTGACTGAGCAAGTGTTAATCCCACTAACAGGTTGAGCATGATACGCATGATACATTAGTGGGGGTTAAGATTTGTATAAAGTATATTTTGAAATGCCTGTTTCATCAAGACAGTTTTGTGGTAGCTGCTGATAAACATCGGAAGGGCGACTATGTGCCAACCGGAAGTATATGACTCTTTTGCAATTCAACGAATTTGGAGAGACATTACCAACTACGCTGATGGATAAAGCGGACATTTCAATAAATAAGAGGATTAAGATGGAAGAAATGTTATCTCTTCCGCTAGTGTTCCATCCTCTATTGCCAGCGTGCTAAACAGTAACGACTTAACAATTTTCAGTTTAACAAGACTTTAGAGGTGAAAGGCTCATTTAGCGAACGAAACGATGATTATAATTTCACGAAACATGCTCAACAAATCTACACATTACCATAACCTAGGGGAACAAGACTTAATAAAAGACTTTGGCCTCCAAAAACTAATACAAAGCATCTCGTATAAATCTCGTTTACATCTCGTATAAAAAAACAGGAATTTACTGCCGATTCTATGTGCAAAGCATCTCAATTCAGGACAAAGTCCCTCAGGTTTGCATATATGAACGTACTGATTATTTGTGCTGATGCATAAAGTATTAGTAAGTACAAGTTCATCTACAGATCAGTCTGGAGACTGCCTGAAAACTGTTGAAACAAAATGGTCAAAGCGAAACGAGCAAACAGTCTGAAGACTGTTTTGCTTCAAGCGGGAATATATTTCTAGCAATTCCTTTAGCTCACTCAGATCATGTGGAGGAAGATTATGTTGGAGAAGATCAACTATCAACTGTAGGAGAAGATCAACTATCAAGAATACATATTCTTATCAAATATACAAAAGAGGACATCTCTGTAGGACACCTCGCTTCTCTACCTATAATAATCTGAAACCAAATAAAAGCATTATAATTTATATAACATTTGAATGTATTTGAATTTGAATGTGACTGCTGAATACGGTGCTGTTTCTTGTATTCTGTGTATCTTGTAAACTCCTCTGACCGTTTGGTCGTCCCGGAGTATAAACAGAAAATTTATTTATTTTATTTATTTGTATAATCTACACAGAAATCGTGAAATATCAAAATGTATAGTTGTTTGCAAATATCACGACTGTACAGAAAAGCAGTGCCAAATTTGCAATAAATATGAACACAGGAAAATATGATAATGGGTAATTATTAAGGTTTTAATATCATTAGAATACATATTCTTAGACCTCAACGCAATACATCTTTCAATCCTATTTTTCAAATATATAGTTGAAAATTTACTCCTGGTGTAAGTTTTCAACTGGAAGGTCTCACAAATTTACATTTGTAATCATGTGCCTTGTTCCTCTAAACTATACTTTTAACATGGATCATAAAGAGCTGCTCACTGAAGAGAAGTCAAATGAACGAAGTGGTCAAGTAATTGGTCCATCTCTATTGACTCATTTTTCTGGGAAGACTTAATTCATTATAAAAATGAGTCAATACAGATACACATTGAATGTATGTTAGCAATCTAATAGCATTTTATAATATATCTAATAGCACCTTCTCTCATCTCGATGAGAGAAGATGCTATTAGATCAATTTACTCACATTTCACAGATGAATAAATTCTGAAACACTACAAATGCATTCACTATTGACTGTTGCTTCTACTTTAAGCAACACTACAAATGCATTTACTAGAAAATTTGGGCAGATGGGCTGAGAAGTGGCAACTGAAATTTCTACCACCCTAAGTGTAGTACCAACTGTGTGGTACTACACTTAGGGTGGTAGAAAATGAAAAAAAAAGATCTGGGAGTAATTGTGCAGTCAGATATGAAGTTTTCTGAGCAATGCAGACAGGCTGCCAGAGCAGGTCATGAGGTATTGTCAATGATATACAGGAATTTTGCTAGTAGGGAAAAGGAGGTGACTATCCCTTTGTATAAGGCAATGGTCAGACCACGCCTTGAGTACTGCGTATAGGTCTGGAGGCCTCATTTTAGGAAGGATGTAGAGTTGCTTGAGCGTGTACAGAGAAGGGCAACAAGATTGGTGAGGGGAATGAAGGGATCCTCTTACCAAGAGAGGCTTAAGTTCTGCAAATTGCAGTGGCTGGAGACTAAGCACCTGCGCGGTGATCTGATTGAGGTGTATAAGGCCTTGAATGGGTTGAGCACCCTGAATTCTGATGGGATTCTTCCTGTTGCTCAGATTACAAACCTGAGAGGGGCATAAATTCAAATTGAGGAAAGATAGTTGTAGAATAGACGTGCGGAAATTTTCCTTTAGCCAGCGGGTAGTTGATTGCTGGAACAAACTTCCATCTGTCGTTGTGGAAGTTGATAGCTTAAATAAATTCAAGGAGGAACTGGATAAACTTTTTAGAGAGAATGGACGTTCTATTACTATTGACTGTTGCTTCTACTTTAAACAACACCACAAATGCATTCACTACTTACTGTTGTTTCGCTTTAAACAATGCTACAAATGCATTCACTATCGACTGTTGCTTCTTCTTCTTCATATTGCCAGACTGATAAGAAATCTGAGTGAGTCCAGCGAACCTCAACAGAAACCCAATGGAGTTTTTTTTTTTTTTTTTAACTGGCTGACAGAAATGTCGCTTCGCACGATTAACGTCTATCTATAGTATTTGATGATTTTATGATAAGGTTTATACAGTTTAATGCTGAGTATATGGTTGCGGGATCTTTAATTCATCAGATGCCTTTTTTCAAAGCTTTTCGTGGAATCATCTGTAATGCTTCTTCCATGTTATCAAAGTCTGTTCACTGAATTCAGATGTTTTGGTTCGTGGTTTCTTGCCCTCGTGTGTATGATCACCTTCCTTCCCAAACCGGGTGAAAAAGATCTGAGTTCGAATCCCGTTAAGGATGCCAGGAACCCTTATGGGTATTTTTTTACAAAGTGGCTGAGTTAGTCGGTCTCAGGTGAGGACAGCATGGCCTTTTCTCCCAAAAACTCGAGTTTTTCATCCAGAAAATAGCAAATCGACCACAGAACACACGCAATTTACGGAGCAATATGGCCCAAGTTGCTGATGCGCCTAAACTCTTACAACAACCAACCAATCGTAGTTCTTGATTCCCTGACTTTTCCATCTAATTAGAGAGTCATTTTCTATAGACGGCAACTTTCTTTGCGTGAAAAGTGAATTGTTTTTCTCGCGGCCGTCATGTCATGTATACTTTTATATGCTATTTTTCAAAGTATTTCAATCATTTTTATATTCAATTATTGAAGTCTCAACGTGCATAGGGACTTTTTAAACACTTCGTACAACTGCTGGGTATTTTGTATTAAAATGCAGGCTTTGGAAAAAACAGATGAGAGAACTTGAATCTAAATAAATAAATCTATTTTTTTTTATTTTTATTAATTAAAAAGTAGTTTTTTTATTTATAAATAGTTTTTTTATGAATACCAAGCCACTGGGAAACACACGGTTCCAAGAAACGCGTCAGACTTGTCAAAAAACAAAAAAAAAGTGTCGTTAGCACCATCTCTTGACGAGGAAGTAAACTAGACATCTTCTGACATGGTTTTGAGTGTGCTTTGCAAACCTCTATTGGGCTTCTGTAAATATTGTTCATTGCAGGAATGTATAGAAGGGGTAAACGTAGTGGAATGTTGTTCCACCACTTTTTATTTATTTAATTTATTTTTTATTCATGTTTTTATATTTGTGAGAGAGAGGGCGCATTCCCATACCTTTCTGCTTGAAAATGTAGATAATGTTTAAAAAATACTGACAACGTTCTATTCGATTTTCGACCCATTCAAGAAGAACAGAAAGAAAGAAGAGACTGACATTTATTATTAAAGAATTTAGAAAAACCAGAAGAGATTTAATTTGTATTAACTTTGTGATAAATTATAAATTTAAATTGTATCCATTAGTCTTCTAGATTTGGAAAATTAAACCTGCAGATTAGCCCAATTACAGTACGCTAAATTCAATTAACAAGTCAGAAGCGATCTCAAGGAGGAAGGGAATCAACAGCAGGCCAAATTTCTGAAACACAGAATGTTTTAGAAGTTTAATTTTCTATGAAAAAAACTATTGTAATTATTACTCTAACTGAATGATTCGTGATAATAATTGGACCATGCAATTGCAGTACCGGAAGTGTAGTCCACGGATCGGGTCCGAACCGTGGACCACACTTTGGGATATGTGAAGCTATAGGATGTACATTCTAATTAATAACAATATACAATCTATATAACAGTTGACAGACTGTTATATAGATTGTTTGATTACACGACATAGACTGGAATTTATTTCGCCTCAAGTAAATCAGGTGAATTTTACAATTCAGAAATTGTCCATGATCAATCCACATAATTTCCCAGGGCAATGCAGTGACCGGTGAATACAGGTCTTTCACAGTAGCTTGAATTACTATAATAAAAGCTAAAATTACTATAATAATTGAACTGAAAGGACTTGAATAGCCACAGATATCAGCTTTGTCAGTATCTGATACAGTCAGTGAACGTTCATTCTGAATAAGAATCAGTGGCTCACTCTGAAATTGTGTTTAGTGGGAGGTACTCGTACGTTCCACACTGGTAGTTTTTACAAGCGTCAGCATAGTACATCGTGATAGTACATTTATAAAATATAAAAAACTGTTCTTGAGGGAGGTTTTACCCCCCCCCCTCATTCCCCGTGGCTGTGATAAAAGTACTGCGCATCTCTCAGAAAATCAGAAGCTCACAGAAGAGGGTTCGACTATTGGACTGCTACGATCATAGACTTTTTGTTGATCATAGTACTGCCTCACAATCTCAATAACAGCTGCCAACTTCCGTCAGGCTGCTCTCGAAATATGAGTCTTTAAAAGAGTTGAAGTAACTTTTTCTGTGTCCTCTACTTTCTAGCCCTCTCATCAGCGTGAACCAGTAGGAACTGGGATTCGGGAAGCCAGGCAACGTTTTTACAATCCCTCCGCCATTGTCCAGTTTTGTCGTTCCTAGCCCACTGTAGGTTATCTTGATTTGTACTAGCAACAGTTGAACCCGGTTTGGTCGTCGACTGCAATACCTAGCCGTGGCTAGTAAACGACGAGTTATGAGTTTTGAAATGCTACTTTGTTCAGTTTTTTTTTTTTTTTTTTTTTCAATCCGTTTGCCAGTTTTTTCACTCCGTGCCTTGCTATTCACGCCTGAGCCCTGAGTCAGGCTCAGGCGTGAATAGCACCTCTGGAAACTTACGTTTTTCTTCCAGCAAAACAGACAAATCGACCAGAGGGCATCCACAATTTATGGACATATTACATATCAACAAATAAGGTAGTTCTTCGTTGCCCCTAATATACTGGTGTGCAAAACTTAAGGACCAGTCAGGTTTTCACCTATAGCTTCTCATAGGAGTGGCCTGGATATGGGAAAAGCATACCAAAGGAACCTTGTGAGGTACAGAAATGATGAAGGAAACAACACCGACAACAACGGAAACAAAACGATACAGAGGGACTTTATTCAAAAATGGCAACACAGCACTGGCTGCCATGATACAGCACTGATACAGATACATCACTGCCAAAGATGGAACAAAGGGAAAAGGTGGTCCTCAGTAGGAGATATGGCCACACCCCTAATGTCAATGCAGGCTTTGCTCCGCCTATCCATACTTAGAACAATGTTGTTGATAAGTTCTTGTGATAAAATCGTCCATTCCTCTCTCTCTCAGCGCCATCATCAGCTGGCGAACATTTTCTGGTGGGTGTGAACGTGCCGCTCGGCGTCTCCCCAGAGCGTCCGATGGGATTTAGGTTGGTGGAATGGGCAGGCCAATCCATGCGAACAATGTCCTCACTTTCCAAAAGCTCTGGGGTGTGGCGTTATCATCCATAAACACGAACTCGGGGCCAATGGCACCTCGGAACAGACGCATATGGGGAAGAATTACCTAAGTACAGTAGCGTGCACCGGTTACAGTACCGTCTTCTAGTATTTGGAGATGTATACGTCCATCCAAGATAACGCCTCCCCAGACGAGAACACCTCGACCGCCATATTGATCCGTTTCAGTGATATTTGCGGGGTGATACGTGCCAACCTCTCGCCAGAGGTTGGCACGTATCACCCCGCAAATATCACTGCCAACGTGCCAACCTCTCGCCAGATTAGCTGACGTCCAGAATCGCTGCTGAGAATGAATTACTCTCAGCAGTAAAGAGTACCTTAAGTAAAGATTTTGTGGTTGTAATCTTTAAAAATAGTGTTGGTCCTTAAGTTTTGCACACCAACGAATGACAATTTTTTAACACTGTTGTACTGAGTTGTTATTTCACTAATTGTAGCCTTTCTGATACCTTGCACAAGTCTTGTCACCCTGTGTTGGCCTCTAGCATCAAAGAGCAATTTCCGACCACAGGATCGCTGTTGGCTGGTTATTTGGTTATTGGCCCAACCTCGATACACCGAGAAACGATCACTCATGAAACCCCAGCAGAGTTGTTGTTTTCGAGATATTCATGCCTTCTTGTCTGGCGCCGACTATCATACCATATTCAAAGCCACTTAAATCTTTTATCTTGCCCATTCTCGCAGTGAATTGCGAGATTGAGGAATATGAAACATACAGAATTCCCTAAACATCTGCACACAAGCTCTATATCGTATATACGAACACAGAGTTATATTTCATGAAAAGGACTACGTACCTAATAAAGTGGCCACTGAGTGTACATGTTTATATATATATATATATATATATATATATATATATATATATAGGCCTATATATTCCTTTCTCCCATCAATCCAGATTACTTTTATTTCCTCTCCACATCTATCTGTTTTTCTCCCCTTTCTTTTTCTTTGTGTGTGTGTGTGTGTGTTTACCAGTGCCTTTTTAGAAATATATTTTCCTTTTCATCTGATTCCGCCATATCCGGTCCACTGCGAAATGCTAATTCTAGGCAAAGTGACTTAGTTTGCATAATAGAAAAGCCGATATCTGAGATGAAGAAGCAAGGGGTTGGGGGAAGAAAATGCACGTTCTAATCAGCTTTTCTCTTGTTTGTCAAGGCCTGCTGCGTGCTGCTTTTACATCTGCCATAGTTCCCCGGGCAGGAAACCCTAGAAATGCTATCTCTGCTAACACAGAAATTTCCTGGTCCATAAAAGCAGCTCTCCTGAGGAACATATTTCACCAGTGCCGGGTATTAGGCCATATGATTAGTTTACCGGCTTACTTTAAGGCTTTGGTAGAACTAACTGTACGTTTTGAAAGTCAATATGTGCTCCTCCTAGCTTTCCGTTTGTTCGTTTCCGCCTAGTCTGGGTAATACGCTTTCTGCGTGATTGTACGGACCCGTCAAGGTTAAGTTACACTGTGAATGGTAAAGTAGAAATCATTACAGAGTCATACATGAATTTCTTCCTTAATTATATCGATCAACGAAAGAAATACGTCAAGTGTTTGATTTAAAATTGGAATTCATTGAGACAGTCACTGCTGTAATAATTTTTATTAACGCTAATAAAAAGCCTATGATTAGTTGACAAATGAAGTTCTAAAGTATTACTGTAAAATTGTGTTATATTTTCCATGCATTGGAGACTTCTGAAAGCTGTTCAAAATTACTTTACAGTGGAGAAATCATAAAACTTCTGGCCACTTCCTTCGGCGCTTCTGATATTTCACTTTATGTCTTGCCAAGTCAGCACGCTCTTGGCCTGGAGCAGCTGAGATTCTTTAGGAAGAAATTTTACTTTTATCGTATCGTCGGATTGCTCTAGAATTCCTTAACACGTCGAAAATCTCTTTTAGGATCTAACACCTATTGCTTGACCTTGTAAAAAGACACCACATATAATCCTCATAGGCAGCACAGTTGGTATAATCATCGTTCTGCCCACACCGGGTGGAAAGACTCGAGTTCTAATCCCGTCAATAACGGGAGGAATTTTTATGGGTCTTCTTTTACAAAGTGGTTAAATAAGTCGATCTGAGGGAAGGGTAGTCTGACTTTTTCTCCCGGAAACTCGGGTTTTTCGGCTAGCAAAACAGCAAATAGACCACAGAACACACAGAAATAATATATATACGGCGCAGTATAGCCTAAATTGCTTATGAACAGTGGCGGCTCGTGACTCTGACGTATTGGGGTGCTGCTTCTTAAAGTTACATTAAACTGCCCTGGTTATAAGACATGTCGACATAGATAGTAATAATAATAAGCAAGTTAAAAATACTACAAAACATTAACTGGACATTTACCATTAACAGACTTGGGTAATCTTGAAGTTTTATTTAAAAATAAAATCCATTCTTCGGTTGTTGTTTTTTTTTGTTGAAAATAAATTAATAACTTTTTCATTCAAGTTTGGTGCACTGTTCAAATCGGCAGTGCTCGCTCTGCAGTTCCTTTGACTCGTTTTATCACCTCTAAAAAAAAAAAAAAAAGTGTATTGGCAACCTACCAACTAGGCATTAACTCAACCAGTGGGACCAAAATGTGGAACTGTGTAGCGCATAGTTCCACCTACGGTTAAACTTCAAAGTTGAAAAACGATTCGTTTTTATTCGTTTATTATTTAAATGATTAATGGAAATAGAGGATGAGAATATTATACGCGGGACCTGTTAATAAAAATATTCATTGCGTTGCATTGTTCTTCACAAAATTTCACATAACTCTGTTCACTGTATATTTAGATTTAAAAGCTGGGGGTGCTGCAGTTCTGCAGTGCCTACCAACGAGCTGCCCCTGCTTATGAAACTAAAACCCTACAACAACAACTATTCACATATAACTTATTTCAAAGTTAGTAAAAATAAAAAAGTGATTTTTTACATTAAATTTTTAAATGAAACTATAGATCAGGCTGTCGGAGGAATCCATAAATTCCTCCGATCTCGGGAGCAGGCAGTAGGATTCCCCCGAATTTTTCAGGCCTACGCAACATACAAACCGGCCGATGAGCACAACTGTACAAAAATAGTATACTGTACGATAAACCATATAAACTTGCGTATCAAAGGAAATTGGCGTACCATAACATCGTAGTGGATGCATTAAAAATTTCCCAACACACCAACCGATAGATCAGCTACTGTTTCACTTTGCTGCTCGCTGCAGTAATGTAAACCCTTGTGCAACACGAGGAAAATAATAGCGCATTGATCCATACTGGACGACTTGTGATGCATGATGTAGAGGCCTTTTGCGTCTCCACTGTGGCAGAGAGAGACAGATATGATGCATTTTGATGGTACTGTGGTCTTAGTTGGAAAAGAGAAGTGAATTTCTCACAGTGATTATAATCACCGTCTTCCCACACAGGGTGGAAGAGGCCTGTATTCGAATCCCGTCAGTATGTAAGAAATTTTTATGAGGGTGTTTTTTTTTTTTTCCACAATGTGGCTGAGTTAGTCGGTCTCAGGCGAGGATTGCATCACTTTTTATGCCGGAAACTTCAGTTTTCGGTTATAAAAATAATCAAAGAACAGAAACAGACAAAATATACTGATGTTCATTGTCTAAGTGTGTTCATGTTAGAAGTTCCTCGGATCTATGACACGAGTCGTACCTAGACCTCTCTTAACGAGTGACAAGAGGCAAAGCCACTATATCACAGAGGACTAGCAAGAATTAAGAAAACAGATTTTGCCTTATTAAACCAACATACGAAATTCAACAGCCACCATCCTTCCAAAAATCATTGGACATTTGTAGTTATGAAAAAAAAAAACGTGTTTTTATTTAAAGAAATTATTTTGGTGTTAACGCATCTTTTGCCCTAATGACTATTTTAATGATCTGCGGAAAATTTTCAATTAATTTCTGGTAAAAATCTGGCGTGTTCTACTGCTTCTTTAAAGTATTTCCGAACTCCAATAACCAACAGGGCCTTTTTTGGCTTTCCTTAATTCTGTGTTCCAGGCAATCCGAAAGATGTGAATTGAACTGTGGCCGGCGCTTTGTGCTGTTCACTCTTCCAATGTTATTTTCTTCAAACCACGGATTCGCAATCCTTGCTTGGTGACGTGGATCGTTGTCGTATTGTAAAGTGTTAGGGTCGCTTCCAAATTACCACAATGAAGAGCACGGCCATCATCAGGCCAATGACTAGAGAAAAATACGATTGTACCTAGCTGATGACATTAATTTACTCTACTTGAACGATGGCATTAACTTATAGCAAGTTATTATCATATTATAGTAAATAAATTAAGTGCACTTGGTTTTTGTACATTTGCAATTCATCCCTTTTGGGGGGTGGGTATTCAGAACTAATCAGTCTCATAAGTTAATCGTTAAACACTGTACATTTAGTGGAGTCTTCAATAGTTTTGGATGGATTTTAACTTTATGAATCACTTGTAAATGGTTATGGAATGGCGTGGGACGCTTATCATGTACTGTAGGTACGTATATACGAAGCCTCATAAACCGTTGTGCTGTCAAACTTCAGAGTACGTCGAAGAGTTAGTTTGTAGAAACGAATTGCACTTGTAGCTCACATTCTTCTTACAGATTGCATTTCGCACTACTTCTGCAAGGCTTAAGTTCGAACAAGCGCTCTTCTAAGTACACTCTTGCCACATTGTCTGCGTCGGAAACAGAAAAAGACACGTTAGACGACATACACAGCACGTCGCTAGAAACTGAATTCGAAAACAAAAGTCCTTTTTCGTGTCACTAGCCACATACAGATACCGCCGTTCGTGACGAAAATGTGATATGTTATGCCGATGTATTGTAGACGCTTGGTGGGATGGATGACTCCAACTGTAGAAAAGTTGACTGACCGCAACCAAAATAATTCTTGACGTACGATTTTAACACATGCCCTAAAATAAACCTATCACACGTTGTAGAACTGAAATACAGTACTGTATTCTGTAAAAACGAGTGATTATGTCTATCAATATTTCTACTCAAGTAGAAATATTCTCCACTAAAATTGCTATAAAAATTCATAACCGTACGTGCTGTAATAATACTGATAAAATACAATACTAATAATATAATAATAATACTTACTAGCACTAATACTAACACTAGGTAGTCGTAGACGACTGTCATCAACCGTTGCAATACCACTACTTAGTGAAAGCTTGAAATGGTGAAACTGATGTTTAGCCTCCAGAGAAAGGTTTCCGCCAAATCCCCCCCCCCCAATCTTTTCCATCTCTTTTAACCCATAAAAAAATATATCAAGTAGAACATACAGCAGAGACACCTCACCGATTTTGCAAGTAGTTTGTCTCCGGCTATTTGCCAGTTTTAGAGAATAACAGCAAAAACACACTGCTTCCATTAATGGTGATGTGGATAAAAAATAAAAATTATAATTGTATTTGTTTGTCTTCTTGTCCCTTGTCCACTAAATCCTTGTGAATACAAAAAATAATCCGTCTGACTTTGGAAGATAAAATTGGAAAATACATGACAGCGTTTTGTAAATGTACAGTTTCCCTGAAAATTATAAAAACTAAGATACAATCCGATTATGGATGTCCATACCTCATTACATAACGAAAGTCAGATTGTTATGGACGCCAACAATTTGACTTTCGATTGTTAAATCGCCAACAAACTAGTCTTTCATACGATAGTTTGCTTAGATTTACAATTATTAAAAAAAAAATTATAATTTCGATTTTTTGCAGATAAAAGTTATGCACATTTTGCTTTGCATGCATTCTGTTTCAGTCTCTCTCTTTCTCTCAAACTCTAATATTTGATGATTTCACATCCCAGGATGGGACTCAACTAGACTGTTAATGCAATCAGACTCTTGGCATGTTGCAGCAGGCAACTGTTACTTCTTGTTAATTCCAATGAAATCTGTACTAATCTTCGAAGCTGTAAAACTCTCTGAATTCTCAAAAGACTTTTTTTTCTTAACTTATTCCTCCGTCTTTACATACTGCAAAGTAAGAAGTTGTTTCCCAGTTAGCCCCTCCTCCTTCTTCTCGTGCTGCAACTCGCGTATGTCAATCAATAATTCATCGCGCGCTCTGTGTACACGAGAAGAACAAAACAGCACCGGAGTGATCCCGCGAACACTGAGCAAGGTTTCATTACTTCCAGTGATGGATCTTTTATTTATTTATCACAGAGGAAAATGTCTCCAGGGAGTTACAGGACCTTCTTTCTTTTGGAAATAGTCCTCCTGTTTTCATTCCAAATTAAAAGATCAGTCGTAGAGATACACATTAAGGGATATTGATACGCTCGAGATGCTAACTCCTCCGATAACTTATTAGTTTAGATAATTCACGAGACGAAATCAAAAAATTAAAAAAAAAAAACACGTTTTTTTCCGCATCTGTTAACACAAGAAACGGAAACAAAAGAAGCATCGTAAAAATTGTCTGGAGCTAAAAGGCGTAGCGGTGAGAGAAAATACTGTTTGCGTAATAAAAATCTATCACACACCAATTGTAAAAGACAGCTTTATCAGAACTTGGCGAAACCTTAGACAACTGAGAAAAGAATTCTTTAAAAATATTTGTTTCTCGATCCATTAAAAATGTATAAAACTCATGCAAATTTAAACACGTATCTCTTTCTTCTTCTTGCAGCACCTCTTGGCAATTCTCTTTGCACGCTACCACATGTCAGGTTTCGTTCAGCTTGTGACGTCATACATCTAAAAATGGAAACTTCTAGTAAACCTAATATTTTTAATTTTATCTCTCGAAAAATTCAAATATTTCAATATAAATTGAAATCGTTACAGATTTCGTTTGTTGTCGCATAAACCACCTCTCTTTAAATTTAAATTTATTTCCCCTTTATGCGTACACAGTGAGGTTTTTAAACTTTTGTAATTGCAACTGATTTAAAGAACAAATCCAATTACCAGATTGCACAGCCAATTGTACAGGCGTTCAGTTTCTACTATATGCCTTTTCTAGATATTTTCAAAGGCACCTTCTTCTAAACTGACATCTGTATTTGACACGATCTCCTAAACCTTTTATATTGCGTGTGTGGCAACCAGCTAAAGTCCTTTCGGAGTTCCATGATCCGATTTTCTTAGTACTTTAAAAGCTTTTCTATTCACACTCGCAGTTACCTCTCGTGGAATCTCTTCAGAGCCAATTTACTAAAGCCAAGGTACAGATAAAATTTTTAAGTAACCGAAACCTAATGTTTTACCATGTACAGTTATATTCTAATTGTGTTACTATTTTAATCTTGGGCTGCATAGTATTAGGGTCAGGCGCCACCTATGGTTTCCCACATCTGCGCCATATGTTCGCTGTAAAGGAATACAGTACTACTGTAAATTCCAGAAAAGTGTTGTATATGACATTTTGCGTTAGGTTCTGTTGTGCGTACTGGCATTTGGCCGCAGGGCCCCTGGTGAGACTCCGCATTGCCCGCACACACCACTAGGAGGCAAAGCAAGAAAGGAGGGTATAGCTAGAAATATGGAGGATGTAGGCGAAGGCATCCTCCAGGTTATCAATGGAGCGATAAGCGCCATCAGATGAAAGGGGAACCCGGGAAGGACGATAAATAAGACACAGCAAGAGAGCTGCGTGTAAGTTGCCACTGAGGAATCAGGTGGCCCGTACGCCAGTTGATCCTATCCAGGTTAAGATCGGTTGGCCAGTTAGGTAAGGATCAGATGTTTGGGTTATTCCTATTTTGTGTTGGCAATAGGGTGCTCCGTGTTATGAAGAGGTCTTGTGCAAACTTGGTAAACTCATAGTAGTAGTTTTCTTCTGTGATGAATAAGTGTTCATTTCCTTGAGGGTTATCTTGTGTACGAGTAAACAGGATGCTGCGGAGGTCCTCATAGTGTTGACTGGTATATACTAGATGGTTCCAGTCTTCTATTTGCACAGTAGGGGTTGTCAATGATTCCCATGGATGTTAGTTTATGGTTTATTGATCCGTGTCCGTTAATGAGGTAGGTGGTATAAAGACCAGGAGAGAACCAACTTGGAGATTTGGGAAATACGGCATTCACATAAGGTATAAATTTCTTGGTGATTGGGCCCTTGTCGGTAGCAATCCATCTGTCCTGCCAAGTCTGAAGTAGTAGGATAGCAATTTGTTTCTTTTCCTGCCTGATTTCATTCAGATTATTGATGGATGTCCAAGGATAGTTGGTGGTATACCCCTGGATAGATAGTAGCGGAGACCCCTTCGAATAACCTCCAGATCAAGCGGAAGGACGCCCGCAAGAAACTGAAGGGCTGGATTGCTAACTGTGCAGCATGTCCTTGTAATAGTAAGAAGGATGGTGCGTTGGATAGTTCCCAGTTTATGTTTGTTGTTGTAAAGAGTTGCCCTGCGAAACCTGACCCCAAATCCATACGTTATGAAGGGAAAGAAAATTGATTTGTACAGAACCTTAAGGGTGCGTAGATTCAATCCCCAATCACGACGACTCACCCATGCAATGAGAGCAGTGTAGTTTCTCACTTTCGCATGGAGGTGTGCAAGATGCGGAGAGAAAGTGACCTTAGGGTCAAGTACTGTTCCCAGTAGTTTTAACGTAGAAACTAGCATGATGGTTTGGCCTTGAAGTTTGATTGTGGGATTTCTAGTAGGCTGCAGTGATCCCTTCAGGAGAATGGATTGTGTCTTTTGGAATGAGAGTCTTAGCTTGTGTAGGGCTGCCCAGTTCTAAAGGATTTGAAGTGCCTGGTTTCCTCTGGCTTCCAGAGAAGCTCTGCTGTCAGCCTCAATCGAGATGGTCACATCATCAGCAAAGGCTTGTATAGCTACAGGACCTAGGTCCAGTCCAAGGAGCTCATCCAGGACAATGTTCCACAGAAAAGGACCAACGACTGAACCGTGGGGGCAACCTCTGTAGATAGACCTGGTGATTCTTCGGTACGTTAAGGAGATTGTAATTTTCCTCTTTGATAAGTAGTTTTTGATGCATTTGTATAAATTTAATGGAATATTTGCTTGCTTAAATCTGCGAAGAATACTTGCCCACGAGAGCCTGTCGAAGGCTCCTGCGAAATCTATTGCAATTAGTAGGTAGTATTTGAAGGAAGAAGCTGAGACTGCAGAGATGATCCTTTGCAGTGCGTCTTCTGTGCAACGCCCCGGTCGAAATCCAAACTGGAAGTTAGACTGGAGCCCAGCTTTGGTGTAATGGTCTTGGAGCCATACTAGGAGTAGACGTTCAAACAGGTTACTGACCATGGTTAAAAGGGCAATGGGTCGATATGACTCTGGTTGTTGGAGCGGTTTAGACGGATTTTTTATGATCAGTTTTACATTGGCGTTTTCCATTCTTCTGGGAAAGATCCATGGGACAAGCACTTATTGAAGAGGTCGAGTAGAAACTGGATGTTGATTTGGGCGGTCTTTTTAAGGACTTCGGGTTCAATGAGGTCTGGTCCGGGGAATTTCCTCTCCTTCATTTTGGTAAGAGCCTGCTGCAGTTCATCGGTGATAAATTGGTCTTCTACAGCATTGTTGAAGAAGATGTTGTTTATCTGGCATATTTCTTGCTGTTGTACTGTCAGAGGGTCGGTATCTGGGCCAAAATGTGTGTCCAGAATATTGGCCATAGATTGCTCCCACGATGTAGTCATAGTGCCCTGTGGTGTGAGAGTGGATTGGATAACTTCGCCCCTGAGGAGCTTGTTGGTGGTGATGCAGTACCCTACCCTCCAGGGTTCGGTATCGCCAGTCGTTTTCACGAGTCGTTCCCAAGATGATCTTTTACGCTGCCTTATAAGGGAGTTGTAGTCGTTTCTGACTCTTCGATATTCTTCACGGAGGGTGTTGACCTCATTTGGGGGCCAAAAGGTGCGAGCTCTCTGAAAGGCTTTTATTTTGGAGTGTACAATTCGGCAAAGGTGCTCCAGCTCTGGGGACCACCATGGGACGGCATTAGGCATTGGTCTTTTCTTTCTAATTGATTGATTGCAGACCTGGATGATGATTTCTCTTGTGAGCTTTTGATGTTGGTCGGAGTCCAGTGCTGGAAGATCAGAAGAGTTGTGGTCCTGGATCATGGTCTGCAGCGTGGAGCAAAAGATTTCCCAATTGGCCTTGTTAATGGCATAGCGACTAATATTGTAGTGAGGTGGTGGAATTGGATCAATGGATCTTGTGAGTTGAAATGTAATACCTCTGTGCTCTGAGGTGGTCCAGGCCTCACTGACCTGCTGCCCAGAAATTTTGCTGGAAATGGATCGTGTGGCTATGGAGATATCTATTGTGGATTCCCACAGAGTGCTGGAATAGGTAGGCAGGTTATTGGGCTTGTTAAGAACCAGGAAAGGAGAAGTGGCCAGCAAATCTTCCAGGAGCTGCCCATTGTGGCACCCAGAGCGATCAGTGGTCAGGCTGTACTAGATAGGAGAGCGACAATTTACATCTGCCTCAAGGATAATCTTGCTGTTGGGAAGTGTAACAAGGACTGTACGTAGATAATTTATTGTTGGAGTGATATCTTGGCCAGGTCTGCAGTAGAGGGAGATGAGGTAGAAGGCTCCCAACGGGCAAATTACATGGGCACACGCCGCCCATGCAGTGCATAGGCAGGAAATCCTTGTAACCACGATGTTAGGGTTACGGACAACTATGGCAGCCCAGGGAGTGTCTTCATCTGTATGTATGATTTTGAAAGTCACAGGGTATCCCCTGACTATCTTGGGCTACAGCAAATTCGTATTAAATAGAGTCGATAATCATCTGTGTCCCATAAATACTTAATCAAGTCTCATCATATATATATTCACAACGACAAGCCAAAAACAAACCTTCCACGTATAAATCATAACAAAGGTAAAAATATTGTCATCCAAATACGCGAAGTTCCGTGGACTGGTTATATAATCGACTCAAACCAATTCCAAAGAAAGAGAGAGACAGAGATAAATGTGACTGAGATACGAATCCAACGACAGAGACGAATTCTCCTCTTGCCGTATGGCTGTCTTCTAGAATAAATAGAAACTCTTCAGTGGGCACCCAATAATTTCTACCGCTTGGTTAACAAGAACTCTCAACTTTTCATATTTAGTTTACAAACTTGTTTTAAACTAAATGTATGGAGTGAATGCACATTATGAACAACTCATACACTGGCCAAAAAAATACGAACCTTTGTATTTTAGACAGTCACAGACAGAAGAAATGCCAATAAATTAGAATTAATGCTAGTAGATTCCAAGAAAAACTGTGACATGGGGTGATGGCGAGTTGCCTCGTTTGGTAATCTGAAGCCAGAATGGAGAAAAAGCGTGATCTATCAGACTTTGAAAAAGATCTTATCTTGGGTGCACGTTTAGCAGGAGCACCGATTCAAGAAATAAAAGACATAACTGGTTCCTCAAAAGCATTCGTCCCAAAGTTTTTTAATGACTGGAAAGCAAGCGGTTCTTCCACATCTCAAACGCGTAAATGTGGTAGAAAAATAATCGTTCAAGAGCGAAGCCATCGCCCTAAGAAGGACTGTATGGAAAAATAGATTATCCAGTATGCAGCAAATTTTTTTTTTTTTTTTTTATGAAAACCCCAAACACGAAAGGTATCAAAACTTATAGTACTTAGTACCCTGCATGGGTTGAAGGAGAAGTATGGGGGGAGGGGGATGTCGGAAACTTTGCTCTAGAGACTAAACATGGGTTTCACCACTTCAAGCCTCCAATAAGCAAAGTGATGGTATTTCACCAGTTGATGAAAGTCATCTACCAAATAAAATCTGAATTAAAGTAAAACCAGAACTGTTCTACTTCAACTCGTAATGCGTAGGGAATTGAAGAAATTGGTTATTGGAAGCCGTCCGCCTATTCGGAAGTCACTTGTTTCAGAGAAAAAACATAAAAATTCGCTTGCAGTGGTGCCAAGAACGTCGTGATAGAACAGTGTAACAATGGAAGAAAGTCATGTGGTCAGACGAATCACGATACACTTCTACACTGATGATAAGCAGAGAGCGTGAGGAGGACATCACGAAGCGATGGACCCTGCTTGCCTTGTTAAGAAAACCCAAGTATGTAGAGGTGTACCATGATTTGGGGAATGTTTTGTTGGCACGGACTAAGTCCGTTGATACCGGTGGAAGGTCGAATGTCATCCAGGGAGTATATGAATTTTGTATCAGGTCTACTGCACTCTACAATGTAACACTTTTATCCCGAAGGTGATGGTCAACTTATGGATGACAATACAACAGCACAACGTCAGAATCGTGCAAGAATGGTTCGGAGAACATGAGGATTTCCACCATCTTCCCTGTCCCCCTACATTCACTTGATCTCAATCCTATTGAGAATATGTGGACTATGCTGGAGAGTGCCATTCGCAACGAAGTCCTCTTCCTTTCACTTTGTCGCAGCTACGCAATATTTTGCTGGAAGAATGGTTACAATTAGACCAAAACGCACTAAAACGCCTTATAGAATCCATGCTGCGCCGCACACTTGCTGTAATTCGAAATAACAGCGGCCAATTCGATACTAAAGAAAGGTTCATATTTTTTTTTTGGCCGGTGTGTGTAGCTGTATACACTGGAGTCGCAAGGGTCGCAAGGGTTGCAATAATCAAAGTTATATCCAAGCTTACAGTAATGTAAAAAGTTATGAAAGTTAAATATTTAAATTCGTTAAAAAATTTAAATTGCAAACAAAGTCGTTTATGTTTATTACATAAAATATGGCGTAAATACAAATAGTGTTGGACAATATATTGTTAATGCAGAGCTTCCTTTGAAATAGTAAACCGTTTCAATCTGTAGCACTGTCCTGGCTGGGCTAGCCAAGTTTATAAGAGATTATAGATGGAACCAGAAAAGTTAGTAATAACATGCCAAACGACGCCATGACTGATGGCGGTATTGCGCAACGATTCTCTTGTGAGTTGCTTGCAGTCGCTGTCGAATGTTTACTCAACAAAGTAGGCAAATTGACCACAGAACACACTCAATTTACAGGCATGGCGCAATATAGTCTAAGTCGCTAATGCGCCTAAAACCCTACATCACTCAAGTGTCTGATGTTACATCGACGACATACTTCTGAATCCGCTCAAGAAATGGATCAACCGCTACACAATGCTTTGGTTCCGCAGGTGGTAGTCTTAATTGGAGATTCAATTGCAAGACAGATGCGGGACATATAGTGGATCAAAAATTCTTTTTAAGAGGCCCAAATATATAGTTTCAGGACAATCTCCACTAGGAGTCGAGTTATTGCACGAGGATGTAAAAAAGAAATAATAATTGGAGAATTTTTATTGGTCCGATTTTAATGAAATTGGAATGTTTCGAAAAATCTTTTTAAAAGGCCCAAATATAAAATAGAATAGCGGATTATGCATACATGCTAATGTGCCTAAAAAATGTCAGATGACTTATATGGCTAATATATGATTAAGCACGAATTTTCACTGTTAAAATAGTCAACTCACACCCGGAATATATGGTATTTAGCATAATCCAACCATTTTGAAGAGAGCAGTCTGCGTGGGTAGCACAGTGGTATCGTCGCCGTCCTCCCCACACCGGGTGGAAAAGGCCCGGGTTAGAATCCTCCCGTTGATGACGCGAGGAACTTTAATGGGCTTTTTTCACTCCGTGGCTGAGTTAGTCGGTCTCAGGCGTAGATATTCCGGAAAAACCCCGGAAACTCGGGTTTTTTGTCCAGCAAAACAGGCAAATCGACCAGAGAACACACGCAATTTATGAACGTATTACACAATGCACGGCACGTAAATTTAATTATTCAGGTAGCCAAAAAATAATAGTTTCGTTTTTTTTTTTTTTTTTTTTTTTTTGAAGAGTACACAGTAAAGTACAATAAAGTTGTTTTATAATTTAGAAATCTATTTTGGGCGCTTTTAATCCATTACGTCATGAAGGAATGTTTTCAGGCTATGGGAGAAGCCCCGCTGCAGCGAAAAAGTTTTTCGGCTAGTTAGAGAAAGAGAAATCTTTATCGCAACACAGAGATAGTGATGTATATTGTAGTGCAGCTGCAACTGAGTTGCAACTCGTTGCAACCCGTCAAGGCGCAGTGGCCAGGGATTAACAATGTAATGTAAAGACAAAGTTGCCTCAATAAATTAAAAAATAAATAAAAGAGTACAAAAATGATGAGTAAGTTAAATAAAATATTAGAAAAATGAATTGGGTATACTAAACATTGAGTGTACAGAACATTAGTCACAAAAGACATAACATAAGAATATATTGTATATTGTACACTGAGTGGACAGAAATAATGGGATGCCTACCTAGTAACGTGTAGGCCCACCTTTCGCACGGTTAAGAGTAGTCACACGGCGAGGCATTAAGTCCACTAGTTCACGAAAGTGTTCCACAGGTATTTCCATCCACGCTGCACCGCTGTCCATAATTCCGTTGCATTCCTACGCGGAGGATTCAAAGTTCGCACGGACCTTTCCATAGCATCCCAAGATGCTCCATAGGGTTGATGGAAAAATCTGCGGAATGCTCTTCGAACCATGTTCTAGTCACGACGGCTCTGTGGAGAGGCGCATTGTCCTGCTGGAAGAGTCCATTGCCCTGTGGATGCATGATCATGAATGGATGCTGCAAGGATGGACACGTAACCTGGGCCGTTCAGAGATGCGTCTAGACGTACCAGAGCTCCCAACGTGTGCTAGATGAACACGCCCCAGACCATTACCGACCGTCCACCTGCCTGAACAGTTCTTTGTTGACATGACGGGTGCATAGCTTCGTGCGGTTTCGGCCAGATACGCACCCTCCCGTCCGCTCGAAATAACTGGAAACGGAACTCATCGGACCAAGAGACCCATCTCCAATCATCCAAGGTCCAGTGCCAATGTTCTTTCGCCCAGTTAAGGCGTAGAGTCCTGTGTCGCGGTGTTAGCAATGGGACTCTGGTGAGTCGGCGACTCCGATAAACTATTGAGGCTAATGATCGCCTGATGGTTTTGGTGGAAACGTTTCCGGTATTTCCCTCGTTGAAGTCGGCGGTGATTTGTACCATTGTCGCTCTCCGGTTGGCTGAAACAATGCGAGACAGACGTCGACAGCCACGTTCCTCCACCACCTTTCTTCGCCCACAGCGCTGCCCACGATGAGATGTTATTCCGTAAATAACGTATTCCCGATACACTCTTGATACTATCGAACAGGGATAGTGCAATTTCTATACCACCTCCGCGCTAGAGTAACCCATGCGTTGGGCACCCACTCCCATCCCTCTTTCAAAGTTGATTATTTCACGACGTTTATCCATACTGACATCGAATTACCGTCTACGTGAATGCAGTAATGCAGTGTACCTATATACCTGCAAAGCGGTGGGTTCGTCCACTAGCTAGAGGGGTAACAGCGTTGCGTTGTCCAAGAACCATGAATTCTGTCCCATGAATTCTGTCCTTTCAGTGTACATCGAATAGAATAAATCCTTAAATGGCTTAATAAAATAACAGGGAAACAGTATACCATCTCTAGATCGGTGCTCTACTCGAATTTAGACATTGTTGGAAACATCCGATTGCTGCCCAAAATATTCTAACACTCACTAAACTCATAACCGGACGCATAGATGCCCCCAGAATGAACGACATCGTTAGGACTCCCAGAAAAGCAGGACGCTGCCAGGCAGACCTTGACTTCCTCTTTAAGCAGAGCTAGACAATCTAGATCGCCTAAGTACTATGTTCCCCGGAAACACTATCCAGCTTATCAACAGACTAGAAATTGATCTAGACAAGTTCTGTGACTCAAAAGGATACAGAACAGAGAAACTACTGGAAAATTTCAAGTGGGTAGAGCTATAACATTTACTCCACCAGAAAGGCTGTTTTTAAATTTGTAAATTTGTTTACTGTTAAATCGGCTACTGAAATTTATAAATATTTCATATTTATGGCTGTTATTTATGTAAAATAATAATAATTATAATTATATACTGTACATCGAATGGCATAATTATATACTGTACATTGAATTGAGTAAGAAAATACTTTTATCTAGACTCAAGTTATAATAGTGGTGGCTTTGGCCACCCACTACAGAGTATTCTTTTTCTATATTGTCGATCCTGACTAAACTTGTTGAAGTCGACATCTAGATCTTGGACGCGTGATAACATCTGCTGAGGAAGGAACCGAACCGACAGATGAAGGCGTGTTTGAAGAGGAAATAGCTTAGGATTTGCTCGCAGATGCACCACTGGGATGCTCCATGCACAGTTATCCCAGAAGGAGGGAGAGGAGATGAGACCATTAATGAATTTGACTATAATGATGATTCTTCTTTCATCAGGTTAATAAAAATAATTATTTACGCGGTTGCTAAATAAAATGATTATGTACAAATTTTATATGTGTATATTAAGCGTCCCTATATTAACATCGATATAAATTTTGTTGTCTTAGTCAAAACATCTTGCAACTCTAAACACAGAGGAACACAAACTTACAGCCCAGTGCTCATAAACGGTACATCTCATAACAATATTGTTAATTTTCACTTTTATACGTAATTTTTTTCTTACATTTGATGGATAAGATTTTAAAAAATGCTGAATCCAAATATGGCAACCATATTGCTGTAGCATCCACCAATTTTACGGGAGAAGGGATTAAAGTCAAAAGTTCCTAGTAAAAAAGATTCCAGGGTGTTTCAAAATTTATATTTAATGAACGACACGCGCCAATTTAATTTTCCTAAACTCATTTTGTAGATTAAAAATAGACATTTTTTTACAATAATTTAATTTTATAGATACTTCTAAAACGATGGAGAGTACCCAATTAAGTTTTGAAGGAAGAAAGGCAATTATAAAATGGTATAGGAAATATGAAAATGTTAATGAAGTTCAGCGTTCTTGCAAATCACGATACGGAACAAAAGCGCCCACACGTTTAACAATTACTCGTTTGAGAGATAAATTTGAGGAGCATGGAACCATTCAGAATATCAATAACTTAACATGTGCCAGGAAGAGGACATCAAGAAGTAATGAAAACGTTGAAGTTGTAAGAAATGCAATCTTGTGCATCCCAAGAAAATCAACAAGACGGTGTTCACAAGAGCTAGGTTTAAACCATACAAGTGTTTTTAGAATGATGAAAGAATTAAACTTTGTCATTTATACTTCGATTAGTGCATGCAATCCAAGAAGATGATTCGGGTCGACGATTGCAATTTTGTGAGCAGTACATTAAAAAAAATGGTGAAAATCATGCTTTTCAGGATACAATTGTGTGGTCAGATGAGACCATATTTTAAATGAATGGCCATATAAATCTCACAAATTATGTTTACAAAATCCACACATCACTCTGCAGAAAGATGTCAATCTACCAAGCATTACTGTGTGGATGGGGGCTCTCTTCACGTGGAATAATTGGTCCCTATCGATTGAACGTCACTGTTAATGGAAAAAATTACTTGGATATGGTGAGGGATTGTGCTGTAACAAACATCAGAGATGTTTGCAGACAAATTGGCATATTTTCAACAAAATGGTGCACCTCCACATTATTATACAGCAGTGTGAGATTATCTTGACAATGAATTTCATTATCACTGGATAGGTCGTCGAGGGAGTGCATTTGAATATCCTCCAAGGTCCCCAGATCTCACCCCCTTTAGATTTTTTTGCTTGGGGATACTTGTGGGTTTACAGTCACAAACCGCAAACATTGGAGAAATTGTGGATGAAAATTCAACAAGATGCAGAAAACATTTCGCCTGATTTGTGCATGCCAGTATGTAAATCTGTTGAAGATAGATGCCGCTCATGCATTAATGCTGATGGAAGACAACTTTAACAATTAAAGTTTTATTGTTGTAAAAAAAATAACGTGTTTTGTCTTCAAAGTATCAAAAAAAATTAAATTTGTGTATATTGCTCATTAAATATAAATTTTTAAAGTGTGTGTACGTAATTTTGAAACACCCTGTATTTAAAAAAATATATATTTAGACTCCATTTTCCCTGGTATTTTTTTCTATTTGAGAAATATCTTGGTGAAACCTTTCACGTGTTAATCGGAGACTGCTCCCAAGTTTTCAAGAAAAAAGTCTAAATGGGAATGTAAGAAATGAAGCTTTAACGACAGGTTTTAGTTTTCGGTCATTAACCTACGATATTTGAAAACTAGGGGTGATTAGAACTTTTTAAGCACATATCTGAGTTTTTCAACATATTTCCTACGAGAATCTTTTTTTTTTTAGTTCAGAAATATTTTGGAATGTTTAATAACTTTGCGTAACACCAAATCAATGTAAATTTTACTTCTTTCATTGATTTAAAGTATAAAGCTAAAAAAAACTTTGTTTTCGTGACTTGAAACAAAATATTTCAAATTAATATTACATCGCGAGAATTTTGTTAGTACGGGCAAATCGAGCGTGTTTCCTTTTAATATTTAAATGCATCAAAATATCGAACTGTAGATAAATACTAATTGGTGGAAAATTCTGCGGTACAGTTCAGCATGCTCGCGAAACATTGGTTTTGACTCTTCGTGGCTTTTCTATTGAAAGAGGACGCCTTGACAGGAGTACAAAAACATGTTTAGAATATAAGGAAATAAAAGAAATTTTTGCAAAAGAATTTTAAAATCCAGTCTCTTTCGCATCAAAGGAAGGGTGGCGGACAGCCGGGTTCTCACTTTGATGTGACACACGTGCGCCACGCAATATAACACGAGCAGAAACGAGCAATAACATCCCGGGGGATCTCACCGCAGTTCGATGAGCGGCCTGTAACATGATAGAGAGAGAGAGAGAGAGAGAGAGAGAGAGAGAGAGAGGCGCAAGCAATGACAAATGAGGAAAAAAGAGCTCGCATTGCTATGAGTGAGGGGGAAGGAGTACGCGAAAGGCTTAAAAAGGCTATTTGAAAGAAAAGATGAGGCTATTTGGAAACTTAATGAAGTCACATGCATCTCTCAGAAATCCTATTCGCTGATTTGGTAACAACAAATAACGCATAACTACGAAAACAGAAACTGCAGCTGTTGAAAAGTCTGTTCGTGTCAAAAAGCTGTTAGCAGAGAGTATAAAAATATCTACGAACGATGTGTCTATTCACGGAAAATTTTTTTTCATTCTCTTTCAATAATTGAGACGAGTTGCATTAGAAAGATGCTGAAATATTCATCAAAAGGGTATCCTGCTCTTTTGATCAATATATCCTGGAATTAGAATGGCGTGACTAAAAGATAATCTGCGTAAGTAAAAGAATTTCGGTGAATTAGACATAAACAATTCAAGTGTAAAAAAAAAAAAAAAAAAAAAAAAAAAAAATGCAAAAGAAATATAAATAGAAAATAACTTCAGCATTCTCTTCATATCTGAGTTCGGTGCATTTACCGTTGTTTAATTTTTAATGTTACGGCTTTAGGAACAGACCTGACCAGACCAGACCAGATCTACTTTAAGACCAGAATACCAGACCTGACAACATTTCAGTTTTCATGTGTATTTTCCAGTAATTTTGCTTTAATTTCAGATTTTATTCTTTTTTTTTTTTTTTTTTATTCTTCGAATAAGCTCATGAGTTTATGATGTGATGAGCTCAAACGGACCCAAAACGAAAAATAAAACTGTCATAGTAGAGTTACCCAAGAACAATCCCATTTACCCATGTATATTATGTCCATAAATTGCGTGTTTTCTTTTTCTCTACTCGGTTTGTCTGTTCTGCTGGACGAAAATCCCGAATTTCGGGGGGGGGGGGGTTAATCTTGTTATCTCGCCTGGGTGAGACAACTTAGCCACGGAGTGAAAAACGCCCCTAAAAGTTCCTCGCGTCACTAACAGCATTTAACCAGTACCTTTTTCTATACGGTGTAGAGAGGATGGCGTTTATAACCACTGAGCTACAACTGGCTAAGACAAACGAAAAGAGAAAAACGAGAAAGTTACATTCAAAAATTACTTTGCACCAGGCCTATTCTCATAATGATACGCCATTACACACACCGTTAAACCGTCGCCACCAGCCTGTATTGATAACTGGCAAGATGGGTCTATGGACAATATGCTGTTTTTGCTATATCCTGGTCCGCCTATAAGCAAGAAAGAGCTGCAGCCACATTCTTCACACCAAACGTTTTTCCAGTCCTCCAGTGTTTGTGTCCCTAAGCCCACCGTAACCATCTTCTTGTTTCTTTGCTGATGGAATTGTAACCCACTTCAGCCGATAGCGGCAACATCCCATCCAAGGTACGACGAAATGTGCGTCCTGAAATCCCTCTTGGGAATGAATCTTCTTAGTACTGGGTTATTATTTGACCGACTGTTAACCTGCAGAAGTCTTGTTAGTCTCTCGCATCAACGAGCTGTTTCCGACCACAGGATCTGTAGGCTGGATGTTACCTGGTTTTTGGACCAATCTCAATACGCCAAGACACAGTCGTAGGTGAAAATCCTATCAGGGCTGCAGTTTCAGAGATACCCATACTGGCGCCAAACGCTTAATACGATAGTTATAGACAAACTATCTCCACCGGCCAGGAATGGAAACTAGCGGGGGTATATTCTTGCTGTACTGAGCTTAGAGGTTGATCGTTTAACACGAACAACACAACACAACATCGCACCACGCAGACACGTTAACCACTTCACTCATCGGCTTTTCTGGGTACAGTACCTCAACATATATACCGCCCTCGCGGTAGCGCAGTTGGTAAAATCGCCGACCCCCGCATATTGAGTGCAAAAGATTTGAGTTCGAATCCAGTCATTGACATGAGGAATTTTTACTGGCGTGTTTCACAACATGGCTGAGTTAGTTGGTCTCAGACGAGGTTAGCATGGTTCTTTCTTCTGGAAACTCTGGTTTTTCGTCCAGAAACAGGCAAATCAACCACAGAACATACGCAATTTGCACACATAATATATACAGCGCAAATATGGCCTAAGTCGCTGATGCACCTAAACCCTACAGTAAACAAATAAACATACGCATGACCAGATTGCCATGGTCTGGCTCGGAAAATAAAAACGTCTTCAGAAATTAAATTTAAAAAAAATACTCATACCGGCGAATCTGGCTCCGACTACCATGCCACGTTCAAAGACACTTAAATCATTCTTCTTGTACTTTCTCTTACTGGATTACACATACATACGGAACTTTCTGCCCACCTCTTTTATAACACATATCATGAACATCTGATGCCGTTACAGAAGGAGCAGCACTCCATTTCACGAAAAGGTAGGTGTACCAAATAAAGTGGCCAGTTAGTATAAACTACCACTTCAGTTTTTTGTGGTATAGCAACCAAAAGAGCGTTTAATTGCGGACAAATTCTAGATCATAGGGATTTATGGGTGGTCCGATGGATTTATTGAAGCTAATACTTCTATTTTGTTGCAGTTTATGATGTTGATGGGTAGGGCCCATTTACACAGGCTCATTTAAGAGCTCTCGAGGTCCACGTCTGGGCACAATTTTGTAGTCTCAAGCTAGTTGCAATTATAGTACTTTAGTGTTGGGAGTGATTTTGGTTTTTATGGCGCATGAGCGACTAGCGCCAAGATGCGACAAGTCCATTAATCTTAGGATTTATCACGCAGTTAGTACACATGATACTATAAATCTCAGGTTGGAACGAGTTTTGGGTTAAAATTCACATCGGCAAAAGAATTTCCCTTTCGATCCTTGTGTATATTGCACTAATATATCCGATCACATTTTCCTGTGTATTTATTTTTTATTTAAATATTTTTCTTTTGCTCATAAAAGTTTCTATTCATTTATTTTTTTGTTTTTTGTAATGTAAATAATCGCAGTTTGGAGCCAGAACTACAGCTCCTAGTTCCCCTCTCAAATTTAATAGGCCCTGTTGATGGGTGTAATTATTTTTCAAATTTCAATTTTAAAAAAAATAATAATGTTTAGAAATGTACGTAGGTGTCGAGAGATGGCACCACTACCTCATCGAATATCTAGCTAGCTGATGCACAGCGTCGATCCCTTTTGTAATGCCGATTGCGACGATGACGTCGTTAATGCTCTATTACATATTTTGTAGAGTTTTAGGCGAATCAGCAACTTAGGCCATATTGCGACGTATATACACTGAGTGATTACCGCATTATGACCACCTACCTAATACTTCGTAGGTCCTTTTGCCCTCAGTACAGCAGCTATCCGAAGTGGCATTGATTCAACAAGATGTCGGAAGCGTTCGGGAGGTATGGCCAACCAAGCTGTGTGTAATGCGGCTAGAAATGCAAGTATGGAGGTGATTGGTGTATCTAGACGTCTGGTATGACTTTCCATAGTGTCCCACAAGTACTCTATGGGATTGATATCAAGGGAGTTCGGAGGCCAATCGATATGCCGGAAGTCAGAACTGTGTTCCTCAAACCATTCCTGCACAAGTGCCCGATGACTCGCGCATTGTCATCTTGGAAGACACCATCGCCATTCGGGAAAAAGTGTAACATAGCAGGGTGTACACAGTCAGCAAGCAGTTGACGATAGCGGAGACCACTGATACGTTGTTCCACATGCACTAGGGATTCAAGTTCCTGCCAGTGAAACATGCCCTACACCATACAACCACTTCCACCGGCCTGCACCATACAACCACCTCCACCGGCCTGCACTTTTCATACCATGCACGATGGATGAAGAGCCTCATGTTGTTGACGCCAAATCCGTATACGACCATCCACGACGGAGTAAATAACCTGACTCATCCTAGCAGCACACCTTGCAGTCTTCAAACGTCCAACTTGCATGCTCTTTGCACCAGGATAGCGTTTTACGACGATGAACCTTGGTTAGGAGAGGCGCCGTAGAGGTCGTCTGCTGGTATAGCCCATACGTGCGAGGGTGCGGTGCATGGTCATGCCAGATATTGTTCCGGCTTAGTCCTATTGTATTGGGTCGTCAACTCTTCAACAGTGCTGCGCCTGTTCGCCTGTACGAGTCGTCGGACCCGGCGCTCATCACTAACATCAACCTTTCGCTGACCTTTGCAGTCTTGCCGTCGGGTCGTTGTTTGACTATTTTGACGCCAGTTCTGGTACATTTTAACTATGCCGGCTCTCGAACACCCCACCAGTTCAGCCTTTTGGGAAATCGAGGCACCAGCTCGTCGAGCATCCACAATCTGTCCTTTATCAAAGTCCGATATATCTTTCCTTTTGCCTATCACGCTCGGAATTTTACTGCCTACTAAACGACTGACATGACACCTTATCTATTCTACGTAGGTCAACTAACTGCGCACTCTCGTACTTCACGTGGTCAACGGGTCTCATTCAGTTTTCATCATAGGGGTGGTCATAATTCAGTGATCACTCAGTGTAATATGTCTATAAATTTCGCGTGTTCTGTGGTCGATTTAATGATTTACTGGACGAAAAACCCGTGTTTCCAAGAGAGAAAAAACTATGCTACCTTGCCTCAGACCGACTAACTCAGCCACGTTATGAAAAAGGCTCATAAAAATTCCTCGTCATTGACGGGATTTTAACTCAGATCTTTTCCACCCAATCGGGGAGAACGGCGATTCTACCAACTGTGCAACCCACAATGGCACATATTTTGTGGACATTCAACAACGTAGCGCTTGCTTCCTTATTTAATGTCCACCTCGCTGACAGTTTTCTGTGATACAACTTCTCATTGATAATGTAGTCTGACCCATAAAAATACACTCGGTTTTGTGGTTTCATGTGGTATCAGCTATTTGGTGGCATTATTTGTATTAAATGTTTACAGAATGTTTACACTTACACTGTGCTGCCGCTTTATTAGGTACACCTACCTAGTAACATGTTGAGCCTCGTTTAGCCTTCAAAACAGCCTGACTTGGTCTAAGCATGGATTGAACAAGATGCTGAAAACATTGTGCAGGAATGGAGTACCATGCAGACATGAGTGTGTCACGCAGTTCCTTGAGATTAGACGGAGGTGCAGGCCTGCAGCGAACAGCCTTTCCAGCTCATCCCAAAAATGTTCAATAGGATTAAGATCCAAGGGACTGAGCAAAGCACTGAGCACTGCAGTAAAGAAAAGTCATTGTCATGTTCCTGGAACCATTCCATAGTGATTCGGGCTTTGTGCACCGGCGCATTATCTTGCTGGAAGTAACCATCTGACTGAGGATAAACGATCAACATGAACGGATGCACTTGGTCAGCAACGATGTTTAGGTACGATGTGGCATTCAGAAGTGAATCAATGGGTATCAGTGGACCCAACGTGTGCCAAGAAAACATTCCCCACACCATAACACTGCCCCCACCACCTTGCACAGTAGTCGTCAGACGTGATGGGTCCATGGATTCATGTTGTTTTCGCCAAATTCTGAGCTTTCCATCAAGAGGTCCCATTCAGGAACTTCGACCCGTCAGACCAAGCAACTGTTTTCCAATCCTCGATAGTCCAGTGCTAGTGTTGCTGTGCCCACAAGAGGCGTGCTCTCTTGTCCTTTATTGATAACAAAGATATGCGATGTGGCCGTGGGCTGTTGTAGCCCATTCGCGACAAAGTGCGACTAGTGGTCCGTTGCAATATTTTGTTCTGCACACCAACTTTGTATTCTGACGTGATGTGCGACATTGTGGCCCGTCTGTTTGCTTGCACAATCCTAGCCATCCTCCTCTGACCTCTTTCGTCAACAAGCGGTTTTCTTCCACAGGAGGGCCGTTGAGAGGATGTTTTCTGTTCATTGCACCATTCTCGATACACCCTTGAAACTGTGGTGCGCGAAAAGTTCAGGAGAACTGCCGTTTCAGAGTTGCTTTGTCCAGCACGTCTTGCACCTACTACCATGCCACATTCGATGTCCGTTAGATCACTCCTTTTCCCCATTCTTGCTACAGTTCGTACGCTTAACTGATACTAGAAAGGTTGTTCTACTGCATTTATATCCAGAACTATGGTCATGTGACTTGCAATGTTGTGGGGGGACAAACCATTTGTGTGCACGGCAGTACTTTATTAGGTACACTGGGTGTACCTAATAAAGTGGCAGTACAGTGTATGTCGGCATCAGTATTTTTCGTCCGTGAGGCGAAAACAAAGGAGGAGGAGTTTGAGTGAGATTTCAATTAAGGAAAGATTATTGCAGACTGCATATAAATAAATATGCCCTTAGTCAAATTAGAAGATATCACCTAAGCTTGTAAAAAAACTAAGCTTGCAAAGAACTTATGTACATTTAAACGAAGATTAGATAAATATTTGTAAGAAGTAGATAAAATATAAAATCTTTTGAGAAACATTTTATTTAATCTCATTTTAATTTTATTAGTGGTTTTCACTTATTTATTTTCATTATTATTTTATTTTATTTATATTTTTAAGGCACATGCTAAATAGCTTTGTTTCTTTGCACCATACTAATACTTGACCACTGCATACTTCGCCATTGTGTTCTTGTCATAGTCTTTCGATTGACGAAAGATTATGACTTTTTCTAGCGTTCGCTGAGGTTCTAGTTTGCCGATCTCAGGCGGAGGGAGTAGGGTTTCCCAAAAGTTATTCCGGGTTTTTTAGTTCGCACAATATGCAAATCGGTCCTTTAATACACTTAAACACACAATGGCGCAACACAAAAAAAAAAAAAAAAAATTCAAATTATTATATTATGGCTACCCGTAATTTCTTACATATACACACGCAATTTACAGACATATGTATTATGTCTATAAATTGCGTGTGTTCTCTGGTCGATTTGCATGTTTTGCTGAACAAAAAAAAACCTTGCTTTCTACGCCTGAGACCGACTAACTCAGCCATGGAGTGAAAAAGGCCCATTAAAATTCCTCGCGTCATCGACGAGATTCGAACCGGGCCTTTTCTACCAGGTGTGGGAAGGACGGTAACGATAACACTGTGTTACCCGCGCAGAGAATGGCGCAACACACGTGGACATGTGTTTTTGTAAAGGTCTTCTGGCCATCGGATTTCCAAATTTCATCATGACATAATGATGTACCTCAGCAACAAGACTTGCAATCAGCTTTTAAGAAGCTGTTGGTATACTGACAATACTGGCTGCCTTTTCTTTTATCTTTTGTACCTGATTTTAGTATTTCATTCTTTATTTATTTCTGGCGTTTCTTTAAACGAGTTTACCAACTGATGGCCACCTCCTTTTTCGTTAGCAATCGCTCATATTTTTCTTTTATTAGGCCTAAAATTTATGCATCTCTTAAATCATTCTTGTCGATTTATGTCTCCTACATCAATACTGTAGTCACTTTAGTTAATATTACGGTGCTTATTATGGTCACTTTTATTACGTTCCTGAATACAGGATACACTCACCAAAAAACGCAGGTCTCTGGTGGGTGTATTTTGTATTCCGGAACGTATAAAAATTATAATCACCAGAAATATGCATATTTCTCCAATAAACTTCCATGTCGCTTCGCTGAGGCTTAACTTTTATACATTATACATTCTGTTTTTTCCTCTTCGAAAACCATGCATGTTCCAGAATCCGATCCTAACTTTCTACTTGGGAGAAGATAACTGCTGGCATACATAGTAAGACCCCAATCTGGACTTTTATTAGGAACAGGGCTGGAAATGGAGGAAGAAATATGGGTGGACGCAGTTCCACACATTTCTCCATTTCCAGCCTTGATCTAAATGGGATCAAAATTCACCCCCCCCCTCCCCGGCCTCCAGTTCCAGAGTTGTCAACGCGTAAGCAATATTACTAGAAGTTTGTTCTATCTTACTAAGAGCTATATAAATAAACCTAATTTTGAAAAGAGAGTCCACATAGACCTTAAAAGCCATTTTTGATATTTCCACCCCCTGGTTTAGATGTGTATTCTCATTTGTCAATTCACCTCTTTCTTTTGAATTTCCTCTATTTCTACAAGCAGCTGTACTCTCGGTTTTTCTTTAACAATTTTTGCTCGTATTGCGTTAATTTTGGCCTCAACTACTGTATAATCATTCTTTTCCTCCTGCTAGCACTTTCTCAATCCGACTTCGGACCAGCAACCACAGAAATCACACAAAGATTCTATACATATTTCTATACCATACACGTTACTTCACAGTTTTCAAATAAAATTTGAGAAAACTATAATCTCTCTTTGTATAGCAAGTTTTTTCTGACACTACCAAATTTTCTATTATTAATTAGATACGTAGCATATAAAAGATAATGTTTGTTATTTTAGTGCATTTAATCAGGAGTAAGTCATAACTTACATCCTGTACATACTCCTCCAGCAACTTTAGATGTTTATTTAATGGAAGATGGAAAGTGCACGATTTTCACAAAGATCGCAAATTAAAAATCTCTCTCTCTCTCTCTCTGCACTACAGATGCGAATTTGATTAACTAATTATACGACCTTTGTTGTTATTCTGGGGACTGTTTAAATCATCCACTCTTTAATCATTTCCGGCTAGTTAATTTCGGGTCCCGATATTGTTCTATAATTAGGAGCAGATGAATGCAAACTGTGAATAAATTAAATTAGCCAAATTAACATGAAAATGAAATGAAGCGACCATTGTTATTATTCCAGTCAAGAATTCAAAAGGAGGGGTGGGTTCAGAGTTAAAATAAATAGAATGAAGAGAGCAAATGTACATCGTTAGTTTAGAGACGGGATTGCTTCTATCATGTAGATCTATTAAAAATTAGAAATATTTTTTTAAATTAATATCTTGAATATTAATATTAATTCTTAAGTAAACTTTCGCTGTGTACAGGACAGACAGCGTAATTGCCTTTTAGACATATGCAAGGCGAATTTTTTGAAAGATAAAATTTACATCAATAACCCAGCTTCGGAATTAAATTAAACTTGTGCCGTTACATTAAAGCTTGAACTTATAACCGTCTTCCGAAAAAAGTTTCTAACAAAAATCAAAGTTTAACATGACAAAAGGCATGTTTTATTCAAGCGAAAACTCAAATGGTAACAAAAAAGGGAAGAAAAAGTAATTAGTATAAGGGCCGTTTCTTATCCAAAGTTTATACTCATTTCACTCGCCTCCCTAGGTCTTTATTAGATCACAGGGGTTATACCGCCCTGGCGTAGTCACCTCCAGACGATTAAGGCAAGGCAGTAAAAACGTGTGGAAACGTTGACACGCAAACAAAACAATCAGCGAATGGCCATGTCAGAATTTGCAATGGCTTTAACACTGGTTCGTGATGCTGGAACGATCGGAGTTGCTCGCAACTGGCAGAGGTACGAACTCGGACACAATGCCAGGGCTCTGGTGGTATCAAAAAAGTGGCATAATAATGTTGTAAATATAGCGAATTGCGATATATCTGTTTCCGGTCGCTAGTCGGCAACAAGAAACAGTTCTGTCGCATGTGTCGAGGCTGACGTTTTTCTGGTTCCTGTCCGTTCCCATGTCGAGGAGCATTAGTAGCAGACAAGAAGTGTAGCTGCACTCACGCCGTCCGTTGCTTCATTTCTCTGGCGCCATCCCATTATTGTTAATGTCGGCACTGGCACAAGAACAGACCTTCTTGGTATCCAGTCGTGTTTAGTGAAGAATCAGGTTTCTATTTGGGATCCAGTGACGATGCACATCTGGAAACCTGTCGGTGTTTTTCCAGTAAATCTTATGGCCAGTCCGCCTCTGCACACAATGCTCCTAATGGTGGCAGGCACCTTATCTATTTATGTGATAAAAGTGCTGCTTCATCGGGTCTTGAGTTGGATCTATTTCACGCTGGGATATATTCGGTTCACTTTCTGGCATCGGACAGAACCATAAACTCTGATGTCAGAAAAATATGTGCTTGACCGAATTCTCTCAAATATTCTGGTGAATTAAAAAAAATACATAGTTTCATGAAGCATAATTATGAGATATGAAAACCAAAAGTTAAGGGCTTGTCTGTCCCAATTCACTGAGGCCTCCGTAGCCGAGTGGTCATGAGCGAGAGTGCAGTAGCACATGCTCTTCAAGTAGACCAGGGTTCAAGACCATGACTGCCTAATATGGTCGATCTGCCAACCAGCACTGAACCAGCATGGCAGATTATGTTCCACTTCCCTCAACATGAATTGTTGAGGAGGCTTCCATCCTGTAGTGTACAGTATTGATAATGGCTACAATTTGACTACCCTGATAGTCAAACCTTCACAATAACTCTCAACTTGTTTTCAAGGCTGATGTCTTTGCAGTAATAAATCTCTCCTCCACAAGGGCAGATCTCATAACATGATGGGATCAGGGAAGCCAGCATGCTCCACTTTTTCCTTACACCAAAGAACCCTAAGCATACGCAATTGAATTCTGGTGTGGAGATGTCTCATTCAACTGATCCCCATATCAAAGAGTATTATTTTTTAAAAAAAATGAATTTTCGTAAACTAAGGCTTCTTCAAAGCTTTAGTGTTAGTATTATGGCTAAATGATACAAGGAATTAGGATATTTCTGCACCCACCAAAAAACAAATTTTAAAAAATTAGAAAAAAAATTTTCATTCTCATCATTTACCCATTGCCAAAAAATAGCTATCCAATTCCACTTCAAACTTTATCAAATTCTGAGCCTCAACCAGTGCCTAACAATTGATTCTAATGATTTCAACATGCTATCAAAAGGTAAACTTCATTAGGTACAGTCTTTTGTTTCCCCCAGAAAACTTATATGCGACTCCTAGTCTTTGATTCTTCGATTAATGAAAACATGGCCCCTCATTCATTTTGCTGATACCCTCTCAAGGCCTTATACACCTCAATCAAGTAGTCTCCCCCCCCCCAAGAGATGTATAGTTGGCAAACTTAGCAGTTTGCTAAGTTTGCCAACTATACACTGCAGGATCATTCTATTGGAATGAGAAGAAGCCTGAAAAACAAGATTCAGGATATTTCAGAGACTGCTGGGAGTCATTGCGGTACAAGTAAACACATGGGTTGTGTTAGGGTAGCTAAGAATAGAAATAGGTCCATGTATACTTGCGTGTACACCAATGCTAGGAGTTTAGTAAATAAATTTGATGAATTTGAGGTATTGCTCAAAACATCAAAGGCAGATATTGTTGGGATATCAGAGACTTGGTGTCACACAGATATAAGGAATGCAGAACTGGAATTAGGGGAGTACAACGTCTACAGAAAGGATAGACTGGATAGGAAGGGAGGAGGGGTTATGCTATTAGTTAAGAAATACATAAAATCCAAGGAAGTGAAGCCAGTGGACATCACTGGACAGTGCAGTGTCGAGTCAGTTTGGTGTGACATAAGCACTGGGAGATCAAAATTGAGAGTAGGAGTGTGCTATAGGCCTAATGACTCTGATGAGTATAATAAGAAACTCTACAGGGAAATAGAGTGGGCCAGTAAATCAGAGAGTCTTATAATGGGAGATTTTAATTTCCCAGATATTGACTGGAATTTGGGGGCTGGTCACTCACACACTGGCAAGGCTTTTGTGGATTTATTGGATGATTGTTTTCTACATCAGCATGTTCGGGAGGCAACTAGAGGGAGAAATACTCTTGATTTGATTATCAGCAGTGATTCTTCATGCATTAAGAATCTGCAGTTAAATGAACCACTAGGTGGCAGTGATCACAGTGTGCTGAAGTGTGATTTACTCAAAGAGGTAACTACCATTAGGGGTAAAGGGAAGGGTTATTGCTTTCGTAAAGGCGACTACGATGGACTGAGACAGTATTTAAATTCTATACAGTGGGACCAACTGATGATGTTACCAACAGCAAATGCAAAATGGGAAGCATTCAAAGAACTTATCTTCGAAGCTACTAGGCTTTACATACCAACTAAGAAATATTGTTCAAGGTTTAGGCCTAAATGGATGTCAAATGAACTGATGAGGCATATGGCAGAGAAGAAACATGCATGGGATACATACAAATTAACACATGACACAGAAGCCTATGATAGATACAAGTTGATCTGTAACCAAGTTACAAAGAAGGTTAGGCAGGCGAAGGCAGATTACGAGAAATCTTTAGCAAGGGATGCAAAGAAAAACAGCAAAGAGTTCTTTACTTACGTAAACTCTAGAAGGAAGGGGATGAATCAGATTGGTCCACTTGATATCGATGGGTCAACTGTTGATGATCCTGCTCAGGTAGCTAACAAACTAAATGAATATTTTGCATCGACATTCACACATGAGGAGTTATTTAGCGAGGGGAAAGCCAGAGGTGTATTCAACTCTAGCAGTAAGCTAGAGAATCTTGTAATAACTGAGAGTAAAGTGGAGGAGAAATTGTTGAAGATAAACACAAGAAAGGCACCCGGGGTGGATGGGATCGAACCAGTTATATTAAAGGAGGCAGCAGAGGAAGTAAGCAAACCCTTAGCCATAATTATGAGAGCTTCCTTGGACTCAGGGGAGGTACCCACAGACTGGAGATGTGCAAATGTGACCCCAATTCACAAAGGAGGATCAAAGGCTGACACAAGCAATTATAGACCTGTGAGTTTAACTTCTGTTCCAGAAAAATTAATGGAGCATGGTTTTGTTAAGGGGAAGTCTTGCCTGACCAATTTGATTGGATACTATGATGCAGTCACAAAGGAACTGGATGCAGGGAATAATTTTGATATTATATACTTGGATCTTAGAAAGGCTTTTGATACTGTTGCACATGGAAGACTGCTGCACAAATTGGAGCAGTGTGACATTGGAGGCAAATTGCTGCTGTGGATAAAGGGGTGGTTAAGGGGGAGAAAACAGAGAGTGGTAATCAATGGACACTGCTCATCGTGGACTAATGTTATTAGTGGAGTCCCTCAGGGCTCAGTGTTGGGTCCATTATTGTTTTCTGTATTCATAAATGATATTGATGATGGTATATCAAGCTTAATGTCGAAGTTTGCAGATGATACAAAGGTAGGCAGGGTTGTCAAGGACACTACCGACACTATGCTGCTGCAACAGGATCTGGAAAGGTTCAGCAGATGTGCTGAGAGGTGGCAAATGAAGTTTAACACTGACAAATGTAAAGTACTACACATGGGAAACAGCAACCCCCAGAGCAACGTATCAACTCTGTGATACTACACTGACAGTGGTAGAGAATGGAAGGTTGTGCAGGCAGATATGAAGTTCTCTGAGCAGTGCAGACGGGCTGCAAGAGTAGCTCATGGTGTATTGTCAATGATATATAGGAATTTTTCTAGCAGGGATAAGGAGGTGATTATTCCCTTGTATAAGGCAATGGTCAGGCCACACCTAGAGTACTGTATACAGGTCTGGAGGCCTCATTTCAAGAAGGATGTAGAGCTGGTGGAACGAGTACAGAGAAGGGCAACAAGATTAGTGAATGGAACAAAGGGGTGCTCTTACGAAGAAAGCTTAAGTTTTGCAAATTACAGTGTCTGGAGACTAGGCACCAGCGAAGTGATCTGATAGAGGTGTATAAAGCATTGAATGGTTTGAGCATGCTCAATGCTGATGGGATTCTTCCTCTCACTCAGAATAATCACCTGAGAGGGCATAAATTCAAATTGAGGAAAGACAGATGTAGGATAGACATGCAGAAATTTGCCTTTAGCCAGCGAGCGGTTGGTTGGTGGAACAGACTTCCATCCCTTGTCGTGGAAGTTGATAGCCTAAATAAGTTTAAGGCTCAGCTGGACAGGTATTTTGAACGAACAGAGGGGTGAAGTGGAAGTGGTTTTTTTTTTTTTTTTTTTGGCTGATGCTGCATAAGCTTGCTTTCTTGCATCAAATGCCTCTACTAATGCTAATGCTAATGATTTCAACATGCTATCCAAAGGTAAACTTCATTAGGTACAGCCTTTTGTTTCTCCCAGAAAACTTATATGCGACTCCTAGTCTTTGATTCTTCGATTAATGAAAACATGGCCCCTCATTCATTTTGCTGATACTCTCTAAAGGCCTTATATACCTCAATCAAGTAGTCTCCCCCCCCCCAAGAGATGTATAGTTGGCAAACTTAGCAGTCCACATCTACATCATATACACCGATGAGCCAAAACATTATGACCACCTAGCTAATATGATGTTGGTCCTCCATGTGCAGCCAAAGCAGCTCGTACCCGGTGAGGCATGGATGCTACAAAATTTCTAAATGTGTCTTGTGGTATCTGGTACCAAAGGGTAACCAGCAGATCCTTTAACTCCTATAAGGTCTGTGGTTGAAACACCGCAGATGAGAGTTGCTGTTCCAACACAAACCACAGAAGCTCGATGGGATTGATGTCTGGAGAATTTGGAGGCCAGGGCAATATCTGGAAGTCTTCATGTTCTGCAAACCAATCTCGAACAATCCAGGTAGTGCGGCATGGCTCATTATCCTGCTGAAAGACGTCACTGCCAGAGGGGAAGACCATTGCCACAAAAGTGTTTTCATCCCACGGTACATCCAGGCGGAATCACATCCCCAGGTAAACAGCATCCACATGGTGTAACAGGAAACGTGATTCATCGGAACACATGACCTCCCAATCACTCAAGGGTGTTTCAATGCTCACGTGCCCATTGTAGGCACTGTCACTGATGAACTGTAGTTAGCATGGGCACTCAAAGCAGCTTGCGGCTAAATAGCCCCATTTTCAGCAAGGTTTGATATACTGTCTTGTGACACATTACTCCCATCACCAGCATTCCAATTACCGGCGAGTTGCACCACAGTTGCCCTTCTGTTGGCATGTACCATCTGGGAGAGCTTTTACTCACCTCGAGCAACAATGAGCTGTGGTCGTCCAAAACCACGCCAGCAGTTCGTGGGTTCCCCCTCCTGGGACCACTTTCAGTAAGTACTAACCACGGTTGATTGTGAGCATCCCATCAGCCATGCGGTTTCGGATATGCTCGTCTGCCCATTACAATTTGGCCTTTGTTAAACTCGCTTGTCCGCTGCCTTTCCCATCTGAAGAACAAGAGTAACATTGATTAACGGATCTCAGTATTAGGTGTTTTTTATTCCATGTCCCAACCCGCACATGTGCTGTAGTTCACCTACAGTTGCTTCGATCTGCATGACGACTTGCTGGTCATAATTTTTTGGTTAATCGGTGTAGATATCAACTTCAGTCCACTAACTGCATGAAAAATTTCTGTCTAATCGAATTGTAACCAGTCTTTTCATGAAGAACCATTTTAACTCTTCTCTCCCTTATAACTAACTCCTGAATTTCTGTTCCCTAGGTGAAAAACCTTACATTTTGAACAGTAAAGTTCAGTTGCCATTTTAAGATCATTTGTGCAACTAATCCAAATCATTTTGAAGAAAAATGGCCAGGTTCTGGTAGTTAACTGCCCTTTCTATTTTTGAATCAGCAAACTTCGACAACTTCCTCTACACTTCATTAGTATCATTCAGGAAGATGAGAAACAGAAGAGCTCCAATACTAATCCCCTGTAGGACTCGACTCACTAATAGTCCACACTGAAGAAAGCCCATTTATGGTTACTCCATCCTATTTTTGGCTAGCCTTTGATCAAACAAAGGATTTTACCAATAACCCATAGGTTTCAGGTGACTTGATTACAGACAAAATTAGTCTGTAATCAAGTCACAAAGGAGGATAGACAAGTTAAGGCACATTATGAGAAGTCAGGGGCAAAAGAATGCAAAGAACAACAGAAAATACTTCTATTCTTAAATTAACAGTAGAAGGAAGAGGTTGAATTACGTTAGACCACTTGATGTCAATGGGTTATCTGTTAATGACAAATTGAATAGGTATTTTGCATCTATATTCACAGTTCTTTAAGGAAGAGAATGCCAGAAATTTATCAAATGCTAATGGGGAGCTAAATGATTTTGTGATTACTGTAAGGAAAGTGGAAGAGAAATTGTTGAAGATAAACATACAAAAATGACTAGTGTGGGTGGAATAAATTTAGTTATATTAAGAGAGGCAGCAAAGGAGGTAAGCAAACCCTTAGCCATAATTATGAAAGCATCCTTGGATTCTGAAGAGGTCCCTATGGACTAGAGATGTGCAAATAAATCTCCAATTCATAAAGGGGGATCAAAAGGTGACTGAATAATTACAGATCTGTTAGCTTAATATCTGTTCCCGAGAAAATAATGGAGCCACTGGTTCAAAACGTAATGCAGAATCATCTAGACAAGAATGGAATTATACTGCAGTTGCAGCATGGATTTATTAAAGATTGGTCTTCTCTGATTGGATACTATAATGGGTGACCAAGGAACTGGATGCAAAAAAATAATTCTGATATGCAAACTATGGCATTAACATATCACATTGCTATATTACACTCAGGGTAGTGGAAAATGAAGACCTGGGGGTAATTGTAGGTGGTAGATGACTTTCATCAACCGGTGAAATACCACCACTTTGCTTATTGGAGGCTTGAAGAGGTGAAACCCATGTTTAGTCTCTAGAGCAAAGTTTCCGGCATCCCCCTCCCCCCATACTTCTCCTTCAACCCATGCACGGTACTAAGTACTATAGGTTTTGATATCTTTCGTGTTTGGGGTTTTCATAAAAAAAAAAATTGTGCAGTCAGATATGAAATTCTCTGAGCAATGCAGACAGGGTGCCAGCACAGCTCATGGGATTTTGTCAATGATCTACAGAAACTTCGCTAGCAAGTATAAGGAGGGAATAACCATTTTAACATAGTTCTGACCTCTTGTCACTGTTTCTTCATAGTTAGAAAGTCTTTCAGCTATAAAGATCATCACAAAGTACATTCCCACTCTCGTTAGTCTATTCCCTCTGTCTTTATTACAGAATATATTTCCAGTTTCCCTTGCAATGGAAACTTCCTGCTAAATCTACCTATGGAACCAGAGCTTTCTGTACTGAAAGATCATCCTGGGGTTGGATTCAGGAGAGTGACACCCAACAGAGAATTAGCAACTTGGGAATTGGAAATTTTTCTTTAGTGCATCAACTTGTGTTCTCAGAAACTGAATTTTGCCTAACAATAGACTGACTTGTAATTTAAGGTTGTCACACTCCATACATCTAACACGCACAAAAAAAAAAAAAAAAATCACCAGCTAAAGGAAGTTCTGCATACATGTGACAGCCAGTACAAGAAAAAAGGCCATAACTCATAGGTGAACTGCCAGCAACAATTTCTCCATCAGTCATGATATCGTGACATGTTATGCATATCTTAGTTCTGTTTAGGTAAAGATTTTTAAATGACAAAAATATCAAAATAAGCACTAATGTAATACCTTAAAATTATGACTAGTGCAGCATCACGAGTACTGTATAGAGTGCTATTAGGCTGCATCATGAGTACTGTATAGACTGCATCATGAGTACTGTATTAGGCTGCATCTTGAGTACTGTATAGATACCTGCAGGCCTCACTTGAGGATGCAGATCTGCTAGAATGGGTGCAGAGAAGGGCAACCAGATTGGTGAAGGGAACAAAAAGGTGCTCTTATGAAGAAAGGCTCAGTTCTGCAAATTGCAGTGTCTGGAGACTAGGCACCTGCAAGGAGATCTGACTGAGGTGTTTAAGGCCTTGAATGGATTAAGTAAGCTAAATGTTGATGGCATTCTTCCTCTTTCTTAGACTACGCCCACACACAAGGTGGAATCAATTCATAATGAGCAAGGACAGTTGCAGGATAGATGTGTAAAAATTTGCCTTGACAGTGGGTGGTTGATTGTCAGAACAAACTTCCATCTGTTGTTTTGGAACTGTGTGGTTTGAATAAATTCAAGGAAGAACTAGACAATTTCTTAGAGGGTATGGATGAAGTGTGTAATCATTTTTTTTTTTTTTCTGATGCTTTATAAGCTTGCTTTCTTGCATCATTTGCTAATACTGTACTAATACTAATACTTAACCCCAAGCTGCTCCAGTTTGTATTCATGGAGAACCATCTCAAAGGTTGACTAAAGTTAAAGTAAAGAATGTCAAAGTTGTTTCTTGCATGTAACTGTTCATCATAATAATTAACTAGGGTGGTCAGACAAGGCTTTCCCTTCACAAACCATGTAATGCAGTGGTCTCAAACTGGCGGCCCCCGAAGCAATTTTTCACGGCCCACAAATACATTTCAATTATGTATTTGTTATAAATACAATGCTTATATTCACTCTCATTTTGTTATAAAAAAAAAATCCGGCCTGTCAGCTGCTTTCAGATCGTGCATTCGGCCCACATGCAATTTGAGTTTGAGACCACTGATGTAATGCATTAAAGATACCATTCCTAGAGAGATAGTTCTACTTGTATACTTCACCACAAATTCCATGCTCTTTCTTACCACTGAAGTCAAACTCACTGGACGACACTTGCCCATAATGTCTTTTGTACTTCTTTGTGGATTGCAGACATTAGCACTTGTTAAGTCCAGAAATATTGTGCCATAGTGCAATGATAATGTAATTAACATTGTAAATGGATTATAATCTCACATGCAGCCTTTTTTAAATATAATAGGAATTATATATAATTCCTATTTAAATATAATGTATGCTGTCCACTCTTAGAGAATTAACTCTGCTCAGCTTCTGTAGTTTTTCTCAAAGTTCTGACCTCTTGTCGCTGTTCCTTCATAGTTTTAAAGTCTTTCAGCTATAAAGATCATCACAAAGTACATTCCCTCTTTCATTAGTCTATTCCCTCTATCTTTATTACAGAATATATTTCCAGTTTCCCTTGCAATGGGAACTTCCTGCTAAAATTACCTACGGAACCAGAGCTTTCTGCATTGAAAGATCATTCTGGAGTTGGATTCAGGAGAGTGTCACCCAACAGAGAATTAGCAACTTGGGAATTAGAAATTTTTCTTTAGGGCATCAACTTGTGTTCTCAGAAACTGAATTTTGCCTAACAATAGACTGACTTATAATTTAAGGTTGTCACACTCCGTACATCTAACACACACACACACACAAAAAAAAAAAAATCACCAGCTAAAGGAAGTTCTGCATACAATGTGACAGCCAGTACAAGAAAAAAGGCCATAACTCATAGGTAACTGTCAGCGACAATTTCTTCATCAGTCATGATATCATGACATGCATATCTTAGTTCTGTTTAGGTAAAGATTTTTAAATGACAAAAATATCAAAATAGGAACTAATTTTAAAAAATTTAAAACCTTAAAATTATGACTAATGCAGCATTTTGTCATAATCCCATCACAGAGTCTCCTTCCTGATATAAAAGATACAGGAGTGCTTCACATCCTCCCCAATGAGAATGCACACAGCATCAGTTTCAAGACAATCTCATGTCTCACACAGAGGTCCCTTTCCTAATGTCTTCTATGCAGTTTGTCTTGTAAGTACCATATTTATGACTCCTGAAAGCCAGAGGTGGGGGAGAGATTCCTGTCTGTCATCTCCCTGCAACATCTCCATTGTTAAGGACAGACAGCAATTATCCTGTGATAACTCTCAATTTGACTCTGAACTTGTTTTAGACTCCTTTCCTGTGCTTTTATTTGTTGTGCTGAAATACATATTGAAATTACCATTTTGACACATTTAAGGTTTTGGGCACCTCTGCTTGTAACTGTTTGCCATCATCTAGCCAATGGCCATCCACAACTCTGAATCTTCCAAACAGCTACATTACATTCTACAAAAAAGGAAGTCTAATTAGATGCATTTATATTATGTTAGATTAGGAATGGTGCTGAAATGACATTATGAATTATATTAAATTACATTAGAGTGTCAAATTTAATGCAAAAAATTAATTATTTAAAAAAGCATGGTTCTAGCTTCGACTTCTGACTAGCACATATTTCCCACAAATTTGTGAAAATATTCACAATTTCATAGGTTCATTGGTTCATATGTTCATTAAAATTCTCACTACATTGTAATTAGAATCTCACATACTTATTTAAATCATATATATAGATATCCACATAAGAAAATTGGCAATACTGGCAAGTATAGCCAATTTTCTGGTCAACTTTATCTACACCTCCCATAGAAAAGTTATAGTCACAAACTACTTTGGGTCTCTTAACTACTCCTGTTCAAGTTTCTATTTCACTGTGCTAATTTCCTTCAGAATATAAGCAATGTGAATTTTAATATGGCTTCTCATGAGTAACAAATACAGTATACACGATGGTAGCGAGTCAAAAATCTGTTAGACACCAACTTTGGGTAGTCCAATGCCTATAGGCCACCTACCAAGTTTGCAGTTAACTAATTATGATAGTCTCAGTTAAAATACTCCTGCAAAATTTGCCCTATTCAGAAAGTTTGAGTCAAAGGTTTGTTAATAAAAATAGCCTTGCTATCTAGATTTGGTTGTCAAGAGCTTTTCCAGTTTCACCAGAAGAAAAGATCTCAAGCATGGTATTGTTTCTTCATCTGGCTTAATATCCTCTCATACTCAGCATTTCTGTGAGGAACTAAAAGTTCCTCACAGAAATGCTTTCCTTGAGTTCATTAATTTGCCGTGTTTTCTAAACTTATTTTGGACCATGAACACTGGATCTCTACAAAAATCAGTGTTACTCACTAGTGGTTGCCTGTTATACTTTTCAATTTGGAAACTTTGAAAAGTGCTCATATGGCTTTTCTCATCACTTTTAACCTCTTCTTTAAATAGACCTGTCAGAGGTTGCCAATGTTCTAAGTCTAGGGAAATTTATCCAAAGAGAGCCAACATGTAAACACATGGGTCAAAATCTTTTTTTATTTCAATGGCATGCATTAATTGAAACTGTTTCAATCTGTCTTTCCTCTTATCATTTCTTTCTCAATAGTAGTAAATGTCCAAAAAATATTCATCTAGTTTCAGATGAATTTCCTCTTTTCAGCACACAAATTAGCCAAATGATATGGGCAGCCTATTACCAACCAGTGTTCTATCTCCTCTTTTAACCTCTTCCTGGAACATTTTATCCCTGAAAATGTGCCATAACGAATTGACTATTATTATTTTACAGATTAAAAGTATGCATCATGAGAATACTCATTGTATAGTGTTTTTTTGTGTTTTTTATAATTTTTTAATAGAAAATACATGGGAGTAATTAACCCACTTGGGCTAACCCAAACGGGTTAAGTTGTCTCAAGTATGCCAAAAAGTGTGAAAATTATACAGATTTTTTTTTAATAAATTAGCACTTGAGATAAAAAGAAAGGAACAGAAAAACACAAAAAAATGCAAACTTACTTTATTCTCTGAAAGACAAATTGAATTCCATAAAGGCATTCCATAAAAAAAAAAAAAAAAAAAAATGGCATTTCATGAAAAACAAACAGTAATTTTACTTGGTGTGGCAGGTCTTGAAGCAAGGAGTGATGCAAAGGCCAATTTCACATGTTTCACACATGTAGCATGTCTCCTTTCGAACTTTCTTGCCATCTCTGCTCCGCTTTTTGGAGTATACCCGACAAGTTCTAGTTGGAAACTTTTTCTTCTCGGTGGAATATCAATGGGGTAGTGGCCTGGTGAATAGCAAGTTGGGTGGGATGTTGAGGACAGTCTTCCCTTTCTAACTGGTGGAATTTGCAGGTGATATTTCTTGATAATTTCATTAATCAGGTCCAATCTGAAATCAAATATGAAAGAGCTTTTTGGCCATCTGAAATCGTGGCTTTATACAGTAGAAATGAATTCCACACAGCTAGGTCCATTAGGTAAAAGAAAACCTTCCTGTATTATTTTTTAATCCGTTTCCTGGGCAGGGGATAGTTCGCCAAATGCTGGTCAACTTTATCTACATCTCACATGGAAAAGTTATAGTCACAAACTACTTTGGGTCTCTTCACTACTCCTGTTTGAGTTTCTATTTCTTCCTGAGAAGGATTATGGACCATAGATAAAAACACTACATCTTTTTATCTTTCCAACGTAAGGCCATAACTTTCCCTCTCTGAAAAGCAGCAACCTGTTGCCTTTTCAGCTTTTCCATCTTCAGAATTTCGGGCATTTCCTTTCTGTTTAGTCTCAATGTACCATAAACATCAGTTTTCTTTATGATGAGAATATCAGCTAATTGGGGACTGGTATAATAATTGTCAACTGTGAGGTAATATCCTTTTCGAAACAGAGGCTTTATGAGAGTCAAAACCACTTGCGTAGACATTGGAAGACCAATAAAGTCTGAATCCATTTCTGTGCCTTTTCCTACATATATTATGAAAGTCCAAACATAGCCACTTTTTGATTCACACAAAATATAATACTTTATGCCAAACTTTGACTGCTTTAATGGCATGTACTGCACCCAACCAAGTCTTCCTTTGTACAGCATCAAGCCTTCATCTATTGTTATGTCGCTTTTAGGAACATAGAGACTTCTAAATTTATTAAAGAAGCAATAGACATCATAAATCTGGTTTAGTTTTGGATTTGGATACATATTTGCATCATATGACTCTATCTGAGAAATGAAGGCATTGTTTTATCTTTTTATAATGCCTAAAAACCATTGTAGTTCCAAACACTGGTGTCTCAAGTAATGGCTTTTTTGACAGTGCATATATTCTTCAGGCTTTACACAATACCTTGCAGCATTTTCAGAGCAAAAAATACTGTTATTTCAGCATGCATCACTGGAGTCCAACTAGAATCATGAGCACCACTTTGTTTTGCAAATTTATTAGTCTCAGAGAACACTAGATTGATTAGTTCTTCATCAAAAAATAAAGCAAAAAAGTCTATGGGAGTCATTTCATCTGTATTGCTTTCGATGCGCAAACCTGGCTATGCAACAAATGGAAATCTTGGAGGTGGCAGGGGGAGGTCTTTAGTGCAATCAATTTTGCAGCACTGTCTAGCATCTAAAACACTGACATCATCATCTTCTTCATCTGAATCAAAACCTGAAACAGATTTATCAGAATCGGATTCACCAGACGTTTCCAATTCACTATATGAATTGTCACTAATCTCTTCTTCACTACTCAATATATGTTTGTTATTTGGTTTTTAGGAGCATTAGCAACTAAAGCCATATTGCTCCGAAAATATGTGGTGGTCATTCCCTGACCTTTCCACATCCTCCGTATTTAGTGGTGACGGGCTTGAACCCCGGTCTGATCAAGAAGCAAGTGTTATGCACTGCTGCTCCTTCCCACCTGGCTACAGAGGCACCTACTCAATATATTGTCAGGGAAACGGGGAACATGCTTTGTAAAAAGGATAGGTGGAATAGGACCAGGGTATGTCTGCCAGGGGCAAAGGTTGATGACGTTGTAGAGCGGATATCATCTTTTAAGGGCACAAAAGGTGATATAGTTGTACATGTTGGCACTAATGATATTAAGAGTAGGAGACCGGCGGAATTACTTAGCAAGTACAGGTCACTGTTGAAAAAAAGCCGTGAATTAGGGTTGAACTTGAAAGTGTCTGCAATTCTGCCCAGACACGATAGGAGGGAGTATATGATGAGAGCCTTGTCGATCAATTCGGCCCTGGAGGGATTGTGCAAGGCTCAAGGGGTAGAATTTTTTTCAGCCTGGACTGTACTTGTTAACAGGAGAGATTGCTTCTACAGGGATGGGATACACTTAAATAGAAAGGGTGCAAGAATTTTTGCTGATGCTGTCGAGGCAGTGTTAGGTGGGTCGGAAAACTGCTAGTTGGGGGGGATACAAGGACTAATAGATTAACAGTAGCCACTGGCAGAGGTGGAAGTGATTCTTGCACTGCTTCTATTCAAATGAGCAGAAGTCTGAAAAACAAGATGCAGGATATTTCAGAGACTGCTGGTAGTCATTGCGTTACAAGTAAACACATGGGTTGTGTTAGGGTAGCTAAGAATAGAAACAGGTGCATGTATACCTGCGTGTACACCAATGCTAGGAGTTTGGTAAATAAATTTGATGAATTTGAGGTATTGCTCAAAACATCAAAGGCAGATATTGTTGGGATATCAGAGACGTGGTGTCACACAGATATAAGTAATGCGGAACTGGAATTTGGGGAATACAATGTATATAGAAAGGATAGACAGGACAGGAGGGGAGGAGGGGTTATGCTATTAATTAAGAAACACATAAAGTCAAAGGAAGTGAAGCCAGTTGACATCGATGGACAGGGCAGTGTCGAGTCAGTTTGGTGTGACATAAGCATAGGGAAATCAAATTTGAGAGTAGGAGTGTGCTATAAGCCTAATGACTCTGATGAGTATAATAATATATTGTACAGGGAAATAGAATGGGCCAGTAAATCAGAGAGTCTTATAATGGGGGATTTTAATTTCCCAGATATTGACTGGAATTTGTGGGTTGGTCACTCGCACACTAGCAAGGCTTTTGTGGATTTATTGGATGATTGTTTTCTACATCAGCATGTTCGTGAGGCAACAAGAGGGAGCAATACTCTTGATCTGATTATCAGTAGTGATTCTTCATGCATCAAGAACCTGCAGATAAATGAACCACTAGGTGGCAGTGATCACAGTGTGTTGAAGTGGGATTTACTCAAGGAGGTAACTACCATCAGAGGTAAAGGGAAGGGTTTTTGTTTTCGTAAAGGCGACTATGATGGTCTGAGACAGTATTTAAATTCTATACAGTGGGACCAACTGATGATGTTACCAACAGCAAACTCAAAATTGGAAGCATTCAAGGAACTAATCTTGGTGGCTACCAGGCTTTACATACCAACTAAGAAATATTGTTCAAGGTTTAGGCCTAAATGGTTGTCAGATGGACTAGTGAGACATGTGGCAGAGAAGAAAAATGCATGGGATACATACAAATTAATGGGTGACATGGAAGCCTATGATAGATATAAGTTGGTCTGTAACCAAGTCACAAAGGTGATTAGGCAGGCAAAGGCAGACTACGAAAAATCCTTGGCAAAGGATGCAAAGAAAAACAGAAAGGAGTTCTTTACATACTTGAACTCGAGAAGGAAAGGGATGAATCAGATTGGTCCACTGGATATTGATGGTTCAACAATTGAGGATCCTGCTCAGGTGGCTAACAATCTAAACGAGTATTTTGCATCTACATTCACGCATGAGGAGTTATTCAGGAAGGAGAATGATGTAGGTAAAGTAAACATTGGCAGTGAGCTGGATGATTTTGTAATAACTGAGAGGAAAGTGGAGGAGAGATTGTTGAGGATAAACATAAAAAAGGCACCTGGGGTGGATGGGATCTATCCAGTTATATTAAAGGAGGCAGCAAAGGAAGTATGCAAACCCCTAGCCATAATTATGAGAGCTTCTTTGGACTCAGGGGAGGTACCCATAGACTGGAGATGTGCAAATGTAACCCCAATTCACAAAGGAGGATCAAAGGCTGACACAAGTAATTATAGACCTGTTAGTTTAACTTCTGTTCCAGATAAATTAATGGAGGCACTGGTTAAAGAAGCACTGCAGGATCATCTAGACAAGAATTCAGTTATAGCTCAGACGCAGCATGGTTTTGTTAAGGGCAGGTCTTGCCTGACCAGTTTGATTGGATACTATGATGTAGTCACAAAAGAACTGGATGCAGGGAATAACTTTGATATTATATATCTGGATCTTAGAAAGGCTTTTGATACTGTTGCACATGGAAGACTGCTGCACAAATTGGAGCAGTGTGGCATTGGAGGCAAATTGCTGCTATGGATAAGGGGATGGTTGAGTGGCAGAAGACAGAGAGTGGTAATCAATGGACACTGCTCAACGTGGACTAATGTTATTAGTGGAGTTCCTCAAGGTTCAGTGTTGGGTCCATTGTTGTTTTCGGTGTTTATGAATGATATTGATGATGGGATATCAAGTTTAATGTCTAAGTTTGCAGATGATACAAAGGTTGGCAGGGTCGTTAAGGACACTACTGACGCTATGCTGCTGCAACAGGATCTGGAAAGGTTGAACAGATGGGCTGAGAGGTGGCAAATGAAGTTTAACATTGACAAATGTAAAGTACTACATATGGGTAACAGTAACCCCAGAGCAATGTATCAACTCTGCGGTACTACACTGACAGTGGTGGAGAATGAAAAGGACCTGGGGGTAATTGTGCAGGCAGATATGAAGTTCTCTGAGCAGTGCAGACGAGCTGCAAGAGTAGCTCATGGTGTCTTGTCAATGATATACAGGAATTTTTCTAGCAGGGATAAGGAGGTGATTATTCCCTTGTATAAGGCAATGGTTAGGCCACATCTTGAGTACTGTATACAGGTCTGGAGGCCTCATTTCAAGAAGGATGTAGAGCTGCTGGAACGGGTACAGAGAAGGGCAACAAGATTAGTAAATGGAACAAAGGGTTGCTCTTACGAAGAAAGGCTTAAGTTTTGCAAATTACAGAGTCTGGAGACTAGGCACCGGCGAGGTGATCTGATAGAGGTGTATAAGGCTTTGAATGGTTTGAGCATGCTCAATGCCAATGGGATTCTTCATCTTTCTCAGAATAATCACCTGAGAGGGCATAAATTCAAATTGAGGAAGGACGGATGTCGAATAGATGTGCGGAAATTTGCCTTTGGCCAGCGGGTGGTTGGTTGGTGGAACCGACTTCCATCACTTGTTGTTGAAGTTGATAGCCTAAACAAATATATAAATAAACTGAAAAAATAAAGTGGAACACACAAGCAATAATCATGAACTAACTACATTCTGACACACGGCCGCCGCAAATGAATAGGCTAGGTAAGTGTCGCTTACGGGCGGCAATTCAAGAGGGCACTGAAATATTTTTCAATATTGTTTTCTGATTGGTTCACGCTTATCAGTATTTAGGACGGCAAATTTTATTTTTCTTACTGGCGGCACATAGGAACACGTACTACTGTTCTGACATTGCAGTACAATATAAGTAAAATGAAAGCCAGTCATCTGCTGCGAGCCATAAGAAAATCCCGAGAAATCTCAGGCATTTATCTGGCTAATTTTGCATTAATTAGATAAATGCCCGAGAAAATATGTTTCAGTCCTAAATTTTGAGGTATTATTGTTTGCTTTTATCCCGAGATATTTCGTGTAGTTCTGAATAACTTTTAAAACTAAAAATGAGGTATCTCAGGATAATCTATGAAGGGGTTAATACCCTTGCTACTCTAGTCTTTAGGCCTATCATAATAGGGGAATTAACAATATTAAGTGCTAGACAATTTCCTAAAAGAATCCCAGGCTATCCAATACTGTAACCCAGTGGTTCTCAAAGTGGGTGCTACAGCACCCTAGGGTGCTGCAATCTTTATAGGGGTGCCACTATAAAGCATCAGTTGATTACATCGTGATTACATTGATTACATCAAATTTAGCATCGGCTGATTACATCGTGGCTGTCGCCACAAAAGGTCATTGAATTTCATGCAACTGTGTAAATTAGAAGTTGTCATGAAATAATTGCTGACCACATCAGTGTTTATGTACATACACCTACATATACAGAACAGCCAAGCCATCCATCGCGTACACTGTATTTGAAACAGCACCACCTTACAAAATATTCTGCCAGCACCCATTGCACCTGGTGCTGGGGGTGCTGAGAATTTTTCATAATGGATTTAGGGTGTCTTCACATTAAAAAGTTTGAGAACCACTGCTGTAACCCATAGAGCATATATGTCTTATATACAGTATTGTGTCATACTTCATTTTTAATTGGCCTTGCACTACACAAAAAAAAATATGGCAAATACTCCACGTAACTTTGAAGGGTTTCACATATTTCACACAACACAGATTAGCACACTTGATGACCAATTTGTTAAACAGCCAATGTTAACCAATTCAAAATAAACAGAAACTCATGGAATCCTTAAAATATTCTGAATGTAATGGCAAAGCTGTAGTATTTACAGCTATACTATTTTCATAAGAAAATGGCAGAGGAAAAACGACGTTATGATGAGAAGGGGTAAAAATGAGTAGAAAATACAAAATTTCTATCATAAAACTGGATAGTTGACATGCGTGAGGGTGTTTCGAAATTACACTAACAATTATAGGGACAGTTCTAGATACCTAAACACGTGGTTTATACGAATAAAAATTTTGTCAGTAATTTAGAAACACCCTGTATAATGCAGTAGCACAAACATTTGAGTGGGCCCATGGTTTGCCACCCATGTGACTGCTAGATATAGTTAACAATCACATTCATTGTTCAAATAAATAATTATAAACTCAACTGATCTAGTCATCAATCCAGAGTATAAATGTTTTTTTTTTTTTTTTTTTTTTTTAATTCCAATGATACTGGAATTTATACAACTATTATTAGGGGTGTTCAAATAGGGATCTATATACTGCTAAAACTAATACATATAGATTTCTAAATTTGTTTCAATTATATTTAAACAAATTTTCTATCAAACTCAATGAAGTATATTTTTGATTGCTACTGCAGATAGTTTGCTGTAGTCCCATGCTAGAATACATACACTGATGAGACAAAACATTATGATCAGTGAGTCGTTATGCACATCGAAGCAAATGCAGGTGAACTACAGCGCATGTGCAGGTCAGGACACAGTATAAAAAACACCTGATACTGAGTTCCATTAATCAGTGTTACTCTTGTTCTTCAGATGGGAGAGGCAGCAGACTTAAGCGAGTTTGACAAAGGCCAAACTGTAATTGCCAGACGACTCGGTCATATCCAAAACGGCACCGCTGGTGGGATGCTCACAGTCAGCCGTGGTTAGTAACTACCAAAAGTGGTCCGAGGAGGGGGAACCCACGAACCACCAGCAAGGTGTTGGACAACCATAGCTCATCAATGCTCGAAGTGAGCGAAGGCTCTCCCGGTTGGTACATGGCAACAGAAGGGTGACTGTGGCAAAACTCATCGGTAATTAGCATTAGCATTAGTAGAGGCATTTGATGCAAGAAAGCAAGCTTATGCAGCATCAGCCAAAAAAAAAAAAAAAAAAAAACCCACTTCCACTTCACCCCTCTGTTTGTTCAAAATACCTGTCCAGCTGAGCCTTAAACTTATTTAGGCTATCAACCTCCACCACAAGGGATGGGAGTCTGTTCCACCAACCAACCACCCGCTGGCTAAAGGCAAATTTCCGCACGTCTATCCTACATCTGTCTTTCCTCAATTTGAATTTATGCCCTCTCAGGTGATTTTTCTGAGCTAGAGGAAGAATCCCATCAGCATTGAGCATGCTTAAACCATTCAAGGCTTTATACACCTCTATCAGATCACCTCGCTGGTGCCTAGTCTCCAGACACTGTAATTTGCAAAACTTAAGCCTTTCTTCGTAAGAGCACCCCTTTGTTCCATTCACTAATCTTGTTGCCCTTCTCTGTACTCGTTCCAGCAGCTCTACATCCTTCTTGAAATGAGGCCTCCAGACCTGTATACAGTACTCTAGGTGTGGCCTGACCATTGCCTTATACAATGGAATAATCACCTCCTTATCCCTGCTGGAAAAATTCCTGTATATCATTGACAATACTCCATGAGCTACTCTTGCAGCCCGTCTGCACTGCTCAGAGAACTTCATATCTGCCTGCACAACCACCCCCAAGTCCCTTTCATTCTCTACCACTGTCAGTGTAGTACCACAGAGTTGATATGTTGCTCTGGGGTTGCTGTTTCCCATGTGTAGTACTTTGCATTTGTCAATGTTAAACTTCATTTGCCACCTCTCAGCCCATCTGCTCAACCTTTCCAGATCCTGTTGCAGCAGCATAGTGTCAGTAGTGTCCTTGACAACCCTGCCAACCTTTGTATCATCTGCAAACTTGGACATTAAGCTTGATATACCATCATCAATATCATTTATAAATACAGAAAACAATAATGGACCCAACACTGAGCCCTGAGGGACTCCACTAATAACATTAGTCCACGATGAGCAGTGTCCATTAATTACCACTCTCTGTCTTCTCCCCCTCAACCACCCCTTTATCCATAGCAGCAACTTGCCTCCAATGCCACACTGCTCCAATTTGTGTAGCAGTCTTCCATGTGCAACAGTATCAAAAGCCTTTCTAAGATCCAAGTATATAATATCAAAGTTATTCCCTGCATCCAGTTCTTTTGTGACTGCATCATAGTATCCAATCAAGTTGGTCAGGCAAGACTTCCCCTTAACAAAACCATGCTGTGTCTGAGCTATAACTGAAGTCTTGTCTAAATGATCCTGCAGTGCTTCTTTAACCAGTGCCTCCATTAATTTTCCTGGAACAGAAGTTAAGCTCACAGGTCTATAGTTACTTGTGTCAGCCTTTGATCCTCCTTTGTGAATTGGGGTCACATTTGCACATTTCCAGTCTATGGGTACCTCCCCTGAGTCCAAGGAAGCTCTCATAATTATGGCTAAGGGTTTGCTTACTTCCTTTGCTGCCTCCTTTAATATAACTGGATAGATCCCATCCACCCCGGGTGCCTTTCTTGTGTTTATCTTCAACAGTTTCTCCTCCACTTTACTCCCAGTTATTTCAAGATTCTGTAGCTTACTGCTAGAGTTGAATACACCTCTGGCATTCCCCTTGCTGAATAACTCCTCATGTGTGAATGTCGATGCAAAATATTCATTTAGTTTGTTAGCTACCTGAGCAGGATCATCAACAGTTGACCCATCAATATCAAGTGGACCAATCTGATTCATCCCCTTCCTTCTAGAGTTTACATAAGTAAAGAACTCTTTGCTGTTTTTCTTTGCTTCCCTTGCCAAAGATTTCTCGTAATCTGCCTTCGCCTGCCTAACCTCCTTTGTAACTTGGTTGCATATCAACTTGTATCTATCATAGGCTTCTGTGTCATGTGTTAATTTGTAAGTATCCCATGCATTTTTCTTCTCTGCCATATGCCTCATTAGTTCATCTGACATCCATTTTGGCCTAAACCTTGAACAATATTTCTTAGTTGGTATGTAAAGCCTAGTAGCTTCCAAGATAAGTTCTTTGAATGCTTCCCATTTTGAATTTGCTGTTGGTAACATCATCAGTTGGTCCCACTGTATAGAATTTAAATACTGTCTCAGTCCATCGTAGATGCCCGAGTATGTGTGCGTCGTTAATTGGAATGCTGGTGATGGGAGTAATGTGTCACAACACACAGTACATCGAACCATGCTGAAAATGGGGCTGGGTAGCTGCAGGCCACTCCAAGTGCCCATGCTAACCACGGTTCTTCAGCGACAAGCACCTACAATGGGCACGTGAGCATTGAAACTGGACCTTAAGTGATTGGAAGAAGGTTGCCTGGTCCGATGAATCACGTTTCCTGTTGCACCATGTGGATGGCCGGGTACATGTGTGGCATTTACCTGAATGGTAAATGCCGCACACACGGGGAAGTGATGGCACCTGGATGCACTGTGGGATGAAAACAAGCCGGTGGCGGCGGTGTCATGCTTTGGGTGATGTTTTGCTGGGATACCCTAGGTCCAGTCATCCATGTGGACAGCCGAGTATGTGTGCGTCGTTTTCCTGTGGAAGTGATGGCGAATGGATGCACCGTGGGACGAAAGCCGGTGGTGGAGATGTCATGCTTTGGGCGATGTTTTGCTGGGATACCCTAGGTCCAGTCATCCATGTACCGGGCACCCTGATGTCTACCACCTACCTAAACATCATTGCTGACCAGGTGCACCCTTTTGTGGCAACGATCTTCCCCTCTGGTGGTGCCATCTTTCAGCTGGATAATGCACCATGCCACATTGCCCGGATTGTTCGAGACTGGTTCGCAGAACCAGTCTCGAACAATCCCTGGCCTCCAAATTCCCCAGACATCAATCCCATTGAGCATCTGTGGTTTGTGTTGGAACAGCATCTGCGGCATCTCAATCACGGACCTTACAGGTGTTAAAGGATCTGTTGGTTACATGTTGGTATCAGATACCACTAGACACATTTAGAAAAGTTGTAGAGTCCATGCCCTGCTGGGTACAAGCTATTTTGGCTGCACAGGAAGGACCAACATCATATTAGGTAGGTGGTCATAATGTTTTGGCTCATCGGTGTATGCTAAAATAGTAAATGCACTGAGTATTTGAGCCCATAATTGCATAGCTCATGTTAACTGAGTTTTTTTTTTTTTTTTTTTGTTTTGTTTTGGTTTTTTTGGCGCATTAGCTACTAAGGCTATAATGCGCCAAGACCATGTCATTTATAAAAAAATTTAAACTTTAAACTTTCAGTGACCTAACTAGTTAGGTCACTATGTCAAGAAGTATAAGAAAAATGTAAATTTTATACACGAGTAAAAATATTTATTGATTTTAAAAATCTAAAAATAGCAGACACATTGTCATTGTCGGATAAAATCTGACTGAGTGTATACGGCTCAGTCAGATGATTAAAAGCAGTAAGACGGATATTGCTAAAATCTGGGCATTCAACTAAAATGTGTCTTATTGTTAAAATTGTGCCACAGGACACACACACATAGGAGGGTCATCAGCCCTCAGCAGAAATGAATGAGTTAAATGACTGTGTCCTATGCAGGTCCGGGCAAGAACAACTTCCTCCTTACGATTCCTGCGCAGACTAGACTGCCACGGTTCAATTACAGGCTTTATACAATATAGTTTATTTCCAGTCTGTCTATTCCACGAGTCCTGCCATTGGGAGTGTATGTTTTGGTGTATTATTTGCCTGTAGTCTGTATAAGGGACTGACAGGCAGCGGTTATTATTGGGAATTGCTGATTTGGCTGCGGCGTCAGCCAAATCGTTTCCCCTAATCCCAATGTGGCTGGGAATCCAGCAGAAGCGGATATCATATTCACGTCCGAGGAGGAAGTGAATCTTCTGCTGAATACTAGACAGAACTGGATGAGGATTATATCTTACAGATATTAAGGCCTGTAACACGCTGAGAGAATCAGAGTATAAAATGAACCGTTGGTATTGGCATTCACTAATGTGATCCAAGGCTAACTCTATAGCATGCAGCTCTGCAGTAAATATACTGCATTCAGAGGGAATCTGCTCCGATGTAGTGCTGGCTGTAAAGACAGCAGCAGATCCCACATATGATTCCGACTTCGAACCGTCTGTGTAAACTGGAGCGAAGTCAGAATGTTCAGCTCGGTGTGCTGAGTAAAGCTGCAGGTAGACAGACGATGGAGTGTCCGACTTTCGCCAATTTCTGAGGGACAAGTCACATGTTGGAACACGAGCATGCCAGGGTGGAAGGGGTTGCTTTGGTGTTTGGGCAACCTTGTCTACCTTAATATTAAGTTCTTTGAGTAGCTCTTGGAGACGAATACCAAAAGGACGATTGGCAGTCTTACGGGTGTTGTACAAATTTTCCCATCGTGGCTCAAAAACGAATGGACACGTAGGATGGTCTGGCAGGGATTTCAGTTTTAAAGCATACTTTAGAGACAACTGCTTACGTCGAAGCGATAACGGTGGTTCGTTTGCTTCGACGTATAAGCTCTGGACAGGAGATGTGCGATATGCTCCAGTAGCAATACGTAGGGCCTGATGATGGACGGGGTCCAGCCACCGCAGGACACTGTCTCGGGCTGAGGAATATACCTGGGACCCATAGTCTAGTTTGAATCGCACAAGTGCACGGTAAAGCCGAAGAATGGTACATCGGTCTGCTCCCCAAGATGTAGAGGAGAGCGAGCGGAGAATATTAAGCCCACGTGTGCACTTTGTGCGGAGTTGACGAATATGATCCAAAAAAGTTAGTTTTTTATCGAATATGAGTCCCAAGAATTTTGTGTTTGCTGCTACTGGAATAGCATTTTGTCCGAGCCTTAATTCGGGTTCAGGATGAAGATTACGCTTGCGACAAAAGTGTACGCAAACAGTCTTCTCCGGCGGGAACCTGAAGCCATTTGCAAGTGCCCAGGAATTCAGACTATCAATGGCTTTCTGCAGTTGTCTTTCAATAAACCTCATGTTGCACGACTGGCAAAAAATGCTAAAGTCATCAACATAGAGGGCACTGTTTACAGTTGGAGGAAGTTGTTCTGTGATGGAATTTATTTTTATGGCATAAAGCGTGACACTTAATACTGATCCTTGTGGTACTCCCTCCTCTTGGCTAAAGGAGCGAGAGAGTGAGGATCCCACACGAACTTGGAACGATCGATTGGCTAAAAAGTTTTGAATAAAAAAGGCAGATGCCCTCTTAGGCCTAGGCTATGTAAGTCTTTTAAAATGCCAAATCTCCAAGTTGTGTCATACGCTTTCTCCATGTCAAAGAACACCGACACCAAGTGTTCCCGTTTTAGGAAAGCATCAAGGATGGATGCTTCCATTCTAATAAGATGGTCCAAAGTGGACCGGTGCCTGCGGAAGCCGCACTGGATGCTGGAGAGAAAGTCATTTGATTCTAAATACCATATTAAACGAGAATTGACCATTCTCTCCAGGATTTTGCACAGACAGCTAGTCAGAGCAATAGGACGATAGTTGGTGGTGACTTTTGGATCCTTTCCTGGCTTAGGGAAGGCAAGAACGATTGCCTTTCGCCAGGAGTCCGGAAACTGCCCTTCAGTAAAGATTCTGTTATACAGAAGCAGCAGACAATCCATAGATTTTGGTGAAAGATGTTTAATCATTTCATAATGGATGCCATCTGCTCCAACAGCACTTGCTTTGGAAAGAGTGAGGGCTCTTTTGAGTTCCTCTATAGTGAACGCCCCGTTGTAGGGATAGAGGCCCTTGGTCTTAAAATTAAGTGCTTGTTTTTCCAATTTATGTTTCAGGACCAGGAACTCTGGGGAGTAGGAGGATGTTGCGGAGATGTTAGAGAATGTTTCCCCAAGAGCATTGGCTATTGCAGTTGGATCTGCAATAGTGCATCCATTATAATCTAGGATTGAAGAAGGGTGGGATGTATATTTTCCCTTCATTTTCCGGATTTTATCCCAGACTACCTTGGAGTTGGTAGACTGGTTAATAGATGATGTAAAACGGATCCACGATTCCTTTTAACTCTGACGACGGATGTAGCGTGCTTTGGCTCGTGCACGTTTGAAGGCTATAAGGTTGTTCGTGGTAGGATATCGGCGGAATATCCCCCACGCTTTGTTTTGAGCCTTTTTTGCTGCTGTGCATTGTGAATTCCACCAAGGTTTGGGAAATGGTGGAAACCGGGCAGATGTTTTTGGAATAGCATTTGCAGCTGCTTGGACAATATTTTCTGTGATGTACTTAACTGCATCATTGATAGGCTCTTGACTGACTGTGCTAAGATCAAAATTTGCCTGATGTTGGTAGGCAGTCCAGTCAGCCTGATCAATCTTCCACTGTGGTAACCTGAAGGGAAGACATGGTCTCCCGCTGTGTAACGAGGTTATCACAGGGAAGTGATCACTTCCGTATGGATTCTCCTCCACTTCCCAAGTGAGTGAAGGGAGTAGAGAAGGGGAGCAGATAGAGAGATCAATGGCAGAAAATGTACGGGTAGGCATGTGGAAGAAGGTGTTTATTCCAGTATTTAGAAGGGAAAGATCATTGTCATTGAGCATCCGCTCTATGACTCTTCCCCTTCCGTTGATGTTAGCACTACCCCACAGGGTGTTATGTCCGTTAAAATCCCCGAGAAGTAAGAAAGGGGGAGGCAGCTGCATTAGAAGATCATCAAGGTCTGCCTGGGTGATGTCAGTCCCAGGTGGCAAATAAATGGAGCGCACAGTTAATAAAAATCCCACTGAAAGGCGAATTGCAACAGCCTCTATGCTGGTTGTAATTAGCAAGGGATGCACTGGGGTCTGGTTACCCACAAGGATAGCCACTCCCCCATGTACAGAGCCATCCGCAATTCTATCCTTTCGAAAAACTGTGATGTTGTGCATAGTGGGATCATCATTTGCCTTTAGATATGTCTCCTGCAAGCAAAAGCAAACTGGCTCGTGCTTTTCCAGGAGGGCCTTGATGTCATCAATGTTTCGCCGGAATCCACGACAATTCCATTGTAGGAATTTAGCCATTATTTTGGCTTGGTGGGTCCATCAGGCGGCTTCCGAGGTGCTGAGGGCTTACTTTTATCAGTCTTGGATTTGTCTTTTTTGGGGAAGAATGGACGCTGTCCCGTGTCCATTTCCTCCTCCGCAAAGAGTTCCAAGACTGAATCTTCGGGTACCTCCTTCTGCTCCGCATTCATCTTTTCTTGGGTAGTAGGGGGGAATTCCCCTTTCTTATTCTTTTCTTTCATAATTATCTTTGTTACTTGTGGAGCATTAGGAGGTACCGATATAGGAGTGGCAGCTGATTGGTCCTTTTGTGCAGGTTTTTGAGATGTTAAGAGATACCGCGTGATGGGAGTGAAAGACTCCTTTGGAGGAATGGTCATGTCCGTCTGAGTTCCGACGGAACATCTCCCTGCTACCTTCTGGGCGTAGGTAGGTTTGTTGATATTCAGGGGTTTGACCGATTTCCTTGCCTCCTGGTATGATATATTTAGCTCTGCCTTCAGCCGTTGAATTTCTTTTTCTTCTTTACACCTCTGGCATGCTCGTGAGTAGGCCGGGTGTTCGCCCTCACAGTTAATACAGGTGGGTTTTGTGGCTGAACATGCTGCTGTTTCGTGGTCCTTTGCACCGCATCGAGCGCATGCAAGGACTCCACGGCAGGCCATTTGAGAATGTCCATACTTCTGGCATTTAAAACACCGCAAAGGGTTCGGAATGTATGGACGCACTGAACAGTTGATGTATCCAGCTTTTATCTCGTCAGGAGGTTTAGGAGAGTTAAAAGTCAGGATAACGCTCCTGGTTTTAACTATTTTTCCATCCCTTCGCGCAGTAATTCTCTTGACGGCAATAACTCCCTGGGGTTTTAATTCGGAGCAGATTTCCTCCTCGGTTACGTCGAGAAGGTCCCACTCCGAAATGACACCTCTCGATGAATTGAGTGTTCTGTGTGGTGTCACTGTTATAGGTATTCCTCCGATTGACGTTGTTCGGAGTAGATGTTCGGATTGCCTGTCATTTTTAGTTTCAATTAAGAGGTCTCCAGAACGGAGCCTCTTAACTGATTTGGGAGAACCTGCTAAACCATCTAACCCTTTTTGAATAAAAAAGGGCGACATTTTACCAATCGGTTTTTCACCGGTTGAGTGCATAATCAGGAACCTTGGAACAGGCCCTGATGGTACTTCTGTTCGCTGCCTCTTTGTACTAATAGTACTATCTGGGTCTTCGTCTATGTTTGCAGATAGGGACCGGGTTGGGGCCCCTGAAGAAATGAGTTTATCAGGATTCATAGAGTTTTTTTAATTGTTCAGTGCCCGGGCTCCCCACCCACCACGGAGCCCAAAGGGACGCCCACTACCCGGCATGCAATAAATGCGCTCAGGAGTGGGACGCCGGGGCTACCCAGACACTATACCCGCACCGCCGCCAGCCTGAATCCTGTCCCTCGGACCATGAGGGTAGGGGCGTGGAATTGACACGGTTGACCCTTGCAGGCGAGCCTACTAGCCGATTGATCCTAGCCGGGCCTTCCAGGACCACCCGTCTTGTCGAAGCAGGGGCCAAAGTGGTGTATTGAAGCTGGGCCCCTCAACCACCAGGATCCCCCTTTCCGAATTTCCACGGGTCGCAGCGCACGGCAAACATGCCGGATTCCATTGATGTAAGCCCGGAACCTAGGCTGTGGGCGTTGGATCCCAGTGATGCTAGTCTGGAAGTCCAGCAGCATCACTGGGAGGTCCCCTCACCACGTACAGGTGCCCACGTCGAGGGGTGTTAACTGAGTGCTAATGTAAAAACTGCTACAAAGTTATAAACTTTGGTGATGGTCGTCATCCCAGAGTAAATAAAATTTTAATTCTATGCGATTTGGAACACAGACAGCAAGAAATTATACATTCCTATAGGGAAAGTGTATACAGTCAGACTGTGTCTATTTAGGATTCTACTCTTATAGGGAAATAACAGAATGAATTTTTCTTAAATTAATTAGAAATAAAATGAAAATTAAATATAAATATTAGGTTTATTGATATCTATTTATTAGCAGCTATAAATTTTCACATAATTATAATATTTTTGAATTTACAAAAATTACAGAACAGAGTATCATTATCTTTTAAGAATACTTTATACAAGACAATGCCTCTTTTTCAATGTTTCTAGTTTCTTTATTTTTTCAATTCTGCCTGATTTCAAAACTATAAAAAAACTTTCAAGAAAAGCATACAGAAATTATATATCACATTAATCTAGAAGGAATTAATATCCATTTATTCATAATAATGAATTTATTCATTATTATAAATAAATGGATCCATTCCTGTAGATCCAACTTGAGGAAGAATGGATAAGAAAATATTTAAACAGTTAGCATAGTTTTTTATTACTTTAAGTTTCATTGTTTAGTCTACTATAACACAACAAGAGCTTATTGTTGATTCACAGTTCATTAAATTATCAGCTAGTTGTATTTAATTTTAAATTTTAATTTTTCTAAAATTCAAGTTTTCAAAAATCCAAATTTCCAATTTTTAATGAGAAACATATAGGGAATGAGTAAGAAAATCCTCTCAAGCTGGGTAGCAATGCAAGCTTAATTTTTAAATAGCAGAAAATAGGAAATTATTGCTAAAATCATTGCAAATAATTTCAAACATATTTCAAGACAATTGTTAGCATTTTACTAATCATCTCCTATATTCCACAGTTTGAGAATTGGAAGTCTGGATAATTACTAAGATAGTGGATTTCATGTGGTTTAAAAGGAAATACAAAACTGCAACATGAGAACTTTCTTTTATTATTATGAATTAAGGCTTTTTTAGATGAATTGGTTTGGGAGGCAGAATATTAATACCTGACTTTTCAGGAGCTGCCTTGCTCTCTTTGCTTATTTGAGCTATATTAAAGCATATGCTAAAACATACCTCCATGCAATATATTAAATGGATATTAAAAAAGTAAGTTATGCTATAAGGATTATTTGAATTAAAAGTAGTATGTATATATCTATACATGCATAAATAACTGCTGTGGTATAATGGGGATTAATGGAAATGGGGTTATATACTTTATACAGAACAGAGGCAATCTCATTAATAAATACAGTTCAAGAAATTCTTAATGTGAATCGAAAATCATCTAGCCCAGGATTAAAACTATTGGGGTATTTTAGTACAATAACACAAGAATATATATATTTCTAATATGATATAAGGGGGAATTTCAGCTTTTTCAAGATCTGCCCATAAGCGTAAATAGTATATAGTATTTGTAGACATACATCTTAAACTTCAATTACTCCGGTTACTGCCAAAACTCTTGAGGGGAGTGGAAGCATCACTGTGTACATGGGCAAATGTGGCCGTAACATAAAGAATACAAGAAATACCAAAACTCTCCACCAACAAGAATGTAAGACAGCCCCTGGGAGATGGAAGTGGCACCTTACCTGAGGATAGTTCTCTCCAGAGAATTCCCTATGACTTCCACATGATCCTCACTACAATTACCTTTGTTTCAGACATTCAAGGACATCAACATTCAAGCAGTCAGGCCTTCCCCCTAGATTCCTCTAGGTAAGAACTGTTCATATATCTTAATCAGGTCCAGCAGTTTTCCTTCCAACAATGTATAGCCTTCCTGTAGGAATACTATACATTCTAGCTTATCATCAGGCATGTTAAGAATTACTACCTACCCATGCAGGTAGTAATGCCAGGAATAAATGAATGCTTTCCATCCTCTATCAATAGCTGTTGGATTATTCAAATTTAAGATTTAGATCCATGAATACTTGAAATGTCTTTAAAAAGAAAATTTCCCTATATCACATTAGAAATATATCTCCATGTTATTGTATTTTAAAAATCCCCATCAGTCTGAGGTCCAGGCAAGTTTATTTTCATTCATATCATATTAAGAATTTCTTGTACTATATTTATTATGAGATTACAATACAGCAGTTATTTATGTTATTTATGCAAGTATATTACGTTATTACTTTTAATTCATATAATCATTCTATCTTAATTTGCTTATTAATACCCTTTAATATACTGAGGCCTCAGAAGAAGGGAGCCAGACAACTCTCAAAAGATGAGGTGCAAATAATCCCCCCCCCCATGTTCAAAATCAATTCATGTACAAAATCTTAGTTCCCAAATTTAAAAAAAAAAAAAAAAAAAAAAACTCCACTTAAACCATTTATACAATATATTTTATTGGATTTCTAAATTCTCCATGCCTTTTAGACAATAAATCCAAGGGGAAAAAACCACAAAGTTTTGTTTTTAATGCAAATTTATAAATTTGCATTAATTTATAAATATTTTTACCATTCACTGTAATTTCATCATTCACAGTATTTCTCTGTGAATTGTTCTATGCTCATGAAAGTATTTCCTAATACTTTTATTATTCTGGCAGCTATCTTTTGCATAAAAATTGCCATCATGGAAATTGTCAATTATAAAATATTAAGCAAACAAATTTTATTTCATTGGTTATTAAAATCTTTTTGAAGCCATGATATACATACTTATACAGCTACTCTTTCAAATAAATACTAATACTGTGAACTGTGTTCCGCTACAAGCAGTGATGTATACAGTAGATAGCCTTTCACTCTCACCAGTTTTCAACTTTGAACTTATTTGAAGTAATAAACAAATTTCACACAGTCAGAAAGAAGATAATCCACAAGAAAATTAAAGTATTTTTGTTTACATCTGTGAGTAATTGTACCAAAAGCCTTAACAAGGTAGTAGAGGAGGCCAAGGCTTCAAAAACTGTCTCACTATCTATCTTACCACTCAAATCTGACTTTGGAATTGCCTATGCAAGTTACAATGACTAAACAAAGTGCAAAGAAAAAAAAAAAAAACATTCATTATCTAATATTCAGCAACTGTTGTAAGTCAATACAAAAATAGAACTCAAATTTAATTCCTTAGATAATAAATTTGGAAAATCTTCACATATTTCCCTTCATTTCCCATCTTTGTTTGGCTTCAAATCTATAAAAAAAATATAAAAAATCATTCATTAACACCTATGCAAAATATTATGCTTCAGTAAGTTGTGTCCAATAAACTTTTTATTCTTTTTGAAAATATAAATGTGAAACATATACTTGCTTTATATTTCCATCTCCTGTTCCATTCATTATACTAAATGAACATTTTAGATCAGTTTGAAAATAAGGACAGACCTTCCATTTATAAACTTAACCAAATTCAACAAGTCATAAACACAGTTCTCAACTGAGGACTGTTGATCAATCTGCATTTACATCCCTAACAAACTACCATGTTATTATTTATGCGGTCTAACTCGGATTATTTTTATTATATTTCACCAAAATATTAGTTTTTGTTATTCTGCTAGCCTTGAAGTGGCAGTTATACAACTTTTTAAATCCCTTTCTCTTCATGGCTTGATTCCACAGCAAATCCAGAAACATCGCTCATTATTATATTTTAGTAAATCAAATCTATTAGGAAAAAAAAAAAAAAAAAAAAAAAAACACAAATCCCAAGCAGCATCTGTATACATACTAGTATGTGTGCGATAATTTTGCTTACTGATTATGCAAGTGATAACAACTACTGTAATGTGTTTGATGCTTTAAAATAACATTTATCATAAATAATAAAATATTTTATGCTACTTAAGAAGTTTTAAATGGAACCAATTATAATACAATTATAATATTAGTAACACATTACAACTATGGAAAGGCTTTCTGCAATTCGTATCCTAAGTCATTTGCATGACTTTTGCATTCTTGTGTCGTAGCCTGTAGTTTTATGTGGGGCTACAGTAAGAGAGAGAGAAAGAGGAATAGCTGAACTCCTAGCAGGAATATGTTGTGTATCATACTGCACTTAAAACAGAATAAAAATTAAGCTGCAAACAGAGCATTCCAGAAAGTTCTAGTTGTGTCTATGGAGACACGCATGACTGGAAGCACAAAATATCCAAGATAAATAAGCAGTTATAAAGCACTGTGCTTCAATGTCTACCAGGTGTCATGTGCATAATGTTGAGTAGTTTTTAATCTTCAAATTGACTGCTTTGGTATTTTATACATAGAAGTTCTACACTCATCAAATAAGGGATAAATAATTCACTGTGAATCTCACTATTACTAAACAACTGGATAGTTAAGTATTAATCAACGAATATTCCTATTATTGCAAGGTTAATCAATGTGAATAGAATTCCTGATTCTCTTAGTATTAGCATCTGTTTAGGACCTCCCATTAAAAAAAAAAATAGTTTTGCCATACCTATGTAATCTGTGATGGAGTGTTGTTGTTTTTTTTATATAGTGCCATTACCGTTTATTAAGTGAGGAAATGCTTTTGCCACATTGCAGTGTTCCGAATCATCACTTTCATGTTGGTTTTTCCACAAGACAATGCACTACTAGTTACCAGTACTGTGAAAACATTCACAGTGTAATCAGTGACCATGTGACTTTCATAGAAGAGAAGGTAATTATCAGGAATTTTTATAATTCCTGTAGATGTTTGGTTATGGGACTTTATTTGGAAAAACATTTATAGACATTGGCATTAGCAAAGGCATATGATGCAAGAAAGCAAGCTTATACAGCATCAGCCAAAAAAAACCCCACAAAAAAGCTACCCATTTCACCCATCCCTTCACTCCAAAAGTTTGTCTAGTTCTGCCTTGAATTTATTTAAGCTGTCAACTTCCATGACAGATGGAAGTTTGTTCCAGCAATCAAATATCCACTGGTTCAAGGAATATTTCTGCATATCTATTCTACAACTGTCTTTTTACAACAAAAATTTTTGTTGACATTCACTGGAAGACCTCATTTCCAAGTAATATTTCACTAAAAAAAAAACATTGCTCGATGGTATACGGCATGATGTTTTATCATCATCATCATCATCATCATCAGCATTTTCAGCCTCTCCAGCAACTTTCCAATTCCTTCTGCGAAATGGAAAATTTTTGTGAAATGGGCATCCATTTACTACCCACGAACTCAAGAATTTCACCTGTCCATCTCCGTTGTTGTCTTCCAGGTTTTATTTTAGCTCCTCCTCGCTATCATTCTGTTATTTTCTTAGTCCATCTGTCATCATGTCTATGAGCAATGTCTTGCCCCAGTCCATTTCAGTTCTTTAGTTTTGATAAGAATGTCCATTACTTGTGTTTGCTGCCTAATCAATGTGTTTCTCTTCTTATCCAACAGTCTGATTCCTAATATATTTTATTCCATTCTTCGCTGTGCAGTTTTCAGCTTCATTTCCATTCTTTTGGTGAGTGCCCAAGTTTCACTTCCATAAGTCATGGTGGGGAGTATACACTAGTTCATTATTTTAAGTTTCAGACAAATTGGGATATGAGTATGTGATTCTCATATCCCAATATGTGATTATATTTCCTGAATGCTATCCATCTGAACTTTATTCTTCTCTTGACTTCCAGCCATTTATCATTGTTACAGCTAATGACTTATCCAAGATAAGTATATGAATCCACCTTTTCAATTTCTACTCCTTCATTGATTAGATTCCTTTCTGTACCATATTTGTTCATCATTACTTTTGTTTTATCCATATTCATCTTTAGTTCAAAATCCTTACTACCTCTGCATAACTAATTAAGGTTTTCCTCTAATTTTTCGGGATCGTGGCTTATGATCACAACGTCATCTGCAAATCGTAAATGATTTAGTACTCTCCATTCACATTGACTCCTTTCCGTGACCAGTCCAATCTTCTGAAAGCTTCCTCAAGGGCAGCAGTAAACAACTTCGGAGATATTGTCTCTCCTTGTCTAGTCTAATAAAGGAGTCTTTGTCTAGTCTAATAAAGGAGGTAGCATTCTCATATATTTTCTTCAAAATCATAATGTGTAGGGTTTCTATGCCTTGTCTTTCCAGTGCCCGAAACAATACCTTATGCTGTATGGAGTCAAATACCTTTTTATAATCCACAAATGCCAGGCATAATGGTGTTTTATATTCATTTGCTTTCTCCGCTGACTGTGATATTATGTGAAGGTGATCCGTAGTTTTCTCATCATGTATTCTCATCAAGTATTCTTTCTAATCTGTAAGTAATGACCCTTGTGAACAACTTGTAGATGTGGGACAACAAGACCCATAATTTCCAATTTCTGATTTTCTTATGCGGCAAAATTATGATTGCATTATCGTCATGCCTTTCCTAATGTATTTTGTGAAGAGTCTTGTCAGTTTCTGTGTCACGTCTCTCTTCCTCCAAATTTTAACAACTCTAAAGTAACTTCATCTTCAACTGGGGCTTTCTGATTCTTCATTTTCTTCAATGCATATTCTATCTCATCAGGAAGGATATCAGGTATGTCATATAAGTTGCAAATTTGTGATTTCATCTTCTCCACTGCTGGCATCATTCCCTTGCTCCTTATACGCCCCAGGGGCTCACATCTGGTGAGTATGGGCTTGGCACACCCAGGGTCCTGAGCTGGATATCATCATTCTTCTCTTTCTTGGTCGCCAGATGTGAGCCCCTGGAGTAGAATAATATAATACTTTATAGTAGTCTTTTGGTATTCGAATTATGCCTTCTCTGCTATTTATAAGACACCATCACTATTCTTCAGATTCAGTATCATTTGTCTTTCTGTATTACTGCTCACAACTGCTGATTCAAGTCCTTTGTTTTTGCTTAATGCTTGTTCTGCTTTTCTTGTGTTAAATCTTCTTGTGTCCTCTCTGAGTCTCTTTCTAATGGCTTTGCATAACTCTGTATACTCAATTTTGTCCTTGTCGGTGTTTATCTTGCTCTTCGTCTTCGGTTCATCATGACAAGTGTTGTTCATTATTCCCTATTTATGCACTATATTATAAATTGTATTCCGTCTAAAGATGTCTCATTTGGTAGTATGGGAGGTGTTACAAGAAACTGACAATTCTGAAATTTTATTTTTTAAGTATAATATGAAACATTCCTGTTTAATATTTTTATTTTAAAGTACAGCATTATTAAAAACTACACTAATAGTGCATTCACCATTTAAGACATTCCATTTCATTCACTGATGTGAAATAGTAAAACTAAAAGAAATATGTGAAATAAAATTTGCTCATATAAAAATATTTGCTTAATAGGTTGTCTTTTAATCATTGTGTATTCATGTTAAAAAATTAAAACACACTGGCCAAATTTTATTTTTACCTATAACACACTTCACAATGTTGGTGTTAAAGGTGTCCATCGACACCTGCATTATGTCAAGGTGGCACTGTATCACAACTGAAACTTGAAGTAGGCAACCAATCTGTCAACAATGAAATCTGCATGACTTCTGGGACACTTGTAGTTACTGAAATGTAAATTCACTCAAAACTATTTTTCACAAAGACTGATTAAAAACTGTACACAACACCATTACAGTCAGGTATATAGTAAAACTTCATTAGTCTGAAGTATAATACAAGTTCAGAACATATCAGTATCAATCTAGAGAAATTTTTGGTCACTCTTATTAACACTGTGCAGAAATTTCATAATTGTCATTTAAAACAGACATTCATGAATATATGGCTAACAGGATAATAATTTAAAATGAGAAAGATAACAATTGTATTGTGAAGGAATTCAGTAAATTTCTTGCATGTGATAACAAGATTGCCAAGTTTTATTTTTATACATTGTACAGTTCAATGCATACAAGCTATGCATAAAAAAACAGTTTTATTTATCATGTATAATCTTACATACCTTCTAAAGAGAGAGAGAGTATCCATATTTTTGGATACTACCTGTACAACTTTCTGGGGGGGGAGAGAGAAAGAGAGAGAGAATCCATATTTTTGGATATTATCTGCTGTTTAATGCTTGCAATCCAAGCAAAAAGAAGTGACATCTTTCTTTTTTGCATTATCACTTTCAGTAAAATTTGTTAAGTGAAAATTGCTCTTACTATGGGAGCAAGTGATCAGCTGAGAACAGTAGAGAGAAAAATGCCCAGTCTGAGTACAGCTGAAAAATGTTTGATTACATTGGTGGAAGAGACTTCCATCTTTTGCTGTGGAAGTTGATAGCCTAAATAATTTTAAGGCTGAGCTGAACAGGCAATTGGAACGTCAATGGGAGTTTTTTTTTTTTTTTTTGGCTGATGCTGCATAAGCTTGCTTTCTTGCATCATATCCCTCTACTAATGCTAATTTCAGTTTCAAAAATAATAATTTCAGTTTCAAACATTGCAATTTACTGAAAAGATTAACCAAGAAAGCTGTGTGAAAGGAAAACACCACATGCAACTACATTAGCATTAGTAGAGGCACATGATGCAAGAAAGCAAGCTTATGCAGGAGGATCAGCCAAAAAAAAAAAAAAAGAAAAAAAAAACACTCCCATTTCACCCCTCCATTTGTTCCAAATACCTGTCCAGCCCAGCCTTAAATTTATTTAGGCTATCAACTTCCACAACAAAGGATGGAAGTCTGTTCCACCAACCAACTACCCGCTGGCTAAAGTCAAACTTCCGCACATTTGTCATACAACTGTCTTTCCTCAATTTCAATTTATGTCCTCTCAGGTGATTATTGTGAGCAAGAGGAAGAATCCTCTCAGCACTGAGCATGCTCAAACCATTCAAAGCTTTATAAACTTCAATCAGATCACCTTGCAGGTGCCTAGTCTCCAGACACTGTAATCTGCAAAATTTAAGCCTTCCTTCATAACAGCAACCCTTTGTTCCATTCACTAAGCTTGTTGCCCTTCTCTGTACTCGTTCCAACAGCTCTACATCCTTCTTAAAATGAGGCCCCCAGATCTGTATACAGTACTCAAGGTGTGGCAATATTTGGCAATATAATAGCGAAAAAAAGTTAGTGTTACATTCCATATATTAAAAATTTCATTATACTTCAGTTAGGTTCAACAGAACTAGCACATACATATGACATTAAGGAGTCTCAAGAAGCCTGGGGATTACTTACCTAGGTGTCTGTTACAGCAGGTTAAGAGAACAAAGTATTGGAACTGTTTATCAATGTGCATTAAAAGCATATAATTTATCATAACTCACCCCCAGTGAAGCTTTTTCATTTTCTTGGCTTTCAGAAAGGCTTCCTCTTCAGATTTTTTCTCTGCAGCTCTCTTTGCAGCAAAAGCATCTGCAATCTTAACTGCAAACTATAAAATGTTGATTAGATTAGCCCTGACTTTTATACAAATACAAATCCTTTAAAGTAAATTTAATCACTGTTTTAAGGAAAGGAGGTGAAGATTAAAAATAATAATAAGATATGCTTCCAAAAGCAATTGAGCAAAGAGAATGACAGTGTAGAAAGAGATGAATGTATGTACATGAATGAGAAGCAACCAGACTATAATGTACAGTACTGGACTACTTCTGGGCACATTATTATTTTATTCCAAATTTAAACATTTTTCTGACTTTTCAGTTATTTCATGTTTTGTACTTGACAGATATTATAATTGTAGTGCCAAATATATTTAAGGTTGATATTTACAACTATTATTTAAAAAAAAAAAAAAATGCTATTTAATGAAGCATATACAATTCTGGGTCAATATGTGTTAATTTACAATATTTTGTTCTGCTTGAAGTACACATTTAAATGACTGCAACCAACATAGCTACATGAAAATTGCCCATTTGTGCCATGATGCTCAATATCAAGCATACATAATTTACATTTGAGTGGTGCGCATTATTTTATGATTAGTTATGTGATATATCAATGCTACTGGCGTAAAATAATTCTTCAAATATTTTGACTGATTCTTGTGTAAGATTATAAAATGATACAAAAGGCAACTGAAAGCAGTGCCAGCCACAAGCACTTTCAACTGGTTCTGTAGAACAGGACCCCCATGCACAGATGGTCTAAATAATAATATCATCTGCATCCTTTCTGCGTTTCTATCAGCGAGTCTACTGCCATCTAAATGTCTAGTTACCTACATTTTTGCCATTCCAAGAGCACTTGTGCGAGTCAACTTGAAACTTGCTAGAAGTACAGTGTATACTTCATTCTCAATGTGAATGTTTTGCTTGATATCGAACATTTAAAAAAATTCCGTAGAACAAAGAAATTTCCATATAACAAATGGATTATGAGAGACTTAACTGAAAACGCATTGTTTGCACCTCTGGCCTTCAGGCAATTGAGGAAATTAGCGCTGATGCTGATAAGTATGAATTAAGAGTCAAAGGGATTAACATTGTGCAAGTTAGTCATATAGGCAAAACTTATCCAACCACCTGTCCCACATACCCAGAAGTCGCACTGGAAATCTGATTGGTTAACGTTTACCAGTATTCAAAACGGCAGGCAAATAATTCATTTGAAATAAATATAGTAAATGAAATTGAAGACTTAAGCTATTATGTTAATTGTCTTATTATCTAGACCTGTGTTTCATATTTATATTTTGCAGTTACAAAATTGTTTGTTTATACCATATATTCTAAGAGTGAAGTGGGAAATTACCGGCCAGTTAGTCTAACTTCAGTAGTAGGGAAAATGATGGAAACAATTATCAAGGGTGGAATTCACAATCATTTAGATAGAAATGGAATTCTGAAGGATACTCAGCATGGTTTTGTAAAGGGAAAATCATGGTTAACTAATCTGGTTAGCTATTTTGACACGGTCACTCGAGAGCTGGACTTAGGGAATAATTTCAACATCGTTTATTTGGATTTCAGCAAAGCATTTGACTCAGTTCCACATGAGCGGTTACTTTATAAGCTGGAACAAGTTGGAATCACAGGGAAAATCCTTAGATGGATAGCTGGATGGCTTCAGGGCAGGAGGCAGAGGGCTACAATAAATGATTATTCCTCAGATTGTGTTGATGTAAAGAAGGGGGGGGGGGGGCTCTTCAAGGATCAGTATTAGGACCACTGTTGTTTTTGATTTTCATAAATTACGTCAATGAAAGGATAGAGGGCATGATGTCTAAATTGCAGATGATGTAAAGATTGGTAGAGTAGTTAATGATCACTGCCAAACAGAGTTTCTTCAGAGTGACCTAAATAGACTTCAGGGATGGTCAGAAAAATGGTAGCTATGCTTTAATCCAGCAAAGTGTAAGGTATTACACCTGGGGAACAGTAATCCCAAAAGAACTTATACAATTGGTGGAGTTGAACTAAAGGCAGTAGTGGAGGAAAGGAACTTGGGTATTATGATACGGTTAGACATGAAGTTCTCCGAGCATTGTAGACTAGTTGCAAGGAAGGCCCATGGTGTCCTCGGAGCAATGATTTATCAAACAATTGTTAGTAGAGATAAGGACATCATAATCCCATTATATAAGGCTATTAGACCACACTTGTAATACTGTGTTCAAGTATGGAGACCACACCTAAAAGACACTGTGCTTGTTGAAAGGGTTCAAAGACGGGTAACTCGCCTGGTGAGATTGGCAAAAGAGCATCCATATGAGGAAAGACTTTGAATATGTGGGTTGCAGAGCTTGGAAACTAAGCACCTTAGAGGAGACTTGATTGAGGTGTTTAAGGCTCTGAGAGGCAGAAGCAAAATGAATGAGAACAAAATTTTCATGGTTATAAATGATTCTAGAACAAGGGCTATAATTTCAAGTTATGGGGTAGTTGTTTAGACTGGATTGCAGGTGGTTTTATTTTAGCCAGAGAGTGATAAATTACTGGAATAAGTTACCTACATGGGTGGTAGAGGCTGACAGTTTGGGGAAATTCAAAGGTCAGCTGGATAATTATTTATGGGAAGAGGGAAATGCATAGGTTGTCTATTTCCTTTTCTCTTATTAATTATTATTTTATTTTATTTATTTTTTGTTATTTTATTTTATTATTATTTTTTTTTTTTTTTGGGTGGTGCAGCATAAGACATAGGCACCTTCCTTGCACCACATGGCCGTTGCTAATACCAATACTTCATTTCAATTTTTTTTCAAGGTAAGTAATTTTTAAAATAAAAAAAAATAATAAAAAATGTGAAACTTATTTGTTAGTATATGCTTATATCTTCGATTCTCTGTACAATTTCAATTTTTTTAGCATTGCATATAAATATCACGAAACTTACCTCCTAACCTGTATGTTAAATATGATGAAGAAATTAAAATTGGAAATTTTTTTTCCCCATTTTAATTTCTTTTTCTCATGGGAAAAAAACTGCATTCTTTTACTGTGATTTAGAATATTAAGTTTATTTCCAGAATTTCAGAATGATTTTGTTATTTCTGTCTGTTGTTTCGTTATATTATATGTGAGATATGTTGTAATTCTTTTCTTTTTCTATAAATTAATAATTATTTACACCTTAATTTTATTTTTTTATCCAAATATTTTGGGACAGCAAATTTGATGGCAGCACATGTGTTTTGTAAAATATTACAATTGTTATAAAGAATAACAAGTCATTATCATTGTATCATATCATTTACTAAAGTGATATTATAAATACTTTTTTTTTTTTTTTGTTAGTTGTTGGCGCATCGGCTTCTGTGGCCATAATGCACCTCCCAAAGTTTTTGCATTTTACACTGATCCAAACTCGAGGCAGGATTTGAACCCGCGACCTCTGGATTGCCAGGCAGGCCCTTTACCCACCTGGCTAGCCCGGTTGGCTATTATAAATACTAAAATGTGTAATATTTTAAAATACTTTTTTTATCCTTACCACAATCGTCTGTTCTTATGCTACGTAGATACATTTATAATTTTTAAGAAATTAATATTTATAAAGACAAAAAAAATTTTTATGCAAATAATTTACATGACATAAATATCTTTAATAATAACGGAAACACAGACTTAATTTATATAATACGAAAATATTTTATTCTCACCTTAATAGCTTATAAATTAAATTAATTAGTTTTAAATTTAATTATTTCTTAGTTACTATAAAATTTTAAAAAATAAAAAATCACTATTATAAAAACACCCCGTATATAAGTTTTGCACAGGACCCCAGGGCCCCAAGTAATTTTTGAACAGGCCCCACAAATTTTTAGGGCGACCCTGAATGAAACAAATGGTTGATCAAAACAGAGACAATAAAAAGCATGAACCGAGAGCCTCAGACTCTGCACAACAGTGTATGTGCCTCCGTAGCCAGGTGGGCAGGAGCAGCAGTGCGTAGCACACGCTTCTTGATTAAACTGGGGTTCGAGCCCGTGACCACCAAATACGGAGGATGCGGAAAGGTCAGGGAATGACTACCGCATATCCTCGGAGCAATATAGCCTTAGTTGCTAATGCTCCTAAAAAAAAAAAAAAAAAAAAAATCAAACAACAACAGTGTATAGCAAGAACAAGAACCTAACAATATAAACCACATACTGCACCATAACCAATAACCAACAGATCCTACAAAACTATCAGAAGGATAACAATTTTTACAGCTTCCCCTCAGACCATCCATAATTAATATCCCCTATTTACATTTCGTCCAGGAACAGGAGAAAATATAGAACATGAAAAAAATCATAGAGTGAATGTGAAGTTTAGAGTCAACGGGGATACATGAGCACCTGCAATAGACAAAGCAAAGAGACATCACCCAAAGTGAGGAAGCACATCACACCATTTCTGAAGACCATGCCTTCTGTGGCACGGACCCAAAACTGTTGAATGGTTCACACATTATCAAAGGATAAGAGACACGATCAACAAAGAACAAATTAAAACCAGAATCAATCAGCAAAGCAACAGTCAATTCAATAACACAAAGAAAAATCACAGCCTTCAAGAGTCTCCAGCCATTCAGTTCGGCACAGACAACAGCTCCATCAGTGTTCTCCACAGCACCTATTGAATGGGTGCACCACCCGGTCAATTTAACTGACTGCCCAGCTAAAATTTAAATGATTCTCATGGTATCATATGGTACTGATCTCAATCAATAATAATTCAAACATACTATGCAATCGAGGTCAATACAAGCAAGCCAATCCAGCTGGAATTGTGATTGGATGCCAAAAGATCAGTAGAACTCAGCTTACCGGTACGTAACCTACCTACGCAGTTATAAGACTTGCCACTATTCGACCACCACGTAGTTCGATGCTGCGAATCCAGATTACCGAGAACATTGTCGTGTACTTTATATTGAGCTATCAGATTCCAGTCGGTTGATGGCATCGATATGTTGGTTGAATTCTGCGATTCACTGAGTCGACTCAGATTCACTTTTGTTATTCAAATATTTCAGACACTCTCTGAGTTTAGCATTAGTAGAGGCATAAGATGCAAGAAAGCAAGCTTATGCAAAAAAAAAAAAAAAAAAAAAACCACTTCCATTTCACCCCTCTGTTCGTTTGAAATACCTGTCCAGCTGAGCCTTAAATTTATTTAGGCTATCAGCTTCCACGACAAGAGATTGAAGTCTGTTCCACCAACCAACTACCCGCTGGTTAAAGGCAAATTTCCGCACATCTATCCTACATCTGCCTTTCCTCAATTTGAATTTATGCCTTCTCGGGTGATTATTCTGAGATAGAGGAAGAATCCCATCAGCATTGAGCATGCTCAAAGCATTCAAGGATTTATACACCTCTATCAGATTACTTCGTCGGTGCCTAGTCTCCAGACACTACAATTTGCAAAACTTAAGCCTTTCTTCGTAAGAGCAACCCTTTGTTCCATTCACTAATCTTGTTGATTAGTGAATGGAACTTCCAGCAGCTCTACATCCTTCTTGAAATGACGTGTCCAGACCTGTATAAAGTACTCAAGGTGTGGCCTGACCATTGCCTTATACAAGGGAATAATCACCTCCTTATCCCTCCTAAAAAAATTCCTGTATATCATTGACAAGACACCATGAGCTACTCTTGCTGCCCGTCTGCACTGCTCAGAGAACTTCATATCTCCCTGCACAATTATCTCCAGGTCCTTTTCATTCTCTACCACTGTCAGTATAGTACCACAAAGCTGATACGTTGCTCTGGGGTTGCTGTTTCCCATATGTAGTACTTTACATTTGTCAATGTTAAACTTCATTTGCCACCTCTCAGCCCATCTGCTCAACCTTTCCAGATCCTGTTGCAACAGCATAGCGTCAGTAGTGTCCTTAACAACCCTGCCAACCTTTGTATCATCTGCAAACTTGGAAATTAAGCTTGATATACTATCATCAATATCATTTATAAATACAGAAAACAATAATGGACCCAACACTGAACCCTGAGGGACTCCACTAATAACATTAGTCCACGATGAGCAGTGTCCATCGATTACCACTCTCTGTCTTCTTCCCCTCAACCATCCCTCTATCCACAGCAGCAATTTGCCTCCAATGCCACACTGCTCCAATTTGTGCAGCAGTCTTCCATATGCAACAGTATCAAAAGCCTTTCTAAGATCCAAATATATATAATATCAAAGTTCCCTGCATCCAGTTCTGTTGTGACTGCATCATAGTATCCAATCAAATTGGTCAGGCAAGACTTTCCCTTAACAAAACCATGCTGTGACCGAGCTATAACTGAAGTCTTGTCTAGATGATCCTGTAGTGCTTCTTTAACCAGTGCTTCCATTAATTTTCCTGGAACAGAAGTTAAACTCACAGGTCTATAATTACTTGTGTCAGCCTTTGATCCTCCTTTGTGAATTCGGGTCACATTTGCACATCTCCAGTCTATGGGTACCTCCCCTGAGTCTAAGGAAACTCTCATAATTATGGCTAAGGGTTTGCTTACTTCCTCTGCTGCCTCCTTTAATATAACTGGTTCGATCCCATCCACCCCGGGTGCCTTTCTTGTGTTTATCTTCAACAATTTCTCCTCCACTTTACTCTCAGTTATTACAAGATTCTCTAGCTTACTGCTAGAGTTGAATACACCTCTGGCTTTCCCCTCGCTAAATAACTCCTCATGTGTGAATGTCGATGCAAAATATTCATTTAGTTTGTTAGCTACCTGAGCAGGATCATCAACAGTTGACCCATCGATATCAAGTGGACCAATCTGATTCATCCCCTTCCTTCTAGAGTTTACATAAGTAAAGAACTCTTTGCTGTTTTTCTTTGCATCCCTTGCTAAAGATTTCTCGTAATCTGCCTTCGCCTGCCTAACCTTCTTTGTAACTTGGTTACAGATCAACTTGTATCTATCATAGGCTTCTGTGTCATGTGTTAATTTGTATGTATCCCATGTATGTTTCTTCTCTGCCATATGCCTCATCAGTTCATTTGACATCCATTTAGGCCTAAACCTTGAACAATATTTCTTAGTTGGTATGTAAAGCCTAGTAGCTTCGAAGATAATATAACTGGATAGATCCCATCCACCCCCCAGGTGCCTTTCTTGTCTTTACCTTCAACAATTTCTCCTCCACTTTACTCTCAGTTATTACAAGATTATCTAGCTTACTGCTAGAGTTGAATACACCTCTGGCATTCCTCTCCCTGAATAACTCCTCGTGTGCGAATGTCGATTCAAAATACTCATTTAGTTTGTTAGCTACTTGAGCAGGATCATCAACAGTTGAACCATTGATATCAAGTGGACCAATCTGATTCATCCCATTCCTTCTATAGTTTATATAAATTAAGAACTCTTTGCTGTTGTTTTTTTTTTTTTTTTGCATCCCTTGCCAGAGATTTCTCGTAATCTGCCTTCGCCTGCCTAACTTCCTTTGTAACTTGGTTACACACCAGCTTATATCTATCATAGGCTTCTGTGTCACATGTTAATTTATATGTATCCCATGCATTTTTCTTCTCTGCCATATGTCTCATTAGTTCATCTGACATCCATTTAGCCCTAAACCTTGAACAATATTTCTTAGTTGGTATGTAAAGCTTAGTAGCTTCCACGATAAGTTCCTTGAACGCTTCCCACTTTGAATCCCCTGTTGGTAACGTCATCAGTTGGTCCCACTGTATAGAATTTAAATACTGTCTCAGACCATTGTAGTTGCCTTTACGAAAGCAAAAACCCTTCCCTTTACCCCTGATGGTAGTTACCTCTTTGAGTAAATCCCACTTCAGCACACTGTGATCACTGCCACCTAGTGGTTCCTTTATCTGCAGATTCTTAATGCATCAAGAATCACTACTGATAATCAGATCAAGAGTATTACTCCCTCTAGTTGCCTCCCGAACATGCTGATGTAGAAAACAATCATCCAATAAATCCACAAAAGCCTTGCTAGTGTGTGAGTGACCAACCTACAAATTCCAGTCAATATCTGGGAAATTAAAATCCCCCATTATAAAACTCTCTGATTTATTGGCCCACTCTATTTCCCTGTAAAGTTTCTTATTATACTCATCAGAGTCATTAGGCCTATAGCACACTCCTACTCTCAATTTTGATCTCCCAATGCATATGTCACACCAAACTGACTCGACACTGCACTGTCCAGCGATGTCGACTGGCTTCACTTCCTTGGATTTTATGTGTTTCTTAACTAATAGCATAACCCCTCCCCCCTTCCTATCCTGTCTATCCTTTCTCTAGATGTTATACTCCCCAAATTCCAGTTCTGCATTACCTATATCTGTGTGACACCACGTCTCTGATATCCCAACAATATCTGCCTTTGTTGTTTTGAGCAATACCTCAAATTCATCAAATTTATTTACCAAACTTCTAGCATTGGTGTACACGCAAGTATACATGAACCTGTTCCTATTCTTAGCTACCCTAACACATCCCATGTGTTCACTTGTACCGTAATGACTCCCAGCGGTCTCTGAAATATCCTGCATCTTGTTTTCCAGGCTACTGCTCATTCCGATAGAAGCAGTGCAAGAATCACTTTCACCTCTGCCAGTGGCTACTGTTAATCTATTAGACCTTGTATCCCCCCAAGCTAGCAGTTTTCCGACCCACCTAACACTGCCTCGATAGCATCAGCAAATATTCTTGCACCCTTTCTATTTAAGCGTATCCCATCCCTGTAAAAGTAGTCTCTCCTGTTAACAAGTACAGACCAGGCTGAAAAAAATTCTACCCCTTGAGCCTCGCACAATCTTTCCAGGGCCGAATTGATCAACAAGGCTCTCATCATATACAGTAAACCCCCGCTATCCGCGGGGGTTATGTCCTGAGAAATGTCACGAATACCAAAAACGCGAATACTGAGTTATGGCTCCCATAGTAATAAAGGGGTTCCATTCCAAAGTATGAAATACAGTATATAAGAAAAACTAGTCTAAAAAATTTTGTCTGTGTATATATTATATGTAGGGCGCCTCCGTAGCCAGGTGGGAAGGAGCAGCAGTGCGTAGCACACGCTTCTTGATTAGACCGGGGTTCGAGCCCGTCACCACCAAATACGGAGGATGCGGAAAGGTCAGGGAATGACCACCACATATCCCGGAGCAATATGGCCTTAGTTGCTAATGCTCCTAAAAACCAAATAACAAACAAACAAACAAACAAACATATTATATGTACCTTCATAATATGACTATGTACATAGACAATACATAGTGAAATGCAAGCATATGGCATCAAAATGAAAATAAGAAACAATTTAATATTAAATGTAATATTTATTTGAAATTTCAAACAAATCTTTCAAACCAGCACCTTTGCTAGCAAAAAAAACTTATCCCGCCTGTGCTATCACCAGTTTCACTAGTGTTGATAAAGGAGTTTTGCCTTTTCACAAATGATGAGTGAACTTAACGGAGTTTTATTTTGAGTTCGGTCTTCTATCCACAGATTTAAAGCTTTTCCATTTTTTCTAATTTAACATCACGAGTTACAGAGCAAATTTTTGAAGCAATTAGCGCGTTTTCACGGACACCACGGCGGATTTTTTCTTCCGATTTCTTGATTGATCGTACCATTGACTCATTGATTTTATAATGTTTTGCCACTGAGGAGACACTTTCACCATTAGAAATTTTATCTAATAACTCAATTTTATTCGCTAATGTCATCACCTTCTTTGATATTTTCACATTTCCTTTGTTATTCGTAGCCATATTTTTGTACGGGTTAGAAAGAACTTGTCCACAATAAAGTCACTTTCTTCCGTTAACACACTCGAAAAAGTCTGTTTTACACTGCAAAACGGTAGATTTATCACTTTTGTAACCATATCAATTTATAAATTGATAAAATTATTCAATTTATAAGCGTATAAACCTCCCATGGCAAGCGCATAACACATGCTGAACAAGGATTAGCGAGAAACATCCACGCTCGCGATTTTGTCACCCCCCCCACCCACTGAGCGCTGTTTTGACCGGGAAAGATAATTTTAGCCACGCCCATGTTTTTTTATGGCGGAAAATGTTCACGGCACTTTAAAATTCACATTTTTTTAGGTTTCATTTTATATTAAATCGGCGATCGCGAATACAGATACCGCGAATAGTGGGGTTTACTGTACTCCCTCCTATCGTGTCTGGGCAGAATTGCAGACACTTTCAAAGTCAACCCTAATTCACAGCTTTTTTTCAACAGTGATCTGTACTTGTTAAGTAATTCTGCCGGTCGGTCTCCTACTCTTAATATCATTAGTGCCAACGTCCACAACTATATCACCTTTTGTGCCCTTAAAAGATGATATCCACTCTACGTCATCAACCTTTGCCCCTGGCAGACATACCCTGGTCCTGTTCCACCTATCCTTTTTACAAAGCATGTTGCCCGTTTCCCTGACAATAGAGTCACCAACAACTACTAGCTCCTGTGGGACCAGTGCATTCTGCCTTGGGGGTTGCCGCTGTGTAGTGTGATGACCAAGTGCAAGCTCTGGCATTGATGTGGGCATCTAAGAGCTTGATGGGCCCCTCAATTTAGATCCTTTGAGGGCATCCACCCTGTCCTTCAAGCTCTCATATAGGCCCATAACAACACTGAGTTGTTGCCTGATTTCCTTACACTCCTTACATCGCGCACACACACAAAGACATCCCCCATGGCAATATCATATCCCATACCCATTACTCCACAAATATCATGCAAGCAGTGCATTTTAAAAGGCTGTGATTCAGAGGGCAACTGCCCCCCTCAGTTCTCCACTGAGCCACAGCCCTCCCAGTAGCTTGAGCCTTTTGCTTTGCTGTTCTGGTCTGAGTCATGATTTCAATTTAATTTCAATAAAATTTCAATTTCGGTACAAAATTATAACCTTAAACTTGTATCTCAACACAGTTATAACGCTATATATATTTTTCAGTATCAAGTATTATCTACGAGTTCCATTTATATAACTTCCGTATCAAGTTATGTATTAATTAATTATGTTATGTTTGTAATCTAAGTCGTTATATGTTTTTAGTTAAAAGAACAATTTAATTGACAATGAAGTTTAACAAGAGTAATAGATTTTACTGATTAATTGACAATATTATATTATATACTATACTAAGCTTACGCTATCTAGTTCGTGATATAACGTGTCGTATAACAATGGCGGCAAGTTACAAACGGTAAATCTACGGACACTTAAGTATTAATTAACTTCCAAATCTCGCTGTCTCAATTCAGAATAAACTAAGGATCCTGACTAGGTCTATAAGCTACTTATAGAAAATAATTTGATGTAAAAATTTGTCAATAAAGTGGCTAAATATGACTAAATAACTTCTCGTTCAGTGGAGCTGCAACTTGTAACATGTGGATTTGATACCCTTACCGATACTTTTATGCAATTACAAGGCCAAGTAAAGAATAAATACACCAGATTAATCAGAAAATCACAAAATAATGTTATATTACTAAATTTAAATCAAAAGTTTTAGACAAACAATAATTTCAAATCAATAAATAAGAAAATCCACTTAGCGGCTTTGAACACTTCTGACTCCCAAGTCTATAATTAAACTCACAGGTCTATAATTACTTGTGTCAGCCTTTGATCTTCCTTTGTGAACTGGGGTCACATTTGCCCATCTCCAGTCTATGGGTACCTCCCCTGAGTCCAAAGAAGCTCTCATAATTATGGCTAAGGGTTCGCTTACTTCCTTTGCTGCCTCCTTTAATACAACTGGATAGATCCCATCCACCCTGGGTGCCTTTTTTACGTTTATCCTCAACAATTTCTCCTCCATTTTCCTCTCAGTTATTACAAAATCATCTAGCTCACTGCCAGAGTTGACCTCACCTCTGGCATTCCCCTTCCTGAATAACTCCTCGTGTGTGAATGTAGATGCAAAATACTCATTTAGTTTGTTAGCCACCTAAGCAGAATCCTCAACTGTTGAACCATCAATATCCAGTGGACCAATCTGATTTATCCCCTTCCTTCTAGAGTTTACATAGGTAAAGAACTCTTTGCTGTTTTTCTTTGCATCCTTTGCCAAAGATTTCTCATGATCTGCCTTTGCTTGCCTAACCTCCTTTGTGACTTGGTTACAGACCAGCTAATATCTACTGTAGGCTTCCATGTCACCCATTAATTTATATGTATCCCATGCATTTTTATTCTCTGCCACATGTCGGGGGGGGGGGGGGCTCACATCTGATGAGTATGGGCTTGGCATACCCAGGGTCCTGAGCTGGATATCATCATTCTTCTCTTTCTTGCTGATTCCTTTCTACTTTTGACTCTCTCTCTCTCTCTCTCTCTCTCTCTCTCTCTTAGGATAACTCAGGATTTTTTTTTTTTTTTCCTGGTGCTGCACAAGCCTCAGGTTTCCTTGCACCATATGGCTATTAATAATAATGTCTCATTAGTTCATCTGACATCCATTTAGGCCTAAAACTTGAACAATATTTCTTTGTTAGTATGAAAAGCCTAGTAGCTTCCAAGATTAATTCTTTGAATGCTTCCCATTTTGAATTTGCTGTTGGTAACATCATCATCAGTTGGTTCCACTGTATAGAATTTAAATATTGTCTCAGACCACTGTAGTCACCTTTACGAAAGCAAAAACCCTTCCCTTTACCCTTGATGGTAATTACCTCTTTGAGTAAATCCCACTTCAACACACTGTGATCACTGCCACCTAGTGGTTCCTCTATCTGCAGATTCTTAATGCATGAAGAATCACTACTGATAATCAAATCAAGAGTATTACTCCCTCTAGTTGCCTCCCGAACATGCTGATGTAGAAAACAATCATCCAATAAATCCACAAAAGCCTTGCTAGTGTGTGAGTGACCAACCCACAAATTCCAGCCAATATCCGGAAAATTAAAATCACCCATAAGACTCTCTGATTTACTGGCCCACTCTATTTACCTGTACAGTTTTTTATTATACTCATCAGAGTCATTAGGCCTATAACACACTCCTACTCTCAATTTTGATTTCCCAATGCTTATGTCACACCAAACTGACTCAACACTGCACTGTCCAGCGATGTCAACTGGCTGTACCTCCTTGGATTTTACGTGTTTCTTAACTAATAGCATAACCCCTCCTCCCTTCCTATCCTGTCTATCCTTCCTGTACACATTGTACTCCCCAAATTCCAGTTCTGCATTCCTTATATCTGTGCGACACCATGTCTCTGATATCCCAACAATATCAGCCTTTGATGTTTTGACCAACACCTCAAATTCATCAAATTTATTTACCAGATTCCTAGCATTGGTGTACACGCAAGTATACATGCACCTGTTCCTATTCTTAGCTACCCTAACACAACCCATGTGTTTACTTGTACCGCAATGACTCCCAGCAGTCTCTGAAATACCCTGCATCTTGTTTTCCAGACTGCTGCTCACTCCAATAGAAGCAGTGCAAGAATAACTTTCAGCTCTGCCAGCAGCTACTGTTAATCTATTAATCCGTATATCCCCCAATCTAGCAGTCTGTCTCAACAGCATCAGCAAATATTCTTGCATCCTTTCTATTTAAGTGTATCCCATACCTGTAGAAGCAGTCTCTCCTGTTAACAAGCACTGACCAGGCTGAGAAAAATTCTACCCCCTTCAGCCTTGCACAACCTGTCCAGGACTGAATTGATCGACAAGGCTCTCATCATGTACTCCATCCTATCGTGTCTGGGCAGAATTGCAGACACTAACTGTGTTGATACGGTGCTTGTAAATGATATGAGTATCAATAAAAGCAATTTTGTTTTTCCAATCCACCTGGTATAAAAATATCTTGTGGTTGTTATGAAGTAGCTTAACAATGTTAAACTTTTGTAAGGACCATAATTTTAGAAACTGAGGGAAGACAATTATATCAAATTAAAGTGGAAAACCTAATGTTTTGATCAATTATAGCTACAGCTACAGATTTCTGATTTGGGCTCCAGCAGTTATTCAACAAACATCCTACCAAAAACCAAGCTCCTTCCATACTTTATGCAGTGTTTCAAGGGTTACTTTTTGCTAGAGCAACACTGAATCTGACCTTCAGTTCAACCACATTTCTTGGTAATGGTGGTCAGCAGATGTTAATGTTCAGAAAACCCAAAAAGAGAGAAATAAATTAGTGTATTAAGTCTGAGGGAATCGTGGAAGCCAATGAATGAAAGCCAAATGACCGATCCAAACATGCTGTCACTTATCGATGATAACCAGGTGGAGTGCCATCTTGTTGGAAGAACAACTGTCCATTGGGGACATTATCATTGATTTGTGGTATCAGAGAATTCTCAAGAATGTCAAGATAAACAACTCCAGTGATCGTTTTTTCATAAAAAAGCCCATAAACTTTCTATCAACTCAAAGCACAGAACACTGACTTTCGGGCTGTCACAAACATGTTCAAGTAAGCACCTTACCTAGTTTTTCTGTGCTCCAAACACAAACCTTATATGTGTGTTAATACAGTTACTGACATGAAATATGAATTCATCACTGTACACAATATGCTCTAGCTGGTTGTTTTCATCATCCTGCTTTGCCTACATTTCCACACAGAAACTGGTATGCTTGACTTGTCTTGATGATGACATCTTTTGGCCACTGTTACCAAGGGATGAAGTTGAACTGAAGGCTACAATCCCTGCTGCCTTCACAAGAGTAACACACGAAACATTACATAAAGTGTGAGAGGAGCTTGATTTTCAACAGAATGTTTGTCAACTAACTGCAGGTGTCCATACTGACAATTTGTACCAGTAGCTCAACTAAACTTTAGATGTTCCTCTCTTAATTTGATGTATTTTTCTTCCCTCAGTTTCTAAAATGACAGTACTTACAAATGTTTAAAGTTGTTAGGCTACTTTGTAATAACTCTATACATTAATGCCATTCCATTTTTGAAAACAATATTTACCTGCTTAGGTCATACAGTACTGATGACTGCATTTGAAGTAATGCAATAGTATTATTTCACAACCACAAAAAAAAGTACTGAAAATGAACAATATGTTTAGAATTATATAAATGAAGAATGTTTTCTTTACGTAAGATGGAAAAATTACATATTATATTATGGAGTAGGTTTCCTGACACTTGATATACTTATAGAAAATAGCATTCAGAAAATAAATCAATCTCTACAGGTAAACTGCCCATTCCCAGAAGTTCTTGTGAAAACTTTTGAATATAAGCTTAAGAAGAAGGCATGAAAAGAGGTGGTACAACCTCAACTGTAATCAGCTTATACCATCCCAGTCAATTTTACAGGTACAACTCAGCCTCTCACCAACTCACTGCATCAGTACTCAAAATGTTACTAACTAAATTGTTAAAGTTTAGCACATTCACTATACCAACTAAGAAATTACATTAGCATTCACCAATTTTATCTGCTTCTACTCACTGAAACTTGTCTTCATGAGGGAAACTATGATAGTGACATTTCTATTCCAAGCTATGCTGTACATTGTAGAAACTGTGGATTGAGGGGGGAGATCACAATTATACATAAGAATCACTATATGTTTGTGCATATGTTTCTTTACTGAAATTGAGGGAATCCATGTGATATTTTTGATTACATAACATAGCCTTACTCATCATCCTTATATACCTTCCTTCTCCAGTTAAACATGAATCTCTTGGTAAGTTTGAAAATAGTATACAAGAAATTCAACAGCAAATCCCTGCTAGCAAAGTTTTGAATAGTGGGTGCGAGAGTATATGTGAACAGGCAAAGTGTTTATGGCCCCAGCAAATAGAGAAATTTTTGCTTTTTTTATTGACTTAAATTGGCATATTAATTTATTATTTAGAGTTGCTTTATTTCCTAGTAACAATACTTTAGTTTAAATTGAATTTAGATAGAGATTTTGTAGGTTATTACTTAGTATTGATAAGGGTATCAAATCCACGTGTGGACAGGTTTTGCAGCTCCCGCAAACGAAAAGTTTTAATTATACTTAGCCGCTTTATTGACTTAATTGTTAGATTAAATTATTTTCTATAAGTAGCTTATAGACAATTCAAGCTCCGTGGTTCATTTTGAATTTAGATAGTACGATTTGGAAAGTAAATAATACCTCGTGTCCATAGATTAACCATTCGTAACTTGCCGCCATTGTTATACGATACAATGTGTACACCGAACTAGATAGCAAGTATAGTAGTATCAATTAATCAGGAAAATTTATTAATCTTATTAAATTTCATTGTCAATTGAATTGTACTTTTTTAACTAAATAAATAAAGTGACCTAGTTATTACAAATGTAACATCATAAATTAATACATATAAGTTGACAGGGAATAAGAAAGTCATATAACGTAACTCGGAGATAATATTCGATACCAAAATACATATATATACTGTTATAACTGTATTGGAATATAGGTTTGGGGTTATATTTTGTATTGGAATTTTATTGAACTTGAATAGAAATCATGACTCAGACCAGCAAAGCAAAAGGCTTAAACTAGCAGAAGTGCTGTGGCTCAGGGGAGAACTGAGGGGGAGGCCGTTGTCCTCTGAATCACAGTCTATTGAAATGCACTGCTTGTTTGATGTTTGTGGAGCAATCAGGTATGGGACATGATATTGCCAAGGTGAATGTCTTTGTGTGTGCACAATGTAATGAGTGCGAGGAAATCAGGCATCAACTCGGCATTGTTATGAGCTTATATGAGAGCTTGAAGGACAGGGTGGATGCCCTCGAAGGATTTAAATTGAGGGCCCATCAAGCTCTCAGCTGCCCACATCAATGCCAGAGCTTCCACTTCAACATCACGCAACACAGCGGCAATCCCCAAGGCAGAATGTGCTGGTCCCAAAGGAACTAGTTGTTGTAGGTGACTCAATTGTCAGAGAAACGGGAAACATACAAATTTGTATTGTGCAAAAAGGATAGATGGAACAGGACCAGGATATGTCTGCCAGAGGCAAAGGTTGATGACGTTACAGGGCAGATATCATCCTTTAAGGGCACAAAGAGTGATATTGTTGTACACGTTGGCACTAATAATATTAAGAGTAGGAGACCGGCAGAATTCTTTAACAAGTACAAGACAATGCTGAAAAAAAAGCCGTGAGTTAGGGTTGAATTTGAAAGTGTCTGCAATTCTGCCCAGACACGGTAGAAGGGAGTATATGATGAGAGCCTTGTCGATCAATTTGGCCCTGGAGAGATTGTGCAAGGCTCAAGGGGTAGAATTTTTCTGAGCCTGGTCTGTGCTTGTTAACAGGAGAGACTGCTTCTACAGAGATGGGATACACTTAAATAGAAAGGGTGCAAGAATATTTGCTGATGCTATCGAGGCAGAATTAGGTGGGTCGGAAAACTTATAGCTTGGGGGGATACACAGACTAATAGATTAACAGTAGCCTCTGTCAGAGGTAAAAGTGATTCGTGCACTACTTCTATTGAAATGCAATTGAGCAGCAGCCTGGAAAGCAAGGCAATGGGAATTTCCAGCACTGCTGGGAGTCACAGTGGAACAAGTAATTACATGGGCTGTATTAGGGTAACTAACAGTAGAAACAGGTGCATGTATACTTGCACTTCAACATCACACAAGTGCTAATCAAGACATCAAAGGCAGATATTGTTCGGATATCAGAGACATGGTGTCACACAGACATAAGCAATGCACAACTGGAATTTGGAGTGAACAATGTGTACAAAAAGGACAGGAAGGGAGGAGGGTTATGCTGTTAGTTAAGAAACACATAAAATCTAAGTAATTGCATCCAATTGATGTTGGTGGACAATGCAATGTTGAGTCTGTTTGGTGTGACATACTGGAAAAGGCAAAATGAGAGTAGGTGTGTGTTATATGCCTAATGAATCTGATGAGTATAATGAACAATTGTGCAGAGAAATAGAGTGGGCCAGTAAATTAGAGTGTCTTATAATGGGGGATATTAATTTTCTGGATATTGATTGGAATTTGTGGGTTGATCAATGACACACTAGCAAGGCTTTTGTGGATTTATTGGATGATTGTTTTCTACAGCAGCATGTTCGGGAGGCAACTAGAGGGAGTAATACTCTTGATCTGATTATCAGTAGTGATTCTTCATGCATCAAGAATCTGCAGATAAAGGAACCACTAGGTGGCAGTGATCACAGTGTGCTCAAGTAGGATTTACTCAAGGAGGTAACTACCATCAAGTGTCAAGGGAAGGGTTTTTGCTTTTGTAAAGGTGACTACGGTGGTCTGAGACAGTATTTAAATTCTATACAGTGGAACCAACTGATGATGATGTTACCAACAGCAAATTCAAAATGGGAAGCATTCAAAGAATTAATCTTGGAAGCTACTAGGCTTTTCATACCAACAAAGAAATATTGTTCAAGATTTAGGCCTAAATGAATGTCAGATGAACTAATTAGGCATGTGACAGAGAAGAAAAATGCATGGGATACATATAAATTAACATGTGACACAGAAGCCTATGATAGATATAAGCTGGTCTGTAACCATGTTACAAAGGAGGTTAGGCAGGTGAAGGCAGATTACGAGAAATCTTTGGCAAAGGATGCAAAGAAACACAGCAAAGAGTTCTTTACTTATGTAAACTTTAGAAGGAAGGGGATGAATCAGATTGGTCCACTTGATAACAATGGTTCAACTTTTGATAATCCTGCTCAGGTAGCTAACAAACTAAATGAGTATTTTGAATCGACATTCACACATGAGGAGTTATTCAGGGAGAGGAATGCCAGAGGTGTATTCAACGCTGGCAGTAAGCTAGATAATCTTGTAATAACTGAGAGTAAAGTGGAGGAGAAATTGTTGAAGATAAACATAAGAAAGACATCTTGTTTGGATGGAATCTATCCAGTTATATTAAAGGAGGTGGCAAAGGAAGTAAGCAAACCCTTAGCCATAATTATGAGAGCTTCCCCGGACTCACGGGAGATACCCATGGAATGGAGATGTGCAAATGTGACCCCAATACACAAAGGAGGATCAAAGGAGACACAGGTAATTACAGACCTGTTAGTTTAACTTCTCTTCCAGGGAAATTAGTCAGACAAGACTTCAGTTATAGCTCAGACACAGCATGAGTTTGTTAAGGGGAAGTCTTGTCTGACTAATTTGATTGGATACTATGATGGAACTGGATGCAAAGATAAACTTTGATATCATATATTTGGATCTTAGAAAAGCCTTTGATTGTTGTTGTTGTTGTTGTTGTTAAATTTGTTGGTGCATCAGCAACTTAGGCTATAATGCACTGGTTACTGTCTAATATCTTCTTAGTTTGTCTTACACGTGATATGGTTCATACATTGTGATATTTATTTATCAATTTTAGAAAGAGAAAAATGTCATTCATGTCCTCACGATCTCCTAGAACATTCTGTAATGATAACCGGCTGGAGTTATGAAAATGAGAGAAGAAAGCAGATTTCCGTTCTTGCAGATATAGCGGGCATTCCAGGATGATATGTTTTACTGTTAGTGAACATAAGCAGTTGCTGCATTGTGGAGGATCATCGTTTGTTAGTAGGTAGCTATGTGTGAGGAATGTATGACCAATGCGTAATCTGGCTAGGATGGTTTCTTCTAGAAAAGCCTTTGATACTGTTGCACGTGGAAGACTGCTGCACAAATTGGAGCAGTGTGGCACTGGAGGCAAATGGCTGCTATGAATAAAGGGATGGTTGAGTGGGAGAAGACAGAGAGTGGTAATCAATGGACACTGCTCTTCGTGGACTAATGTTATTAATGGAGTCCCTCAGGGTTCAGTGTTGGGTCCATTGTTGTTTTCTGTATTTAAAAATGATACTGATGATGGTATATCAAGCTTAATGTCCAAGTTTGCAGAGGATACAAAGGTTGGCAGGGTTGTTAAAGACACTACTGACGCTATGCTGCTGCTGCAACAGGATCTGGAAAGGTTGAGCAGATGGGCTGAGAGGTGGCAAATGAAGTTTAACATTGACAAATGTAAAGTATTACATATGGGGAACAGCAACCCCAGAGCAACGTATCAACTCTGTGGTACTACACTGACAATGGCAGAGAATGAAAAGTACCTGGGGGTAATTGTGCAGGCAGATATGAAGTTTTCTGAGCAGTGTAGCTCATGGTGTCTTGTCAATGATATACAGGAATTTTTCTAGCAGGGATAAGGAGGTGATTATCCCCTTGTATAAGGCAATGGTCAGGCCACACCTGAGTACTGTATACAGGTGTGGAGGCATCATTTTAAGAAGGATGTAGAGCTGTTGGAACGAGTACAGAGAAGGGCAACAAGATTAGCGAATGGAACAAAGGGGTGCTCTTATGAAGAAAGGCTTAAGTTTTGCAAATTACAGTGTCTGGAGACTAGGCACTGGCGAGGTGATCTGATTCAGATGTATAAAGCTTTGAATGGTTTGAGCATGCTCAATGCTGATGGGATTCTTCCTCTTGCTCAGAATGATCACCTGAGAGGGCATAAATTCCAATTGAGGAAAGACGGTTGTAGGATAGATGTACAAAATTTTGCCTTTAGCCAGCAGGTGGTTGGTTGCTGGAACAAACTTCCATCTGTCATTGTAGAAGTTGATAGCTTAAGTAGATTCAAGACAGAATTTGACAAACATTTGGAGCGAGTGGATGGGTGAAATAAGGGGTTTTTTTTTTTTTTTTTGGTTGATGCTATATAAGCTTGCTTTCTTGCATCACGTGCCTTTGCTAATGCTAAAATTCATGTGCACTTATCAAATAAAAAGGATAGTGCTACTTGGGGTTAAATGTACCTAGCATTCATTACAACAGCTCTAATAAGAGAAAACACTGAACAAGTCTCCTGACAAAACCATTATAGAGAGCTAGTGTTATAAAGTTGGAAAATTGCATGCAATTTTCTTCAAAATGCAAGGTTCACTAGAGAATTTAGTTATAGCAAAGTTTATTAGCATCAGCAGTGGCATATGATGCAAGATGCATTACACCTATCCATTCACTCCAAAAGTTTGTCCAGTTCTTCCTTGAATCTATTTAAGCTATCAACTTCCACAACAGATGGAAGTTTGTTCCAGCAATCAACTACTGGGTAAAGCTGCTGGTTAAAGGCAAATTTCTGTACATCTACTCTGTAACTGTCTTTCCTCAATTTGAATTTAAGCCCCCCCCCAAAATGCATAATCTGAGCAAGAGGAAGAATCCCATCACCATTGAGCTTACTCAAACCATTCAGAGCCGATAAGATCACCCTGCAGATGCCTAATCTCCAGATGCTTTGCAGAACTTAAGCTTTTCTCGATAAGAGCATCCCTTTGTTCCGCTCACCAACCTTTTTGTCCTCTCTGTACTTGTTCCAGCAGCTCTACATCATTCCTAAAATGAGACCTCCAGACCTGTATGCAGTACTCAGGTTGCAGCCTGACCATTGCTTATCCCTGCTAGCAAAGTTCCTGCATATCACTGAAAAGGCTTCCTGAGCTGCTCTGGCAGCCTGTCTGTACTTCTCTGAAACTTCATATCTGACTGCACAATTACCCTCAGGTCTTTTTCGTTCTCCACTACCCTGAGTGTAGTACCACATAGTTGGTACATTACTCTGCGGTTACTGCTACCCATATGGGTGCCTCCGTAGCCAGGTGGGCAGGAGCAGCAGTGCGTAGCACACGCTTCTTGATCAGACCAGGGTTCGAGCCCGTGACCACCAAATATGGAGGATGCAGAAAGGTCAGGGAATGACCACCGCATATCCCCGGAGCAATATGGCCTTAGTTGCTAATGCTCCTAAAAACCAAATAACAACAAGCTACCCATAGGCAGAACTTTTTTCATTTGTCAATGTTAAACTTCAGTTGCCACCTCTCAGCTCATCTGCCCAGATTTTCTAGATCCTGTTGTAGCAGCATACTCTCATTACTGTTATTGACAACCCTGCCAACCTTTATATCATCTGCAAACATGAACATTAAGCTTGATATACAGGGGATCCTCGCTATCCAAGGATACTTGGTTCCAGAAAATTCCACTTAAAATGGGGAATAAATTTGTGCAATGTTTATTGTTTAAATAAAATTAAATGCAAACTAGGCATATTTTAAGTTTAAGATTCAATATCTATATAATACTGGTGTAGGTACACCATAGACAACTCTTAAAGAAAAACTACGGTAGTAGTGTGAAAGGCATCCTTTCATCTGTATCCCATATTGTGTTCATCCTTCACAACAAGTTGCCCATGTATTGCACTTCCTCAAATAAGTAATGCTTCACTAACAGAGAAGACTATTGTTACTTATTCTCAGTGGGCACCACCACCCAGATGGCACCATTTCAAAGCTAGTTGGCTTTTCATCGGTGGGTGAAAAGCTGATGAAAAGTCAACTACCTTTGAAATGGTTTGTTATTGAATAAGTAGCAATAGTCTTTTCTATTAGTGAAGTGTTGCTTATTTAAGGTAGTGCAATACATGTTTGTTTGAGAATTTTTTAGGCACATGGGCGTCTATGGCCATAGTTGTTGTTGTTTTGGTTTTTTAAGGAGCATTAGCAACTAAGGCCATATTGCTCCGGGTTATGCGGTGGTCATTCCCTGACCTTTCTGTATTTGGTGGTGACGGGCTCGAACCCCGGTTTAATCAAGAAGCGTGTGCTACGCACTGCTGCTCCTTCCCACCTGGCTACAGAGGCGTATGGCCATAGTGCACCATGCAATACATGATAACTCATTATGAATTATGGAGAAACATTGCCTATTTGGGGGATTCGTGAGTGAGTGGGAGTAACTGTTACTCTTTTCTTTCGATGGCATTTCTTCCTCTCCTACTATTACTTTCCTACACTTTTTTGGTTTCCTAAGTTTAATAGGAATAGTATATGGATAACACAGTTTCTTATCCCATACCATTTTGCAAGCGGTGCCATCTGGGTGATGATACCCACCAAGAATAACTAAATTAGTCTTCTCTATTAGTGAAGTGTTACTTATTCGAGGTAGTGCAATACATGGGCAACTCATTGTGAAGGATGAGCACAATATGAGATACAGATGAAATGATGCCTTTCACACTACAACAGTAGTTTTTCTTTAAGAGTTGTCTATGGTGTATCTACATCGATATTATATAGTAATGTTTATTATATACTTGTACATAGTACAAAATGGATGAAGGAACTGAAAAATTAGAAAATTATTTTATTAGACATTTTTTATTATAAATATGTTGCACAATGTAAGATTAAGTAAAGTTTATTGAAGTTACACTATTTTTCAGTTGTATGAATAAAGAATGAATCCAGAGATGTTCACATCTTTTTTTGTCATATTTTTTCAGATAAAATTGTGTCGTAGCATTTAGTTGTCTTTAACTTCGCACTTAACTTTTTTTTGCATTATCATGAAGAAGATCGTTCTTACAAAAAATATTCAAGCACTTGGTCAATTTTCTCAAGGGTAAAAGCTTTACTACTTTAATTTTCAAATCTTTGTAACTGCAGGGACTCAGATACTGGGGACCCTCTGTACCTTCATCAATATCACTGATAAATATAGAAAATAATAATGGTCCCAACACTGAACCATGGAGGACTCTACTAATATCATTAGTCCATGAAGAGCAGTATCCATTGATTACCACTCTATCTTCTCCCACTGAACCGTCCCTTTATCCATAACAGCAACTTGCCCTTAATGCCATACTGCTCCAATAGCTTTCCTGAAATCCAAATGTATGATATCAAAATTATTTTTTTGCATTCAGTTCCTTTGTGACCACATCGTAGTATTCAATCAAATGGTCAGGCAAGATTTCCCCTTAATAAAACCATGCTGTGTCTGAACTATAACTGCAGTGTTGTCTAGATGTCCTGCATAGCTTCTTTAACCACTGACTCCATTATTTTCTTCAAAACAGAAGTTAAACTAACAGGTGTGTAATTACCCGTGTCACACTTTGATCTCCCTTTATGATTGGTGATATATTTACATATCTCCAGTCCGTGGGGACCTCCCCTGAATCCAAGGATATTCTCATAATTATGGCTAAGGTTTGCTTACTTCATTTGCTACCTCCCTTAATATAACTGGATAGATCCCATCCATCCCAGGTGCCTTTCTTATGTTTAGCTTCAACAATTTCTCCTCCACTTTCCTCTCAACTATTACAAAATCATTTAGCTCCCTGTTAAGAGTTTGATAATTTTGGCATCCACTTCCCTACAGAATTCCTCATGTGTGAATATTCATTCAGTTTGTCAACTACCTGAGCAGGATCATAAACTATTGAATCATCAATATCAAGGAAACCAATCTGATTCATCCCATTCCTTCTAGAGTTTACATAAGTAAAGAAGTCTTTACATCCTTTGCTAAAGATTTCTCGTAACTGTCTTCACTTGCCTCACCTCTTTGTGACTTGATTACAGACTAGCTCATATCTACCATAGGCTTTGTGTAGCTGATAATTTATATTCTTCCCAAGCATTTTTATTCTCTGCCATGAGTCTCATTAGTTCATCTGACATCCAATTAGGCTTACTGCGAGGAAGAGGAGAATTTGACTGCATTTGCATGTTAAATTAGCATTGTTCTTAAGTATAAGTTGCCAAATTCTGAGTGAATCTTGAACTGCAAGGATTTTTCACTTAGCGGTAAACAACACTGTTATGCTGCCATCTTATATTTGCAGAAATAAACTCCAAACAGAATACATTATCAGGGATATCTGAAAATCTAATAAACTTTAGATCTACTTTTTCTGTAAAATTACCTTCCTGTTACACTCCTTCAACAAGGCAATACAAAATCATTACCAATATAATGTAAATATATTGGTCAAATGTTTAGTGGACATAAATTTACAATCTTGCAGGAGATGATTGCTAATTTTGAACGAACATATATAAATGTATATAAAAATGTTAATTATTTACTTGATCTATCTTTTGAATAATAATTGTATATTGAGGGTTATGCCTGGTTTGTTGTGCAGATTCACCTTGTCTGTTATTATAGCACAGTCCCAATATAGCTTGTGAGTAAGCATCTCTAGTATGGCCTAAGGTCCGTACTTGTAATATGGAACGTGTTCTTTGATCAACTGGTATTTTTCACTGGCTTCTCATATTGTGATCTGGTCATGTCAGTGAGTGTACTCCATCTGGATGATCGCCCTGCATCCAGTAGTGATGTGCTGGATTGTTTCTGGGGCCAGGTGACGTTGTCAACGTGTCATCTGTCACTCTGGTGTCCTTGGCGATTTATTTCCTGTAGCTCCTGGTGTTGATTACCCAGTCTTGGATGGCGAGCATGGATTTTTTGGTCTCAGGAAAGAGCCTCCCACTTGTCAGCCATGGGTTGTGCCATGTGCACTGGTAGGAAACAAACAAACAAGTTACATTTCCAAAGGAGTGAAGATACCTATTATGCAGTTGAACACTGAAAGTTTGGTGCAGCAAAAGCCTGGCTTCCTAATGTTATATGGACAAAATTATTACTAATTTGTGCTTTACTTTCTGTACAGAACACATCTTCAAATTTGAAAACCTGTAACTTAATTAGTAGTAATTTCTCAGCTAAATAAGCACAAATTACCATGAGATACCAGTGAACATTTATCCTCATGAAACTATATTTGCGCAGAACTTTGAATCACTGATACTCACTGGTAGTATGCAAAAACCACTCAGCAGCAGCCAATGGTTTTAACACTCCTTCAACAAGGCAATACAAAATTATTACCAATATAATGTAAATATATTGGTCAAATGTTTAGTGAACATAAATTTTTCTGCACCATTCTGTGACTCACTTGTCATAGAATGGTGCAGAAAAATTTTAGAATAACAGAAACTAAGCAGCACATCTGAACCAAAATGAATTTTTTAAACCTTCTGGAATCAAATTTTTTCAAATCATCAAGAATTTTTTACCTGAGAATGGTCATGTTTTGGATGCTGAAAGAGTATCTGCAGTGCATAGTACAGAACATAATGTCAATTTTGGATGGAATATGTGACTGTTCTATCTGTAAAGACAGATATTATTTCTGTAATAATGTTATTTATTACAGAAATAAAGACTAATTAAAAACAGCTACTTAACATGATTTTATTCTGAATCTCACTTATTAAAATAAATGTAAGTTTATGCTTGGTACAGCCCAATTACACAGAAGCTTACAGTTTCATTAGCAAATGTTTTATCGCAGCTGATATACCAGTGCAATAACTAAAATTGGGCCATGCATTTTTTTTAGTTGCACACAGGCTTTATCTCACAATGTACATACTCACGTCAATGAATGTTACCCTGAGACCATGGCTGACCTTTAATGATAAATAGTTTTCTATCTAAAGTTCTCCTATAAAGTTTTCTATCATCATGCTGACTGTTCAGGTTAATAGATAGTATTGCTACTACTACTACCAAATACAAAATATACCAAAATATATCAATTAATATATCATTGCATTAACACAGGTGTGAAGCATACCAACTTTATAATAATAAAAAAATATTCAAATAGGCGTTCATTCTGAAGAAATGGTATATATGATTTCAACTTTATGTGATAAGCAGTTTGTATTTAAATTAATTTATATGATTAAAATTTCAATGAGTTTCTTCAAATGAAAATGTATACAAGGACTTTTTTTAGCACATAACTTCAATTCCACATCCATGTTATCAAACAATTTAAGCAATTTATAAGATTTATTATTTAGTTGTGCTAGAAATTTATTCAATATCTACAGTATTTCTATTATACTTGCTCATACTGAATTCATATTTTCCTTGCCAATGCTGCAGTTAAAGTTTCCTAATCGGAATCTTTCCTTCTATGATCGCCCTTTTGCTGATCTGACCATGAAAATTACCCATCTTTGTACCCTTTCAAGAAGCTCAATACCATTTTTCAGATGAGATCTCCATATCTGTGCATAGTATTCCAAGTGCAGCATTACAATTGCCATATACAGTGGGATTACCTCCTATCTTTACAAGATAATGTTCAATAAATCATCAATAGGACACTGTGGGCTTTCCTGGCCACCTGTTTACACTGCTCAGAAAACTTCATATCTGCCCATATCATAAATCCCAAATCCCTTTCTTCCTCTACTGTTTTAATTCAACCCCACCAAGTATACCTTACATTCTGCTGCATTAAAACACACAGTTGCCAGTTTTCTGACCATTCTTGAAGCTTTTACAAGTCACTGTGAAGGAGCACTGTTTGACACTGATCATTAATGACTCTCCCAATCATTACATCATCTGAAAATTTTGATATCACACCCTTTATCCCTTCATCGATGCCATTTATTAAAATCAGAAACAACAGTGGCCCAAGAAATGGAATCCTTGGTGGATTCCACTTCTGACGTTACACCAATCTGAAGAATATCCATTGATCACAACCCTCTGTCTTCTACCATGCAGCCACCTGCAATCCACCTTAGATTCTTTCCAGTAATCCCAATGTGTTCCAGCTTATAGAGTAACCTCTTATGAGGGACTGAATCAAATGCTTTGCTAAAATCCAAACAATGTTGAAATTGTTCCCTACATCACCCATAAGTATCTGTGTCAAAATGGCTTACTAAACATGATTTTCCTTAAAAAAACTACGTTGTATGTCCTTCAGAATGTCACTTTTTTTTTTTTTTTTTTTGTCCCCAGATTTCACTCTTAATCATTGCTTCAAAGGTTTTCCCTACTACTGAAGTCAGATTAACCGGTCTGTAGTTACCAACTTCATTCTTAAAACCTCCTTTATATATTAGCAATACATTGCCTTTTCTCCAATCCAAAGGAATCTTTCCCAAAACTAAAGATACCCTCATAATTAACCTTAATGGTTCAATATACTCTCTGGCTACCTCTCTCAAAATTTTTGGATATGTGATATCAACTCCAGGAGCCTTACTTGCCTTTAGGCTTGAAAGTTTTTCTAATTTTTCTAATAAACTATACCATTAATAATAATTTTCCATTATTAATACTGTAGTTTACAGAATGACAGAAAAATTTCTTTATGATTAAGAAAATATGAGATATTTAATTAATATTTCAATTTTTAATGATAACCATATATAAAATAATATCCCACTACGACAATCTAGAAACTTTTTTTTTACCTTAAATACTTACCTCTCTATTAGACAAATGGTCACTAAGCATCTCAGCCTTTTCAAAATCACCATCATTAATAGCAGAATTCACCATTTCTTCTAGTTCAGTCTGGAATAATGTGCAAACAAATACACAAATTGAACATGATATAAATACAAGAAGAGAAAGATTACATTTAATCCACTGATCAATGATCATTTGGGGAAGGGGTGAAACAGCATTTTTCCTCACACTAGATGACTGAAGCATACAAAATAAATGAAAAACATACAAGGAATAAGAGAGTTAAATCTACAAAATCTGGCAATCCTGGAACCTGAGCATTGCCACATCTTGGAATTTACCAGATTTCAGCTGGTCATCTTAAAAATCACATACATTAATTAAGAGGAAAAAAAAATTGAATTTATTGTGAAGAGTTGATAAATTAATATAAAAATACTCATATGTAATGTTTTGATGTAAACGTATTAATCCACAAGCAAGAAAACTTAATGATCAAGTTATATTAGAGGGCTTTAAAGGAAAATGAAGTTTAACATTGACAAATGTAAAGAACTACATATGGGAAACAGCAACCCCAGAGCAATGTATCAACTCTGTGGTACTACACTGACAGTGGTAGAGAATGAAAAGGACCCGGGTGTGCAGGCAGATATGAAGTTCTCTGAGCAGTGCAGATGGGATGCAAGAGTAGCTCATGGTGTCTTGTCAATGATATACAGGAATTTTTCTAGCAGGGATAAGGAGGTGATTATTCCCTTGTATAAGGCAATGGTCAGGTTACACCTTGATTACTGTATACCGGTCTGGAGGCCTCATTTCAAGAAGGATGTACAGCTGCTGGATCGACTACAGAGAAGGGCAACAAGATTAGTGAATGGAACAAAGGGTTGCTCTTATGAAGAAAGGCTTAAATTTTGCAAAGTACAGTGTCTGGAGACTAGGCACCAGCAAGATGATCTGATAGAGGTGTATAAAGCCTTGAATGGTTTCAACATGCTCAATGCTGAGGGGATTCTTCCTCTTGTTCACAATAATCACCTGATAAGGCATATTTTCAGATTAAGGAAAGACAGATGTGCAGAAATTTGCCTTTAGCCAGCGGGTAGTTGGTTGGTGGAACAGACTTCCATCCCTTGTTGTGGAAGTTGAATAGCCTAAATAAATTTAAGGCTCAGCTGGACAGGTATTTCAAACGAACGGAGGGGTGAGATGGAAAGTTTTTTTTTTTTTTTTTGGCTGATGCTGCATAAGCTTGCTTTCCTGCATCATATGCCTCTACTAATGCTAATGCTAAAAGGTGATACGAATAATTACAGACCTGTTACCACCTGAAGGCTAAAAAAGGTGACACAAAAACATGCAATTAAGGAACATGTTAATCCGGAGATTCTCAAACTATGCAATATCACAATTCCTTTAAAATGATAGATGAATCTGTGTGATGCCCACCTACCCATGAATGATTTCTTTTGTGTTAGAGCTAGGCAAGAAATAAATATACCACATACTTTTAATAATTAAATTTTAATCTATACAAATATAGCTTGTATATCAAATAAAACAATGATCAAATCTTACAACTTTATATAATAAAAGATTTCACTGGAAATAAATAACAAGCTTAATAGTACTCAAAAGTCTGATCTCAACCATCATTCCTGAGAAAAAATTTAAAAAAAATGTTGCAACTCCCTCTAAATTCCTAATAAACTGCTGTGGTATCATCAAGCATAGTTTCAGAACATCTGCATTAATCAATAACATGCAACTTTCACATTACTAAAACTACTTTGTCAAAGGTAAACAACATGTGCTATGGTTCCTTTATAAGATATGAGAATGAGAGGTAAAGCAACAAAATTCAATTGGCAGAGTGATGATCTCTTCTTTAATTCCATCCTTAAAGGCACTGATATCAAAGTCTGAACAGATTCATCTGTTACTGTTAAAAAACAAGAAGGCAGTCCCTTACATGCAGAAACTGTTGCCAAGGTTAGCTGAACAAACTTTATGACCGCCTTGTAACAGTACTGTACAGCATATCTTATATCAAGAGAAAGTAATATACAGTATGCTTTGTCATTCCTTGCTTTGAATTACTGTCTGCAAAGAATTTAACCCTACAGTGGTAATGTGATAAAATTTACATAAGTGGTAGTGTGAAGTCAATATGACCAAAATTTTAATTAAAATAAAAACAGAAGCAAAATTAATCTAAAATTTTTTTTACGTCAAGCACACAAAACAAGTATTTTTAAGCTATACAAGCCACAGTATTTAAAATTTTATGAACATCTATCATTATTGAAGTTTGGAATGTTCGGGGCATACAAAATATTTACATTGGCTACAGTAGGTATTATATTTTGTTTTTTGATCTTGTACAAAGGAAACAATGGTTTCTTTTCTTGAGTAATATGATATTTTAAGAAAACCACAAAAATAAATTGCAATCTTTATAAATTTTGGTATCTAAGGCAAGAAATATCACTGCTCTGTTAAAGTTATATTAAGCTAAGGGAGAGTTGCTTTTTTGGGAAAAAAATTATAAAAAGAAATAATAATAATAATAATAATAATAACCATCAGAGCGTGAAAAGCCTGCTAAAATCAAAGCTGAATGACAGGAACATGGTTATAGCCATAAATACTTATGCAATCCCAGTACGGTGGTACCTTGGTCTGCGAGTGTTTTGCAAGACGAGCAAAAATTTTTAATAAATTTTAACTTGATAAACGAGTGAGGTCTTGCAATACGAGTACAGTCAGTCCTCGTATAACACGTGTTTACACTACACAAATTCAATCATACACAATTTATAAATATGGAAACGATATCGTATATAACACGAACTGAATTTGCTTATGCACGATTCGCCTTTGTGTTTAGAAATGGCAGTCGAATGCAGAATCACCCCAACCGAATGCAACACGATAGGAATGAAGAGAAGATTCTGAAAATGTATTTATGTTTTTTATATGAGTGAAGGGGAAACACATTTCACCATAATAATGTAAAAACCAACACAATTCCGGCTATCAGTATAATCACAAATGCAATTAGATCGAGTTTACTGCCAGTTTATAACAGATTCCACTAGCAGAAACACAACTGGAAATTGTTTTTATTGTTTTATGGTAGTAACCTCTAGAAATGTGCTTTAGTACAATGTGAGGTGTTAATAGTGTATCTCTGCCTTTACGGTGTTGTTTATTCAGTTGCTACACACGCGCGCAGCTTTGTTTATGTGTATCAAGCGTGCCTCCTCATTTTGTAATTGTGCTTTATTCCCTAAAAATTGTCTGCCGAGCGTCACGTGATCACATACTGATTGGGATTGTGGGTAATCGTCTCGCATGCTCAGTCTCAGTCGGCATACCTCATTCGTATACAGTCAACATTGTAGTCAACATTCGTGCTAGCGTTGTGACCACGTGTATGTGCGTAAAGCATTTTTTTTATTTTGTGTTCAAATGTAGTGACTGTTCTTTATTAACTGTACACTACGAAAATGGTCCCAATGAAGAAAAGGGTTGAAAAGGAAGGTGGTAAGAAGGAGATGATTACTGTAGAAGTTAAGAAGGACATCATTGGGAAGCACGAACAAGGTATGAATGTGGCCACCATCGCAAGATTTTATAAGAAGTCTACGTCAACGATTTGCACAGTATTAAAGAAAAGGCCACATCCGTAGCCGAGTGGTCATGAGCAGGAGTGCAGTAGCACACGCTCTTTGAGTAGACCGGGGTTCAAGCCCCTGACTACTGAATACGGTCGATCTGCCAACCCGCACTGGACCGGACCGCGCGGCAGATTATGGTCCATTTCCCTCAGCATGAATTGTTGAGGAGGCTTCCATTCTGCAGTGGGTTGATAATGGCTGCACTTTATTTTTTATTTTTTTTAAAGAAAGAAGAACTAAGGGGACTAGATGTAGCAAAAGAAGTCACGAGAATATCAAAGCAACAGCCACTTATTCTGGAAGATGTAGAAAAGTTGCTTTTGGTGTGGATAAACGAGAAGCAACTAACAGATGATACTGTGACCGAGAACTTGATCTGTGAGAAGGGAAAGGCCTTGTACGCCAACCTCGTAAGTAAACTGCCAGGTACGTCTACAGAAAACAAAGAAGGCTTCAAGGCGAGCAGGGGATGGTTTAATAACTTTAAGAGGAGAAGTGGCATCCATAGTGTTGTGAGGCACAGAGAGGCTGCGAGTTCGGACGATAAGGCAGCTGAGACATTCATTGCCGAGTTCCAGAAGCTCATGGTTTCCAAGTGCTACCTGCCGCAACAAGTTTTTAATTGCGATGAGATGGGGCTTTTTTGGAAAAAGATGCCAAAGAGGACCTACATTATAGCAGAAGAGAATGCAATGCTCGGTCACAAGTCTGTGAAAGACCGTCTCACCCTCTTGCTGTGTGCGAATGCAAGCGGTGATTTCAAAGTCAAGCCCCTGCTCGTGTATCATTCTGAGAATCCACGAGCCTTCAAGAAATGCAAGGTGCAGAAGAGCCAGTTAAACGTTATGTGGAGGTCCAACAGCAAGGCTTGGATCACTCGTATCTTGTTCGTTGAGTGGATCAACGAGGTCTTCGGTCCTGCAGTGAAGAAATACCTTTTAGGAAAAAAAACTGCCACTCAAAGTCTTGCTGGTTATGGATAATGCTCCTGCTCATCCTCCAGGCCTTGAGGACAACTTCTGGAAGAATTCGAGTTCATTAAGGTCAAGTTCCTTCATCCCAACACTACTCCATTACTCCAGCCCATGGATCAGCAGGTCATTTCGAACTTTAAAAAGCTTTACATCAAGGCACTATTTCAGCGATGCTTCGAGGTGACCAAAGGAATAACCTTACCCTCCGAGAGTTTTGGAAAAATCATTTCCACATTGTAAACTGCCTCAAGATCATCGATAAAGCCTGGGATGGGATCACCAAGAGAACACTCAATTCTGCTTGGAGAAACTGTGGTCTGATTGCATTGAGGGGTTTGCTCATGAACAAGAGCTGCCAGTTGTCGATGAAATTGTGTCCTTGGGGACGACCATGGGACTGGAGGTGAATAAGGACGACATTCAAGAGCTGGTAGAGGAACATGGCCAGGAGTTTACCACCAACGAACTGATGGATCTGCATCGCGAGCAACAGCAAGAGGTTATGGAGAATATCTCGTCTGAGGAGGAGGAGAAAAAAATGGAGGCATCCCTCTCTTCAAATGAGATTAGGGAGGTGTGTAAAATGTGGAAAACTGCAAAATTTTGTAGAAAAGCACCACCCGGGTAAGGCTGTGGCAGTGCGAGCGATGAATCTGTTTAACGACAATGCAATGTCATATTTCTGTGAAATCTTCAAAAGGAGGCAAAAGCAAGTGTCATTGGATAAGTTCCTTGTTAAAGTCGCACAAAAAGAAAAAGTCAACAGATAGCAGTGATTCCGTTAGTGACAGTCATCCTACCCAATAATTAATAAATTCGATTACTTTATGTATATTAAATTTAAATATTAAAAATAAAAAAAGGTATGTATGTATTTTGTATTAATCATTTTTACAGTATATGAATATTTTTGAGTTTTGGAACAAATCATCTGGGTTTCCATTATTTCTTATGGGGAAATTCGCTTTGATATACGAGTGCTTTGGATTACGAGCACGTTTCTGGAACGAATTATGCTCGCAAACCAAGGTACCACTGTACTAACATACTCTTTGGGGGGGGGGTCATAGATTGAACTAACACCAAGCTGGAGGAGATTATCAGATTGGCCAAGATAATGATAACCAAGACGCACCAACATCACCTGAAGTCGACCATCGAGAGACTGACCACACACACAGAGAGAGAGAGAGAGAGAGAGAGAGAGAGAGGTAAATGACTGACCTCACTGAACAAGAAAAGAAGGCGATTAAGAACCTGCAGCGTTACTTCCAGGAAAACACAGCACCAATTTACCGAAGCCATAAGAAAGATACACAAACAATAAGGGGACCACACTCACACAGACAGAAAAAACAAAGACAGAAAGATGGGCAAAGAAAACACTCCATGGCAGGAACTACAATGACCTCCAACAAGACTACGCAGATAAGATGGCTTTCAATGCTTGGCTCACGAATGGAAGGCTCTTCCCCAAGACCGAAGGATTTGTGTTCGCCAACAAAGACCAAGTACACCAAGACACTGGGAACTACAGGAAACACACTGTCAAGGACCCTGGAGTAACAGATGACACGTGTCAACAATGTCACCTGGCCCCAGAAACAATCCAGCATATCACTGCAGAATGCAGCGTGATCACCCAGATGGAGTACATACACTCATAGACATGACCAGGTAACTAGGATAATACATCAGAAGCTAGCACAAAAATACCAGCTAATCAAAGAAAGTTTACCGTATTATAAGTATGAGCCTCAGGCAGTACTAGAGACCTCTACTATACTGGGATCATACTATCATAACAGACAAGACGATCCCACACAACAGAGCAGACATAACCCTCATTGACAAGAAGGAAATGGGTGTGTACCTGATCGACAGAGCAATGTCCAACACTAGCAACCTACAGAAAACATACAAGGAAAATATCCGGAAATATGTACTCGAACCTAAAACAAGAAGTCAAAGATATGTGGCATATGGAACAAGTAATAACTATCCCAATCAACGTTTCAACTAATGGCATGGTACCACAGAGCCTCCATAAGAACCTAGCAACAACAGGCCTCCCAGAGAACATTTATATGGAACTCCAGAAAGCCACAATCCCAAAAACCTGAAGGGCAGTAAGAGAGTTCCTAGAACAACAGTAACAATAATAATGATAGCAACCAACTACCCCATGCAGTCGATACCAATAACCGTCATGGGGCAGAAAAATTCCCATAAAAAAGGAGAAAAGGTTTTATAACAATAATAATTGTTAGGATAAATTCAAAGCTAGCAGACGCTGGTTTATCAGGTTTAAGGAAAGAAGACATCTCCACAACATCAAAGTGCAGGGTGAAGCAGCTAGTGCTGATACAGTAGCTGCAGAAAGTTATTCAAGTGAGCTTTCTAAGATCATCAAAGGCGGTAGATATACTAAGCAGCAAATTTTCAATGTGGACAAAGCAGCCCTATATTGGAAGAAGATGCCTCTAGGACTTTTATTGCCAAAGAGGAGAAGTCAATGCCTGACTTCAAAGCTCCAAAAGACAGGCTAACTCTCCTGTTAGGGGGTAATGCAGTTAGTGATTGCAAGTTAAAAGCTATGATGATTTATCACTCAGAAAATACTAAGGCCCTTAAGAACTATTCAAAAGCTAGACCTCCAATTCAAAAGCTTGGATAACTGGCGAACTTTTCTCAAATTAGTTCACAGACTATTTTAAGTCTACAGTTGAGGTTTACTAGAGGCCATCCTAAAGCTCTAACTGGTTTGTTCCAGGAGATAAATGTTATTTTTCTACCTGCAAATAGAACTTCATTGGTGCAGCATATGGACCAAGGTGTAATTGCAGCATTTGTTGTTGTTGTTATTGGATTTTAGGAGCATCAGTAACTAAGGCCATGCTCAATGTATATCGTTTGTAAATTACATGTGTTCTGAGGTCGATTTTTTGTTTGCTGGGCAAAAAACCCAAGTTTCTGAGAGAAAAAACCATGCTACCCTCACCTGACAAACTCAGCCACGTTGCAAAAAAGACCCATAAATATTCCTCCCATCATCGACGAGATTCTAACTCAGGCCTTTTCCACCCGGTGAAGGGAGGACAGCAATTCTACCAACTGTGCTACCCACAAGGGCATGCAGCATTTAAATTGTGTCACCTAAGAACAACTTCTGCTATGGTAATAAATGCTTTAGACAGTGATACAGTAGCTGGGCATAGACAAAATAAATTAAAAGCGTTTTGGAAAGGCTTCATGATTTTGTATAGTATAAAAACTATTAGAGATGCATGGGAGGAAGTTAAAGAAAGGTGTTTGGAATAAACCAATTCCCGCACTTATGGACGATTTTGAAAGATATGAGAATCCAATGGAGAAAGTCACTATAAACGTTATGGAAATGGCAAGGGAATTAGAATTGGAAGTCGAGCCCTGGAAATGTGGCAGAATTGTTTGTCTGTCATGATGAGATCCTAACAGACGAAGATGATCTTCTGATTGAAGAGCAAAGGATATTTTGTGAAGCGGAGTCCCACCCTGATGATAGTCCTGCTGTCCTTAGAGAAATGACAACCAAGGATTTCGAAGAAGCTATCAACTGTATAGAAATGGGAATGGCAGCTTTTGAGAGGATTGGTCCAAATTTCCGAAGAAGGTCTAAAGTGAATGCAAGCCTTCTAAACAGTATTGCATGCTATAAAGAAATCAGGGCCGGCTTCAAGGGCGATCAAGAGGTGCAGCCGCATATAAAAAATAACAAATATGGACAAAATGGAACAAGTACTGGAGGATGAACAGCAAGTAGAAGAACTACAACCCAGAGCAGCTGAAGCAGAAACAGATGAGTTCACAATATCCATATTAGAAGAAGAGTGGAAGAAAGCCCTAGCAGAACTCGAGAGAATGGAACCCACAAAGACCCACACCATATCAAATCAGAGACCCAACAGAATACTGTGGCAAGTCACAGACCACCTCAATAGGCAAATAATACCAATATCTTGGCATACCTGAGAGAATGTCTATTACAACATCAAGGACCAAATTTGGTCCTTGAAGCTGTAACAAATGTTCTCCTGCAGATCACCAATGAGTTCAACAGTGACATCAGGATGTAACTTGACCTAGACAAATATAAGACCCATGGTTTGCATCAAGGACATCCGCTCAGATGAAACTACCACATGAAGACCAGTGAAGAGATTGAAGCCACGACAGAGAGAGAGACACATACAAATATCTGGGGATGATGGCCTACCAGTTAGAACACAAGGAGATCAAAGCCCGTCTGACTGAGAAATACCATCAAAGACTGAGAAGCCTGCTAGAATCAAATCTGAATGGCGGGAACATGGTCACAACCATAAACACTTATGCAGTCTCAGTACTAATGTACTCCTTCGAAATCACAGATTGGACCAATACCAAGCTGGAGGAGATTATGAGATTGACCTGAATAATGGTGAACAAGAGCCGCCAACACCACCTGAAGTCAGCCATCAAGAATCTGATTTTTTGGAGGTAATCCTGCAGGTTCCTGCTTAAGAACCTGCAGGATTACCTTCCAGGAAATACAGTACCAATCTACTAGGCCATAAGAAAGATATACAAACAGCACACAACATCCAACCTTGACAAGGAGACCACACTCACACAGACAGAAACATGGGTGAAGAAGACACTCCATGGCAGACACTACAATGACCTCCATAAAGGCTACATAGGTACGATGGCATCCAATTCTGGCTCAGGAACGGAAGGCTCTTCTCCAAGACCAAAAGATTCATGCTCGCCAACCAAGACCAAGTAATCAATACAGGAACTACAGGAAATACATTGCCAAGGACCCTGGAGTAACAGATGACACAGGTCAATGATGTCACCTGGCTTTAGAAACAATCCAGCACATCACCGCAGGATGCAGTGGGATCACCCAGACAGATCACCCTCACAGACATGACCAGGTGGCCAGGATAATACATCAGAAGTTAGTGGAAAAATATCAGATGATCAAAGAAAGTTAACTGTATTACAAGCCTTGGGCCGTACTAGAGGCCTCTACTCACAGACTATACTGGAACCATACCATCATAACAGACAAGATGATCCTGCACAACAGACCAGACATAACTATCATTGACAAGAAGGAAATGACTATCTATCGATTTGACACAGTGGTGCCCAACACCAGCAACCTCCAGAAAACATACGAGGAAAATATCAGGAAATACTCAGACCTAAAGCAGGAAGTCAAAGAATTGTGGCAGCATATGGAACAAATAATGACCATTGCAGTGAATGTGCTAACCACTAGAATGGTGCTAAGGAGCCTCCATAAGAACCTAGCAGCAATATTCCTCCCAGAGGAATATTGCTGCTTACTATCCTACAGGCGACGATCCCAATCGCCTGTAGGATAGTAAGAGAATTCCTCGACAAGAAGTAATAATAACAATGATAACAGGACAAACCAAACATCTCATGCACGTAGTACCAGTACCTAATACACAGCAGAAAAATTATCATAAAGGAAAAAAAGGTGTTTATAATAATATAATAAGCACAGCATTGTATGCAGCTGAATCTAACGTTCTGCAGAATAATCGACCAGGCCAACCTAGTTGGTTTTCAGAGAAAAGAAAGCCATGAGTTTCATTCCTCCATTCATTGTGTTTTAAATTACATTATTTCTAGTTTACTTGTACTTCTTTCAAGTATGAATCAAGTTCTTAATGCATATTTGAATCAATAAAATAATTTTACTTGATTTTGGCAAATTAAAAAGAAGGGTAACACTGCAATTGTCAGACCCATAAAGTAGCTCTCCATTTCTTGCAGACAAAAATGTGTAATGCAATGTTTATTTTTCTTTAGTTATCCAATTAATGACAGTTTTTCCTTTCAAATTCAGTAGCTAATTCATATGATGAGTACAATTAACCATTATTTTGATTTGTATTTCTATTGACTTTACTAAATGAAACACAACATTTCATTTGAGGGAACAAATTAGTATTAGTATTAATAGTGGCAAACGATGCAAGAAATCAAGGTTATACAGCATCAGCCAAAAAAAATCCCATTTCACCTATCCATCCTCTCCAACAGTTTGAGAAATGATGATTTAGAGTTAATAAAGAAAATATGAAGCCATGATCCAAGCATTTATATAAATGTAATTTAAATTTATACTAGTGGAACATTATGAAGAGGACGTCAAAGAACACAATGGAGTGATACCATAAAGCAGGACACTGGGCTGAATTTACAAAAGCTCAAGGAAGCCATTAAAAACAAAGGATTGTGGAAACAATTTGACTGTAGAGTTGCTAAGATTTGGACCAGATTAAGTGGCAAAACAACAAACAAATTTATACTTGGAGGGAGGTATGTAAAGGAGAGTTGGTTTTCTTGTTTAATAAAAAATTTAAAATATCCACTACCCTAGAGGTTTATAAATTACTCTCCCCCAGTGAGGCAAGTCTAGATTCAACAATTAATTATTACCTGCTCGCACACATCAAGTCACACCATGATTTTATATGCAAGGTAGCCATTAGTATATCACTGTATAATAACACTTTTAACAGGGCATAATTTTTTATTATTATTAGTAGTAGTGGCATGATGTAAGGAATCAAGCTTATAAAGCATCAGCCTCTCTGCACTTCTCAGAGAACTTCACATCAGACCGCACAATTACTCCCAGGTCCTTTTCGTTATCCGCTACCCTTGAGTTTAGTACCACATCAAGACAGCTGATTATGGAAGCTCAGCCATAGCCAAACATGCTTGGGAAACAGGGCATGATATTTCAGCCAAAGGAGCATTGGTTGTCGACAGAGCTACTCGTTTCTGGAACCGGAAGTGGCTAGAGAGCTTATGGATATGTCCAGATGCTATAGTATTAATAGGGATAAGGGCTGTCGCATTCATCCACTTTTTGCGTCCTTCATTTTAGGGAGGAACGAGTGATTTAGAATGATGCATACCCGAGCCGTTTCCAGTTCCAATGTATGGGAAGTTAGTAGTGCTCATGTCGTAGTGGACGTTGCGGACCTGCTGGGATATATGTAGGTATATATATTGTGGATAACCTGTAATCATCTCAGCTGATGAAGGCAGCTGTTGCTGCCAAAAGCTATTGTATAGTGGTTTTAAGTGATTTCAACCTTTAAATTTAAAATTTTTAATCAGTGATTTTATATTATCATAATATACACTTTTATTTTACTTTATTTCGGTTTTGCTTTAATTATAGTATAATGCAGTTTTGAAGATTTTATTTTATTTTAAAGTATGTTATATTGTAAATAAAGTTATTTATGCAGTTTTGAGTCAGTGGTTAGTGACATTATATATGAATTATCTGCAACCATTCTTCCTCAATTTAATTTATGTTCTCTCATGTGCATAATCTGAGCAACAGGAAGAATCCAATCAACAGTGAATTTGCTCAAACCATTCAAATCGTTAAACACCTGAAGGTCACTTCACAGGTGCCTAGGCTCCAGATGCTGCAATTTGCAGAACTGAAGCCTTTCTTGGTAACAGCATCCCTTTGTTCCCCTCACCAATCTTGTTACTCTTCTCTGCACCCATTCCAGTAGCTCCACAGCCTTTCTAAAATGAGGCCTTCAGTACTCAAAGGCGTGGCCTAACTATTGCCTTAATACAAAGCAATAATCACCTCTTTATCCATGCTAACAAAATTCCTGTATATTATTGACAAAACCCTATGAGCTGTCCTGGCAGCCTCTCTGCACTTCTCAGAGAATTTCACATCAGACTGCACAATTACTCCCAGGTCCTTTTCTTTATCCACTACCCCTGAGTTTAGTACCACACAGTTGGTATGTTATTCTAGGATTACTGCTACCCATATGCAGTACATTGCATTTGTCTATGTTAAATTTCAATTGCCATTTCTCAATCCATCTGCCTAATTTTTCTAGATCTTGTTGCAGCAGCATACCTTCATTACTGTCATTACTTACCCTGCCAACCTTTGTATCATCTGCAAACTTAATGTGTACATTAAGCCTAATATATCCTCATCAATAACATTAATAAATATAAAAAACAACAATGGGCTCAGCACTGAACCCTCCACAAAGAGCACTACCCACTGAATAACCACTCACTGTCTTATCCCACTCAAACATCCCTTTATCCACAGCAACAACTTTCCTTTAATGCTACACTGCTCCAATTTGTCCAGCAGTCTCTTATGTGCAACAGTATCAAAAGCTTTCTTGAAATCTAAGTGCATATAATATAAAAATTATTTTTTGCATCCATTTCCTTTGTCACTACATTATACTATCCAGTCAAATTGGTCACACAAGATTTCCATTAATAAAACCATGCTGTGACTGTAGTATAACTGCACTTCTGTCTAGATGATACTGCATAGGACCAGAAGTTAGGCTGACAGGTCTATAAATACTCATGTCACCCTTTGTTCCCTCCTTTGTGAATTGGGGATACATTTGCACATCTCCAGTCCACAGGGATCTCCCATGCATCCAAAGATGCAATCATAATTACAGCTAAGGGTTTGCTTACATTCTTTGCTGTCTTCATTGATATGATTGGACAGATCACATCCACCCCAGGAGCCTTTTTCATGTTTAACTTCAACAATATCTCTTCCACTTTCCTCTGAGATCAGAAAGTCATTCCACTCCCTATCAGAGCTTGATAAACTTCCGGCATCTGCCTCCTAAAGAATGTCTTATGTGTGAATATAGATGCAAGATACCTATTCAGCTTGTTAGCATCCTGAGAAGGTTCATCAACAGTTAAACCATCGATATCAAGTGGACCAATGTTAATCAATCCCTTCCTTCTACTGTTAATATAAGTAAAGAAGTCTTTGCTGCTTTTCTTGACTTTCTTTGCCAGAGACCTTGTAATCTGCCTTGGCTTGCCTAACCTCCTTTATGACTTGATTGCAAACTAGTTTATATCTACCATAGGTTTCTGTATCATCACCTGATAATTTATATACACCCTATGCATTTTTCTTCTCTGCCACATGTCTCAACAGGTCATCTGACATCTGTTTAGGTCTAAGTCTTGAACAATACTTCTTAATGAAAAGCCTAGTATCTTCTATGATTATTTCCCTAATTGCTTTCCAGTAGAATTAGCTATTTTTAACATTAACTATTGTAACACTGGTTTTTTTTTTTTTTTTTGGTAGTTGGCGCATCGGCTTCTGTGGCCATAATGCACCTCCCAAGGTTTTGTTTTTTCAGTACAGTTGGTCGTCGACTTACGACCGACTTCTGTTCTGACTGACAGGTCGTAAGTCGATCTGGTCGTATGTCGGCCATATATTTATTAACAGTATTTTTTAACCTTTCTAATCTTTTTATAATTTGTTTTTATAATCTTTTAAATTTTTATCATCTTTTATTTTTCATTTTAAATACAGTAATGCTTTTATCTTTAAAAGATAAAAGGTCTCTCTCTAGGAGGTTAAATTCAAACGCTCTGTACATTTTAATTGGTTTATTATTCATACTGTTTATAAAAAATACAAAACTACGATCTATAATTACATATACAGTATTGTCATAATTTGAAAAATAATACTGTACATAATGTACTGTAAACACAAAAATACAATCTAAAATTAATGTAAAAATTAATACAAATGAAATTTACAAAATCAAATTTTAATCTTTGCTTGTGCTGGGTTGTGGATCATCAGGGTCATTTTCTTGAGTTGAGGTAGGAGATGTTTTCTTGATGAGGAACATGCTGAGTTTTGTTTGAACAGTTTGTTTCTTTTTTTCTTCATATATCTCATGATAGCAACGCACAGCGTCTTGAATGATACGTTCAACCTTTGTAAATCGTTCGACATTAGCGTCCATTGCTTCGAAACTGGCGAGAGCTTTATTTAGTTGCGAAAAAGAATCTGATAAACCCTTTGCAGTGAATTTCTTTTCTGGCTTCTCTTCTTCTTTCTCTTCTTCCTCCCTCGCTTTTTCTTGTGCCACTCTCTGTGCTTCCAATTCAATCAACTCTTCATCCGAAAGTTCTTTTGTCTCACAGGCTAGCAACTCCTCTACGTCTTCTATTTCACATTCTAATTTAACATTTTTTGCAAGTTTAACTATTTTTTCTGTAATCGCTTCCAGCTCCTCTCCTTTTTCAGATCCTTCAAATGTAGTATTCGCATAACATTTTAGACACTTTTTCCAAATTCCCGACATACAATTCTTTGATACACATTCCCATGCGGTCGAAATATTCTTGACACACTGAAGAATGTTGTACTGCTTCCAAAAGTCTCGCAAAGATAAATCAGCATCAGAATCTATCGCATCGATGGCTTGTGCGAATGTCGTTCTGAGATAGTGAGCCTTGAATGCTGAAATAGCACCCTGATCCATGGGTTGAATAAGAGCGGTTGTGTTAGGTGGCATAAAAACCACTCTAACATCATGATGAAGGTCATCCAGATGAGGGGGGTGGCCAGGAGCATTGTCTATAACCAATAAAATCTTGAAAGGGATACCTTTCTCCGCACAATATTCACAAGCTTGGGGAATGAAGCAGTTCATGAACCAGTCTTCGAACAGTGCTTGAGTCATCCAAGCTTTACGGTTTGAACGGTAGTAAATGGGCAGTGTGTGCTTGTTGATGTGCTTAAATGCACGAGAGTTTTCTGAATGATAAATGAGAAAAGGCTTCAGCTTAAAACCCGCGGCATTCCCACCAAGCAACAAAGTTAATCGATCCTTAAAAGCTTTGAATCCTGGCATCCTTTTTGCTTCTTGGTGTATGTACGTACGATTAGGCATGCGTTTCCATTGCAAGCCGGTTTCATCTACGTTGAATATTTGTTCCAGTAGATAACCTTCTTCTTTGATTAAAGAGTCGAAACTATCAACAAATTTTTTGGCTCCATCTTCATCTGCACTTCCTGCTTCTCCTGTGACATGTACATTATGCAAAGCAAATCTTTTTTTAAAACGCTTAAACCACCCAGTACTAGCCTGAAAATCTTGTGCGTAATCGTCTCCGGCGCGTGATTTTAAACTCTGAAACAAACTTCTAGCCTTCGCTTGCACTGTGTGAAGGCTCATGGGTGTATTTTTTTGTATTAAATCTTCCATCCATATAAACAACAATTTCTCCATTTCATGGATGGGTCCCTGTCGTTGTTTGGTTAAAATTGTACACTTAATAGGTGCAGAACCTTTCACAGCTTCCCGAATTCTTTCTTTGTCCTTAAGTATCGTCGATACCGTGGAATGTGATAACTTCAAGTCACGGGCTATCGTATTCACTTTCTTTCCATCTTCATACTGCTGGATAACTTTCATTTTACGCTCTAAATCAATAGTTTTCCTTAACTTCTTAGCTGGCGTATATGTAGATGAAGGCATTTTCCTTTTACTAAACATTTTATGGGTACAGTATTTCAACAGAATTTGAATTAATACACCACACACAACAGATGCTTGAAAGCGACTGAGTGTATGTGACAGAGGACTCTAAGAAATTTTATTGCTCGCAGTTTACCGCCAGCAATTAATCGCTAGCAGTTTACCGCCGCATCAGTTTACCGCCGCATCAGTTTATCGCATAAACAATTTATTGCCTACAAATATCGCCAGGCAATACTGTACATATAAAATTTATTTTTAACTTAAGTAGCATAGCATGTTTTAGGAGAGTGGGGGTAGGGCGTGTCGATTAGGGAGGTACTTATAATTATCCCAACGTGACTGATTCTGAAGATTGCATAAACATTCATTTTGAATTTTTGCAGTGTACTATGACATACATAATGTTATAATTAGTTTAGTTTAAAATTAACCAATTGTTATATTGTTTAAATAATGGATTTTTTACTATTTTTGTGATACATGTAACTATGATTTATTATTTATTTATTATTTTTTTTTTGTGGTCGTAAGTGCGGCCGGTCGTAAGTCGCATAGGTCGTAAGTCGACGACCAAGTGTACTTTGATCCAAGCCTGAGGTGGGATTCGAACCCGCAACCTTTGGGTTGCCAGGCAGGCACGTTACCCACCCGGCTACCCCTGTCGACTTTGTAACACTGTAACATTAACTATTATAACTATGTCACACTGTACAGAATTCAAAACTGTCTGAGACCACTGTAGTCTCCTTTATGAACATAAAAACCCTTCCCTTTACTCTTGAAATAGTAAACTACTGGAGTAAATGACATCCAACATGCTTTCATAAAACATAACAAGTACAATTTCAGTTACAGTTTTGGATTTGAAGTTTTGCTTTTGGATTTAAAATTTCATGTGACTATTCTTAATCATTTGAAATAAATATAATCTCATTATGAACACACAAAAAAAGTTTCAAAAGTGGAAACATGGAATCAATATGATCTCAGTTCTCTTTATATCAAAAATATTTCAAATAATAAAAGTATAGAGGGGCAATTATATTGTTTTACTGCTTATTTCAATGAAATTTTCACTTTTATAACACCACATTGCCACTGTAGGGTTTTTAACAAGTGGATTTTTAACACTGCCAAAAACAAAAACAGCAGATAAGCTTCACTCTGAGGTAACCAACAAACTTCTCCAACGAAAACATGACTGCAAACCAAAACTGAATATCACAAATTAAACCAAACAAAATCAGTTTTAATATTTTTAACAAATCATCAGAAATAAAATAAAATAATTCCAGTAATTTAACTAATATAGACATAACTAAAGAACTGAAGGTCGCTACAATTTCCAAAATATAACAAAAGACACTGACTCCAGACAACACTTAGAAAACTGACAAAACTAATTGAAAAAATGAATTCTTAGTAATGGAAGGGAATCCTTTCTATAATTACTGATTGTATCTGCAAACATATCAGTAATTAAAGAAAGTAGTAGTTTATTTAATATTTTTTTAAAATCTTCTGAAATGTTGTTACTGAGATGGCAATATCTTTTATACTATTCCATGTACTGTCTATGGGTAAATTCATATTATTGATAATATGAACATATTTAATTTAAAAGAAAAATTAAGATACACACATATTAGTACCAAAAACCACAACTTTTATAGGAATATATGACAATAAGTGGACTAAAAAGATTTAAATAAATTTACCTAAGAGAGATACAATGATCATAACTTTAAGCCCATTCTACATTGAAAGATGGTAAAAATAAATGCCAGTAGCTATTTGTTGACTACTACAAATGCACTTCGTGAATACATGCTAAGCATCTTAACTGTGCAAAACTATTAGCATCTTTTTTTATTATAAGTATATAAAAAATTATTACCTTTGGACCATATCTGTTATGAGGTATTGGTCCAGTCAGATGACTATTTATTGTCAAAAAGGGTTTAACTTCCTTCCACTGTTCTGTAGGATCAGGCTCATTAGACGCATCCTCCCTAAAATTGGTACAAAAAAAATTAAAATTCTGTAATGTTTTAAAATAATAATACCCTTATTACACATGGTAATAGTATGATGACAAGAAAGAAAACAGATCTCTCCCCTCCAAAACCAAGCATCAAAACCAGTGAGGCCTTTACAAACAACATATTGATACAAAAGCACAGGTGAAATAACAGGCAATCATACTAAAGGAACATCAGGTTTTACCAAGTTCACAATTATTCTCTTACACATGAATAATAACAAGTTCACTGCTTCCTTAAGAAAATATGTAGCATTGGGTTTTTATTCCATTTGGAGGGGGAACCGATCAACTTTTTCATCCAATTTGACAGAAGGAAAACTGGATATTTTTGTAAGCAACCTTCACCAGAGCTGATTAATTCAGCCATAGTGAGAAGAAAGCCCAAAAATGGCTATGCCCTTTCCAATTCAGACTGATTCAATCCTTGACTGATTCAAGACTGATTCAAAAAAGTCATTGGAAAAACCTTTCATATCAGCAGTCATGAAAGAAGTACCAGAAATCCAAATCAGTATTAAAATTTTTGTTGTTTTTATAGTTTACTGAGAATCTACCAATTTCACTAGCCTTTGAGGAAATGAAATGAGAAAAGTGGCTACAGAGCTTGTAAGCAAGCTGCATCCACTCTCTGGACCATAACCTAGATGTCAACATGGTCTAATTTGTCAAAAAGCTGAGAGGCAAAGAATTTGAATTTAAATAAACCAAATTGATATGAAAATAGACTGCTCTCACGATCCTCACCAAGAAGCTACCCACAATGCTACCATCCATCTACCCATGATGTCCATTATTGCATCCACATTTCAATTGTTATAAGACGAGCAAAGCAAGAAAGTTTCAAACTTCAGATGTGTATTAAACCACACAGATATTAATTAATTTATTTATTTACTTATACAGGGTGTCCGGGGAGGAAAGGTCAATATTCCAGGAGGTAAAAGGATAGGTCATTTTAAGCAAAAAAGTTCATATAAATGTATGCCCTATCCCGAATGGTTTCTGAGATAGAGATACTTTAATGTACATTTGTTTTGAAATTGGCGTGCAATATTTTCCTTCCTTCCCATCAGGCTGTGCCATTTGATTGTCAGTTGCCAGTTATTAGTTGATTGTTGTGACTGTAGAAGTGAATCAGACTGTGAGTGAATCAGTGAGTAGCATCAGTTGTCAGTTCTAATTGTAGAAGTGTTTGCTAAAAATGCCGCACATTTTTACTAATGCCAAATATGCAGATATGCTGTATGTTTACGGCTTCTGCAATGGCAGTGCCCCTGCTGCTGTTGAAGAATACCGTTGGCACTTTCGTACACATCGAATTCCGGATCGTAGAATGTTTTCCACAGTTTTAAACACATTGCATGAAAGTGGTATGCTTCCCAGTGCTCATGTTTCATCTGAATGAGGACGTCAAGAAAATGTGCAGAAACGGGAACATTCTGAACATGGTTCAGCGTATTCCTACAATTAGCATGCAAAGACTTTCTGCACGTCTCGGTGTTTCATGAACACGTGTATGGCGAACACTACATGAAGAGAGTTTATACCCATTTCACCCACAGCATGTGCAAAATCTTCACACAGGGGACAGTGCCACGCATCTTGAATTTTGTCATTGGTTAAATGCCAATCATGAAGTGCTTCCATCAATACTATTTACTGATGAAGCCACGTTTACCCAGAATGGAATCAACAACACACATAACACTTATCGATGGTCGCACAAGAATTCACATGGTACAGTGGAAACAAATTTCCAAGTTTGTTTCTCAATCAATGTGTGGTGCGGTATGATCGATAACCTGGGAGGTTCTGTTATTTTAGAACATCAAATGACAGGACACAATTACCTTCAATTTTTGCAAAATACATTAGGTGAACAACCAGAGGACTTTCCTTTGGCCACAGGTGTGCTATGTACTTTCAGCATGATGGGGCCCCTTCCCGTTCTACCAGATGTGGGAAGCAACCAAATCTGGACCGAATTTTCTCTAAACGGTGGATTGGTCATGGTGGTGCCATTAACTGGCCACCAAGATCTCCAAACCTAACCTCATTAGATTTTTGTTTATGGGGTTGGATGAATAGTGAAGTGTACAGAAGAAAGGTGGATACAAGAGATGATCTTCTAGCTTGCATAATGGATGCTGTTGCCCATAAAAAGGAACACAAAGATACACTTAGACAAGCAACATGCCATGTTCTCATGGCATGTTGAAAAATGCCACCATCGAAGTTGATGGTGGCATTTTTGAAAATTTATTATAAACTGTTCTAAATTTGTCACTTGAAAAATAAATATTCAAATGCCTCTATCTCGGAAACCATTCAGGATAGGGCACATGTTTATATGAACTTTTTTGCTTAATATGACCTATCCTTTCACCTCCTGGAATATTGACCTTTCCTCCTGGGATACCTTGTATATTTGGAATAATGTATACATTATAGTGCTTAAACACTAATTAACCTGTATGAAAAAATACAAAATAAGAATTAACACTAATACAATAATCAATAATATGCAACTTTTTACAGCTAGAATCAACATAATTTTAAAAAAAAGTTACTTTAGCACACCAAGAGTCAGCTTCCTGAATGAATTTTTGAGAACAAAAATATCAATCTTGTGAGAATTAATCAGTTTCATAATATAGTTTCATTAACATATTTAAAGATTACACTGACTTTGTTTAAATTCACTAGATAAAATTTTTAACATCTTTTCTTTAAGTCTTCAATATTAATTTGAAAAGTGAGAAAGTTTTATATCCAAAAAAGAAATCAAAAAATTTCATATGTTGGGTGGGAGATCTATGCAAGAGAAAAAAATGATACATTGTATCTTCTTGAGATTTAAATTATTAAAGAACTTTAATGTAATTTAAATCCCAAGAAATGCTGCATGTTCCAAGTCAAAAGTAGGGATCATGAGCAAGGGACATACCAATATAATAATACATCACTGGGATATGACAAGTACCAGAGTTTGTTGATTTAAAAAAAAAAATTAACAGAACACTAAAGAGATCAGAGAAGCATTTTCCAGTATTAGCATGCCTAATCTCATTTTAAAGAAGTTCAAAGAAATATGAGACCCATCCTTTAATATGGTAATATTCTTCTTAAAGCCAAAAAGATACTATATAGAAACAGCATCAAATGTGACTGAGATATGAAGCACAACAGGCAAGTTCCCTCCCGAAACATGAAGAGCTTGCAGGTAGAACTTAAATTACAGGAGGGGAGAAGTAATTTCAAGCATAAGGGAATTCAGGTATGTGAGAAGCGAATTGCCTGATTTTAAGTTGTAGTAAATTTCAAGAGGAACGTTAAAAAAAATTTTGGCAGTCAGGTATGCATTTTTTTTTTATATGAGTTTTAACCAAGTTGGAGAAACTGAAATTGAGTGAAAATCTTATCGATGGGAGTCACTCTGTACTTTAGCCAGCCTGAAGGCAACCAAGCATCTAAGAGGATTTTATTAAAAAGGAAGACTAAAAGTTTGATACGGCAATAACTCAAATCAAGCTTTTAATCAGAAATACAGGATGCTCATCAATTCCAGCTGAAGAGTTTTTGCTCAGCTTATTAATTATATCTAATAAGCTGAGCATTATTCATGGAGTTTTATTAAGAATTGGTTTGTTAACTGCAGCACTGCTGTCCATTGCACCACCTCCTACCAGAAAGTATCTGAGTAAGCAACTGACCTATTCTAATAACTTCTTGGGATTACAGGGTGCAATGCATTCAACTTTATCAGCTTTATAATTAAATAATATTAAATTGCAATCAATGTTTAATATGCCGTAGAACTTATTGTGGGGTGGATATGCCTAGGGTGTTTGTGTCTTGGAGCTTTGAATGTCACTACTCATACTTCAGACAATTAAAAATCAGGAAAACAGCTTTCCCACTAGCAAATACTAGAAAAGGAAGTTATCAAATAAACTCAGAGTTCATGTAAGTCTAGTCCTAAATTCTAAAGTCAGTTTTACTGGAACTGATGCAATAGATTAGCCAATGCAGCAAAAGCCTGTGGCTTCCTTGCACTATATGGTGAATACTATTACTAGGGGCACTATTATTTCAAGACAGACAAGGGAAATTATATGCTGAAAATTTTGAAAATACAGTTATTATTAAAGTTTAATAATTGTAAAATAATAAGAGAAGTTTACCTCACTATTATATAAAGTTTAATAAATAAGATATCTCTGTTCCAAAAATAATAAAAATAAACATACTTTTCATTTCACATATATTTATTTCTCTAGTGCAGTAATTCCCAATCTTTTGTCATTCAAGGAAGTAAGCAAACCCTTAGCCATAATTATGAGAGCTTCCTCATAATTATGGCTAAGGGGAACAGGGGAACATTGCACATCTCCAGTCCATCTCCATGGACTGGAGATGTGCAAATGTGACCCCAATTCACAAAGGAGGATCAAAGGCTGACACAAGCAATTATAGACCTCTGAGTTTAACTTCTGTTCCAGAAAAATTAATGGAGGCACTAGTTAAAGAAGCATTGCAGGATCATTTAGACAAGACTTCAGTTATAGTTCGGACACAGCATGGTTTTGTTAAGGGGAAGTCTTGCATGACCAATTTGATTGGATACTATGATGCAGTCACAAAAGAACTGGACACAGGGAATAACTTTGATATTATATACTTGGATCTTAGAAAGGCTTTTGATACTGTTGCACATGGAAGACTGCTGCACAAATTGGAGCAGTGTGCCATTGGAGGTAAATTGCTGCTATGGATAAAGGGGTGGTTGAGGGGGAGAAGACAGAGAGTGGTAATCAATGGACACTGCTCATCGTGGACTAATGTTATTAGTGGAGTCCCTCAGGGTTCAGTATTGGGTACATTACTGTTTTCTGTATTTATAAATGATATTGATGATGGTATATCAAGCTTAATGTCCAAGTTTGCAGAAGATATGAAGGTTGGCAGGGTTGTCAAGGACACTACTGACACTATGCTACTGCAACAGGATCTGGAAAGGTTGAGTAGATGGGCTGAGAGGTGGCAAATGAAGTTTAACATTGACAAATGTAAAGTACTACATATGGGAAACAGCAACCCCAGAGCAACGTATCAACTCTGTGGTACTACACTGACAGTGGTAGAGAATGAAAGGGACCTGGGGGTGGTTGTGCAGGCAGATATGAAGTTTTCTGAGCAGTGCAGACAGGCAGCAAGAGTAGCTCATGGTGTATTGTCGATGATATATAGGAATTTTTCTAGCAGGGATAAGGAGGTGATTATTCCCTTGTATAAGGCAATGGTCAGGCCACACCTAGAGTACTGTATACAGGTCTGGAGGCCTCATTTCAAGAAGGATGTAGAGATGCTGGAACGAGTACAGCGAAGGGCAACAAGATTAGTGAATGGAACAAAGGGGTGCTCTTACGAAGAAAGGCTTAAGTTTTGCAAATTACAGTGTCTGGAGACTAGGCACCAGCGAGGTGATCTGATAGAGGTGTATAAAGCCTTGAATGGTTTGAGCATGCTCAATGCTGATGGGATTCTTCCTCTTGCTCAGAATAATCACCTGAGAGGGCATGGATTCAAATTGAGGAAAGACGGATGTAGGATAGACGTGAGGAAATTTGCCTTTAGCCAGCGGGTGGTTGGTTGGTGGAACAGACTTCCATCCCTTGTCAGGGAAGTTGATAGCCTAAATAAGTTTAAGGCTCAGCTGGACAGGTATTTCGAACGAACAAGAGGGGTGAAGTGGAAGTGGTTATTATTTATTTTATTTTATTTATTTATTTATTTTTTTTTTGGCTGATGCTGCATAAGTTTGCTTTCTTGCATCAAATGCCTCTACTAATGCTAAAGTCACACTTGAAGTTAAAAGACATTCACAGCACATCTAAATAATAACCATTGAACATGGAGTTTTTCCTAACCTTATAGCACACTTGAAAAGGGTTGCCAGCACACCTTTGGGAACCACTGTTCTAGAGGCTTTAGTATTCCTTGTTTAAAAACTTATTCAATGTAAAGTGGCAGATATAAATTTCATAAATTAAATTATTTTATTCGTGAAGTGTAACTTAGGTTACTCTTCATAAAATAACTGAATGAGTTACTTTTTTCTCAGAGTAATTTCAACTTAAACTTAAACATTTATCCACCAATTAACTTAATTTAGTTAGTTTTAAACCCATTAAAAACCATTTGATACAGCATTAACTCAAATCAAGCTTTTAATCAGAAATACAGGATGCTCATCAATTCCAGCTCAAGAGTTTTTGCTCAGCTCATTAATTATATCTAACCAGCTGAGCATTATTCATAGAGTTTTAGTAAAAATTGGTTTGTTAACTGCAGCGCTGCTGTCCATTGCACCACCTCCTACCAGAACATGTCTGAGTCAGGCCACACCTTCAGTACTGTATACAGGTCTGGAGGCCTCATTTTAAGAAGGACGTAGAGCTGCTGGAATGAGTACAGAGAAGGGCAATAAGATTAATGAATGGAACAAAGGGTTGCCTTACGAATAAAGGCTGCAAATTAAAGTTTTGCAAATTACAGTGTCTGTAGACTAGGCACCTGCAAGGTGATCTGATTGAGGTGTATAAAGCCTTGAATGGTTTAAGCATGCTCAATGCTGATGGGATTCTTCCTCTTGCTCAGAATAATCGCCTGAGAGGGCATAAATTCAAATTGAGGAAAGTCAGTTGTAGAATAGATGTGCAGAAGTTTGCCTTTAGCCAGCGTTTGGTTTGCTGGAACAAACTTCCATCTGTCGTTGTAGAAGTTGATAGCTTAAAAAGATTCAAGGAAGAACTAGACAAATATTTGGAGCAAGTGGATGGGTGAAATGAGAAGGGGTTTCTTTTTTTTTTTTTTTTGGCTGATGCTATATAAGTTTCTACCTTCCATCATGTGCCTTTACTAATGTTAATCTCTGAGCAAAACACTGAGAACTGCATTAGCATTACTGATGAATGTATTTTTCACATAATTAATCATCAAACACACTGAAAGTAGGGAATGCATGTCTATAGAAGCAAGGATTCTTCCAGCACAGTAGTGGTAGTTTTATTAAATTCTCCATTTTTAATAATATTTTGTTATTTTGCAAGCTGGGTTGCATTTTAATTGGATAGTCATATATTATTTACAATTACTGAAGCAATTATTTCCAAAATATCCTAGTATCCCACATGCTTTATGATAACTATACATAATAAAGATATATTGATAGTAGACCCTTATAGCTACTATAGTAGTAAATATAACCGATAAGAGCAATGTGGTTACTATCACTATCAGTAAACTAGCAAGGCAGTTTGTTACAGCCAGAACCTGAGCACTTATTAAAGGCCCATGATCCCGAAATCGCTACCACAAAATGGAGTGCAGCTTTACTAATATTTTTACTTTTATTTGTTACTCAGGAATGTTCCTAAAGGTAAGTGATATGCTGTAACTGTTGCAGTGGCAAACATTGTTTTGCCACTTCACTTGAACACCATAAGACAGTGTTGGATAATAATGTTGCCATTGTTGTTATACTTGAAAACTGTATATGCAACAAAAAAATTCGACTACATTTAAGTCTTTCTTATTTGTATTTTATGTGCTGAATCCAACTGCATGTTTTCTTTAGAGTCAATATGTTGCTAGAAATTGAAGGTTTTATGTTTATGTGACATTCATATGAATTAAACAATTCATATGAATTGTTTAATTGTTTAATTCATATGAATTAAACAATTAATCAATACTATGATATGTAAGAGCTTGTAGAATCTGTATAATACAGTGGATTCCGGTTATTTGGGTGATCGGTTAATCGGGGCAGCCGTTTATTTAGGGCAAATCTTAAAAAAGAAACCAATCGAGAAAATAGCCAGGGTTTACTTTGCTTAAGTGGGACAGCATGCCGTTTAAACGGGGCAGGAGACTGCAGCACTGGAGATTACCCTACGATTGTTTCCGACGGTACCACATAATTCGGTCGAAATTCTGGAGGTCACAACCATAAAACAATAAAAACAATTAGCAGTCACCTGTTTATTGGGCTTTTCTGTTAGTGAAATCTATCATAAACGGACAGTAAACTCGATCTACTGAATTTGCGATAATACCGACAGCTGGAATTCTGTGGTTTATTATGATGAAATGTGTTTACACTTCCATGAAATCTTCAATCATATAAAAAAATTAATTTTCAGATCTTCTCTTAATTCCTATTTTTAAAGCTTTGTAACTCATTACTCCGTTCTCACTTGCACGTATTGTGTTACTTGCAATTTGTGTGTGCCGTGTTCTTTGTTATTGATTGCTTAATCTTTTTACTGTTTTAAATTTTAACCCCCCACCCACAAATGTCGGCAAACAGAAATATCAACTAGTTCGTATGTACATATTACAGTACATATTAATTATTCTGATTATCACGTATATTTTTCTGATTTTCATGTATCATTTAATTTTTTAATTGGTAAGATAATAAAGGGTAAATTTTTGTTTAATATATCTTTGCTTTTATAGCCTGTGGATAATATTCCTCCTATTTTCGCTAATTAGAATCGCTGTTTAATAGAATTAAAATTCAATTCACAAACGTGATCACAATGACCTGCACATCGTATAGTGAACGGTACTTTAATATGTTGAGTTCGTCGTAATGTGATTTGATTGTACATTTACAGTGAACCAATTGTAAGGGGGAGGGGGCACATTGTATTTTTAACTATTTACATGAAACTTTGGATAATTAGTGCAGCCGCTTAATCGGGCCAAAACGCACTAGTCCCGATGTGTCCCAAATAACCGGAATGGACTGTATATATATATTTTTTTGGCAGTTTACTATGGCTACCAAATGAATGTGTAAGTTTAACTAGTGCCCACCCCAATCCAAAATGGTTCTGCTGAGAAGGTCATGGTCTTTTGGAACAAGGGATGGATTTTGTTTATTGGCTACCTGTATAAGGGAATGATAACTGCTGAGCATTATTCATCGCTTTTGACTAAGCTGAAGGAGGAATTGAAAGCCAAATGCAGGGAAAGCTCACACAAGGAGTGTTATTTTTACAGGATAATAATCTAGCACACACACACAATTTGTTTATTGGCTACCTGTAAAAGGAAATGATAACTGTTTAGCATTATTCATTGCTTTTGACCAAGCTGAAGGAGGAAATGAAAGCCAAATGTAGGGGAAAACTCACCCAAGGAGCACTATTTTTACAGGACAATAATCTAGTAATGCACAGCACATCAAACACATGCCAAATTGGCTGAACTTTTTTCAAACTAGGCTTCCGGCTTCTTCACCATCCCTCATGTCGACCAGATCTTGCATCCTCCTATTACCTCTTTACAAATCTCAAAAAAAAAAAAAAAAAGGGGTATCAAATATGCATCGAATGATGATGTGTCATACAAGCACCAGAAGCCTAGTTTGGGGAGCAGTCTTCTAATTTCTACTTAAGAGCTTTATAAATGTTGGAACATTGTTGCATTAAAGTTGAAAGGTGAATATGTTGAATAAACTACATATATAATTGCATTATCTTGTTTCTTTCTACTATAAGCCAAGAACTTTTCAGCACCTCTTGTATATGGTGCTAATCTGACATTCAACCAGCTGTAGTCAGCTAAGCATGAATCAATGCACTAAAGGTCAAAACATATTAAGTGCACAGTTAAAACCGAGTAAAAATCCCAACAGCAAGCCAATACTTCAGCAAATAAGCTGTTCTCAATTAAGCATAACTATATATCTTTCCATAAAAACTGTGACAAAATATTTCCTAAGTGGTTTTAATTTTAATTTCTAAAAAAACAAATAACAGAAAGTGCAAACAAGTGCTATAACTATAAGGTATTTTAAGAAAAAAGATGTTATAATTTTAATAACTATCATTTCTAAAGAATTTCCAAAAATTACCAATTCCATTTGAAAGCAGAAAAAAAAAACAGTAACTTACTCATTTTCTTTGGATTGCTCTTCAAGTGCCTGCCTTATAAAGACATCTTTCATGGCCCTTTTTAATAATCTTTCAGTTTTCCTCTTTTCAATTTTTTGTTCTCTAACTGCAGACCGTTTTCTTAGTTCCTCTGATTGTTTTTTCAAATCATCAAACTTCTGTCAATAAAAATGAATAAATAATTACTTATTTATTATTATTTATCATGAAACTTTTCAACATTTCAAAACTCTTATTCAAAATAATGATAAAATATGTAATGTGATTAAGATAAAGCAGTGAGTTGAAGAATATACCTCAAACAACAGTTTAGAGTATTCCATGGAAGTATTCACTGTTGAAATCTTAAAATTTTCTAGTGCAGACAATAAAACTGAATGATAAGTGCAAGCAATATTAGTTTTCAAAGCAAAAGAGGATGGTACAGCAGCACAGCTTATTTTCAGTGGTGAAGTCATACTTTTCACTTTAACAAGAAGTCAACCACCCCAACATTCAGGTGTGGGATACTCCACCTGACCAAGTCATCAAATAAGATTCTTCAAAAAGAAATCTGTTTATTGTTTTTGCCATTTGACATCACAAAATTTAGGGACCTGAACTTTAATGCAGGATTACTGCATTAAACTTCCACATTAACATCTTTGACACCTCACTTCATCCATCACTGAGGCAGTGTGTGTGTGTGTGTGTGTGTGTGTGTGTGTGTGTGTGTGTGTGTGTGTGTGTGTGTGTGCGCGCGTGCGCACACGTGCAGGTTATTAAAATATTCTAGCATGACCATATGAAAGTGGTAAATACCTTAATATTTCATACACATATGGTGCTTTTAACCCCCTCCCCCAGGTTTCCATTAACCCCAGGGGCTCACACCTGGTGAGTATGGGCTTGGCAAACCCAGGGTCCTGAGCTGGATATCATCATTCTTCTCTATCTCGGTGATTCCTTTCTACTTCCGACACCCACTCTCTCTCTCTCAGGGTAATTTTGGAAATTTTTTGGCTGGTGAGCATAAGTCTCAGGCTTCCTTGGATCATACGGCTAATAATAATAATAATGATGAACATCATGTGACTTCTTTTTTGTAGAGATATATAAAGGAAAATTTATATATCTCCTAAACCTTAATGCAGGATTACTGAGAGTGGTATCAATTACCTTTTACAAGACATACAATAATTACAATACATGCAATTTCAGCTCACTGTTCCCTCTTCAATACTGCTAAAAAAACAGCCCTAAGTGAATTTATCGATTCTCAATCTCAAAAAGGAAAGAGGATCTTTTCACAAATATTCACATCCATCCCTCCAGCTACAGGCCTGGGCAGATGTTGTCAGATCTAGTCTTCTCTCATCCACTGATGCAATGCCTATGTTCAAGGACTCTTCATGTTGTGACATGCTGTCTAAAATCTCAATTTCATCTTCAGAATGGAAGTGGCTAATCAACTCCCTTCTGAACTTCAACTAAAGTGGCTAATAAACTCCCTTCTGAACTTCTCTGCAATAGGATCGGATGGTATCATCAATTGCTGCCTCAAAACTGGCAGTTTTTTAATTTCTAGACATCTTGGTGACTGCGCGGGTAGCACAAATGGTATTTTCACCATCCTCCCCCACAACAGGTTGAAAAGACCGGATTTGAATCCCGTCACTGACATGAGGGACTTTTATGGGCTTTTTTCACTCCATGGCTTAGTTAGTCAGTCTCAGGCGTAGATAGCAAGGTTTTTTACCCTGGCAACTTGGGTTTTTCATCCAGAAAAAGGCAAATCAGCCATAGAACACACAATTTACGAACATAATACACAATGCACAGCAGATGAATAAAAATATTCAGGTGGCCTAATATGATAATTTAGACATCTTGGGAAATCTTTACAACCAAACTCACACTGAAGCTAGTGCACTTCCAGACTGGAAATGCTATGGAGTTACTCTTGTCCCCAAGCATTTGCTGCAAAGCCACAGGAGTCAAATGGCGTCAGGCTTAACTCTATTTGCTCCCCTTTCCTAAATCTTTGAGACAAAATCTCTTGAAACAACTTTCTAGGCAAATTTTTTCTTCTAGACCAACATCAATTTACTATGGCATCTTAGCATGTTCCATTGAAATATCTTCTTCCACTCATTTCCACAATTTATGCAACTTGGAAGAAAAAGGAAAATCTGCACTGCTTCTCCCTTAACATCACTGCTGCCATCGACTCCATTGCTGTTGGTCTTCTGATATCTCTACTCCAGAACTATTACTGCATCTCAGGACCCTGCTGAAAGTGGTTCAATGGTTACTTTACAATCGCACTCTTATCTTCTGATCATATATTAAGGATTCCTTATGTGCTGTGATGTAACAACTAGATCATAAGTATCATCATCAGCCATTTTCAATCCACTGCAAGATGAAGGCCTCTCCAGCAACTTTCAGTTCCTTCCATTTTGTGCAATGGCCATCCATTTACTACCCACAAACTCTTGAATTTCATCTGTCCATCTCCGTTGTTATCTTCCAGATTTTCTTCTAGCTCCTCTTGGGTACCATTCTGTTATTTTCTTAGTCCATCTCTAATCATGTCTTTGAGCTATGTGTCCTGCCCAAGACCATTTTAGTTCTTTAGTTTTGATAAGAATGTCCTTTACTTGAGTTTGCTGCCTAATCCACGTGTTTCTCTTCTTATCTAACAGTCTGATTCCCAATATAATTCCTTCCATTCTTCGCTGTGTAGTTCTCAGCTTCTCTTCCATTCTTTTGGTGAGTGCCCAAGTTTCACTTCCATAAGTCATGGTGGGGAGTATACATTGATTCATTATTTTACATTTCAGACAAACTGGGATATTGCTCTTCAGTATGTGACTATATTTCCTGAATGCTATCCATCCAAAATTTATTCTTCTCTTGACTTCCAGCCATTTATCATTATTACAGCTAATAACTTGTCCCAGATAAGTATATTGTGTCTCCTTGTCGAACTCCTTTCTCAATTTTAAATTTACTACTGTCTTTGTCTAGTCTAATAAAGGAGGTAGCATTCTCATATATTTTCTTCAAAATCATAATATAAGTATAGCGTAGCTCAATTTTCAGCACTCACCTCATAATAATCTGCTTGGTTTGATGAAACTTATAACAGGTATATAGTAGTTATAAAACTTTTAAATTCCAATTAGTAGCTATTCGTAACTTAGTGTAATTATGAAATTTAAAAATTTAAAAATTTACTAAATTATGAGCTTTAAAATGTGTTAAAATTTGCCTAAGAAAGGAAAGTGCACATTCCATTCTATAGTTGTCTTATTAAATTCCTGTATTAAAAATTAATACATGAATTTATACACTCTTATCTTCTTTAACAAATCTGCAGCCTGTATTTGGAACATTAACTTAGGCTTGTTCTTCTCAGCCATACTCTTATTTTCGTTCAAGTTACCGAAACTTCACCACTTATGCTGATATTTTCCTGGCATTTCCAGCTCCTTCCGGCAAAGTCAGCCTTTTCAATTCATCATTTAGGACTCAACAAATGATTGATAATTTCATGGATTATAACGCATTTTTGTTTGCATTTTTTACTACATTTTTTTCAGTCCATTGAAGACCAAATATCTACTATTTGCTCCTTCAACAATCTCACCTTTCCTAGAAGTTAAAAGCCTACCTATACTAATTCCTCCTATAAACTAGATTAAATTCTTAGGAATATGTCAGGAGTACATCAGGATTCTAAACTTCTCATCACAGTCTACTCCACACAGCTTCAATCTACCATTCTAACATCATTTTAGTTTATGAAGTGTGGCCTCACTGTCATTCATAATCCAAACACTATACAGAAATGTTTTGCTATCTACATCCTACTTCTTTTCCTCTATGTCACTAATCTGGTCTTTCATCTCTAAGTCCACCCTTCAGCCTATTATGTCAGCCGAATATTTTCTCATCAGATGGTTAAATGCCAAGCTTAGACACCCTATTGTGTCATCTCAACCTCAACTATACCAACAAATTGAAATAGTGCCTGTTACTTTTAGCTGGCAATACAAAGCGATTCAATGTTTTGTTTTGTTACTCTGATCACTAGCCACAGTGACTGCCTTAACATCTGGGAATTTCTTTGACAAATCCACCTAGGACTACCAGAGCCTCTCCATCTCTTCAGTCTAAACTCTCCAAAATCAACAGACTTGAAACTTCATTCATCAACAACTCCATCAAGTTAGCCACCTGCTTTGGTCGTGAATCTGCTGTCTGAATCCATGGCACAGTATACAAAAAGTATTTCAAATTCTCTCATATTTAACTTTTAACTTTTGCAGATTTTTATCTGCTGTTTCATTGAGCTTATTACATTTTTATTTTATTTTATTATTTTGTTAAAGTCACATTTACCAATTTTATATGTTATTATTATCACTTAATTTATGTGATATTATAAGGGGTGGGGCCACAGAGGTGAATGAAACTCAGAAGTGGGCCAGTAGCAAAAAAAACGTTGAGAACCACGTTCTAGAGCACCCTTTAAATTCTATAAGATGAGTAATAAGCCACCCAAATCCACAAGAAGGATGCTTTCATCCGTATCAAGACTGCTTAACACATCACTCATTTTCTAAGCTCTCAACCTGGCAGTGGTCACACAGAACCTGGCTGGTGCCAGTCAAAAATATTGATTATACAATAATTTGGCACATATGTTAACAAATATAGCTGTTCTATATCTATTAACACGAGTGTTAAATGGTCTTTGCAGCTTTATATTTAGTCATATTATTCATTTTATGCATATTACTAGAGGGCTAAATCATTGTTATTGTTTTTTTAAATGCTAAAAAGTCTGCTTGCTGATACTGAATATATGAATGCAACAGAAATCCCCATCAAATACTCTATCACATGATAAGTAACTAAAAATTATGAAATTCTACTAAAAGAAAAAAAAAGGATGAAATTAGCACAAGCACATAACAAACCAAATTAATGAGAACTACAGATGAAAACAACTCAAAATTAAGGTGAAACAGAACAGCTAAAGGAATTTCCTGAATTGAGGATCAATAATCTATAAATTATTCATATTTAATTGAAAGCTTCCTGTAAATTGCAGAATTTACTTTTGGAGTACATTGCAGGGGAACAACTTTTTAAAAATGATACAGTAATTTTGGCATTATTATAATAATAATTTTAAATCATAGCTGTTTGTTAATATTTATTCCATCTTCACTAACTATTATTGTCAAAAAAAATAACTAAAACTAATGACAAATTCTAATTTACTGTATAGAAAATATTTTATAAAATATATACAGTAAACCCTTGATTTTATGGACCTTAATTTAACAGACCTTAGAAATAACAGACAATGTCCACTGTACTTAGCTTTTTGTCCAATCAGAACATAGTGATGAATGATGAATGTACCTTGGTTTGATGGTATTTAACATTAGTTAAAATTTAAATTAAGAATAAAGCAAATTTAACTTCCAAATAATGAGGAGACTGACCTGGATTTCATTTATAAATACAGCATCAGATAGCAAACCCAAAATAGTGCACAAAGCATTTTTTTCTCTTTTATGATCACTGGAGCAACCTGTTAAAATGCTACACTAAGTCATGTTTAGAGTTCTTACCATTATTATGAAATTATAAGCAAAACCAATTATTGTGTCTTCTGCTCTTTATATGATTCATATTGTGGAGAGTACAAGAGGTCAAGAACTGCCTAATCATCATCATCACCTTCCATCAGCCTTTGAGTGCACTCGATATAATGGCGGGGAGATGACCCCCCCCCCCACCAGAAAGTGTATTCAAAAGTTCAGCCTCTGCATAAGCTCCAGTTTACTATTCACTCACCACATATCATGGCTTTAGTTCATTATTAAGTCATTATATAACAAGGAAAATTTTCAAGCTCTTCAGCAAGATACAGCATTACAAAATTTTGATTTTATTTCATAGTAAAACAGGTTTTCATAACATTCTAAAAATTTCAGCAAAAATATTAATTTCTTTCAAATGTAATCGGCAATCGGATTTAGCAGGCCTTGATCCCATATAGTCCATTAAATCAAAGTTCTTACTGCATACAGAAACACTTAAGTGTAAAATATTTTCTAAGATTCTTCAAAAAAAAGTAGCCAATTTTGAAATACCTGTTAAGAATTAGTAATCCACTTGAAAATCAGAGGTTTTTTTTTTTTTTGTTATTTACAAATAAAAAAATATTTTTTCTGTTTATACTCAGAGTGAGAGCAGTTAGTACTGATAAAATTATCCAAGGAAGCATGCTTATACAGCATCAAACAAAAAAATTTATAGACTTCATTTGCCCATCTGTTCTAATAATTTAACCAATACTCTAAATTTATTCAATCCCCTTACATCTACAGCACTAGATGGAGCTTTATTCTGACAATGAGTTACTCTCTCTGGCTTAAGGCAAATTTCTACTTATCTATTCTGCAACTGCCTATGCAAATTAAATTTATGTCCCCTTGTGCATATAAGCTAATAAAAAAGTCAACATTACATCAGAATTTGGCTCACTTAGACCAGTTAAAGCCTCAATTCACCCTGCTAGCAGTGTTCCAGTCCACTGACAGAATCTGATTTACTATCCTAGCAGACTGCACTGCTCACAGGGCTTCACTGTGGTGATAGTAGTAATGGCAAATGATGCAAGAAAGCAAGCATGCACAGGTATCAGCCAAAAACAGTTCACCCATCCATATACTCCAAGAATTTGTCTAGTTCTCCCTTGAATTTATTCAACCCATCCACTTCCACAACAACAGATGGAAGCCTGTTTCAACAATAAAGTGCTTGCTGGTTGAAGGTAAACTTCCACAAATCTATCCTGTAACCATACATCAGCCATACTGCAACCCTACACAAAGGGATAATCACCTCCTTATACTGCTAGCAAAGTTTCTGTATACCATTGACAAAACCCCGTGAGGTGTTCTGGCAGCATGTCTGCACTGCTCAGAGAATTTCGTGTCTGACTGCACAATTGCCCCAGGTCTTTTTCATTGTCCACTACCCTAAGTGTAGTACCATACTTCAAACCCACAGAACCAACTTTTCATCTCCTCTTTTATTCATTCAACTGCCGTTTTCTGGAACAACCTTCCTTCATACATATTTCCTGAAAATTACAATCTACAGAAGTTCAAGTCCAATATCAACAAATATCTTCTTTCGTCTTCTCAACCTCCAACCCAAGCACGGTACTAAGTACTATAGGTTATAATACCTCTCGTGTTTGGGGTTCTCATAAAAAAAAAAAAAAAAAAAATACAACTGATAAGTTACTCTGGAGTTACTGCTACCGATTTGCGGTACCTTGCATTTGTCAATGTTAAACTTCAACTGCCATTTCTTAGTCCATCGACCCAATTTTCCTAGATCTTGTTGCAGTCGCTCACCCTGACTACTGTTAGTAATCATCCTGCCAACCTTTGTATCATCTGTAAACTTAGACATTAAGCCTGACATACCTTCATCAATATCACTGATAAATACTGAAAACAACTATGGCCCCACCACTGAACTCTGGGGAACTTCAATAATAACATTAGTCCATGAAGAACAGTGCCCATTGATAACCACTCTCTTTCTTCTTCACTTAACCATCCTTTTATTCATAGCAATAACTTGCATAGGATTGATCGAGTGTATGCTTCACCATACACTCAATCAATCTCTCCTAGAACTTTTTCATTATTAGCATTAGTTGAGGCAATATGATACAAGAAAGCAAGCTTACACAGCATCAGCCAAAAAAAACCTTTTCCAATTCACCCATCCAGTCACTCCAAATATTTGTCTAGAATTTATTTAAATTTATTTAAACTATCAACTTCCGCAACAACAGATGGAAGTCAGTTCCAGCAATCAACTACCCACTGGCTAAAGGCAAATTTCTGCACATCTATTCTACAACTGTCTTTCCTCGATTTGAATCTATGCACCCTCGGGTTTATAATCTAAGCAAGCAGAAGAATCCCATCAGCACTGGGCCTGCTCAATCCATTCAAGGTCTTATACACCTCAATCAGAACACCTCGCAGGTTTCTAGTCTCCAGATGCTGAAACTAGCAAAACTTAAGCCTTTCTTGGTAAGAGCACCCCTTTGTTCCTCCCACCAATCTTGTTGCCCTTCTTTGTACTCATTCTAGCAACTCTGCATCCTTCCTGAAATGAGGCCTCTAGACCTGTTCGCAATACTCAAGGTGTGGTCTGACCACTGCCTTATACAAAGGGATAATCAATCCTTCTCTATGCCAGTAAAATTCCTGTATATCATTAACAAGACTCCATAACCACCTCTGGCAGTCTGTCTGCACTGATCAGAAAACTTCATATCTGACTGCACAATTACCCCCAGGTCTTTTTCATTCTCCACTTCCCTAAGTGTAGTACCACACAGTGGTATCTCTTGTATTACTGCTACCCATATGCAGTACTTTGCATTTGTCAATGTTAAACTTCAATTGCCACTTCTCAGCCCATCTGCCTAACTTTGTATTATATCACCTTTGTATTATTCACTACCTTGTAGTAATAGCAGTAGCAGCTTGTAGAGTTTGGAGTTACCCAAATGGTATGTTATCCTGAAATTAGTACTATTCACATACAATACCTTGCATTTATCAACATTATCCCTCAATTGCTATCATTACATCCATCCAAACAGCTTAATCTTGATCTTGTTGAAGTAGCATAGTCAGATTATTGTCACGAATCACCCTGTAATCCTTTGCACCGTCAGTAAACTTAGATATTGAACTTGGTATACTTGCATAAGTATCATTAATAAATATCAGAAATGACAATGAACCAAGCAACAAACCCTATGGGATCCACTCATAACATCAGACCATGAAGAGAAATGGCCATTTATAACATTTAACCATCACACAGCACAATATTTGCTTAACCTTCCCACCTCACTCAATTTTAATAATTCTCAACAACACCTTCACATAAAACCTTCAACTATATGTTAAATACCTTACTCTCATGTATATACAGATACACACATACACAAAGTTACAATTACCTTACCTTTTTGAATCCTATAAACCTTGAATCAGACTGCACCTCATATGAAGAACATGAATTTGCTGTTGCTGTAAATTCTGGATTCTTAGTGTCACCTTTTCCACTATCACTTTTCAAATTTTTTTGTTTTTTAACTTCCCATATATTGATTTCAGTGTCACTGACATTCCCATCATCTGAAAAAGAGTTGCTACTCATCTTAAAATAACCTGTAACAAAATTAATGCTTGAGAACAAAATAATGCAATCATTTATACCTTAATTATATGTAAATAGTATCTTACATTACAGTACTTTAAAAGTGATTCACAACAAATTAAATCTTTATAATGGTATAAATATTATTTATACCATTATAAAGATTTAATATATAAAGATTTATACCATTATAAATATAAAGAATTTTATATTTCCAACTTTCCTACACACCAGGTTGCTTCTATTGTCATAATTACATGTTAAGGGGAAAAAACAAAAGACTGGTTTCCTTACCTAATGTGGAGTAATGATTAAGCTAAGAAAATTATTTGTATACAGTGGGCATTTGATAAAAGTTGTTAATTGGGTCCTTAAAAGTGTGATGGACAGAAAACAACAGATAAGAGTGTGCATATTATAACAAACTTGCATATTAAAAATGATAATTAGTTGCAGGGAGGTTAAACTTTGGCAGTAAACTCATTTTTCAGATAAATTAATACCAATAAAACTAGTTTAATGATAATTTTAGTGATTAAATATATAATATACCATCAATTTACTTCTTTAAGGAGTGAATCATCCTCAATGTACACACCAGGAACTTAAAACCCAAAAGTTGAGTTGCAAATTCCTGGAGGCATCATAATAATCTGCTTCTCCATCTCTTCATCTGGTAACTCCTCTGAAGTCATGAATTCATTCAATTAAGCCAAATGGGCCTTGAGTGTTGAGCTTTTCAATGCATGTCACCAACAAATCTTCAACATCACAGGGCTCTAATTCCAAACCGAACAATCCATTCCTGCATTTCTTCAAGTGTCTGCTATTGAAATATATGTTTAGGCCATAAGTTCCTTCATGTAGCATTTGTACAATAAAAACTAACTTCACCATAGGCCACTGTAATTCTGTCTGTTGCAATCTTGACATTGAAGAGTTTTCAATATTCCCTTAAAGTAGGCCTCCAAGTAGTTACTGAATATGATACAATATTATTGCTTGAAATAGCAACCCCATTCTGGTTCATAGGCTGCAAGAGTGATTTAACAATGGGGGGAGGGGGGAATGGTTTTCTTCATTTCATCTCCAAGTATCCTATTTAATTCATCCCATCAAGGTCATCTCATTGACCTGGAGCATTTTCAAAGAACACAAAGCCTCCTCTAAAAATCCGTTCTTGATGAGGTAAATCTTTACAGAGGAAAGGATGGCAAAACCATTCTTGAAACAAGGCATTGTAAACCCATGCTTTCTTGTTTGACTTCAAACCAAGAAGCCTAAGCCTTCCAAGGCTCTTGGCACTTGTAGTCGTAAACAAGTCTGTTTCAACTTTAATTCCAAGTGGTATTGCCTCCCAGAAGAAGTCAGTTGATTCTCAGATGATTTATTATCTAGCAAGTACTTTTTCTTCCTCCATGATAAAAGTTCTATTTGCCATTTTCTTCCAGAACAGACCCATTTCATCAACACTGAACACTTGTTTAGAATCTAAGTTCCCCAAAATTGGACAAATTTGTTGACATTACTCCCTACCAATTGGATATCAGCACTTTCTGACTCGTAACAAAACAAATTGCTGTAGTATTAATGTAGGGAATAAAAATAAACCTTGTATGTACAACTACATGCACTCTTATTGTACTCTTCCCCCCCCCATACTAACCCAGCTACTCCTTAAATTTCATCAAATTCAGCATTACCCTTGTCCTTCTCACCCAGAATGGGAAGGGTCTCTCAAAAATTGATGTTTCTGATTTTTTTACATGCCAGTGATGATGGGATAAGGGTGTGATGTCAAAATCTGTTGGTTATGTGAAGAATAGAAGAGTGATTAATAACCAACATTAAGGAGCACTCCATCAGGGATGGTCAGACTAAGTAGTAACATTTTAATGCTACACAATGAAAGGTTTTACACTTGTAAAATAACTCCAAAATAATTTATATGCTATGAGAGGTTAAATTAAAAATAGTACAGGAAGAAAGGAATTTTGGGATTATGGTACAGACAGATATGAACCTCTCTGTTCTAGATATAAACAGTATGTTAGTCTACAATTTAAAAAATGGCCAATAAATGGATTTGAAGTTGGAGGCCAACTGCCAGTTTTACTGTTTAACTGGCCATATGGAAGCCATTCTTTTATTATTATTTAAAACTACTTGGAATTTAAAAACAAAAAAAAAAAATTCAAAATTTAATACAAAAATGCCACAATTATATCAGTTTCAAATCTGCTGTTATACACAGATGTGACAAGACGGTATCAAGTTAACGTTATTTTTTTAAAACAATCTTAACTTTTTATACATTTGCAGAATGAGTGATACCAAAGTTGAACATATCAATTTTAACAAATCTCTTCCTCATAAAAGGTTAACAGTTGCATCATTATCTTTATTTTTAACAAATGGAATATTAAATAAGCTACTTTTCATTGAATTCATAAATGATCTTCCTTCTTTCATCTGCTGGCCCATTATAGCCTTAGTTGCTAATGCGCCAATAAAACCCAACCAACCAACCTTCTTTCATCTGCACCTCCAATGTTCAAGTTTCTCTCTATGCAAATGACCTTAAGATCTACTCAGCAGTGAAGGAGATAACTGATATGGTACACACAGATATTGTGACTTGCCTGCTAACCCCTTGAAGTGGAAAAATCTCTTTCTCATCCTGCAGATCTCCATAACTAATAAATACAGAGTCAACTATTAACTCTGTGATCATCAAAAGGTGTGACCAAGTTAATGATTTGGGGATTCTCTTCTCAAGCAGTACTAAATTTGATGCCCATGTCCTTAAAATCACCAACAAAGCATTCAAAACACTGGGATTTATCAAACAGAACACCTACAAGTTCAAAAACTACAGATATTCTGCCATCCTTTATAAAACTATAGTTCTTCCAATCCTTGAATTCAGCTTGCCCATCTGGAATCCTCACACAAAGACTTTGATTAACAAAACTGAAGCAGTCCCAAAAATTCTGTCCGTTACCTTACATTCCATAATCCTCTATTTTATCACTGTGATAAATATAATATTATAAATCGCTGTGTGATTACTTTCATCTGAGGCCTCTGTGCACTAGAAGGTTTATTGCTGGTATCACCCTTCTAGCCAAAGTAATCGTTTGTTATTTGGTTTTTAGGAGCATTAGCAACTAAGGCCATACTGCTCTGGGGATATGCGGTGGCTATTCCCTGACCTTTCCGCATCCTCCATATTTGGTGGTCACGGGCTCGAACCCCGGTCTAATCAAGAAGTGTATGCTACGCACTGCTGCTCCTGCCCACCTGGCTACTGAGGTGTCCACCAAAGTAATCACTGGAACTTTAGTAAAATCAACTTCAATACTCCTTGCAGACAAGTGAGGAATCTTACACTGTTTCATCTTGACTTTGCTACCACTGACTTTAAGTTCAGTCCACTGAACAGAATCAGCAAATGACTCTCTCTGACTTTTTTGACAATTCCCAATCACTGATGAACTCCATCCACAAGTTTGAACTGCAAAGTGACTAGCTCTCATCTAATTATTGTAGTTTATGACTATTATTTGTTCTATTATTTTCCTATTCTCTAATTAATTTATTTATTATTTGTTTTACCGGTAACTTAACTTAATGCATACCTCTTTTGTACATATGATTTTAATGTTTGAATCTATATAAATGTTTATCGTACTGTGGCATATCTTATTATTGTTATCAATTGTGTTCACTGTTCTCTCAGATACACTGTTAATGGTTACCTGTTGTGTATCTTGTTATTAATAAAAATAAATAAAAACTATTGAAAGTGTAACCTTGCGTTTGTCAAATGTGGAAACCCTACTTCCTTTAGCAATGCTGATGAAATCTTTGCAGGGACAAATTTAATTCCTTGTGGCAAGAAACACTAGTCTGCCACCAAGATATTATATTTTGTTGGAATAAGTTGTTGTTGGTTTGTTGTTTAATGGCACAAGGGCTGCTAAAGCTATATTGTGCCTGCTATACGTTGTGTGCGCGCGTAGCTCACTTTATTGGAAAGCCGTTAACAAGTATGAAAATATCAATTGTTCTTTTGTTATTTTTTCCTTTCTTATTCTTTCCAAAAACTACTCTATTCATTAACATGACAAAATTAAAAGTATTCGCGGTAAATTAGAGGACTCATAACATTTAATTCTCTCACAATTTCATGACGTCCACATTTCCTGCGATAAAATGTTGAATTAAAAATCGTGGAACAAAAAAATGCATGAAATAAACGGGTGATTCGTCAATCTATATTATTTATTAAAAACTTAATTAAAATAATCCATTCATTCAAATTTATTGCGCAGATAAGCACAAAAGTAACCTCTCCATGCTACAAAATTTCACGCTAAATAAAAATAAAAAAATTCCATTTACATTGTTACCAACGTTGCAAACCTTGAATTCGTATTAAAAATCCGCCAAAACATAATGAAATCAGCCAGATTACAGTTTACAACGAAAGTTGGCATTTCACCTTGGAATACGTACACAGTACAGCATTTGAGTCAATTATTAATCAATTCAGGAGTATAATTAAAATAATGGTACAATTAAACGATAAATTAGCATTAGCATTAGTAGAGGCATTTCATGCAAGAAAGCAAGCTTATGCAGGATCAGCCAAAAAATAAATAAATACTTCACCCACTTCTTCCACTTCACCCCTCTGTTCGTTCGAAATATCTGTCCAGCTGAGCCTTAAACTTATTTAGGCTATCAACTTCCACGACAAGGGATGGAAGTCTGTTCCACCAACCAACCACCCGCTGGCTAAAGGCAAATTTCCGCACGTCTATCCTACGTCTGTCTTTCCTCAATTTGAATTTATGCCCTCTCAGGTGATTATTCTGAGCAAGAGGAAGAATCCCATCAGCATTGAGCATGCTCAAACCATTCAAGGCTTTATACACCTCTATCAGATCACCTCGCTGGTGCCTAGTCTCCTGACACTGTAATTTGCAAAACTTAAGCCTTTCTTCGTAAGAGCATCCCTTTGTTCCATTCACTAATCTTGTTGCCCTTCTCTGTACTCGTTCCAGCAGCTCTGCATCCTTCTTGAAATGAGGCCTCCAGACCTGTATACAGTACTCTAGGTATGGCCTGACCATTGCCTTATACAAGGGAATAATCACCTACTTATCCCTGCTAGAAAAATTCCTATATATCATTGACAATACACCATGAGCTACTCTTGCAGCCCGTCTGCACTGATCAGAGAACTTCATATCTGCCTGCACAACCACTCCCAGGTCCCTTTCATTCTCTACCACTGTCAGTGTAGTACCACAGAGTTGATATATTATTCTGGGGTTGCTGTTTCCCATATGTAGTACTTTACATTTGTCAATGTTAAACTTCATTTGCCACCTCTCAGCCCATCTGCTCAATCTTTCCAGATCCTGTTGCAGCAGCATAGTGTCAGTAGTGTCCTTGACAGCCCTGCCAACCTTCGTATCGTCTGCGAACTTGGACATTAAGCTTGATATACCATCATCAATATCATTTATAAATACAGAAAACAATAATGGACCGAATACTGAACCCTGATGGACTCCACTAATAACATTAGTCCACGATGAGCAGTGTCCATTGATTATCGTGGACTAATGTTTAATGTTAATTTAATGTTTAATGTTAAATTAAAATACAGTAAAAAAAATTATTATGGCGAACAACCGAGTATGACAGAGAGAGTACTTCTCAGTTCAGGGGTGGAACAAGACTAGATTTAAGAAAAACTATACATCGTTTGTGCAGGGACAAAACTATAAGTTCTGCTCTACTCCCATCCTCCACCCTCGTGGGTAGGACAGTTGGTAAAATCGCAGCCCTCCCCACACCGGGTTGAAAATACCCGAGTTCGAGTGCAGTCGATGACATGAGGAATTTTTATGGGCTTTTTTCACAACGTGGCAGAATTAGTCGGTCTCAGGCGTGGTTAGCATGATTTTTTCTTCTGGAAACTCGAGTTTTTCGCCCAGCAAAGAGAAAAACGACCACTGAACGCACGCAATTTACAAACAGTATATACGGAGCAATATGGCATTACATCCATTGCATCTGATGAGTACTGGCTTCTTCGGTGGATCCTCTTCAAGCATAAACTGCCACCACTCATACATACTTCAGATATCACCCAACTTCTAAATTACAGAAAAGTCTCCAAACGGATATTTGCCCTCCGCTTGCTTGTGTCAATTAAAATGATAGCGGGTGAAGTCAATACACCAAATTTTTGGCAGATGTGCAATTGGAGGATCCCCCCAAAACCCTTAAGAGCCCTCCCCTCTCTGCAGTCTGTGGCGTGGAGGCTCAGAATAGGGGATAGATTCCTGCCCATGGAGATGCTCCACAATGTCCAGGAGATGGATGTGGACTACAAAAAGTTCATAGAGGACAAATCGTACAGAAGACGCATCATCAGGGACCAGCTTTCGTCTTCAACCGAGTGACTGCCATCGTCCTTTCATCGCTTTTCATGTGTCTTCATTTCACATGTTAATATTAATTTTAGATGTAAAATATGTAATTATACGTATATTTTATGTCCTAATATATGTTTTAAATAATTCTTCTTGTATAAGTTATTTAATGTTAAACCCCTAGCATTGTCGCTGTTGTGGATATTATTGCATCAGGCAATCATGTAACCAATCACTGCCTGCAATAAAGATATATACAGGGTGTTTCAGTTAAACGTTTCAGAACTTCTAAGAGGGGTAGGGTACATCCTGACAACTCGAAATCATATAGCAATGTGGGGTCGGAAATGCTTTCCTGAAGCGGTGTTGTACACAGAAGCACCATAAAAAGAAAAGAGACCGTAAGTGAGAAATCGTTTTAATAATACATGAAAAGAAGCAAAAGGTACATGGATTAAAGTAAGTGTTCGAAGTTTCTTCCACGGGCTACAATGCATGCCTCACATCTCCGACGCATGGACATCCGAACATTCTGGAATACTCCAGGCGAATTTCGAATTTCTTGAACAAGAACGCCAAGTTAGTAGGATGGATGATTACACGAACGCAGAGTTAGCCGATATGCATTTGGCGTACGGGGCTGCAAATTGTAGTGGGCCAGCCGCACAGCGTTTGTACGCGGAACGATATCCGACGAGGCGTATTCCCAGTCATAGTTTCTTTGCAAGACTGCACCAGAGGTTAGCTGAGAGAGGTTCATTTGAAAGAGCTGATAGGGACAGGGTAAGAACAGCACGGACTCCAGCCGTCGAACAGAATGTGCTGCAGCATGTACAGGGGAATCCAAGAACGAGTACACGAAGTCTAGCAAACGCATCGGGGTTTCCCATTGCAGCGTCTGGAGGATTCTCCGAGAACAAGACATGCATCCGTTTCACGTGCAGCGTGTCCAGACACAGCAACCGGAGGATTATGCACCTCGTATTGCTTTCGCACAGTGGTACCTTGGAAAATGTGCTACAAATCCCCTTTTTCCTGCTGAAGTGTTGTTTTCCGATGAGGCATCCTTCACAAGGGAAGGAATTTTCAACACGCATAACGACCATATCTGGGCGGTCGAGAACCCGCATGCAATACGACGTCGTGCAGCACAGATTCGATTTTCGGTCAATGTATGGCCCGGTATTATGGGAGATCACCTCATCGGACCTTACCTGTTACCGTGTTGTCTAATCGGACCTATCTACTTGATCTTTCTGCAGCAAGTATTGCCACAACTTTTGAGAGATGAACAGATTTCTGCATCGACGCAACAGACAATGTGGTTCCAACACGATGGAGCCCCTGCCCATTATAGCGGAGATGTTCGTAACTACCTGGATGTCACATTTGGTCAACAGTGGATCGGACGTGGTGGTCCCGTGCGTTGGCCTGCTCGGTCACCCGACCTATCATGTCTTGATTTTTATTTCTGGGGTCATATGAAATCGCTAGTTTATGACACCCCTGTTGACAATGCTGAGGAGCTGGTTGCAAGAATCGCAGTAGCTGCCGAAGAAATTCGAAATTCGCCTGGAGTATTCCAGAATGTTCGGATGTCCATGCGTCGGAGATGTGAGGCGTGCATTGTAGCCCGTGGAAGAAACTTCGAACACTTACTTTAATCCATGTACCTTTTGCTTCTTTTCATGTATTATTAAAACGATTTCTCACTTACGGTCTCTTTTCTTTATGGTGCTTCTGTGTACAACACCGCTTCAGGAAAGCATTTCCGACCCCACATTGCTATATGATTTCGAGTTGTCAGGATGTACCCTACCCCTCTTAGAAGTTCTGAAACGTTTAACTGAAACACCCTGTATATTAGTCGCTGATGCTCCTAAAGCCCTACAACAAACAAACCGCTGCCCCAAAGCTCAATAGTAACAAAGTTATCAGAATCACAATCTTCCACACACACACTGTGTGGAAGGAATTTGAGTTTGAATCCTGTCGGTGACGTGAAGAATTTCTATGGACCTTTTTCAAAAAGTGGCTGAGTTAATTGGACTCAGAGGTCGACATGGTAGTTTCTCCTCAAAACTCGGATTTTTCGTCCAGCACAAAGACAAGGCAAAATATATACCGCACACTATGGTCTCAGTAACTGATGAGACTAAAAGTCTTAACAAACAAACAATTCTCCCCCGCATAACAAACAATTCTCCTCCACAACCAGATCTCGAATCCCTTTGGTGTCAGACCTACCACCAAATATAATACAGGGTGTCCCAAAAAGGTGTAACCAATTTTAAATGTTTGTAACAAATGTAATTTTAATGATAGAAACACAAAACCTGCGATAAATGTGAGAAAAACAGTTAAAGTTTTTACTTCAATAATCGGTTCTAATAATCCTTTCTTTTCTTTTGCAGATTGTGACCGTTGTCCTGAAGTTTAAGTAGAGAAGTAACAAATGGATCCCGTGACCAAAGCACAGGTAGTCGAGTGGTTTATTGTAACCCGGTCTGAAACGCAGGTTCAGCGTAATTTCAGGAGTAAATACGGGATAAAGCCACCAACCGGTAACAGCATCAGAAAGTGGTATCAGCTATTCAAGGAAACTGGTAGCGTCCATCCTAAGAAAAGCCCTGGTCGACCAACATTGATGCAGGAAAGAGAGGAAGTTGTGAGAGACGCATTCCTTCGTAGTCCTCGAAAATCCGTTGGAACAGCAGCACAGGAACTGGCCATCCCCAAGACTTCAGTGCATAGAGTGTTGCAAAGAAAATTGAAAATGCACCTTTATAAAGTGCAGATTCTCAAGCACATAACCCGGGATGACCGTGTGAAACGTAAACAGTTCGCAGAAGACATGTTGGTGAAAATGGAACAAGATGAACGTGTAATGACACGAATTTGTTTCACGGACGAGTGCACATTTCATGTTTCGAGAAAGGTGAATAAGCAAAATGTCAGAATTTTGGGGTCTGAAAACTCACACTGCGAGCAGGAGTATCAGCGAGATAGCCCAAAGGTGAATGTGTGATGTGGCATCATGGTTGATCGTGTTATTGGACCCTTTTTCTTTCAGGAAGCGACTGTGAGAGCGGAAAATTAACAGAACATGTTTGAGCTTTATGTATATCCTCAACTGGGTGAACTGCCAAATGAGGTTATTTTCCAACAGAATGGAGCGCCGCCATATTGGGCTTTCAGTGTGAGGAGGTCTCTTGATGATAAGTTTCCTAGCCGTTGGATTGGGCGTGAAGGTCCCATTGCGTGGTCACCACGTTCACCAGATTTATTCCCTTGTGATTTCTTCTTATGGGAATTCATCAAAGACACAGCCTGCAAGACCTCTGTTGCAGACATCGCAGACTTAAAACGCAGGATTACAAATGCAATTACTATGATTAAGCGTGACATTCTTGAAAAAATATGAGATGAATTCTATTACCGATTAGATATTGTTCGTGTGACAAGTGGTGCACCTGTTGAATGTCAATAAAAACTTCAACTGTTTTTCTCACATTTAGCGCAGGTTTTGTGTTTCTATCCTTAAAATTGCATTTGATACAAACATTTAAAATTTGTTACACCTTTTTGGGATAGCCTGTAGTTTCTCATCGGACAAGACCACTAATAATTTGTACTATGTCAAAAGTAATAAAATATGATATCCAAGCAATCCCTTGAATAAATTTCATAAACTTTCAAAACTCCTTTTAAAACTACCGGTATTAATATACTGTATTAGTATTAGTAGAAGAAAATGATGCAGGAAAGCAAGCTTTTACAGCATCAGAGAAAAAATAATCCATTTTAACCAGCAGTTTGTCCAGTTCTCCCTGAAATGTATTCAAATTACTTACTTCCACAATATTGGATGAAAACTTGATCCAGCAAACAAACACCTGTTGGCTGAAGTCAACCTTCCACACATCTGTTTTGCAACCGACCTTCCTCAATTTTAATTTAAGCCCCCTTATGTGAATAGCCTACGCAAGAGAAAGAATCTCATCAACATTGAGTTTGCTCAAGCCATTCGAAGCTTAATTACCTAAATGTAGTCAACTCGCAGGAGAATTACAAAACCGAAGCCTTTCTTGAAAAGAGAACTCCTCTGCAGGAGCGGATTAAGGTCGGTTGAGGCCCCGGGCGCAGAAGAAAATATTGGCCCCCTTAAAAAAAAAAAAGAGAGAGACAGGGAAAATAAAAATACATGTTAACCATTTTTTTAAATAAATAAAAAATATTATGCACTATTAATGTTTTATTTCCAATAAAATTTGAATATAATATATGTATAATATAATTAATAATAGCATAATAATAATCACAAAGTTTTGAACTACAGTAATATGTTCAACTAATTTGTTGGGGTTTTGCGTGGGCCCTTCAGAAGTCGGGGCCCAGGGCGCGCCAGGTGCGCCCGCCGTTAAATCCGCCTCTGCTCCTCTGTACCCTCTCCACATCCCTTCCAGCAGCTCTACAACCTTCCTAAAGTTGGGCCTCTAAACGTCTATGTAGTACTCAAAATTTCGCCTGGCCATTGCCTTATGCAATTGCATAATCACCTCCTTCTCCCTGCTACCAAAATTCCTATATACTATATCCATGTTAAATTTCAGTTCCATTTCTCAGCATATCTGCCCACTTTTTCTAGATCTTCTAGCAGTAACTTACCTTGATTCCAGTCATTAATCCCTCTTCCAATCTTTGTATCATCTGAAAACTTAGACATTCAACTTGGTATATCTTCATCGATACCATTAATAAATACAAAAAACAATAATGGGCCTAGCACATATCCTGTGGGACTCCACTAATAACATTAGGTCACAAAGACCAGTGCCCACTGATAACAACTCTCTGTTTCTCCCACTCAGCCATCCCTTTATCCATAGCAGTAATTTCTTTTAAAGTCACAATGATCCAATTTTTCCAGCAGTCTCTTATAAGGAACAGTATCAGAAGCTTTCCTGAAATCTAAGTATTGTATACATAATACCGAAATTAATTTTTACATTCACTTCCTCTGTCACTGGATCATATTATCCAGTAAAACTGATCATTAGAATTTAGCATTTAGCATTAGTAGAGGCATATGATGCAATAAAGCAAGCTTATGCAGCATCAGCCAAAAAAAAAAACAAAAAAAACCACTCCCATTTCACCCCCTCCGTTTTCCAAATACAAAATTCAAATACCTTCGTTCCAAATACCATCATACTAGATCTCCACTTAACAAAATTATGCTGTGACTGAAGTATAACTGCATTTCTCTCTAGATGGTCCTGCGTTACGTCAGTAACCAATGACTTCATTATTTTCTCCTGGAACAGAAATTAAACTAAGAGGTTGGTAATTATTCATGTCACCCTTTGATTGCCTTTTATGGCTACATCCGCACATTTCCAATTTACAGAAAACTCTGTTGAATACAAAGATGTTCTCAAAATTACAGATTAGAGTTTGGCTACTTCCTTTACTGTCTCAGTTAATGTAACTGGATACATCCCATTCACTCCAGGTGCCATTTTATATTTAACTTCAACAATTTCTCTTACACTTTTCTATCCGTTATTACATAATCATTTAGCTCCTTGTTAGAATTTCACAAACTCCTGGAATTCACTTCCTCAAAAAATTCGTCATGTGTGAAGGTAAAAGCAAAATACCTATTCAGTTTGTAGCAACCTGAGCAACATCATCAACAGTTAAATCATCGATATCAGGTACTCCATTATGATTCCCCTTTCTTCTAGCGTTTACGTAAATAAAGAATTCTGCTGTTTTCTTTGCATCCTTTGCCGGAGATTTCTCATAATCTGCCGTTGCTTGTAAAACCTCCTTTGTAAATTGATTGCAGACAAATTTATATCTACCATAGGCTTTTGTATCATCACCTGACAATTTATATATCTACCATAGGCTTTTGTATCATCACCTGACAATTTATATACCTCCCATCCATTTTTCTTCTCTGCGTCATGTCTGTCTTCTCAGTTCATCTGACATCAATTAAGGTGTCTTGAACAGTACTTCTAAGTTGGTATAAAAAGCCTACTAGCTTCTATGAATATTTCGCTGAATGCTTTCGAGTATAATTTGCTGTTTGTAACACTTGTAATCCCAGTGCATTTCTTTACTTCAAACAATTTTTCTTCCACTTTCCTCTTTTTCTTTTTTTCAGTTAGTATAAAATCATTAAGCTCCCTGTTACAAATGGGTGCACTTCTGGCCTCCACTTCTCTAAATCCTCTTATGTGAATGTACAGGCAAAATAATCATTCAGCTTGTCGGCAAGCTGAGCGGGATAATCAATATTCGATCCTTCGATATCAAGTGGACCAATTTGATCTGATTCATCCACTTCCTTCTAATGTTTACATAAGTAAAGAAGTCTCCTGTTTTTCTTTGCATCCTTTGTTAAAGATTTCTCATAATCTGCCTTTGCTTGCATAGCCTACTTTGTGACTTTATTACCGACTGGTTTATATCTACCATAAATTCAGTGTAATCTAATAACTCAGATAAATACCATGCATTTTTCTCCTCTCCCACGTGTGTCGTTAATTCATATGACTTCTATTGAATAGTATTCCTTAGTAGGCATGAAAAGCTTAGTAGTTTCTGTGATTATTTTCCTAAATGTTTCTCTTTTAGAATTTGTTGTTGGTAACGTCATTAGTTGGTTGCACTGTATAGAATTTAAAAGCTCCCTAAGACTACCGTAGTCTCCTCTATGAAAGCAAAAACCCTTCCCTTTGCTCTTGATGGTACTTACACCTTGTCACATGGTGGTTCTTTTATCTGCAGATTCTTAATGCATGGAAGAATCACTGTTGTAAATCAGATCAAGGGTAGTAGGGTAGTGCTCATGATGTCTCTCTAATATTCTGCTGTAGAACACAGCGATTCAAGAAATCCACAAAAGTCTTGCTAGTGAGGCAGTGACCAACCCACAAGTTACAGTCAATATCGTGAGTTATAATTCCCCATTATAAGACATTCTGATTTACTGGTTCACTTTATTTCTCTATACAGTTGTTCGATGTATTCATCAGATTCATTAGGCCTATAACACAATCCTATACTAATTTCCTTCGTGGGTAGCACAGTTGGTCGAATAGCCATCCGGCGCAACACCGAGTGGAAAAGATCTGAGTTCGTATCCCGTCGTTGATGGGAAGAAATTTTATGGGCCTTTTTCATAATGTGGCTGAGTTAGTCTTTCTCAGGCGAGAGTAGTTGTTTTTCCTCCCAAAAACTGGGTTTTTTCTTCCAGCGAAAAGAAAATCGACCACAGAACACACACACAATTTACACAGGATATACGGAGCAATATGGCCTTAGTTGCCGATGCTCCTAAAACGCTCCTACAATAACAACAACGATTTTTTTGCTTTCCCAGTGCTTATATCACACCAAACTAACATTGCACTGGCCATCCACATCAACTGGATGCACTGCCTTAAATTTCACGTGCTTCTTAACTAAGAGTATTACCCCTCCCCATGTCCTATCTCCCGTTTCTGTACACATTGTACTCTCCACATTCAAATTTTGCACCCCCTATATCTGAGTGACACCACATCTCTGATAACCACACAATGTGTGCATTTAATGACTTGACCAGCCATCCAAACCTATCAGATTTATTCATTATGCTCCTAGCATTTATTTGTATTCAAGGATACACACAGCCCATGCATTTACCTGTTCCATGATGACTCACAGTAGGCCTTGAGTTCCACGCTAACTTTCTTTCCAGATTATTGCATCTTCTGATAGAAGCAGTGCAAGAAGTGCTCTTAATCTGTTGTTCTGTGTAACCCTCAAGGCTAGCAGTTTTCCACCCACCTAGCACTGCCTCGATAGCATCAGCTAATATTCTTGAACCCTTTATATTTCAGTATCCCATTCCTGTAGAAGCAGTCTCTCATGTTATCAAGCACAGACCATGGTTAAAAATTTCTACCCCATTAGCACAATCTCTCAGGCCCGAATTGATTGTGACAAGGTTCTCATTGCATACACCCTCCTATCGCATCTGGAAAGAATTGCAGATACTTTCAAATTTAATCCTCACCGCGACTTTTTTTCAACATTACCTGTACTTGTTAAGTAAGTCTGCAGATCTCCTACTCTTAATGTCATTAGTGCCAACGTGTACAACATATCAACTTTTGCTCCTGGCAGATAGACCCTGGTCCTATTTCACCTATCTTTTTTGCCAATATATTTCTCATTTCCATGAAAATAGAGTCACTGACAAAATTTAGCTCCTTTGAGAACCGCGTATTCTGCCTTAGGGGTTACTGTTATGTTGCCTGATGCTCGAGATCAAGGTCTGGAATCTCAGAACTTGATGAGCCCTCAATTTAAAATCTTTGAGGGCATTCACCCTCTTATCAAGCTGTCATAAGGATCAATAACAACGCTCAGTTGCCACCTGATATCCTCACACTCTTTGCATCAAACATACATAAAGACTTGGCTATATCATGTTCCGTTTATATTTCTGCAAATATCAAACAAGCAGTACATTTCATAAGGCCCATATCTGAAGGACAACCACACACCTTAGTTCTCCATTGAGCTGCTTTGAGCCTTTTGGTTGCTGCACGTCTGAGATATGATTACCATTCAAATTCAATTTAATTGAGAATACTACACTAAACTGATGTACTTAAATGCAATAATAACACCCTGCAGTCGTTAAGCAATAATAATACGTACAGTATTTCATTATCAAGTTTACGTTATTAAATTATATGTGTATTACGGAATAAATTCAGGAATGAAAAGATTTTTCGCAGTAATTTTGTTGTGGATTACCAGATACACCAGAAAGCGAAGCTATTTCGGTTGAAGTTTGTTATAATTTCATTGGAGGAAGAAATAATGTAAGATTAACATGAACAATAGCAAGTAACGATTAACTTCGCGATGTACGACTACTAATAATTGCTTAACCTCTTCAGAATTGTTATAGACACTTCCACAAACATGTTGTTAAGATAGATTACTATAACTGTTAACCCTGGTGCAGTTAAATAAACACAAAAAATAAAGAAAGTAGGCCCTTCCAGAATTCGATAGAATGGACTCCACAAAGACCTAATCCAGCATTTGCCAAACTTTTTTATTCACAGAACACTTTTTATCTTACAACATATTTACCGAACACTTATATTATTTTGTGGCTATTTGGTTTTTCAAATAAAATATAAATAATTCATGCTCAAATATATTTTATTTTTGAAAAAAAAATCAAAAAATATCGCACAATTTCTATAAGGGAAACACGTATAAAATGTTCCGAGAAATACAGTTTGGGAAACGATGACCTAAACCATACCGAAGCAGACACCCAACTGAATCCCGTGCCAAGTCACAGACAGTCTCGATTGGCGAATAATACCATATTATTATCTCAACACCAACGAAGTAACCCTAGATGCTATGGGCACAGCCATTAAGGGACCACTAGGTGGCAGTGATCACAGTGTGCTGAAGTGGGATTTACTCAAAGAGGTAAATTACCAGCAGGGGTAAAGGGAAGGGTTTTTGCTTTCGTAAAGCTGACTACGAAGGTCTGAGACAGTATTTATATTCTATACGGTGAGACTAACTGATGATGTTACCAACTGCAAATTCAAAATGGAAGGTATTCAACGAATTAATCTTGGAAGCTCCTAGGCTTTACATACCAACTAAGAAATATTGTTCGAGGTTTAGGCCTAGATGGATGTCAGATGAACTAATGAGACATGTGGCAGAGAACAAAAATGCATCGGATACATATAAATTAATGGGTGACATGGAAGCCTATGATAGATATAAGCTGGTCTGTAACCAAGTCACAAAGGATATAAGGCAGGCGAAGGCAGATTATGAGAAATCTTTGGCAAAGGATGCAAAGAAAAACAACAAAGAGTGCCTTACTTATATAAACTCTAGATGAAAAGGAATGAATCAGATTGGTCCACTGGATAGTGATGGTTCAACTGTTGATGATGCTACTCAGGTGGCTAACAAACTAAATGAGTATTTTGCATCTGCATTGACACATGAGGAGTTATTCAGGAAGGGGAATGCCAGAGGTGAATTAAACTTTGGCAGTGAGCTGGATGATTTTGTAATAACTGAGAGGAATGTGGAGAAGAAATTGTTGAAGATAAACATAAAAAAGGAATCTGGGATGGATGGGATCTATCCAGTTATATTAACGGAAGCAGCAAAGGAAGTAAGCAAACCCTTAGCCATAATTATGAGAGCTTCCTTGGACTCAGGGGGAGGTACCCATGGACTGGAGATGTGCAAATGTGACCCTAGTTCACAAAGGAGGATCAAAGGGACCCACAAGTAATTATAGACCTGTTAGTTTAACTTCTGTTGCAGGGAAATTAATGGAGGCACTGGTTAAAGAAGCACTGTAGGATCATCTAGACGAGACTTCAGTTATAGCACGGACACAGCATGGTTTTGTTAAGGGGAAGTCTTGTTTGACCAATTTGATTGGATTCTATGATGTGGTCACAAAGGAACTGGATGCAGGGAATAACTTTGATATCATATATTTTGATCTTAGAAAGAATTTTGATATTGTTGCAAATGGAAGACTGCTGCAAAAATTGGAGCAGTGCGGCATTAGAGGCAAATTGCTGCTATGGATAAAGGGATGGTTGAGTGCGAGAAGACAGAGAGTGGTAATCAATGGACACTGCTGTTTGTGGACTAATGTTATTAGTGGACTTCCTCAGGGTTCAGTGTTGGGTTTATTGTTTTCTGTATTGGTGAATGATATTGATGATGGTATATCCAAGTTTGCAGACGATACGAAGGTTGGCAAGGTTGTTAATGACACTAATGACAGTACGCTGCTGCAACAAGATATAGAAAAGTTGAACAGATGGGCTGAGAGGTGGAAAATGAAGTTTAACATTGACAAATATAAAGTACTTCATATGGGAAGCAGTAACCCCAGAGTAGCGTATCAACTGTGCGGTATGGTAGAGAATGAAAATGAACTGAGGGTAATTGTGCAAGCAGATGTGAAGTTTTCTGCAGTGCAGACGGTCCGCAAGAGTAGCTCATGGTGTCAATGATACACAGGAATTTTTCTAGCAGGGATAAGGAAGTGATTATCCCCTTATATAAGGCAATGGTCAGGCCACACCTTAAGTACTGTATACAAGTCTGGAGGTCTCATTTTAAGAAGGATGTACAGCTGTTGGAAAGAGTACAGAGAAGGGCAACAAAATTATTGAATGGAACGAAGGGTTACTCTTACAAAGGAAGGCTTTAATTTTGCAGATTACAGTGTCTAGAGACTAGGCACCTGCGAGGTGATCTGATTGAGGTTTATAAAGCCTTGAATGGTTTGAGCATGCTCAATTCTGAGGGGATTCTTCCTCTTGCTCACAATAATCACCTGAGAGGGCATAAATTGAAATTGAGGAAAGACAGTTGTAGGACAGATGTGCAGAAGTTTGTCTTTAGCCAGCGGGTAGATGATTGGTGGAACAGACTTTCATCTTTTGTTTTGGAAGTTGATAGCCTAAATAAATTTAAGGCTGAGCCAGACATGTATTTGGAACAAACGGAGGGGTGAAATGGGAGCAGTTTTTTTTTTCTTTTTTTTTTTTTTTGCTTATAAACTTGCTGCTTTCTTGCATCGTATGCCTCTATTAATGCTAATGCTAACTGTGCCAATGCAGCAACCTACAGCCACCAGAATGAAAGGAAAGGAAACAGGAAACCAAGAGAAAGCAAAACGCAACGACAGAGCACCACCAAGCTGTAAAAGAAGGCTACAACAGAAATTAGAAGAGCTAAAAGTGAAGAAAGTGAAGATAGGCCAATGACCAAGTACAAAAACATGAAAAGAAATATGTAACAGATGTAAGAAGCTGATTGGAAAAATGAAGATCATTCTAATAGAAAGACAATATCCACAGCAAACACGAGACCTATATTCTTCAGATGATAAAATAATAATTGGACATCCTCGAACAGAACTCCTTTGCCCACAGTAACTTTGCTGATGTAGGGAATGCCCAGAGGAAAACAGACAACCAGACATTTAATGAAAACCCACTGCATAACTAAGAAGATATCAGATCACTTGGAAAGCCAATTCGACATCATGACCGAGTAGCAGAAAGGATATAAGCAGATGAACAAAGGACTCAAGAAGCAATTGACTATTGTCGCGACAGTTTTCGAGCCGGCCTACAAGAAGCCTTGTGGTTGTCAATGTAGGACACGGCCTACATTGATAACCACAGGGCCTTCGACTCCGAACCCTATAGCTGGCTCAGTGTAACTGAAGATCTACAAAATCAATTCGACCCTGACACACTTCCTAAAGGCAACCAGAGCAAAATGGAAGACCACCATCAAGGTCAAGAACATCACGACAGACTGATCCCCATCGAAAGAGGAATCTTCAAGAAAGATGCCCTGAGCTGACTGTAATTCTGTTTAGCACTCAACGCACTGTCCACTATGCTCGACACCACCAAAAATAGATATACCCTAAAAGTATTTAGCATTAATAAATATACCTTAAAATAAGGGAGGAAAAAATTGCAAATCCTCACTCACCTTATATGCACGGAGGGCATCAAATTCCATCTGGCTACCGGAAATAAACTATAGCAGCTACTCTGGATCACCGACGAGTTTAGAACTTTCATCACGATGCAATTCGGCATTGAAAAATGGAAAACCCAAGGATTACATCAGGGAAATACAGTTGACTGAAAGTACCAGCTGAAGAATGGTGAAAACATTGAAGCTATGAAGACAGAGAGAGAGATTTACAAATATCTGGGGATGATGCATGCCAACAGCAAGAACACAAAGAGACCAAAGTCCACCTCACTGAGAAATACCACCAGGGACTGAGAGTCCTTCTAAACTCAAAGCTGAATGGTGGGAACATGGTAAGAGCCATAAACACATATGTAATCCCAGTACCAACATACCTCCTCGGAATCATAGAATGGACCAAATTTGAGATTGAGGAGGTTATAAGATCGATCAGGATGATAATGACCATGAGCCGCCAACACCACCCGAAGTTGGCCAGAAAGGAGAAGGGAGTGATTTCACAGACTACACTGTGCATTATCTCGAAAACAGTTCATTTGCGGCCCGATGTTCACTGGGACTTTTTTTGCTTATTTTAGTTTGTACTTTTTACCTTTAAATTATTGACCATCATTTTTGAAGCACCCTTTATATTAGATTAGATATCGATCAGTGCGTTTCGACAGGTGTGTCTGTTAAGTAGAAAAGATTTGACTTACTCCGTCATACCTCTACATATTACGTAGAAAAGCGTGCGCGAGGGTTGGAGAGCACAGCGAGCAGAGGGCGAAGCCTACTAGTCTAATATTAAAAAAATATGTTATATGATAGTTATTATGAAAATATGTATAACTATAAACAAAATTACAATTCATAATACAAATTATACATATATAATAATTTTATTCTTTATATAGAGGTACTAAATAAACATCAATTAAAGATCACCACAAAGTTAAAAAGATACCGTACACCTTTTTATAATGAAATAAATATATAAATTTAAAAAAATAATAAGTTTAGGTAATTTAAATCCAAATTACGTGGCACCCATAGAACGTTGTTGCGGCACCCTAAGGTGCCAAATCCAAATTATTATATTAGGGCCACCCATAATTTTTAAATATACCCGTTTATATATTATGTGTGTAAATTCGTGTGTTCTCTGGTCGATTTGCCTGTTTTGCTAGACGAAAAAACCCCAGTTTCTGGGGGGGGGGAAACCTTGCTCTCTACGCCTGAGACCGACTAACTCAGCCACTGAGTGGAAAAGCCCATTAAGGTGCCGTGGCACCTCGGTTGAAAACCACTGCATTAAGTCAACGTGCCACCTCCGCTTGCGACTGTCTGGCTTCAAGTCGACCAACGACCAGCCATCTCAAAGAATCATCTAAACGAGATTGACTGACTTGCCATTCTGAGTACTGGAGATGTGGCTACCCCACTGAGCAAGCCAAAACACAGGAAGGAAATTATGTTGTCGAAACCCGTGTTTTTATAGGCATGAATAATTTGCATAATGTGCGGCTCTGTAAGGTGGCAGATCGATTTATATTAATACTCGGAAATTGCATGCCAGGATGCATATTATATCAAATATTCGTCTTTGGCAGTTTTCACAATAAAATATTTTGTTCTGTTCATTTGTCGAGAAGTGTATTAGCCTGAGTTCGAATCTCGTCAATGACAAGAGGAATTTTTATGGATCTTTCGCAATGTGACTGAGTTAGTGGGTCTCAGGACTATTCTCGAATTTTTCGTCCAGCAAACAGAAAATCGACCACTGAACACACGCAATTTACAGACATATTATATACGGCGCAATATGGCCTAGTTATTGATGTTCCTAAAACCCTACAACCAACCAATCTTCTCAGAAGTGAACCCCTTCGTACTCAGTGCCATAAACCTACTGAATGAAGCGGTGGAACACAGACCAAGAAGTTTAGACCCGCAAACCGACCCGGACGTACTGCAAGATATGACAACTAAAATAATCACAGATACAAGCAACAAAGCTATCAAAAAGAAGAACCCGAAACCTGGAGCCAACCCCTGGTGGACTCCGGAAATCAGTGCCGTCCGCAAAGTGGTAACCAAAAGAAGAAAGGAGTTCCAACGAGAGCACAGGACGTGGCCAGAAGCCGAAGTAGAAGCCCTCAGGCAACATTATAGGGAAGCCAGAAACCGATACACGGAAGGCATCCGGAAAAGTAAGGAACGAACTTGGGAACGCTTAGTGACAACAACTGGAAATGATGACCCTTGGGGAACGGTCTACAGGGTTATTACCGACAAACTCCCTAGGGGAGAGGTATGACTACCACACGAACCCCACAAGGTCAAATGACAACAACTGGGGAACAATCGGTGGACAACATCTTGAATGCTATATTCAAGGAACCGGTAGTCCAAACTCTACAGGAACAAAATCATCTCTGTCAAGAAAACCTGAACTACAATACACAAATCATGGAGCCCCCCTTCACCATGGAGGAGCTCAGTACTGCTGCCGCCCTGATAAGAAAGAGAAAATGTCCCGGCCTAGACATGATAGAACCCGAAATACTTAAAAAAAGTAATAGAATATACACAACAACTTCTATTGACCGTGTTCAACAGATGCCTAGGAGTAGGGAAATTCCCAACAAAATGAAAAACGGCCAACATCAAACTTATCATCAAGAGTCCGACTAAGAAATCAGAGTGCCCGAAATCCTACAGGCGCATCGCACTTCTTTCAGTAGTTAGCAAATTATTTAAACGACTACTGCACAAACGAATCCTCCAACACTATGAAGCAGCTGGCCTCCTAGCTGGGAATCAGTTTGGATTTAAACCGGGATCCTCCACAACAGAAGCCCTCAGAAACCTAACTAACAAGGTCAAAGAATGTGACAACAAATATTTCCTCGTAATAGCTATTGATTTTGCCTGGGCGTTCGACTCACTCTGGTGGCTGAGCGTCTTGGGCAGACTCAGGAAAGCTAAAGTACCCATCAACCTCTATAAAGTCATAGAAACCTATCTCTCACAAAGCCGACCGGGCTAGCCGAGTGGGTAAAGTACCTGCCCGGCAACCCAAAGGTCGCGGGTTCGATTCCCGCCTCGGGCTTGGATCAAAGTACTGCAAAAACCTTGGGAGGTGCAATATGGCCACAGAAGCCGATGCGCCAACAACTACCAAATCAAAAAAAAAAAAAAAAAAAAAAAAAAATCTCTCACAAAGAAAAATTGAGATAAACGAGATAAACACTCCATACAAAAATATCGCAAGAACAGTACACAGAGGATGTCCACAGGGGTCTGTATTGGGCCCACTCCTCTGGAACTTTGTATTTGATGAGTTCTTGAGAATGGACCTAGGCACAGTGGAGGTGCAGGCCTTCGCAGATGACTTGATTTTGACAGTGCAAGCAAACTCCAGAGCCCAATTGGAAATCCTAGCCAATCAAGCCCTGCAGATACTCCAACAGTGGGCCAAGAAGAATTTCTTAACAATTTCACCGACAAAGACATTGTCGGCGTTGCTCAAAGGAACCCTGCAACTGAGACGATCACCCCAGATTAAGATTGATGGGACAACTATCAAGTTTGCTAGTCAACTAAAACACTCGGTGTCATACTAGACAATAACTTATCCTTCCAACCACATCTCAAATTCCTAAGACAAAAGATCAGAAACTACTCTGCCATTGTAGCTAGGGTCACAAGGCGAGACTGGGGTCTCAAAAAGCGTACCCTAGCCTTATACTACAAGACAACCTTCGTCCCATTAATTACATACGCTTCAGCAATCTGGTATGACAAAACTGCCTTAGTCGTAAATAAGAGAACCCTGGATGCAATTCAATGTACCATCCTCCTCACTGCCACCCGCGCCTGCGGAACGGTGAGTAACCCAGCGCTTCAGGTGATAGCAGCAGTACTTCCACTTGATCTTGAAATCGCAAGAACAGGACTCCTCTACTACTTATCTAAGGGATATACAATAGATCCAACAAACAACCATAAGGCAGAAAAGATCCGGCTTCAGTCTCACCTGCTGCAGGTGTGGCAGGACAGGTGGGCAGAAACAACCAAAGGAGCAATCACCCACAAGTTCTTACCGCAACTTGAAAAAAATCTATCCAAAATCACCTACTTGGTTCTTTCCGGGGTTGCAAACAGCATACTTGCTAACTGGACACGGCCCCTTTAACACAAAGTTAATGGACTTCGCCCTTGTAGAGGACCCATGCTGTACATGTGGAGAGATCGAAACCTGGGAACACCTCATGTACGACTGTTCGCAATACGAGGATCTCAGGTGCATTCTAATCACGAGTATAAGTACCTCCCCAGAGGGCAAGAGTTTCACCTACTGGATTCAGAGGAGGAATACAGAGCCCTGACCAACTTCGCTCAAGAACTCTTCTCAAGAAGGAGAACACTATATGCAATACACCAGGAGTGAAAGACGACCAGCCAGATAACAAATCAAAACATCCCTTAGGACACACCCCAGAATGAAAATTATGTGGAAGCTACTAGCTGTCTACCAAGAAACCCTGCCTATGTACCAACAAATATGAGACCTAAGTGAAACTGACAAATATACTGAATGAAGATAGAGAACCAAAAACAAAGACATTAAACTTGGACGGGACACTGTCCCACGAGTGACTCTACTACCGGACTTATGACTACACTACGACTGATACAGCCTCACTGCCATGTAGCCAAATGGCGATCTCTGCCAGCTTCCTTGCCTGGTACCTTTTTTTCCTATCCCTGGCAGGGGGGAGGAGGAGGAGATGGTCTTCCTGTTTCCTCCCTCCCCTACCACCCCATATATTTCGCCTGGTGAGGCATGGGCATGCCTTACTGACCATCTGGGGTTGCCTTCGCTATCTACCCCATACTTCTGTCTTTCCCCCCAGTCTTCAGTCTCTTCCCCCTACTCTGACTAATACGCCAGCATAAACGCCACATAACTAATCAAAATTAACGATTTATAAACTGAAAACAACCATATTAACCTCTCCTGGCTTTTCTAAACTTAAGTGTCCCCGTTTTTTTTTTTTTTTTTTTTTTTAAGGTCCTAGCCACTGAAATCTCAGGAAATTAGGTGGCAGGACCTGCCAGAGTGCATATAAGCTACTGGGTTCCTGGTCTGCCTCCACGGGGCGTAAGTGGGGCAACGTTGGGCCCCCAATTGGGGTTTAGCGGCTAAACGACCAGAAGAACAACGGTACATGACACTAAACGATCCAAGACCCACACACTTTTAAATCTCTGGCATTTACAGCGTACTGTAACACACCACAATGTAAACTACGCGGAGATGGGGAAAACCCCTGGTGCCTCTTGACCCTAAACACACTTACACTTACACTTACTGTTCTTACAATAAAACATATATTAACTGACTACCCCTTTGATCAGCAGAAAAGGCTATTTTTATCTCTCATGTTATGGAAGTTTAAAAGAACCTATAACATATCTTGGGAAATAAAGTAAATTAGCGTTAGCATTAGAGTGGCATAAGATGCAAGAAAGAAAGCTTATAAAGCATCAGCCAACAAAAAAAAAAAAAACAAAAAAAAAACCCCAGATTTATACTCAATACTAAAACAGTATGGCAGTGACTACATTGCAGAGGAGCTTCGCTTCTGAGAAGTTTGGTTGGCCGTAGGCTTTTTAGGGCATCAACAACTTAGGCCATATTGCGCTTTATATAAATCTCGAAATAGGTCTTGACGAATTCTTCACGCTTTCTAAAGAGAAGACAAGGATTTTCTCTTGCTTCTGATCAGCACGTCCACCTAAAAATTTAAAAACTTCAAATTTTTTTATTTATAAATTGAAAGGCACAATATGGTAGTTGTTGTCCTTGCGCCAAAACCTTCCACATCAGCAACCAAGTACTTTTCCAGGGTTCTAACTCGCTGAGCACCAATTCGCTTCCTGTTTTCACTTGAAATCGACTGAGATTCATTTGGCAGTTAAAAAAAAAAAAAAAAAATGTATATAAATTTTCTGTTTATACTCCGAGACGACCACTCAGTCAGAGTAATTCACAAGATAGAGAACTAGAAACACCACTCGGCTACGTTCAACTTACATGTGTGCTAATAACGCTCTCACATGGTTAGCACAATCGATATTTTACGCATCATATTACTATCCAATAGCGACCAATACACAATGAGGTTTTCTAGTTATTTTATTTTATTCACCAAATCGTACACAACAGTCACTCTTTGTTACGTATGCATTAAGTTAATATTGATTGTTTCACGTACACGTGAAACAATCAATATTAACTTTATCATGAATAAATTCCCAAAAACATGTCTTATGGAAGGAGTTTTCATGAAACCATTCAGAATAGTGCAGCTGCACTGGTTTCATATCACTAACATTCGCTCTGACTTCTAGCAGTACAGTAAGCGTACTACCGTTTTTTAAGCTGAATGGCGATTAGGTTACAGTCTCGTTACTTGATACAAATACCTATAGCAATTTCTTGAGTCACAGAAATTGCTGTAGGCTTTAAATTTTCTTTGCCTTTTTTTTTTTTTTTTGAATCTTTTTATCTTCCACACTGTCATCTGATACATACCTGAAGCATGCAGAATTTCTTGTCCAAACAACTTTGGTTATCATATCCCAGTCACGCCACTAATATTAAGAGGTGTTGTTCTTTTATCTTTAGATAAACTTTTTTCTGTAAGAAAAAATATACGACGAAACAAATATTCACAAAACTCCCATTCATATCTGCTTATAATAATTGGCAGCGGTTTACAAAAGCAAAATTTACAAGATCTTTATTGTACAATTGCAAATTACTGACAGAACAGTGAAGTTGGTACACGTCAATCAGCTGCATAGGCAAGCCGTGATATATAATTTATTACATTTACTGTATTGTTTTTATGATTATTATTAAAATTTGCTGTAGTTGCAAGAATTAAACATATAACCAATAGCAATATTGAACATTTCCACGTTTAACACTGACTGGTGATACACACAACATTGCTATCCAACTGGCAGCCCGAGAGAAAACATCCTTCCAATTCCCAAAATGTGCGTTAACCTTTTATTTAAAAAAAAATAAAAAAAAACCAATGAAAAATGCTTATTTGAATATTGCGTATAATTTTTCTATTTATTTCAAGTGATACCTAGTAAATGAATTTTTGTCAGAAGCAAATTCATTAATTTTTCTAATTTTCATATGTAAAATTATTACAATATTTTAAATTTAAATAAATGCTTTATGGGTCTAATTCTTATTCGAATTCATAGATCTAATCATTGAGAAGAAGGTGTTATCTGTATTGGTATACTGTATAAAATACAATTCCCCCTCCCCTTATACCCTTGTTTAAAAATCGAAAAAAGTGAATGAAACATTGATGTGCGACATTTTTGATATTTCGGACTTACCAAATCGCTTTTAAAAGCCGGAGATGCGAACTTTTACCAAATCGAATTAGCGAATCCTAGGATTTACGTTCCTGTTTGGGCTTTTACAGTAACATATCTCGGGTCATGTGATGTCGAGTTAGCTGTCACCTGCTTACCAACTATGTGCGCCTCCGTAGCCAGATGGGCAGGAGCACCAGGGCGTAACACACGCTTCTTGATAAGACCGGGGTTCGAGACCGTGCCCACCAAATACGGAGGATGTGGAAAGGTCAGGGAATGACCACCGCATATCCCCGGAGCAATATGGCCTTAGTTGCTAATGCTCCTAAAAACCAAATAACAACAACAACAACAACCAACTGTGACAAGATATGCAGTCACTAGAAAGGTCACAATCACTCCTCACTCTAAAGCATGGTGGTCCCACGACCCGAAAAGGCCTTCGACCTTAAGCAACACCTACACAAATTGTGGACGCAGTCTCACAATGATACGGACAGAATTGCCACTCGAGAGCTTGAGCCGAGTTTAATCGCCAGAAATCCAAAATGATAAAATTGTACTTTGACAGGACCATACGCACCAGAAAAGTTCCGTATAAGGATTCCCCTAACAACTTGCTCCTCAAAGCTGGCTTGATTACATCCCCAGGTTTACTGCCACGGTGAACCCAGAAGAGCGGTACGGCTGCCTACATCTGACACAAATTTTAACCCATTGACAAACATACTAATATCGAGACAAATGTTAATTACTACCATAAACTCACTACCAGCAACTTCTACTACTGTATCTGACGGGATCACGCAATTTATGCTTAAGAGCCTAAGTCCTTGCATCCTACAAGCTCTATTAGATATTTTTAACTCAGTGCTCTCAAACTGCTGCTTTCCACACCAATGGAAGGAATATCTAGTTAAACCAAGGCCAAAAATTCGAGCTCCATCATTGCTGCCAATCCTCACTGCACGGATCCTGTCAAACAACCCCAACAAGTCCACTGTGCACTTCCACACAGATCAATTCTGACCACCTTCTAGCAACGATTACCAGAATCTTTACAGCCTTTAAAAATAAAGAAGAACTGGTAGCCACCTATGTTGATATTGAATCTGCATTCGATTCCGTGCACATCCCATCTCTCCTAAAGCTACTAGAGAACCACTATCAGATAGGTAGTGACATCTTAGCTTTCCTCACGTCTCTGCTGCATAACCGCATGGTGAAACTGTGTGTAGATAACTCTCAATACAGCAAAGTAATCTCGGTTGCAGTCCCCCAAGAAGCAGTTCTGTCTGGCCTCCTCTTCACCGCCCTCATAGCTCCACCGGTAATTCAAAAGCTGGATACCCGGTATATGCTGACCACCTAAAGATACTCACGCCAATTAAGGCAAACCAAGACCCTCACCAAATCTCGGCATTATAGCCATAGTAGCTTATGCGCCATTAAACTCCCATGACCAAATCTCAGAAGAGCTGAACTCCACCGCGTCATCAATATTCACCTACCTCAAACAATTTGGTCTGTGCATCAATCCTGAAAAGTCAGAGACTATGGTCTTCTCGTTAAAGCAACATCAAACAAAAATTCATCCAACCCTCAACGGGGCCTCCATCCTGCTTGTTTATAAACAATTTCTGCAAAGTACCAGCTGTTGATGGAGGACATATTTCTGTCCAGGAACAAAATGTTGACATAGCAGTCATCCATTAACCTCTTGTTCTTTTATTTGCTGAGGAAACTGCTATACTTGATATTTCCTTACACGCCAAGAAGTGCTATCGCTTCAAGTCGATTTTTTTTTTTTTTGTCATATCGATTACAAAAAAAAAAAAAAAAAAAACTTTGATCTTACTGCACGTGCATATGGTATTTTTTGTGCATTGTGATTGTACAAATTTTGTCGTCACGGACGAGTCGCACATTATGTAGGCTGATAAAGCGGGACTAACACACTGGGAAATCGAGCTCCCTCTTTTTGAGATCGACTAACTAGAGCAGTGGTTCTCAAACTTTTTAATGTGAAGACACCGTAAATCCATTATGAAAAATTCCCGGTACCCCCAACACCGGGTGCAATGGGCGCTGGCAGAATATTTTGTAAGGTGGTGCTGTTTCAAATACAGTGTACGCGACGGATGGCTCGGCTGTTCCGTATATGTAAGTGTATGTACATAAACACTGCGATGCGGTCAGCAATTATTTCATGACGACTTCTAATTTACACAGTTGCATGAAATTCAACGACCTTTTGTAACGACGGCCACGAGGTAAGCCGATACTAAATTTGACGTCGCGGCACCCACTTTGAGAACCACTGAACTAGAGTCTCGACTGAAGAGCCATTTAGGAATTCCTCAAGTCTCCGACAGATTTTAACCCAGACTTCTTTGAATGATTAACTTGGCGAAGTCGTACTTATCAGGTCGCCACGGATATTGCAAAGGTTTTTTTTTTTTTTTTTCACAATTAATTTATTTTAAAAAATGCCGCATATCTTCGTATGATTGTTTTATGTAAACTGCATATGTAAGAACAATATCTTCAATGCAAACTGCATATGTAAGAACAATATCTTCAATGTAATCCTGCTGGCTAATCAAAACATGTCTCTGTTACTCTCCTAGCGCAGAGGCTGCATAGGGATTAAAACTGACTAAATAAATCAAAAATAAATAAAACCGAGGAATAATGTTTCTGTAGTATATCAGCACTGCTCAGCTCAATTTCAGTGCGTTAATGAAATACTGTTCATCTGAATTACATTTTTGGCCAAAATCCGCTAAGTAATACAAAACATTATATGACCTTTCAAACAAACAAATCGACTACAGAGTACGTGCAACTTTGCTTAACGGGATGACCCAACATTTTAATCTTAAAATATGCAAAAGGAAAAAATAAATGCTTAAAATTACGGGTGATGGACAAATTTCGTTTTCACTATCGTGATCAGCATTTAAAAGTACACCAAAATCGTTAACCTGAACACAGTAGCAAAATCTCTTTAAAATAATTATTAATTCTTGTTAAACTTCTTAAATTTTATTTGTAGTAAATTGGTTATTGCTATTAATTTCTCCTTTTTCATTTTAGTTAATGAAAGAAATTGCTGTCGGTTCTCTTATTTGTAAATTGTAAGCATATGTATGACTGGATAAGATTTCGTACTTATTATATTACTTTCAGAATTAATACGGATAAAAACCATCAAAGTTGAATCGTGAGTTATCGAGCTTTTTTTTAATTATTTTTTTATTTACTTGTTCACTGCTGGTTAATTTAACTGCTGCTGTATGTAACAAACGCGAATACTACAGCACAACTATCAAACTGGTTTTGTTCTGTTGAAGGCAAATTTGTCTTACCAAGTTCGCCTCTCCCCCACTCCCGCTTCATTCCTTCCTGTTCTTTCATATTGTAAAATAGCCTACGGTCAGAACGAAAGAAACAACCAGAAGGCATAACAAGACGGCAACACGTATCCAAATATGGAGTTGCATAATTAAATGAACAATGTTTGACTCTTGCAACGTATCTGTAACCCTACCTTGTATATAACTAAATTATCATGATCTCATTCCTTGCCCTCTATCAAGATAAATAAACGAGAAAGAAAGAATCAGCCCAAGATATGTGTTACTAGCACATTGTCGCACTGGTATCCAAAGAAAGCAGTCAGATGTTATGTAATATGTATTGTCTGAAGTTCATGTGAAAACTGAGAATTCTATGCGTTTTCGCTGCTTTTGTTCAAGGTCCAGTAACTGTCTTTTTCAAATCTGACTTTTTTTTGGAATCTGTCATGCAGCACTACAACGTATGTATTCACGTATGTAAAATAAAAAATAACCACGAAAAAACCCATAAAGATAATAAGTAACACATTAATCATAAAACATAATTTAAAACGTCAAAAAACAAACAAACATAAAACTAGCTGTAATGGTAAATCGGATCAATGTGAATCAATTCTTAAGAACGATTTTGAAAGAACTTATTAAAAATAAAGAACTTGTAAAAATTCTTTGATATATATTTTTTAAATACTTAAAAATGGTTATCACAGGAAATCACAGAATATAGTAAACAGCATAAATCTACTACCATATCTCTTAAATGTTGTAACAGAATAACAAGTATGTCGTGGGAAATTTCTACTTCTAAATCAAAATTATAAATATTGACATCACTTTTGTTTTTATCAAGACAAAATTGTAATCGGTTACAGGATTTGACTATTAAGTTCCAGGACCGAGTTAATTTAAAGAAAACTAGACTTTATTTTAAAGCCCCTGCAGGCTTTAGAATAAAGCTTTTAATAATGTAAAATTCCTTCAGCAACTCCACACTGTGACATTGCTCGTTGAGCTGGTGGAAACTTTTTTTAAAATGCATTTCAAATGATCACTTCGCCATTTCCTCTGTCACAGTTCTAATTTCCAAAACACCTTTAAATTCTCGCCATTTCACCATGCATTTCATTTTAGGTAATCATTCCTTCAATGACTTATTGTTCCCACTCCAGGGGGACAATGAATCAGTGAAAGGGTGGGTGAGCTCCACAATCCCACTCTTTATCAAAGGGGGGGAAAAAAGGTGCAAAATGCCATCTACTCCCGCAGAAGGAACCAGCTGCCTTTTTATCGAATCTGAATCCTTGCTTGGTTAATTCTTTTAACTAATCGATCAAAAACTTGTACATAGCACTTCTTTTTCTTTGACTTTCCTGGTGAAGCAAAAAACTACGACTGTATCGACTCATCCACAGCATGAATGCACCCTTAGCATGCTTTCAAGCTTCTTGATTAGACCGGGGTTCGAGCCCGTGACTACCAAATACGGAGGATGTGGAAAGGTCAGGGAGTGACCTTTCCGCATCTGGTTGTGCTGGTGTGCTGGTTGAGTGTCATACCTGAGACGAAGGTCCCATCCTGTCTTCTTTTTCAGAGTCTGGTGAGTCTGATATGTCAGTTCTTGTGGTCACACTTGAGACTGTACATCATGTGTCGCGTCTGATGTATACTGGTCACTACGAGTTCGGAGCTTTCGGGTCTTGTTGCTAGGTGTGTGATTATCATTGGACTGTGTCACTAGTAGGGGTCTCTTCTGGGATTTTTTCCCGTTTGGTAAGTCAAAATTAGAGATGTACGTTCACTGCAGTCTGACTTGGGAACGGTTTCAGGACTCCCGTCTATTTAGTCACTGGGTCAGCAGAGCTGCATAATATCAGAGTTAGTGAAGAGTCTAAATCAGGAAAGTCCAAAACAGTGTTAAGTCATTCATGGGACTGAATACCATCAATATTTGGACGGGACCTCTGGGTCCCGTCCAAATATTGATGGTATTCAGGTTGACCGTCCTGCTTGAATTTTGGCAAGACGAGTTAGTCAGGTGTATGTTGTTGTCGTTCCAGTGGTAGGGATCTTCTTCTTATGAAGAGCTCCTGGCAGTATTGTGAGAAGGCCTTGTAGTCTCTGTTGCTGTCCAACAAGTAATGCTCCTGGTGTTTTGGATTGAAGTTAATTCTGGTAATCAGAATGCAGCGAAGGTCCAGCGGGAATTTGCAATCTTCTCTTAGTAGTCCGCTGAATCGGATGAGAATGGTAGCGTAACTACGAATTTTGGTCCCCCCCCACCCCACGAGATGCACGAATTCCCCTGCCGTGACCTTTTAGTCGCCTGCGTAGCCAGGTGGGCAGGAGCAGCAGTGCGTAGCACATGCTTCTTGATTAGCCGGGGTTCGAGCCCGTGACCACCAAATACGGAGGATGCGGAAAGGTCAGGGAATGACAACCGCACATCTCCGGAGCAATATACCCTTAGTCGCTTATGCTCCTAAAAAAAAAAAACAAATAATAACAACAACAACAGTCGTGATCTTTCATACCGTGTTGTTGTTGTTGTATGTTTTAGACTCATCAGCATTAAGACTATATTGCGCGATTCTATTATACGTGTATTATATATCTACAAGGTGCGCTCACGGGTCGATTTACACATTGTGTGGCTGAAAACGATTAAAATAAAATAAATAAATTTTCTGTTTATATTCCGGGACGACCAAACGGTCAGAGGAGTTTACAAGCTACACAGAATACAAGAAACAGCACCGTATTCAGCAATCACGGGCTTGAACCCCAAGGCACGTGTACTTATGCAAAAGCGCGCCTGACCACTAGGCTACGGCGGCCTCTATTAACCACTCATTCTACCTGAGATCGGTTAACTTGAGCCCCTGCAGGCTTTAGAAATTTCCCCAGACATAGACGGGAATCGAACTCAGACTTTTCTAAATGAACGGAGGACAACAGCTATCCCGAACAAACCGTCCAGATCCTTTCGCAGTGGCAGTACAGTATTGTAGTTTCGCCACTGGATGAGAACCAGAACGTTCAGCGTAGACCCAGTGAAACCTATTACTCTCACTGAACTTATTCAGCAGTGAAATTTTCGTTGAGCCAGATGATTTGGAGATGTATAACAAGCAAGATGGAATACGCTTTGTAAATCGTATAGCTAATGATAGCTGCCGCCAAAAAAATTTAAATGAGGCTCAGACTTATCAGAGACCACTTTTAGGAAACAGAAAAGTGTATTTTCCTGAATGATTTTTCTCCTTACGCATTGCAGGTAATACTGGTGCAATACACACAATCATTTCATGCACAGTCCAGGATGTTAATGATTATTTTGTGTCAAATCCTGTACTCTTTTTTTTTTTATCTTTATGGGAAGGATTTCATGGCTTAGGTTACATTAGATGTATGTTAACCGCTAAGGCAACTAAGGCTATCATGAGGCGTCAACATATTATAGCTGTAATTAAGTACAATCTTGGAAGCTAGTTTGCTGTTTGCTGCCGCCGTCTTGGCGGCAAACATTCAATATGGCCTATAGCGTATTTCTGCGACTTTTTCTAAAATTATTGTCTAAATAGTTCATTTTGTAAGTTTTTATTAGCAATACGATGCAGTATTTAATCAATTTTGGACAGTTTAAAGTATAATTCAGTGCATAGGAGCAATTATTACCGTTCGAATGCTTATTTTACTATTGCTTATTATAGTGATGCAATTTATGTTGCTGCTCTGTAGAAAAGGACTTCCTTCATCTAAGTTAGCCCAATATTATACTGTATTTACAAATAATTCCGTTATAAATGCTATTTCTAATCTTAACAGTTTCTGAACGTTCAGACAAATTAAAATATATTTAGATAAATTACATTTTCCTATTCATTAAATTTTTAATGTAGATGGCGCTTAATTTAATGAACAGATTCCGGTAAAAGTACAGTAATCGGTAATGGGGTGTGTTACGTCGATTACTGTTTTTATTTAGTTGGTTTACGTTCTTACTGTTTAAATAATACATAATACTTGCTAATGTAACGCTAGTTTTATTTTACACATTTCTCATTCAAGCAATAGACGTCTTTCATACCAGTGTCGGTAGGTTATATGAAAATATATTTTCTGTGATCAGATTTGTTGGCTTTCTATGAAATTATTTTATTAACCCGATTCGGTTAACCAGGTCGTTTATTTCAATCAGTATGTTCAAAGATATTCTTTGGACACACTGACTGAAATTTTTTCATTAAAGTTAGTACTTGTTGATATGGGGGTTTGATGCGCCTAAAGTTAGTACTATTAAGTATTTAAATATTTTCTCATCTTCGTCTAGTTTTAGCAGTGGAGTGCACAACTTTGTTACAACAGTTTGATAAATGTTTGTTTAAATAATTAAAATAATCCTCCCTTCCTTTTAGAAGTATCATATACTGTATAAGATTATATTGTTTATGTTTTGTTTTGAATATTTTATGATTCTGATACAACTGCAGATATGCGCCATTCGTCTGTGTTTATTCTTTATATTTGTCATCTTTACCTAATAATAAATAAATAAATTTTCTTTTATACTCCGGGACGACCAAACGATAAGAGGAGTTCACAAGATAGGGAAAATACAAGAAACAGCACCGTATTCAGCAGTCACGCAGATTTACTCAACAAGTACAGGTCAATGTTGAAAAAAAATTCGCGAGTTAGGGTTGAATGTGAAAGTTAACGAACCATGGCTGGCCGTAAACATATTTCCGAATAGCCGTGGGGGAGGGGGGGGGGTTAACTCACGACATGAAATTATTAAAAAAAAATAAATAAATATATAAAAGTAATAAAATAACTTTTTGGTCCTACTCGGGACAATCACACAAAGTCAAGGGAGTTCACGAGCTAGAGAGAAAATAAGAACAGCACCACATTAATTACGCATCAAAATGATTAATTGAACAGATATCGGAAAAGATATCAGCTCAATGAAAGGCCAGACCTGCAACCTGAGTAGCAACTTTGGTTTCCTATAATAATAATAATAATAATAATAATAATAATAATAAACCTATCTGTTTCACCAAATGTAAATTGTGGATAAATTCAGCAAATTTTCTTACGCCAAAACTGAAACAACAGCTATTTGACAGATACAGAAGATAAAAATAACCCGTTTCCCCAACGAATACAGCGTATATCTTGTTTACATATATGAATTAAATTTTCAACGACAGCATGTAAATTGGCCTTGAATACGCCGGTATAGACATGGTACACCAGCACAATATGGCTCAAGATACTGATGCACCATAAAGATTTAACAAGTCCACATTATATTGAAATTTCAGTTTGTGGAACTGTAAGCTACAGATACTACAATCTGACAATACAATTCAAAAATTGGTTTGCTGGCTACCTTTTGTTTTGGTTTGTGCTGAGTTCAATTTTCAGGCCAAGAAGTGGTTCATAAATCAGTAGTTGTCGCTCCACCCACGCTCTGCTAAATATCAACCCATCTTCTGTATTACACAACACTCCAGAATTCTGTAGAACATCGAAGGGATTGGAGAGGAAAAACTCTTGTCAACTCACTTTTTCGGCGTATTTATATAGGATTCAGCTAGAAAGCAGTGGTGTGACTACAAATTCTGGATTCCTTCTGCAAGATTTTCGCTCCCCCCCCCACATGCTCTAGTAACCATATCTACTAACTTTTGTCCCCTCGTGGTGGGGGGGGGGGCCAGCAAAATTTGCTTGTTGGTAGTAGGGGGAAAAATCTTCTGCCATTCTAGTTTTGCCACCCTAACAAGCCAGTTTTAGTTTTGTTGCTAGGTTGTGGGATCTGTACTTTCTACTTTCTAAAAATAAAAGAAATGTCTTTTATTTTTAAAGTAACGTCCTTTCTACAATTCCTTAAAACAGGAGTGTCAAATCAGAAGTGCTCACAGGCAGCACAAACAGTTCTCGTGGCTTGCAACTAATGTGCACAGAGCACACCGGTGTGGCCATCACTGGAAATATATTTTCACATTGCTCTAGCTGCACAGTGGTTCCCAACCGGTGTGCAGCTACCCTTTTCAAGTATGCCACGAGATTTGGAAAAATTCCATTTAGTTCAATGGAATTGAACTAAATGAAATCACTATTGGTGTGCCGTTAATGTGACTTGAGTGACAAAAGATTGGGAACTACTGCTCTAGCATAAAAATACGTGATCTCGTGACCAGCAACAGTTTATGAAGAGTCGTATATTTATGAATTTTATTATTTATTCTAGTGTATCTTCTCTACATATAGGTTTAGTATTGTTCACCTGTAAAAAGTTGACTATATTTGAGTGTTACCGTATTCTGCTTGAAGGCAGACTACGGTGTTACCGTAGTCTGCTTTCTCAAGTTGAATTCTTCAGCTGTCTTCAATAGCTCTCTCTTCACTTTTGTTTATAACTAATTCAGAGTTTTGCGAATATTATAGACGGAAAGGAAGTTCTCTTCCCTATTGTCATTTTTGCTTTCAAATTTCTCTATCCAATTACTTTTTCTATTACTTTCCTTCTTTATATACGACTGTTAATAAGAATATACATAATCTAGTCCCTTATTTGAAATAAATAATAATCTTGACTTGTATTATTAATATCACTAAGAAAGGATAAAACATTTACAATTCTATTATAATTTAATTAGGCAGTCTGTGATGTTGCTTTGTGTATTTATTCAGTGTAACGATTAATGCAGTTAAGGCAAATGGCAAAGGCTAAGCTAATGCTCGCATGACTATGCATTATTATTATTTTATTTTATTTTTTCCCTTTTTTAGTTCACGTATATTTTGCTTGGCAACATCGTCCGGCTTAGATGTTGCGATTTTATTATCCTGAAATTACAAATTAATCAGACTTGCATTCTCAGACATTTAATCAATCATTCTCAGTCATGTGTTGTCTGACAGTTTCAATTCGTGTTTTTTTACGGCTTAATTTCTTGTTTTTGATATTTTACTGTAACGTCTTTATGTGCGTCTGTGTCTATCTTAAGTTACCATAAGGAGCGGCTCAGGAAAATCTGATACCATTCTGAGAAGATATATGTAATAAAAGCAGACTGGAATGTTTTATGCTGTTTAGAAAAATGTAGAATAACAGAATAAATGATCACCTTTTAATTAGAAATAAACTATAAAAAAACTTAAATGCACGTATATATACAGTATGTATACATGACAATGATAATAAAAAGCAGTACCCAGAACAGCTTTACGATAAAATAAAGAAAAATAGCATACACACTCAGCAGATTATGCGACTTACATCGAAATATTAAATTACAGAATAATTCAAAAAATTAAGAGAAATCAAGAACAAAACAAAAAAAAAAAAAAAAAATCAGAGTCAAGTTGTAAATTAGCTGGAAATTAGTCAGCTGTAAATTAGTGTAAGTATACTACTTACACTAATTTACAGCTTTGTCGATGAAAAGGAGCACGTCTTCTTCAGTCTGCTAAAGTTAGGTTTGAAGAGCAGGTGTATATCTTGTGCATCAAGTGGGAATTTTCCAGTTCAGTTTGGTGATATCACGAAAATAGTCAAGAAGTTCAGTAGGCAGACGTTTGTGGCAAGAAATTCAGTTAGCAGATGTTTGCCTTTAGCTTCCAGTGCACCTAGATTGGCGTGATTTGAAGTTGGGTATACAGCTGGTGGCGAAAGCGAACTTGAGGATAACCTATCTTGCACTGGGCCAGTAGAGAACAAAATATTCTACAGAGGTGATGTGACGAATGGTAGAGACAAAGTATTTTTTTTTTTGTAGTTTACTGGCGGTTTCCAGGGTGTCCCCTATGTCCGCCGTTCGTTAAGCTTAATTGTGTGCCAGCAGAATCGTTTTTTTAGTTCATCTAATTAAAATTTAAGTTTAAAGTTAAGTTTAAAGTTGAAGTTTAGATCAAATCGTTTGAATGTGTTTTAGTTAATTTAAGTTAATGTTTAGTGTTTAGTTTTAGGTTAGGGTTAAGTTAAGTTTGAGTAAAGTTTAAGTTCTGTTGTGTGTTTAAGTTGAGTGTTAGTTAATTTAGTGGGCAAGTTTGGGTTTGAGTTAAGTAATTATGAAGCTGGTTTTGACATTAGTGTAGGTTCGGTTTAGGTTTAAATTTAAGTTATAGATGAGTTTAAGTTTAGGTTGTAGTTTAGGTTTAAGTTTAAGCTTAGATTTGAGTTACTGTTTAATTAAAGTTATAAGTTTAATTTATGGTTGATGTTTCCTAATTTAATTTAGTTTTAAGTTAAGCTGAAGTTAAGTCGGGTTTGAGGTAGAGTTAGGTTTAATTTAATTTTAGTTTAAGTTTAGGTTGAATGTAAGATTTAAGATTTGAGTGTGATTTATAATTATAGTAAGTATTTAGTGAGTGATAAGTACGCGAGCCTTTACGGAATTTAAGTTATCTATCGCGGTTACTATTTATAATTGTCATTAGTGTGTGTAATGTGTTGTGTATGTTGTTTGTGGCTGGCATCTGGCATTTAGCAGCAGGGGGCCGCGGAGAACTAGTCCCGACCCCCCGCTCCCGTACCGCGCCACGAGGAGGCAGCCAGATTCTCTTTTTTTTTTTTTTCCTCCTTTCTCCCTTCCTTTAACATGGTTATAAGCTTAGTATTACGTGGTAAGCCATCCCACACTTGCAGGGCCCAATCCTGACCTAGTGTGAGGGATATCTAGGTATGTCACTTAGTCATTACGTGTTTATGGACCGTCCAAATGTAGTAGATCCCACACTTGCAGGGCCCAATCCTGACCTAGTGAGGAAGATACTAGTGTTGACACATGATTTGGACTGTTCAATTGTGATGGATCCACTCTCGCAGGGCTCAATCCTGACCTAGTGCGGTGCCTCATGGTGAGTGAAAGTCTGTATTTACATGGTTTAATATCCATTTTGGCAAAGGCCCTGGCATTTTCGAGCCCATGCTGGTCTGGTGAGTTGATGGTAGTTTAGGGCACATATTGAAGACACATATTGATGACACTTAAGCGTGAGTATTGCCCAGAGTGGCATGTCCATTTGTGGTGGACCACCACGTGGTTCCAGTTTAATGACGCACATCACAGTGTGGATTGAGTCCCAGTTCGTCCAGTCCAACCAGTCAGTTCTGATTGTTCCCTTGTATCGCCTGTCTTCTTTTGAAAACGCGCTCCGCGAAAGTCGATACCTGTTTATAGTGTTCCTCAGTAGCAACCAACCGTGGAAAGTCACTTGTATCAAAGACGTTGGTTTCGAGTTGAAGGGGAAGCCTGTAATCCGTGTAGTAGGGACACTCCAGGATGATATGTTGGACCGTTTCCAGGCCCCCACACTTACAGCACGGGGTAGCTGATAATCCCAGTGCGTTTAGCCTCGAGTTCAGGCTGCCATGACCACTAAGGAGGAATGTTAGGTAGAGTCCCGGATTAAACCACGATCTTATTTGTTTGGTTATTTCCGCCGCTTGAGGTAGGAATAGATGTGTTGTCCGCCCCTTGCTGTCATTGGTCCAGCTCTCTTGCCAGTCTATGACGTATAGTTCCCGTAGTCTCTCGTTGTCTTTTTTAATTGTGAGGTTTCTATCTATTTGGTATCTTTCAAAAATAGATATGATGTTCCTACTTCGGCAATATTGGAGATAGGTATTTATGACCTCAAATTTAATTGGGAGCTTTCCGCTAATTATCTGTAGTGCTGATGTTGATATAGTGCGGCACGCTTTGGTGGATGCCAGAAGGAAGAATCTTTGGGCTTGAGTGATTATTTTGTTAACAGTATGTTTTTGTATACTGCCTGCCCATGCACCTGCAGCGTAAGTTATGATTGGAAGCAGAATGCAGTTGTAGTAAAGCAACAAGGTGCGTGGTTTGATATCCCACGAGGTTCTGGTAATTCGAATTAATTTTCCTGTTACTGTCTTAACTTTCTGGAGTATATATTTTGCATGGGGTATGTATTGCTTTTTACTGTCAATCATCACTCCAAGGTATTTAAGTGTAGGGACCATTTTTAGGGTTTGGCTTCCAATCTTTATGTTTGGTGGTCGTTTTATATCCAGTTTTCCTTTCAACAGGATCTGTTTGGTTTTGTCTGAGGAGATTTCTAGTTTATGTGTGGTAGTCCAGGCAGTCAGGTCTTCGAGGATTTCTTGAGCGGCGCTTTCCAAGGATAACCTTGAATTCCCTTGTAGTAGAATAATGAGGTCATCTGCAAATGCAATCTTTGCTGCCGTGTTGTGTTGGCGCGTAAGCCACCCATCAAGGACCACGTTCCAGCAGAGTGGGCCAAGAACAGATCCCTGTGGGCAGCCCCGCGTAACTGGCCTGGTGACATGGCATTCTCCAGAGAAGACCACTAGGCTGCGATCATTGAAATAGTCCGCTAGGAGTCGATAGATGGGGATTGACACTTCGGCCTCTCGGAACCTCTCAAGGACACTCTGCCACCAGATGGTGTCAAAGGCCCCTTTGAAGTCAACCGAGAGACCAAGGACATACTTTGATTCTGTGTTTGCAATGGCGTTTTGCAGTGCTACAATGGCATCCACGGCTGATCTGCCCTGGGTAAACCCAAATTGGGATTCAGAAGAAAGATGTTTCCTGTTGTAATAGGCTCTCAGTCTCTGGGCCAGGAGTTTTTCCAGGGTTTTCCCCAGCACTGGGAGAAGAGCTATTGGCCGGTAGGAGGTGGGTAGGTTTGATGATTTCTCCGGGTTTTTAACTAGAAGTTTTAAGTTGGCCTTCTTCCAGGGTTTCGGAAAGATGCCGTGGGTCAGGCAGGAGTTAAAGAGATTTATGAGTAAAGTTGGACACTGTGACCAAATTCTCTTGACTGTGGCCACTTCCATGAGATCCAAGCCTGGGCATTTGCCATTTTTCATTGTTGAAATTGCGTTTTCAATTTCATCCGCAGTGAAGATCTCCTCCTCTGAGGGCGCAAGATATGTTAGGTGAGCCATGCGCATTTTAGTTTGTGTTGAACTTTCGGGCCACATTATGTCTTGGCGGATCAGTTCATCCAAGATGGTATCTATGGATTCATTCCAGGTAAGGCTCTCAGTCTCGCCTGTGGTCATGATGGACTGAAACACCTCCCCAGGATGGACCTTCTCCGTAATCAGCTTATAGACTAGTCCCCACGGATCATTGGTAGTTGATTTTTTGACCAAACGGCCCCACGCGTTTTGTTTCTCATGATAAATGGTGTTGAAATACTGTCGACGAAGTTGTTTATATTCTTCATAGAGTGCATGGATGGCATCCGGGGGTCTACCCTGTCTTTTGGCTTTTTGGAGGACTTTCCTGGCTTTTTTCAGTGTTGCCCTCTGTTTAGTCAGGGTTGTTGTCCACCAGGGGACGTAGTTTGGTTTCCTTATGCATTTTTTTAAGCTACCGTCACTGATTTCCGTTATTTTTTCCGTGATGATTTGGAGGAGTTGGTCAGTGGGAAGGTTGGAAATGGATGTTAGATATTCTGGGGAGAATGTTTCCTTCAGAAGTCTGTCAAATCTGTCCCAGTGTCCCTTCTTCGTTTGATATCTTGCGAAATTATACATTTTCCGTCCTGGGTGATTGTTTGGTTCAGAAGTCAGGTGGAATGTTATGACCATATGGTCACTAGCTGACCAAGATGGACGCACCTTCCACTCTCTGACTTTATGTCTTAGTGGGGGGCCCACTATTGTTACATCAATGTAGGATTCCCCTGTGGCAGATGAGTAAGTCGGTGGGTGGCCCTGGGTGTTTTTAATAATTAGGTTTTTGGAAGTTATCAGTTCTTCAAGCATTTCACCCCTGTCATCAGTTTGTGGGCTGTTCCAAGAGGTCGACTTTGCATTTGTGTCTGCCATAATGATCACATTTCTGTCAGGCAGCCTATCCAGTGCGTGGTCTAGGTAATTCACAAAGGGCTCAATGTCCTGGCCTCGTCGTGCGTTTCTCATGTATATGGAGAAAACATATAATCTGGCTATGGGACCTTCTATACAAGCTGCAGCAGCATATTCAGTACACAGGTTATTTATCCTCGTGACTGTGAGGGTTGGGTTTGTGATAGAGACAGAGGAGCAAATGTCCAGTTTGATGAGGAATATATAAGAAAATGGATAAGATGTGTATGTGAAAGCACTTGATTCTTCTGTTCGAAGCCAGTGCCAAATTGCATTTCATTGACCAGAAAGCTCTTAAGATGGAAATTAATTTTTGAACAATGTAAGGAGAAATTAAAGTTAGAATTCGTGTGAATGCCAAAAAAAAGAAAAAAAAAAAAAATTGATTCAACAGGATGCCCGAGTACTGACTTGATGGTTATTCTTAGAATCATTGGTATTTGTACATGCAGCAAACAGAAATACCTTTTATCTCGCTTAATGACATTTCACCGGCATACCACGAAAACATGACCCACACTATTACACCTCCTTCAGCAGCCGCAATAGGATAGTTCCGGTTCGTGATATAGTTTCCTGCATATGTGTACACTTTCGCTGGGGTTCCAAAGTGTACGCAATCTATACTTTGCGTTCTAGGCACTGACGCAGCAATATTTTACAATTACTATCCGAAATCAGTGAAGGTCGCCTATTCGGGTAGTGCAATCTTTGTAGGGATCCTAACATAGTGTGGGTACTGATGCCTTGTGTTGTTTCTACATTAAATGCAAGAACTGTTCCGCAAGTTTTTTTTTTTTTTTAATGACGATTACAATCCGATCTTTTATGACGATTAATAATCCACTCTAGGCGTCGAGCAACTCTTTCCATCACCTTTCATTTTTGGCTTTAGTTGCGTCTATTCACAGATTTTTCAGGCGTCTTCCAATTCATTAAAAATTTGAATGATACTAATCTTTAAACATTCGGCTAGTGCAGTCTTCTTCCTCTGCGCTATAGCATCTGGTGAAACGCGTGCTGACAATCATGCCTTTTTTTGGAAGTATGCGAGATTTCGCCTTTCCCCATTGCGAGTAAAACTGATTTGTGCGCTAGTTTTTTTTTTTTTTTTTTTTTTTGCACATCTCACACCATAAGCCAGTGGCGAAATTGCCATACCGTCAAATCCGCAACAGCGTTGGGAACAACGAGTCAGGTACCCGATGGATGGCTTGGTGTGATAAATATTCCGTGGGGGGGGGCCCGTTCAGCAATCTTGAGGGGGCCCAAAATTTGTAGTTTCGATTTACATATTTTTATATAGCTTGTTGCATACTGCCCAGACCTCTATAGTCGTAATAAAAATAATCCTCTGTAGCAACCTGGCCGGCACGATTCATTGCCGTCTGCCACTCGTTTGTTGAGGTCCGGGTCTGATTCCCGTCGACGACTGGAGAGAGAATTTCTAAAATCTTCTTCATTCGAAGCTGAGTTGACCTATTTCAAGAGGAAGCTGTAGAGTTCCCCTCTGTTATTCCGAGTTTTTCAGCCCGCACAACATACAAATCGGCCCGTGAACACAGACTTCTTCAGAGATAAATATAGTTACGATTGTGCGCTTGGAGCCGTTAAGATTAATATTTAATAACGTGATCAGCAATGGTGTATTCGGGCCGGAATGCACCGGAACGACATTCCGGTACTTTTTTCTAAATGTCATAATAGAAAAATAATTAAATTTATTCACCTAATATTATGAAACAATGGCATAATCAAAGGGTTAGGAGAAATAATATCTATTTTTCCCATTGCTACTAAAAATATATATTAATAGTAATCTTTAAAATTAATAGATTTCTTTAAAAATTTATTTAAAAACTAAAATATAAATTTCGCAATGAAACTTGAACATTTCTTACTAAAGTACAATGTGTTAGATCAAGAGATTCAACAACGGCAAGTTTGTTGTTTATTAAACTACACGGTCCACCATTAGAAGGCGCCTCCGTAGCCAGGTAGGCAGGAGCAGCAGGGCGTAGCACACGATTCTTGATTAGACCGGGATTCTAGCCCGTGCCCACCAAGTACGGAGGATGCGGAAAGGTCAGGGAATAACCACGGCATATCCCCGAAGCAATATGGCCTTAGTTGCTAATGCTCCTAAAAACCGAATAACAACCACCACCATTAGAATTATGGAATCCAAATTTTTATGTCCTAACTTGGTTGCGGTCTTATCGTTCTGCTGTTAACCAATCAAACAAAAAGGGCACTCACACAAGAATACGTAATCGATCCTGTATGGGAATTTCTGATTCTTCTGAACAGTATTTTGTATATTATTTTGGAGTTTTTGTTTTCGTTTTTTTCTTTTCTGATTTTTTATCTTTGTTTTTTTACTTTTGAAATTTTTATTTAATTGTTATAAATAAATACTGAACAAATATTCTAATCTTTGACTTATTTATTTTTGGAAATGAAAAAAGCGTAGGTAACTATTTGTAGTTAATCGACGAGCGTTGGAGCAATATGGCCTTAGTTGCTAATGCTCCTAAAAAAAATAGTAGTAATCTAATAACCAAATAACATAACATCGACGAGCGTTCCGGAACTATTTTTTTTTAACAATACACCTCTGGTGACCAGGCAGTGTATTTTGAGAGTACTGGTTTGTTTGTTTGAAATTTTAAGCTACTTGATTATGTCGTTTGGTTAATATACAAGTGTATCAACGTCATGAAGACGGAAGACTTTACTAAGTCCCTTCGAATGTTATCGTCATGAAAAATCCATATGCTTGTAGAAAAGATCTTTAATTTAATCTAAACGATATGGAATCGTGTAAATGAATTTGTTCAAGGGAATCAGAGTTTCAACTTAGCGGGAATTGAAATGGGTAGTTATTGTCACACTCAACTGAACTGTGGAAGAACTGTAATAGCATTTACTGCTCAAGTGGAAGATACAGTTCTTCGTATCTCTCACAAAGCTCTCAATATAAAAATCAAAGCTTTGTAACTAGTGTCGTAATTAGGGTTGATGGCGCCCAAGGCAAATAAAAAAATGGCGCCTCTTGAAAATTGTTCTTTTGCATTTTTTGACCATGAAAAAGGCGTCCCCCCCCCCCCAAATAGCATTTTTATTAAAAATGCTATTTTGGCACCTAGGGCACGTGACCCACCTGCCTCACCTTAGTTACTCCACTATATGTAGCCCATAATGCCTACTCGTATAAGTGAAAATGAAGGGGAGAGTGAAATTGATCGCTGCCTTCTCTATTCACTACATACTAGCACCATGCCACTTACGTAGTCAGTTGTGGGATTCTTGAACGCGTAGTGAGAAGAGAACTGTCTTTGGCGTCATGCTGTCTTGCTACCATCTATTCTGTTCTGTTCTCAGGTTTGCTTTACCACTAGTATAAGTATTTTAGGTTTGTGTTTGCATATTTCCAATCCATGACTTTTCTCTGATTGATCTCGTGATGTTTTATCTTTCTCTCTCCTGTTGCTTTTTCGGTTTATTTTAGTTAGCTCTTATCGCCATGTAATAAGTCCTCTCTTTTTTTCTCTCTCTCTCTCTCTCTCTCTCTCGTTATGCAAATAGTAAGGAGTGAATAGGCAGGCTACATTACCGAAGTTAAGATAAAGTCACTTCGAAGTGAGTAATGGGGTCACTATACCGTCGGAAGTTATCTCCCGTGCAGGTCAGCAACATCCTGTTTAGGGCCGTTAAACAGGAAGCCTACTTGTATACTTTTTTTAACTCTACGTAAGGAGCTGCCTAACTAGTCGCCATGTTTAATGTCACCTGCTGCTGAGAAAAATTAGCGATTTGCCTTGGGGAAGGATAGAGCATTGTTGCGCCGTTCATCAAGTGACCGTTCATCATCAGTAAATAAATTAGGCTAACTGGGTCTTGTCTTATAGATCAGTGGTACCTAACCTGGTTGGCGTGATGTACTTTTGAGGGGAAGGACAAATTTAAGTTTATGCTAATTTTTTGATTTTTGTTGTTGGTTTTTTTTATGATACTTTAATACAAATTTTCTTATATATTGAATGGTATAAATCTTTGCAAGTTTTATTTTTTTCATGTATATTTCCAAACCAAACCAAATTTTTCCCTCCATCCTGCCATAGCGTAAAAACAATATGAAAGTGACTTTCAGGAAAGGGAATGTTGAGTTGTTTGGAATTTGCATCGAGGAATCATGGGACAAGTATATCTTGTTTGTAAATTTCCTGTATTCTATGGTCGAGTTTACTTTTATGGGATGAAAAACCGGAGTTTTCGAGAGATAAAACTGCACTCTTCATCCGACTAATTCAGTTATATGTAAGGAAGAAAAAAGCATAAAAGCCCTTCAGATAAGAAGTATTTCTCAACGTCAGTAATCGACGGAAATCAGACACAGGCCTTTTCCATACCGTTTTCCGAGTTATTCTCGAGGGCTACTTGGATTCAACGACATTGAACTAACTTAATCGATATACAAGGTTAGATAACCTAACATGAATGATATCTAGAGGTTCAGAATTGGCCTAAACAATGTCTTGGGTGACGTCTATTCATTGCGAACATAATATTGCAGTCGTGACCACCATGAATTATTATGACTTAACAGTAGTCGTTCTCTATGTCATTGTGAATAGGTAAATATGTACAAACTAACTATTATATTTAGACCGCCCGAATAATTAAATTCTATGGTCGATCTGTCTGTCTGTTTGCTGGACGAAAAACCCCAGTTTCTGGAGGAAAACCTTGCTGTCTACGCCTGAGACCGACTAACTCAGCCACGGAGTGAAAAAAGTCCACTAAAGTTCCTCGCGTCATCGACGGGAATCGAACTCCGGCCTTTTCCACCCGGGTGGGGAGGACGGTGACGATACCACTGTGCTACCGCACAGACTTGGGATAAAGTGCGTACAGCTCCTGGGCAGGACAGATCCCTCATCTCTAGAGTGAAAACACCGGTTCCCACCTTACTACAAAATGGACTAGTGTACCGAATTTCTTGCCGTGACTGCACTAGCTGCTACATCGGAGAAACTGGGAGACGGCTCGGCAAACTTCTTTCAGATCACGAAAGAGCCATCCGCTTAGCAGACATAGAATACTAGGCCATTTCCGAGCACTTCTGGTCAACCCGACATGACATTGACCCGCACCGCGATGTCATAGTTGTCGATCGGTCTCGCCATTACTGGCGCCCCGCCTGGTTGGAGTCGTTGAACATCACCTGCTCTAATACTTCAGTCAACAGAAGCAGTGGATGTCGTGTCCACCCTATTATTGAAGCAACCATTCTTATGAGTGACAAACGTTGGCAACATTCGCTTACGTCACAACCACAGGCTTCAACATCAAACAGTTAACTACTACATCACGCAGTCCACTGTGCATGACTAGCACTACACGCCCTTATGTTCTACGTTCCTAAACTGTCAGTTTGACTGATGAAGGTTACCATAATAACCGAAAGCTATTTGTACTGTATGTATTTAATATATGTGTTTTGCAATTTAATATTAAACTTGTCATTTATTTATTCTGTCTTCCGTTTTGCTCTGTGCTACGTAATAACTCATCATAATGAATCTAGAGCGCACAGGCCTCTTTCAACTATAATTTATATCTGTTATCTTTATAAAGTTTATTGACTATACAGAATAGTTCTTCGATAGAGTAGCAAAAAAAGAAAGAAAGGTAGAAAATATTTTTAATATTGAAAACTCGAAAAGACGACAATTGTTCCATGGAAAAGAAGAGAATAAGAATTTCATTTCTTTTTCCTGGAACCACCGTTCGGTTGCTTTGGCAGCCTCTCAGGCTGACCTGTACAATCATTTTCTGCACCCATTTAAAACAACGTACCCCAGGAAGCTGGAACGCCAAACATAAAAATGCAGTTTACAAGATTACTAACTGTATTAAATAAATGAATTCTGTTTATACTCCGGCAATGTATATACAATATACAACCAATGTATATATACAACCAAGTCAGTAGAGTTTACAATAAATCGTCAATACAAATATTTATTATTATTAGGCGCCTCCGTAGCCAGGTGGGCAGAAGCAGCAGTGTGTAGCACACGCTTCTTGATTAGACCGGGATTCGAGTCCGTGACCACCGGATGCGGAAATGTAAGGGAATGACCACCGCACATCCCCGGAGCAATATGGCCTTAGTTGCTAATGCTCCTAAAAACCAAATAACAAACAAATATTTATCGTATTTAGTAGTCGTGGGCTTGAACCCCGGTCCACTCAAGAACGCGTGCTATGCACTCTCGGCTACGTCAGGCCTACATTTGTTTAAAGCATCAGATTGTATGGACACAATTATTTTACATTATTTTGTCAAGGCAGAAAGTAGACAGACACTTTTGCGAAGAATTAGCTGTTCACAGTATGTGAACAGCTAATTGACTCGAATGAGTACAATGAACAATTGTACGGAGAAATAGAGTGGGCCAGTAAATCAGAATGTCTTATAATGGGGGATTTTAACTTCCCAGATATTGACTGGAACTTGTGGGTTGTTCACTCACACACTAGTCAGACTTTTGTGGATTTATTGGATGATTGTTTTCTGCAGCAGCATGTTCGAGAGGCAACCAGAGAAAGTAATACTCTTGATCTGGTTATCAGCAGTGATCATTCGTGTATTAAGAATTTGCAGATAAAGGCACCACTAGGTGGCAGTGATCACAGTGTGCTGAAGTGGGATTTACTCAAAGAGGTAACTACCGTCAGGGGTAAAGGAAAGGGTTTTTGCTTCCGTAAAGGGGAGTACAGTGGTCTCAGACAGTTTTTAAATTCTGTACAGTGGGATCGACTGACGATGTTACAAACAGTAAATTCTAAGTGGGAAGCATTCAAGGAATTAATCGTGGAAGCTACTAGACTTTTCATACCGATGAAGAAATATTGTTCAAGGTTTAGGCCTAAATGGTTATCAAATGAACTAATGAGACTCGTGACAGAGAAGAAAAATGCATGGGATGCATATAAATTATCAGGCGACGCAGAAGCCTGTAGCAGATATAAGCTAGTCTGTAATCAGGTCACAAAGGAGGTTCGGCAGGCAAAGGCGGATTACGAGAAATCTTTGGCAAAAGATGCTAAGAAAAACAGCAAGGATTTCTTTACTTATATAAACTCTAAAAGGAAGGGGCTGAATATGATTGGTCCACTTGACATCGATGGTTCGACTGTTGATGATCCTGCTCAGATAGCAAACAAACTGAATGAGTATTTTGCATCTACATTCACACGTGAGGAATCATTACAGTTTGAAAATGGAAGAAGGTTATCAAATTGTAGCAGTGTGCTTAATGATTTTGTAATAACTGAGAGCAAAGTGGAGGAGAAATTGTTGAAGTTAAACATAAGAAAGGCACCTGGGGCGGATGGGATCTATCCAGTTATATTAAAGGAGGCGGCAAAGCAACTAAGCAAACCCTTAGCCATAATTATGAGAGCATCCTTGGATTCAGGGGAGGTTCCCACGGACTGGAGATGTGCAAATGTATCCCCAATTCACAAAGGAGGTTCGAAGGGTGACACGAATAATTACAGACCAGTTAGTTTAACTTCTGTTCCGGGTAAAATAATGGAGTCACTGGTTAAAGATGCATTGCAGGATCATCTAGACAAGACTGCAGCAATAATTCAGACACAGCATGGGTTTGTTAAGGGAAAGTCTTGTCTGACAAATTTGATTGGTTATTATGATGTGGTCACAAAGGAACTGGATGCAAAAAATAATTTTGATATCATATACTTGGATTTCAGGAAAGCTTTTGACACTGTTGCGCATGGAAGACTACTGTACAAATTGGAGCAGAATGGTATTAAGGGTAAGTTGCTACAATGGATAAAAGGATGGTTAAGTGGGAGAAGACAGAGGGTGGTAATCAATGGGTGCTGCTCTTCGTGGACTAATGTTATTAGTGGAGTCCCACAGGGTTCGGTGTTGGGGCCACTGTTGTTTTGTATATTTATCAATGATATTGATGAAGGTATATCAAGCTTAATGTCGAAGTTTGCAGATGACACGAAGGTTGGCAGGGTTGTTAATGACAGTAATGGCAGTGTGCTACTGCAACAGGATCTAGATAATTTGGGCAGATGGGCTAAGAAGTGGCAACTGAAGTTTAACCTTGACAAATGCAAAGTACTGCATATGGGTAGAAGTAACCCCAGAGAAACGTACCAACTGTGTGGTACTACACTTAAGGTGGTAGAAAATGAAAAAGACCTGGGAGTAATTGTGCAGTCAGATATGAAGTTTTCTGAGCAATGTAGACAGGCTGCTAGGGCAGGTCATGGGGTTTTGTCAATGATATATAGGAATTTTGCTAGCAGGGAAAAGGAGGTGATTGTCCCTCTGTATAAGGCAATGGTCAGGCCACGCCTTGAGTACTGCGTACAGGTCTGGAGGCCTCATTTTAGGAAGGATGTAGATTTGCTTGAGCGTGTACAGAGAAGAGCAACACGATTGGTGAGGGGAATGAAGGGATCCTCTTACCAAGAGAGGCTTAAGTTCTGCAAATTGCAGTGGCTGGAGACTAGGCACCTGCGCGGTGATCTGATTGAGGTCTATAAGGCCTTGAATGGGTTGAGCACGCTGAATTCTGATGGGATCCTCCCACTTGTTCAGAATACGAACCTACGGGGACATAAGTTCAAATTAAGAAAGGATAGATGTAGAATAGATGTGCGGAAATTTGCCTTTAGCCAGCGGGTGGTTAATTGCTGGAACAAACTTCCATCTGTGGTTGTGGAAGTTGATAGGTTAAATAAATTTAAGGAGGAACTGGACAGGCAATTGGAGGGTATGGTGTGATTTTTTTTTTTTTTTTTTTTTGGCTGATGCTGCATAAGCTCCTACACTGCTTTCTTGCATCAAGTGCCACTACTACTACTACTACTACTACTACTACTATGTCATGCATGTTCATTTATTAATGAGCTATCGCTGTGAATAGATAGCGATGTATTTTTATGCTGGGAACAGACCATTGTGTCGGATAACTCTCGTGTCGGATGGATTTGATAAAAGAAAAATAAGTTAAACCTATATCGAAAATTTACTATACGATAACAATAATAGATACAGTAACTGAAATTAATTTATGGAACTGTGCAGCCATGTACAGTACTCAAAATAAATAAATAAATAATATAAACAAAATAAAATAAACTTATTTTTAAAGTTTACCAGGTAATATGTACGGTAGTTAGATATGCCGGGTTTTTGAGCTTGCAAGACGCAGATCGGCTCGTGAGCACACTCGTATTTTGGCGCAGTATACATTGAGCGCACGAACTAGTCTGTCTAAAACTTTGTATGTTTTGACCAACTGCCTAAATAAACTGAATGAGTATGTAAAATTACACAAAAGCTGAGTATAGTTCATATATCTAATCTGTACATACCGTAAACACGCAATTTACAGACACACGGGTATACGAAATAATTCTCCGGGTGACCCTAATGTTAGCCTTCCATTAAGCTTCTCGTTCTGCTCCGTTGCCGTGAGGTTGTCGGAAATATGTGGGGAAGGTTCTTCAGTTTCTGAGTCGTCGCTGTCTATGACTTGAGATTCTGCTGCATTTTGTTCTCATTGTTGGACCTGCATTTTGAGCAAAGGAACCTCTTTCGTCTGCTTTGATTTAAGCGCACGATGTTATTTTGAGAACAGCAGCTCCCAGTGACGCTGCCACATCGCGAGCATTTAATGGCGTATTTACAAACGTTACAAATGCTGCATACTGTTCCGTCATATCATGTGGTTTATTTTCCATATTTGTAATGATTGAGACCGTAGACGCGTTTGACTTCAAAACTGAAGCGTTGGCCTGATATTTCACTTATGTCTCGATGAAAGGTGCGGTAGTGGGGAGAGCTATACACTCCACACCCAGTTACGGATAATGCTCCCACAAGGTCGCTCCTTCATGCAAGGAGGGAGGATTAGTGGTGGGGAAAGCTGAGTAGTTGAACTGTCCGCCGACAAGAAAAGCTTATGGCTGTATCACATTTAGCAAAGTCCATGCATGGCAAAAACAATAATCATAATTTACCTGACTGTGTATTTCTTCTTTAGTTGGTATATTTAGATAGAGGCACTTCTGAACTTTTGATTAATACTACCATTTCTAAATATAGCTAGTACAGGACTCATAATTAAACTGAAAACAGCAAAAAATACGGAGCACTGTTGTCATCTCCGCCGCCTAATAAGATGCAAATCATTCGGACGTGATGTGCAACATTGTGGCCCGTCTGTTTGCTTGCACAATTTTAGCCGTATTGTGCAAGCAAATCTCAACAGGGTGCCGTTGAGAGGATGTTTTCTATTCGTTGCACCATTCTCGATACACTTGAAAAGGTCAGGAGAACTGCTGTTTCAGATAAGAGGAAACTTGTTAGCTATAATAACCAGCCTGCTAGAACATAGAAAACTTACTGTTAAGCACCAAAAGCTACAATCATACTTTACCATCTCGCGAGGAGTGCCACAAGGGGGAGTTCTTTCGGCTACCCTTTTCGCGGCCGCCCTGGAGCCGTTTCTTGCACAGTACCATGACTTTATAACATATGCTGACGATGTAAAATTCTTCATCACTTCCAAAGACCATGAATCAGCAGAAAGTATTTGCCAGATAGCAAATAGCACAATCCGAGAATTTGAGAGCTACCTGGATTGCATCGGCTCCGTATTAATGCACAGAAGTCTGCCCAAATGACCATAACTTACAAGCAGAATAAAAATGACAACTCGATCTCTGTGAACGGGTCTAGCGTTGAAAAAGTGCACTCTCACCTGGACCTAGGTCTTAAGTGGGATGACAGACTCACCTTTGCTCAACACTTCGCCCATATGAAGACAAAAATATTCGCCGCTTTATGGGCTACTAGACAGGAACTGGTAGGAATTAGTGATCATCATCTAGCGACCAAGTACATTTTAATGTGTGTCCTGCCAATTGCAATGTATGCCTCGCAAATCTGGTCATCAGCTCCAGATTCACATTATAAGTCCGTCCTTGGGATTGAGTACTGGTTCTTGCGATGGCTTAACAGAGTTGCTGGCCACCCTTTTACTATCTCAAGGGCCATTCTCTACTCAAACCTTAACATCGTACCCTGGATGCAGCGGACAATTAACAGGAACATACACACTCTCGCACAAATGCTCACAGGCAGAGTAGATGCTCCAGTCCTGGATAATATTCTAGTCAAACCTCGTGCCACTGCTAGACGTTGCGGGGAAGTAAATAATCCACTCCGTCCAGTCCTGAACAATCTTAGTAGCCTGCAAAGATTCTTCCCATCAAATACAGCGAAAATATTTAACTCACTACACATAGTTGCTGAAAAACTGTGTGAGGATGCAACATACCTGAAAGAGATCTTCCAGAATTCGTATAGATTTACCGAAATATGAATCGGCTGCAAAGTACCAAAGAATTGAGAGTAAAAGAGAAACTTTCTACTTTAAGAACAATAATAATTGTTGACCGGAAAAATACACCTTCTGTAACAGTTATGTAAATAGGTAAGTTATATGTGGAATTATTAATGAATTGTAAATATATGAGCTCTATAATGTTTGTACACAATCATAAATGTGTAAATACTGTATGTATTAAACATAAAATGTATGTATTAAACATAAAATGTGTACAAAATATTTTGGGACGAGACTACGTGTACAGTATATGTAACCAATTGCACGTAGTATCTCGTACCCTGATATGTACTTAGCACCCTCCTGGCACTTTGCCGTCCCGGGGTGGTTCCTTATGGAAATAAACAGATAATAATAATAATAATAATAAAAAGATGCTTTCTCCAGGACCATTTCGTATGCGCACCTTTTCCCCATTCTTGCTATGGTTTGTACGCTTAACTGATTACGAGAAAATGTTCTGTTGCATTTATGCAACAGAACAACTCCACAACCATTTCCGTGCGTATGTCCATTTAGGTATGCGCGTGCGCATATCTATTTAGGAATGCACGAGCGCATCTCCATTTTAGTATGCACATTTCGTATGCGTGCGCATACGAAATGTGCATACACAGATAAATGGTGTGCTAATGTTAATTTTCGTATGCGCGTGCTTTCTATTTAGGTATGCGCGTGCGCATGCCTATTTTCGTATGCGCGTGCGCATGTCCATTTTTGTATGCGCATACGCATGCCTATTTTCGTATTCGCCTATTTTCGAAAAATGTCCATTTTCATATGCGCGTGCGCATGCCTATTTTCGTATGCGCGTGCACATGTCCATTTCCGTATGCCACTTTCCATTTTGAGAAACCTTGCCCTGTTCAATCAGCTTGAACTTCTCGAAAATCTGCTATTTAAGGAATTTTAAATGCCGATCTTCAGGTAATTCTCCAGTGGGGCAAAGACAACTTAGTTGATTTCAACCCTCCTAAAAGTCTTGTCTTATATCTCGCAAAAAGGATTCTTCTGCTCCTATGCTTGTATGCGCATAGGATCCGCCCTGCCATGGAATATAGGAGCATACGCGCATATATAAGTGACACTCCGATTTCTAGGCAAAATCATATTATCTCTTTTGGGGATTACCCTGACTTCTAATCTCTCTTGGCACAAGCACATTACAAATATTGCTTCCTCTGCATCTAAAAAACTTGGTTTTCTCTTTCGCTCTCGGCGTTACTTTTCTTACAAACTTTGCTCACTCTGTATAAATCGCAAATCCGCCCTGCCATGGAATATTGTTCCCACATCTGGGGTGGTGCCCCCAAAACCTCTCACAGGCTTCTTGATTCCATTCGGAAGAGGGCAGTTAGGTTAATTAATGATTCATCTCTAACAGAGTCTCTCCACTCGCTGTCTCATAGACGCCACCAGCACGTGCCGCCACCAGCCAACATCCATTTACTGTCCAACAACTCACAGAACCAACTTTTCATCTTCCTCGTTTATTCATTCAGCGGCCGTTTTCTGGAACAACCTTCCTTCATACGTATTTCCTGAAAATTACAGTCTACAGAAGTTCAAGTCCAATGTCAACAAATATCTTCTTTCGTCTTCTCAACCTCCAACCCAAGCGTGGTACTATAGGTTCTAATACCTCTCGTGTTTGGGATTTACATAAAAAAAAAATAATAAAAAAAACCCAAGCATGGTACTATAGGTTCTAATACCTCGTGTTTGGGATTTACATAAAAAAAAAAAAAAAAAAAAAATATTGTCTGATACAATAAAGCAGTTGGTTAATAAGTGAATATTTTTAAGACACTCTGGTGCGATGATAAATTGAGCTTTAAATTGATTACACGCGAAGCCAACAATACTGTATTTACATTATGCGTATTTTAGATTTTTCACTGAGGTTAAAGAATTTAATTCTATAACCTGAGACCTGAGTAGGCCGACACAAGTTTGCCTGAATAGGCTTACCCTATGCAAACTCCCCCCATATCTTCGATATTCATCTACGTAGAGTTATCAAATTAAATCTAAATTCTTTATGTCTAAATCGTGTACTAACCAAAGTGTAGATTCAGTTCCGCATTCCATATTGGTGTATGGGTAAATCCTTAGTAAAGGCATTTGCTTCGTAATTTGTATGCGCGCGCACACACACACACGTGAGTATGTGTGCGTGTGCACTCCCTCCTTCGGGTGATCATGATTTGCCCTACTCGAAAGGGAAAGGTTCCGCCACCTCTGTGGGTCGCAATGTTTACGCAGTAAGAATTTATATGAATTTAGATGTCTTCTTTGACCAAAAGTCGTGCTAGAACAACTAAAACACTTGTTCTAGCATGACCTTCAGCATTTTATCTACAACCTTTTATCTGCTGCTTATACCTCGATCAAGAAAAAGAAAGACCTTCACCACATAATCACGTATGTACAGTAGAAGAGCGGATATCATTTATCCTGGATTATTACTTCTACAAGTGAATAATAAAAGTGCTATTCTTTGTTTGATGCTGGATGTTTAATAAATTTGGAAATTACAAAGCATGTAACAGTGCAGTTTTAAGTCGATCACTTCGCACTAAAGTTGTCAAAATTCTTACTTTTTTAATTTAAGATTTTAATTAAGTTTTAGTTATTTCATGAAATGTACAAATTTGGAAAATTTTAATCTAAAAATTATGTCATTATATAAATTTTTAATCGACTCAAAATATAATTGTTTCATGTGCGAGAGAGAAAATTAAGAAAGCTCATTCTTAATGAATTACTGCGCTGTTATATCAAGTGTAGACTGTGTGCACTTCAAGAGAGGTATCAACTTGTCGACTTTTGTTTACCTTTTTTTTTTGTATAAAACCTTCGTGAGAATTTAGATAAACAGATTGTTGAGGATAAACAGATAAACAGACATCATTTATCTTAAAAAAGAAGTTTCTGAACATATTTTCTGTTAACGTTTGGATAACTAGAAGCCTTAGAGCTATTTTATGCAACTATTCTAGGTTCTGTCAACAACTCTAGTGAGAAGTTAACGTCCAACTCTCAATCTGTTGAACTATCTGCGTGTTTAGAGAATACTAGGCCTCGTTCGCATCATAGTCCATCATTTATTCTTCCTCCTAATACATCTGCTTGCAAACATCCTTCTAACACCTATGCTCATCTCAGCATTTTTCTTCAGAATGTAAGAAGTGAAAAAAAAAAAAAAAAATCTACGCTTATAGCACTTTTGGTTGAAGAATCTAATGACATCATTTGTTTAGTTAAAACGTGGATGCAGGAACCTCTTCAGGATGTTTCCTACTGCCGAAAAATCTCAACCGCACGCCATACATGACATCTAGAATTAATCAAAGAGGTGGGGTCAGCAATTATTTTAAAATCTAACATTAAAGTTATTAACACTTACAACTCCTCTTACAACTTTGAAGGAATTTCTCTTCTGATCCAAGCTAAAGATTCACTGCTTCAAATATATAATATTTATATTCCGCCGATGATATCATTAATATAAATATTAATATAATATTTATATTAATGATATCATTGGTAGGTCCAGACCTACCGATGATATCATTAATGAAGTAATAACCTGGATCACCACTGTTCATAAGTCTCAATCTAACATAATTATAATGGGGGACTTTAATCTCCCCCTACCTAAATATAATTTACAAATGAAATTGGTGTCCGACTCCGTATTAGTTCTAGGATCTAAAAAATTCAACGTCACTGTTACAAGAGGTAATCAAACGCTTGATCTTGTTTACGCTAATCTTCAACTTCAAGAAAAAATTAGAAGGAACATTACATTTAGATCTGAACACAAAAGTATAGAACCACAAGCAGCAATTTGCTGCGGGAATCCTCGCTCCCCTCTGGAAATCACCAGAAGAATATCATCAATTAAATTCCCTCAGAAAGAAAAGTTTTTGCAACTCTTGAAATATTACCCGTGGGATTCTCTCAAAAATATACCTATTCAGGATGTCACGTTTCTACTAATAAAATGGTTGAATCAGTTAAAAACAGAGGCGGCATCCAAACTCGTAAGACTTTCTTTTCAATCCGAACCATGGTTCAAATCCCATCTAAAACCATACTTTAAAAGGAAGCAAAAATGCCACAGGCAGTGGAAGAAGTACGGCACTTCATAAAAAGAGCAGAGCATTGTTTCAGCTCAAAAAAATTCAGGCGTACAAAAATTATTTAATGTTCAGGCTCAAGCATAATAAAAAAAAGCACTTTCTTCAAAAACAAGAGCTGCCTTGCAGCATGATCAGGCTTTGGAATGGATAAAATTCAATATGGAAACATGCAATTTTGACATCTGCAGTGAAGATATGTAAAACAGATTTAAAGAATTCAATTCTTATAAACACGCAAATAGTGTGCAACATGAAATGCTTTCTAGTCATGCCCTGCTAATCAACCAACTTGTAAACAAGAATACAGTTAAGAAAATTATTAACCAATTACGACTTGATAGTAGTGAAAGCCCTGACGGCATCCCTAGTTTTACTATTAAAATGTCCGGTGCTTCATCATAGATTCTTTAATTAATATTATTTCCAGGTGCATTTCCCAGCCATTCCTTCCAAGGCTATGGAAAACTTTTAGAATTACCCTGATTCCAAAACAAGCTAGTAGTAATGACTAATTTTACAGCTGAAAGCTTGAAGTACTGTTGATTATCTATTAAGATTCTTAGCAAAGCTTATTATCTTAGTACTCGCCTCTAGATCCGTATTGGTTAGGGCTAAATTTACATAAAGGAAAGTAAAGAGAATAAAAGTAAAAGTTTCCAATTATATTAATAGATTAATTAATTTAAAAACATATCTCTAGGAAGAGGAAGTGCACCACTTTTTCCTGGTTGTCATTTATAAAATTATGAAGAAGATTCGCGTGTTTGAAAAACCAAGAGCTGGACGAGAAGCTTTTGATGTCGTCGTCATCAGTTGGTGAATGACATGAGTTATGTGTTGATGTAATCAAGTCTGTAATCAAGTCACAAAAGAGGTTAGGCAGGCGAAGGCAGATTACGAGAAATGCTTGGCAAAGGATGAAAAGAAAAACAGCAAAGAGTTCTTTACTTATGTAAACTCTAGAAGGAAAGGGATGAATCAGATTGGACCACTTAACATAAATGTGTTGACTATTGATGATCATGCTCAGGTAGCTGATAAACTGAATAAGTATTTTGCATCTACATTCACACATGATGAGTTATTCAATGAGGGGAGTGCCAGAACTTTATCAAATTCTAACAGGGAGCTAAGTGATTTTGTAATAACTGATACCAAACTTGTGGAGAAATTGTTGAAGTTAAACATAAAAAGGCACCTGGGGTGGACGGGATCTATCCAGTAATATTAAAGGTGGCAGCAATGAAAGTAAGCAAACCCTTAGCCATAATTATGAGAGCATCCTTATATTCAGGGGAGGTCCCCATGGACTGGAGGTGTGCAAATGTATCACCAATTCACAAAAGGGGTTCAAAAGGCGACACAAGTAACTATAGACCTGTTAGTTTAATTTGTGTTCCGGGGAAAATAATGGAATCACTGGTTAAAGAAGCATTGCATGATCATCTAGACAAGACTGAGTAATAGTTAAGACACAGCATGGGTTTGTCAAAAGGGAGGTCTTGTCTGACCACTTTGATTGTTTACTATGATGTGGTCACAAAGGAACTGAATGCCAAAAATAATTTTGATATCATATACTTAGATTTCAGGAAAGCTTTTGATACTGTTGCACATGGAATACTGTTATACAAATTGGAGAGGTATCGCATTAAGGGCAAGTTGTTACAGTGGATAAAGGGATGGTTGAATGGGAGACGACAGAGAGTGGTAATCAGTAAACACTGCTCTTCGTGGACAACTGTTATTAGTGGAATTCCCGAGGGTTCGGTGTTGGGCCCATTGTTGTTTTGTATATTTATCAATGATATTGATGAAGGTATATCAGGTTTAATGTCCAAGTTTGCAGATGATACAAAGGTTGGCAGGATTGTTAACGACAGTATGCTACTCCAACTGGATCTAGATAAGTTGGGCAAATGGGCTGAGAAGTGGCAACTCAACATTGACAAATGCAAAGTACTGCATATGGGTAACAATAACCGAAGAGAAACGTACCAACTGTGTGGTACTACACTCAGAGAAGTGGAAAGTGAAAAACAAAACAAAACGGGGGGGGGGGGGGGGGGGGCAATTGTGCAGTCTATTATGGAGTTCGCTGAGAAATTCAGACGGGCTGCCAGGGCAGGTCACGGAGTCTTGTCGATGATATATAGGAATTTTGCTAGCAGGGACAGGGATATGATTATTTCGTTATACAAGGCAATGGTCAGGACACACCTAGAGTACTGTGAACAGATCTGGAGGTCTCATTTTAGGAAGGATGCAGAGTTGCAAGAACGAGTACAAAGAAGGGCAACAAGTTGGGTGAGGGGAACAAAGGGGTGTTTTTACGAAGAAAGGCTTAAGTTCTGCAAATTGCAGAACTTAAGCCTTTGCAGAAAGTAGACACCTGCGAGGTGATCTGATTGAGATGTATAAGTCTTTGAATGGGTGGGTTGAGCAAGCTGAGTGCCGATGGGATTCTTCCTCTTGCTCAGATTAAGAACCTAAGGGGGCACAGATTCAAATTGAGGAAAGACAGTTGTGCAGAAATTTTCCTTTAGCCAGCGGGTAGTTGATTGGTGGAATAGACGTCCATCTTTTGTTGTGGAAGTTGATAACCTAAATAAATTTAAGGCAAAGCTGGACAGGCATTTGGAGGGGTAAAATGGGAGGGGTTTTTTTTTGGCTAATGCTGCATAAGCCTGCTTTCTTGCATCGTATGCCTCTACTAATGCTAACCCTGTAAGATATGTATCTTACAGGGTTAGCATTAATACACACACACACACACACACACACACACACACACACACACACACACACACACACATCATTATTTCGCCCTATATGTGTGAGAATATATTGATTTCTTTTGTTTCTGTATTCTAATTTCAAGGAACAAACACTTTGCTTTGTATCTGACCTTTATGAACAGTTTTGTTCTTTTCTTTGATTATTCTGTTTGCTTCTCTTGCTGATAACTGAGCGACAAAAACAAAACTTACCGTGGTATTTCAGATGGATGAACAGACTCGTGTTACAAAAGTATCCACACGCTAGTCAAAGAATTTTCAGCTTCAAAAAACTACGTTTTTGAAGAATTTTTCCGTTTTATTGATCTAATTGTAATATTAAATCGTACTGTCTAAGTACTCTATAATCCTAGTCACGCTCGTTATTTCATTTTTAATTTAGCTAGAGATGTTGTAAGTTACTACTTATACGTAGAACCTTGGTATCGTTCGAATCTTTCTGCCATTGTTATAGAGTGAGTGGTAGGGGAATTAAAATATTTTTAATTGTGGTAAATAGGTAGCTCTTCAGTTCAAATCACCTAGGTTAGCGTTAGTTTGACAATTTGGTTATATGTTATAATTAACTTATATAGCAGTACATCAAACGCAAACTTGTTAGGTGGTAGTATTATTGCTGAGTAACTGGTGATCGATAAGAAGATTCGAATTTTAAGTATACGTATGCAATTAATAATGTAAACTTCATAGCTTAACCGGTGCGTAGTGTTATTACTGCACTAGATATATTTGCTTAGTGTAGTTTTTTTAATTCTATTGAATTTGAACGCAAGTCATGCCTCAGAGCAGCAAAGCAAAGGGCTCAAGCTAGTGGGAGTGCCGGGGCTCTGGATAGAACTGAGCTGCAGCTATCTTCTGAATCACGGCCTTATGAAATTTACGTTTGTTTGATGTTTGCAGAGCCATCAGGAATGAGACATGATATTGCCAATGGGAATGTCTTTGTGTGTGCTCGATGTAAGGAGGTTGAGGATATTAGGCGCCAACTCAGCATTATTATCGGCCTTTTGACAGCTTGAAGAACAGGGTGGATGTCCTCGAAGGAATTAAATTGGGGCCCATCAATCTCTCAGCCGCCCACACCAATGTCAGAGCTTGCATTTAATCATCAGGCAACACAACGGCAACCCCCAAAGCAGAATGTGCTGGTCCCACAGGAGCTAGTTGTCAGTGGCTCTATTGTCAGGGAAACGGAAAATATATTGTGCAAAAAGGGTAGGCTGAATAGGACAGGGGCGTGTCTGCTAGGGACAAATGTTAATGACTTTGTAGAGCAGATATCATCTTTTTAGCATTAGCATTAGTAGAGGCATTTGATGCAAGAAAGCAAGCTTACGCAGCATCAGCCAAAAAAAAAAAAAAAACCCACTTCCACCTCACCCCTCTGTTCGTCCCAAATACCTGTTCAGCTGAGCCTTAAACTTATTTAGGCTATCAACCTCCACCACAAGGGATGGAAGTCTGTTCCACCAACCAACCACCCGCTGGCTAAAGGCAAATTTCCTCGCGTCTATCCTACATCTGTCTTTCCTCAATTTGAATTTATGCCCTCTCAGGTGATTTTTCTGAGCTAGAGGAAGAATCCCATCAGCATTGAGCATGCTTAAACCATTCAAGGCTTTATACACCTCTATCAGATCACCTCGCTGGTGCCTAGTCTCCAGACACTGTAATTTGCAAAGCTTAAGCCTTTCTTCGTAAGAGCACCCCTTTGTTCCATTCACTAATCTTGTTGCCCTTCTCTGTACTCGTTCCAGCAGCTCTACATCCTCCTTGAAATGAGGCCTCCAGACCTGTATACAGTACTCTAGGTGTGGCCTGACCATTGCCTTATACAATGGAATAATCACTTCCTTATCCCTGCTGCAAAACTTCCTGTATATCATTGACAATACTCCATGAGCTACTCTTGCAGCCCGTCTGCACTGCTCAGAGAACTTCATATCTGCCTGCACAACCACCCCCAAGTCCCTTTCATTCTCTACCACTGTCAGTGTAGTACCACAGAGTTGATACGTTGCTCTGGGGTTGCTGTTTCCCATGTGTAGTACTTTACATTTGTCAATGTTAAACTTCATTTGCCACCTCCCTCTCAGCCCATCTGCTCAACCTTTCCAGATCCTGTTGCAGCAGCATAGTGTCAGTAGTGTCCTTGACAACCCTGCCAACCTGCCAACCTACTCTTGCAGCCCGTCTGCACTGCTCAGAGAACTTCATATCTGCCTGCACAACCACCCCCAAGTCCCTTTCATTCTCTACCACTGTCAGTGTAGTACCACAGAGTTGATACGTTGCTCTGGGGTTGCTGTTTCCCATGTGTAGTACTTTACATTTGTCAATGTTAAACTTCATTTGCCACCTCTCAGCCCATCTGCTCAACCTTTCCAGATCCTGTTGCAGCAGCATAGTGTCAGTAGTGTCCTTGACAACCCTGCCTACCTTTGTATCATCTGCAAACTTGGACATTAAGCTTGATATACCATCATCAATATCATTTATAAATACAGAAAACAATAATGGACCCAACACTGAGCCCTGAGGGACTCCACTAATAACATTAGTCCACGATGAGCAGTGTCCATTGATTACCACTCTCTGTCTTCTCCCCCTCAACCACCCCTTTATCCATAGCAGCAATTTGCCTCCAATGTCACACTGCTCCAATTTGTGTAGCAGTCTTCCATGTGCAACAGTATCAAAAGCCTTTCTAAGATCCAAGTATATAATGTCAAAGTTATTCCCTGCATCCAGTTCTTTTGTGACTGCATCATAATATCCAATCAAGTTGGTCAGGCAAGACTTCCCCTTAACAAAACCATGCTGTGTCTGAGCTATAACTGAAGTCTTGTCTAAATGATCCTGCAGTGCTTCTTTAACCAGTGCCTCCATTAATTTTCCTGGAACAGAAGTTAAGCTCACAGGTCTATAATTACTTGTGTCAGCCTTTGATCCTCCTTTGTGAATTGGGGTCACATTTGCACATTTCCAGTCTATGGGTACCTCCCCTGAGTCCAAGGAAGCTCTCATAATTATGGCTAAGGGTTTGCTTACTTCCTTTGCTGCTTCCTTTAATATAACTGGATAGATCCCATCCACCCCAGGTGCCTTTTTTATGTTTATCTTCAACAGTTTCTCCTCCACTTTACTCCCAGTTATTTCAAGATTCTCTAGCTTACTGCTAGAGTTGAATACACCTCTGGCATTCCCCTTGCTGAATAACTCCTCATGTGTGAATGTCGATGCAAAATATTCATTTAGTTTGTTAGCTACCTGAGCAGGATCATCAACAGTTGACCCATCAATATCAAGTGGACCAATCTGATTCATCCGCTTCCTTCTAGAATTAACATAAGTAAAGAACTCTTTGCTGTTTTTCTTTGCATCCCTTGCCAAGGATTTCTCGTAATCTGCCTTTGCCTGCCTAACCTCCTTTGTAACTTGGTTGCATATCAACTTGTATCTATCATAGGCTTCTGTGTCATGTGTTAATTTGTAAGTATCCCATGCATTTTTCTTCTCTGCCATATGCCTCATTAGTTCATCTGACATCCATTTTGGCCTAAACCTTGAACAATATTTCTTAGTTGGTATGTAAAGCCTAGTAGCTTCCAAGATAAGTTCTTTGAATGCTTCCCATTTTGAATTTGCTGTTGGTAACATCACCAGTTGGTCCCACTGTATAGAATTTAAATACTGTCTCAGTCCATCGTAGTCGCCTTTACGGAAGCAATAACCCTTCCCTTTACCTCTAATGGTAGTTACCTCTTTGAGTAAATCCCACTTCAGCACACTGTGATCACTGCCACCTAGTGGTTCGTTTATCTGCAGATTCTTAATGCATGAAGAATCACTGCTGATAATCAAATCAAGAGTATTACTCCCTCTAGTTGCCTCCCGAACATGCTGATGTAGAAAACAATCATCCAATAAATCCACAAAAGCCCTGCTAGTGTGTGAGTAACCAGCCCCCAAATTCCAGTCAATATCTGGGAAATTAAAATCTCCCATTATAAGACTCTCTGATTTACTGGCCCACTCTATTTCCCTGTACAGTTCCTTATTATACTCATCAGAGTCATTAGGCCTATAGCACACTCCTACTCTCAATTTTGATCTCCCAATGCTTATGTCACACCAAACTGACTCAACACTGCACTGTCCAGCGATGTCGACTGGCTTCACTTCCTTGGTTTTTATGTGTTTCTTAACTAATAGCATAACCCCTCCCCCCTTCCTATCCTGTCTATCCTTTCTGTAGACGTTGTACTCCCCAAATTGCAGTTCTGCATCCCTTATATCTGTGTGACACCACGTCTCTGATATCCCAACAATATCTGCCTTTGATGTTTTGAGCAATACCTCAAATTCATCAAATTTATTTACTAAACTCCTAGCATTCGTGTACACGCAAGTATACCTGCACCTCTTTCTATTCTTAGCTACCCTAACACAACCCATGTGTTTACTTGTACCGCAATGGCTCCCAGCAGTCTCTGAAATACCATGCATCTTGTTTTCCAGGCTTCTGCTCATTCTAATAGAAGCAGTGCAAGAATCTCTTTCACCTCTGCCAGTGGCTACTGTCAATCTATTGGTCTTTGTCTCCCCCCAAGCTAGCAGTTTTTCGACCCAACTAACACTGCCTCGATAGCATCAGCAAATATTCTTGCACCCTTTCTATTTAAGTGTATCCCATCCCTGTAGAAGCAATCTCTCCTGTTAGCAAGTACAGTCCAGGCTGAAAAAAATTCTACCCCTTGAGCCTTGCACAATCTTTCCAGGGCCGAATTGATCGACAAGGCTCTCATCATATACTCCCTCCTATCGTGTCTGGGCAGAATTGCAGACACTTTCAAATTCAACCCTAATTCTCGGGTTTTGTTCAACAGTGACCTGTACTTGTTAAGTAATTCTGCTGGTCTCCTACTCTTAATATTATTAGTGCCAACGTGTACAACTATATCACCTTTTGTGCCCGTAAAAGATGATATTCGCTCTACAACGTCATCAACCTTTGCCCCTGGCAGACATACCCATTTTAAGGCTCAAAAGAGTGATATTGTTGTTCACGTTGGCGCTAATGACATTAAGAGTATGAGATCTGCAGACCTACTTAACAAGTAAAAGGACAAGTTGCGAGTTAGGGTTAAATTTGAAACTGTCTGCAATTCTGCCCAGACATGATAGGAGGTAGTAAATGATGAGAGCCTTGGCAATCGATTCGGCCTTGGGGAGATTGTGCAAGGCTCATGGGGTAGAAATTTTTTCAACGTGGTTTGTGTTAACAGGAGAGATTGTTTCTACAGGGACGGGATACACTTAAATAGTAAAGGTGCAAGAATATTGCCCATGCTATCGAGGCTTTGTTAGGTGGGTCGGAAAACTGCTAGCTTGAGGGTATACACAGACTAATAGATTAACAATGTTCTCAGGCAGAGGTGAAAGTGATTGGGGATTTCAAGGACTGCCTGGAGTTAAGGGGAAATGCTATTTGACGAATTTGCAGTTTTGGCGAATTTGCTGTTTGACAAAATGCCGTTTGTTAAGGGGAAATGTTGCTTGACGAAGTTGATTGGATACTACGATGTGGTCATAAAGGAACTGGATGCAAAAAATAATTTTGATATCATATGCTTGGATTTTAGGAAGCTTTTGATACTGTTGCACATAAATGACTGCTCTACAAATTGGAGCAGTGTGGCGTTAAGGGCAATTTGTTGATATTGATGAAGGTATGGTTGAGTGGGCGAAGACAGAGAGTGGCAATCAATGGACATTGCTCTTTTGCATCAGCAAAAAAAAAAAAAAAAAAAAAAATCACGACACGTCAAGCTTGCTTTCTTGCATCATTTGACACCGCTAATGCAAAATTAGGAAAATAGAAGAGAAATATATTACCGTAGGAAGTTAAGAAGAAAGAAAGAGGGTGGAGAAAAAGAACGTTCCGGTTCGCGCGATAAAAAAACAATGTGTACTTAAGAATGACCTCAGCCTGCGTAACTTGGTTCTCTAGCTTACATGAACTCTTTATTTGCAGTAGTACAGAATAAGTATAACCTAGAGATGGCTTGTAATTGCCTTATAAGATTATTAACGTTCCAATATTCTTGCAAGAAGACAACTGACTGTATACTACCCGGATTCATTCACAGGGCATGAATAAATCATGAATAAATATCAGTCCGACATAACGTTCCCTTTGGTTCGCATCCCATACCAAGTACCTGCAGTGGAATAGCCACCACACCCAAAATAGCCTCACATCACCACGCCCAGTCCACCCTCTCACTTGTGGCCTCATTTTATCGTAAACACTCCATTGACCTCATTGTATCATGGCGCTAAGACTTCAAGAACTGCTAACAGATAAGTGCGACTTTCATCAGTTCTATCCACTTTCAAAAAGGTTTTTGATCGTAAAATTTTAAAATTAAGTGAAAACGGTGGCTTAATGAAATTTCAACAAGTTTAATAAACATAACTGAGTATCAATTCTGAATGTGTTATGGAGATCTATGAAACGAAATTAAGTATTTTGTGCTATCACTCCTTTAAATCGTTTATCCCTGCTTGGCTAGAATAGTGTTTCTTACATTTTTTCCTAACGCACCTGAGCTGTTAAAAAAAAAAAAAAAAAAGTGCTACCCACCTAACTGTTAAAGTATCTGCGACCATCATTGTACGTATTCATTATCATATTTTATTGTTATTGTGATCATTGTGCTTTATCAAAAATTCGCAACCCATTCAGATTAATCTGCACTCCATAGTTTACTATAATAATTAATGATAAACACCAGCCAAGAAATTAAACTGAAAATTTACTATAAAATAAATAAAATAACATACAGTGAAATGTGATGAAAAATAAAATACAATGATTAAATTATAGTTACAATATAGTTAAAAGGAATAAAATTATCTAAAATAAACTGGGTTAAAAGCGATGAAACCTGGAGCTTTCGGAGACTGCCGTCTCTTTCTTCAACAGCATACTACTAGTGCTAAGACGCATCCTTAAGTATCAGGTCCATGGCACTCATGCAAGTGGTCATCAGACACATGATCTACATTCTCCATGCGCGTATCGGAAACGTAAGTGGCTCGGGAGCGTGTCAAACAGAAACGGTCATCCCTTCTGAGGACAGCTGCCTCAAACAGGGGGTGTAAACGGATCTCCCTGTCCCTATTAATAGTATTGTGACTGGATGAACCGATTCGCAAGCTCTCGAGTCACTTGCGTTCCCAAAATCCATGGGCGCGGTCAGTAATGACCGCGTCTTCAGGGGAGATCCGATGCTGCTTTTCCCAGAAATGCTCTACCACTTCTTCTCAAACTCCATAGTTTGAGAAGAAGTGGCAGAAGTGAGAAGTTCTTCTCAAACTCCATAGTTTGAGAAGTGCTGGTTTAGTATTAAAGGAAACATGAAGCCGTGATCCAAGTACAGTACTTATATAAATGTACATGTAATTTAAATTTATACTAGCGGAACACGACGACAAGGATGACAAAGAACACGTTGGAACGATACCATAAAGCAGGACATTCGACTGAATTTACAAGAACTTAAGAAGGCCATTAAAAACAAACGATTGTGGAACAGTTTACCTGTAGAGTCGCCAAGAGTTAGACCAGACTGAATGGCTAAACAACAACAAATTTATACTTGGAGGGAACTGTGGAAAAGACAGTTGGTTTTCTTGTTTAAAAAAAAATTAAAAATATCCACTACCATAGAGGTTTATAAATTAATCTCCCCCAGTAAGGCAAGTCTACATTCAACACTTCATTATTACGGCTTGTATAATGTATTTAGGAAGGATAGGGTAGATAGAAGGGGTAGTGGGGTAATGCTTCTTATCAGAAGCAGCCTGTGTGCGACGATAGCTTTCCCGGATTCAGACGTTTCACGTGCTAGTATAGAATCTGTATGGTGTGAGATAGTTGGAAACAAAGGTATAATGCGAGTAGGAGTAATCTACAGACCAGGTGATTGTGAAGATTATGACGAAAGCCTCTACGGGCAAATGGAAAGTGCAAGTAAGCGTTAATGTCTTATTATGGGCGATTTCAATTTGCCTCTTATTGATTGGAAAATGGGAAGGAAACTCGACATGGGGAACAAAATTTTTAAATAAACTAGATGACTGTTATTTGTATCAACCTCATCATCACCCATCACCTCGTCATCACCCATGAATCAGATGACATAACAGGGCGACAGTAGAGGAACCAGTAGCATGAAGTGATCATGGAGTTCTACGATGGATGATGAAGAGGGACGTAGCAGTAGTAAAAGGTAAAGGAATGGGCTATAATTTCAGAAAAGATAGTATGAATCAGAGCTGTATTATTTTACTAATTTCAGAAAAGATAGTATGAATCAGAGCTGTATTATTTTACTAATTTCAGAAAAGGAAATTACGATGCCTTAAGGTGCTACATGGCCTCTATTAACTGGGTAGATATCGCACAGAGAACGAATACAATTGAACTGTGATATGCTTTTAAAACATTAATCACAGACGCCTTGAATGCGTATTTATCATTAAAAAAATACTCCACGAGGAGGGTTCCAAGTTGGATGAACAGTGAAGTTGCCACATTACTTGAGCAGAAAAAGGTGGCATGGAAAAGTTACAGAGCAATAAAAAGTACTGAAGCCTATAACAGCTATAAGATGATCTGTAAATAGAGCCACAGAAAAGGTTCGACAGGCAAAGGCAGTTTATGAGAAATTGCAAGTAAACAGAGCAAAGGGGGAGGGATAAGGAATTCTTCACATATATAAATGCTAAGAAGAGCAGGACAAACCAGATTGGACCTTTACGTAAGGGAAAGGGGATAGTATTAAATACACCAGCTGCCGTTGCAGATGAACTCAACAGTTATTTTGCATCGATATTTACAGAAGAAAAACCTTTTGTGGCAATGGGAAATTGTGGGAGCGAAGTTGAAAAATATGTAATTAATGATATTGAAATTTCGCAAGATTATTTAATGAGAAAACTTTCGAGCCTACAGACCAGTAAGGCTCCTGGAGTTGATGGAATATACCCTATAATCTTAAGGGAGGCGGCAAGTGAGTGCATTGAACCATTGAGGCTAATTATGCGAGCATCACTAGACTCCGAGGAGATTCCGTTGGATTGGAAAAGTGCCACTGCATCTCCCATACATAAGATGGTTCTAGGAGTGAAGTGGAAAATTATCGACCTGTTAGTCTGACTTCAGTGGTAGGGTAAATCATGGAGGCAATGATCAAGGGTGGAATTCAGGATCATTTGGATAGAATTCAGGATCATTTGGATAGAATTGAAATTCTCAAGAATACTCAGCATGGTTTTGTAAAGGGAAAATCATGTTTAACAAATTTGGTTTGCTATTTTGAAAGGGTCACGCATGAGTTGGATTTAGGGAATAATTTCGACATTGTTTATTTAGATTTCAGCAAGGCTTTTGACTCAGTCCCACATGAGCGGTTGCTTTATAAGCTGGAACAGGTTGGAATCACTGGGAAAATCCTTAGTGGATATCAGTATGGCTTCAGGGCAGGAGGCAGAGGGTTGTGATAAATGGCTATTCCTCAGGTTGGGTTGCATGAAAAAATGATCAAAAGAATGAAATGAAAAAAAAAAAAAAAATACTTCAGAAATAATAAAAAGGATTATTCCAACTTGAAGTGGGGTTCCCCAAGGATCAGTATTAGGAGCACTGTTGTTTTTAATTTTCATAAACGACATCGATGAAGGGATAGAGGGCGTGATGTCTAAATTTGCAGATGATGTTAATATCGGTAGAGTAGTTAATGATCACTGTCAAGCTGAGCTTCTTCAGAGAGACCTAGATAGACTTCAGGAATGGTCAGAAAAATGGCAGCTATGCTTTAATCCAACAAAGTGTAAGGTGTTACACCTGGGAAACAGTAATCGCAAAATAACTTATTCACTTGGTGGAGTTCAACTAAACACAGTACTGGAGGAAAAGGACTTAGGTGTTACGATACGGTCAGACATGAAATTCTCTGAGCATTGTAAACAGGTTGCAAGGAAGGCCCATGGTGTCCTATCGATGATCTATCGAACTTTTGCAAGTAGAGATAGGGACGTGATAATCCCATTATATAAGGCTTTTGTTAGACCACACTTGGAATACTGTGTTCAAGTATGGAGACCGCACCTAAAGAAAGACATCGAGCTTCTTGAAAGGGTGCAAAGACGGGTAACTCGCCTGGTGAGATCGGTAAAAGGGCGTCCTTATGAAGAAAGACTTCGAATATGTGGGTTGCAGAGTTTGGAAACTAGACACCTTAGAGGAGATTTGATTGAGGTATTTAAGGCTCTGAGAGGCACCAGTAAAATGAATGAGGACGAAATTTTCAAGATTATAAATGATGCTAGAACTAGGGGACATAAATTCAAGTTACGGGGGGGGGAGATGTTTAGATTGAACTGCAGGAAGTTTTAGCTTAGCCAGCGAGTTATAAATTACTGGAATAAGTTGCCTACATGGGTGGTAGAGGCTGACAGTTTGGAGAAATTCAAAGGTTATCTGGATAGTACCTTCGGGTGAGGGAAACGCATAGGATGATAGGTTTAATTTCCTTTTCTTTTATTAATTATTAGTTGTTGTTTTTTATCATTGTTTTATTCAGTTTTTTTTTTTTTTTTTTTGGCTGGTGCAGCATAAGCCATAGGCTTTCTTGCACCATGCGGCCATTACTAATACTAATTACCTGCTCACACACATTGTCACACCATAATTTTATGTGCATGGTAGCCATTAGTAGACACAGTGTATAATAACGCTTTTAGCAGTGCATAATTTATTATTATTATTATTATTATTATTAGTAGTAGTAGTAGTAATAGTAGTGGCATATGATGCAAGAAAGCAAGCTTATAAAGCGTGAGCAAAAAAAAAAAAAAAAAACCTCCTACATCACATGTCCATCCTCATCCAATAATTTGTCTAGTTCTTCCTTGAATTTACTCAAACTGCCCACTTGCACAACAACAGATGGAAGTTTGTTCCAACAATCTACCACCCGCTGGCTGAAGGCAAACCTCTATCCTACAGCTATACTGTACTTCCTCAGTTTGAATTTATGTCCCCTCGTGTGTGCTCTCAGCAAGAGGAAGAATCCCATCAGCGATGAGCTTGCTGAATCCATTCAAAGCTTTAAACACCTCAATCAGATCACCTCGCAGGTGCCTAGTCTCCAGACGCCGCAATTAGCAGAACTGAATCCTTTCTTAAGAGCATCCATTTGTTCCCCTCACCAGTCTCGTCTTTTCTTCACCCGTTACAGCATTTTCGAGTTTATAATATATCAGTGGTTTCGCTAATTTCGCTCCTTGGGAGAGGTCAGAGTTTATTTTCCTATCGGTCAGAAGGTATTGTTGAAAGTTCATCAAATTGGGCTGTAGTTAGCTGCTGTCGGACAGAGGAAGTAGAGTTCATTCTTTCCTGAGTTATTCTTACTTTTTATGCCTATACTGTATTAATAATTTCCCTTTATTTTATAAATATCATTTATTTTATATATTATTCATCAACGAAATTAACGAATATTCAAGCAAAACCATATCAAAATAGTTATTTGCAACAAAAAGGAATTAAAATGTAAATTCCGTTTATATTGCGGGTCTCACACGCATATATATACAGTATATATATATATATATATATATTTATTTATACACACACTTTAGTATAACAATACAAAGCGGGCCATTAGGCAAAGATAGCCTGTGCTGGTTTACTTCGTTATACCCTAGAAATAAACATATAATTAGCAATAAAATAATGATTATGAGGCTAATTATTGATAACAGGATACCTTGAATGGCACTTTTTTGAGGGCTAGCACCATTCAATATATCCAATCAATAATTATCAAGGCAATCTGTTTCTGTGTGTTATCTGCCTGTTTAACTAGGTCCAAATTATAAACATTACGGCAATCTATACTTAAATTTAAATTTAACAGCAACCAGGCAAGAAACCCAACAGATAGCTTTGAAACAAATAATACAGAAAATAATACTGAAAATGAGCGCCAACCATAAATATCACTTGAGTAGTGATGGGTTTTTTTTATTATATATTGTACATGTGCAAAATAAAAAAAAAAAAAAACACTACTACTGAAGTGATATTTATCTGAGTCGATGCAAATCAGCAGTGAGAGTGGCGGATGGGGGGTCCATAGTAATGTAGTGCTTTCAAGAAATTCTTGAATAGAAAGCATCAATTGTACATGATGAAACCGCTATTTTCCTAACGCCCATTTTATATGCCGTTGTCTCTGAACCTAAACGTATGGAAAAAGGTGTTTTCGAACAAACACTTTCGATAAAATGTTCGATATTTGAGTGGATATTTCAAGGAACGGAATGAAAATTATAAAACATTAATTGATGTGTTCGCATTCCTGTGGGATAAACAAGCTTGAGTAATTGAGTTTGTTCAACTTCAGAATTTGCACAAAAACGTTATTAAATTTTAGTGTATATATTAAAAACAAATAAACAGACAAAAACTGAATATACAGATACTTTCCGATGATTAAACTGCCACTATTGTAATAATTGATATTAAAAGTGCTGATACGCAATATCGCCATTTACACCTTTAAGCAATCGCGCCAGATTTCTAATCGAGCATTGCGACTAGTAAAGGGTTTAATTCCGATACAGTGCAGTTCTTTGGATGCATGAATAATTGAGTAATTTTTGTACCGAAACTTCATTCTAACGAATATATTTCAAAATAATTTTAAAAGAGCCATTATTTGTCAAGTTAGTTCTGGTGCACTTTTCTAATGCGCACCATCAGTTTTCTATCGTGGAATTACAAAAGTGGAATTTTCGCTTTATTTTACTAAATATGGACTTAATATCGATTATAAATAAAATATACTACAAAATTAGATATGCATTTACGAAGGTTATGGTTGTAAAAGTATTTTATTTATAAGAAATGCAATATGGTATAAATTTTAAATAAACCACTCATTCGGATGTATAGTAGATGTGACTTATCGTTAATTTTCATACATTAATATATTTTTAGGCTCGTTCGCATATTTGAGCCTGTGGTGTCACTCTGTTCATCTGCCCGCATGTAACATGTCGACTCCCAGTAGGTGAATGTTTTCCTATAGGAAGGAAATTTTTTATTTGGCTCTTCTCGAAAGATTTTTCATGCCATCTTAACTTTCATTAAAATTGGACAAATATAAATCTGGCAATTATTCTTTTTTTTTTTCTTCCATGCATACCATAGGTTATCCATATATTGCATATTGTATCTGGAGTATTGGATATTAATTTGTTGCTATTGGAGGATTGAAGCTGATTATATTAGTATTAGCCATTTAGTGCAAGGAAGAGAAAGACTTTTGCTGCACCAAAAAAAAAAAAAAAAAAAAAGCACATAAAATAGACAAATTCTGCATTTCCCTCATCACATAGGTAATTATCCACTTAACCCTTGAATTTCTCCAAACTGTCAACCTCGACTACCTGTTCCAGTAATCAACAACTTACTGGCTAAAAGAAAACTTTCTACAATTTAGTCTAAACCTCTTCCCCAGCCATTTTGAATTTATGGCCTCTAAATGCATCCATATAATTTCTATGTATACACAACAGAATTCTGTGAATTATTATTCACATATCAGTGAAATACTCACTGTATTTTAATTTTTATTAAAAATCAAGGAGAAATAAAGTACATTACAAAAGTTGAACGAATATTACATTATTGAGGTAATATTCATTAATTATACTTCAGTGAAGTGAAAAGAAATACTTTTATATATTATTAGTTAGTTATTAATTAAGCAGTAACAAGTTAGTTATTCACTTTTCGCCTCCTAATTAGAAAATGGAAAGATTCAGTTAATGAAAAAAAAAAAAATCGAACGCACCTTAACGGTAACTCACTGCGTACTTTAATTAACATTGTTTTAATCTTTAACTTTTGTTTTCGTTCATTAATATGAAAAATCAGCTTTTGTGCAGTATAAACTGTGCGATATATGATTTCGCTAAACATAAATTACTAATAGTAACTTGTTTTTCCCACATCTGATCAGGATTTAAACGAGTGGACTATTTGCGGGAATCTTCCCACAGTAAAAGACTCATGAAAACACGAAGCGAGGGGCTCTTTTGTTATGGTCCATGCTGCTTTTCTCGTAGTTTATTAGATTTGAGTAGTACTCATAGACTGCATCGTTACTCACCATCCGATCGATTATTTTGAATGGAAAGATGATATCACACTACCAGAGTAGGTGGGGAGACTCAGGATTTGTTATAAATATAAATTTGATTTAATAAATATAAATTTGTTATAAATATAAGTAATAAATGTGGAAAGTGTAGGTGATGTGATACTTAATTCGTTTTTCACTGTTTCAAAACTTCTATTATTTTTCCTTAAGCGAATGGGCTTCCTTTGACAAGACTGATGAAACTAACCTTTTGTTTGTTCATTCCTTCACCAACTATTCATAATTTCCACATGTAGTTTCTTTCTTTGCAAGTCATTTTATGCTGGATTTGAACACAAATTCGTTGTAGGAAACTAAAACGAATAATAAATTGTAATATTTTCATTAAGATTATTACTATATTTAATACTACTCTTATACCACGTGAAATTAATAATATACTGTAGTTTATTAGGCTATTCGCCTAAACTACTATACATTAAGGTGACGTTTCAGGTATCTTACCGATACCCATCATCAGACCATGCTGTTGGTATCGGTAAGATACAAGACTTTACAGTAGTTGATTGCTTCTGTAGTACAGCTGATCCTCTTAAATCCATCAAAGAACCCGAGAAAGAAAATTTATTTCTCGAATTGGCCATTCGCCGCAGTAGCAGGTTAGAGCTCATGTGCAGGCAGCAGATCATCTCTGTACATTTTAGTTCCTTCCTAGATTAGATTCTGCCACTGAGCAGCTGCTTTATTCAGTCAAACTTCATATTATACTTCTCATCTTGATCTTATTTTTCTGCTATCTTCACCTGATCATATTTTGAGAACCTCGTCTCGTCTACATAGTGTAGAAGATTTATATGGTGCAAGATGTGGTTATTATGCTGATACCCTAGCTTGGTGCATATAGATTTTTATTCTCGATATCCTCGAATGGTTCATTTTCTATGCATGGGTTTTCAGATTATCTGTAAGTGAATTTAAACAACTAGTTTTGAATATATAAGGCTATCTGGAAAAAAAAAAAAACCCGAAATAAAAGAATGTATGTCAGCGCCTAGCGAGTCTCGCCGAATCCTAGAAAAATAATGAAATACTCAAGAACGAAATCTTCATGACATTAATAAATACATGCTATTATAAAACGTGAAAATGATTAAAAACACAATGGTTGTCTCCTTTCAGACATAAATCCTATCCTAAATAACTTACTTAACTCACTGGAAGAGGATATTCAGAAGTGAAAGGCTCCTGAAGACCAGCGAGACAGTATGTCTCCTTTACTGGACTTGAGCTCCCACAGAATGTTATATTTTAGAAATATTAAAGATATTTTAGAAATTTCAAGTCAGGAAGTCTCTTACCTGAGATTTTTCAGGAATAACTGCATCCGGATAAGGTTAATTAGAATAGATTTAAATCATGTTGAAAGACCTGTCTAATATTTATAAAATATAATATTTCTTAATATCGTATATATTCTATTTTTATTTGATTTAAAATGAAACCATTGATTTAAATTCAAAATGAGGACAGAGATCCTCTATAAGAGAAAATCACAATAAGTTAGCATTTGTCCGATTTTACGAATATCAGCGAGTCTCGATTTCACAAGTTGTCTGTCCAACATGTCGCTGAAAAGAATTTTGAAAGAAATTATCTAATGGAGTGGAAACTGAGGTTTTTTGCGACTGTATAAAGGAAGGATGGCAAAATATATACCTGAAAAAATGTAGAAGGAAATTTGGCCGCCGACGCCTTAACTCTTCAGGAAAGCTACAAGGCACTCCAGCGAGCGAAGGAAGAATGTTTCGAAAACTCCCTCAACACAGAAACACTACAGTCGAAACACTAAGTTCTTTCTTCTCTCGCTGAACTACCGTGTAGCTTTCCCTGAGAGATGAGGCGTCAGAGGCCGAATTTCCTTCTACATTTTATCAGGAAATATTTCGCCATCCTTTCTTTATACAGATCGCACAACTTCTTCTTCCACTCCATTAAGTCATTTCTTTCAAAATTCTTTTCACCTTTGTGAGAGCTCTAGTTAAGTAGAAGAGACATAGCATCTTGCTAGCCGTCTCACCTTTTTTACCATCACTTCATTCATTTCATTTTGTACAAGGACTGTCTTTATTTATTGCCCCCCCCCTTCCGTTCGATTTATGACTGCTAGAACGTTATATATATATATATATATATAGATCTTTTTATTTAAAAATATTTTATTCAGTAAATTCGTCTCCATTTACCTTGATTAGCCTAAAAAAATATTCTCTATTATTAACCTTAACCCAAACAAATAATAAATAAATAACTTTATTGTACACACAATAGATACAAATTTACTAACAACACTATGATTAATTTCACAGCATCCTATTAAATGAAATGCACAAGTAATTATGAATATAAAAGAAAAAGTTATCAATTGTGTACTGCAAACATTAAAACAAATCTGAGTATTATCCGTACCGAGTCCGTTTACCTGCATTTGAATTACTGTAATCCACGTCGAGTTTTATTATCCAGCTACTTCGTGGCTGGTCACTATCATTTTATGCCTCACTCTGGCAGCACCGATAGTTTCTTTGGTGAAATATGAAAAGATAGCTAGAAATTTTCATAAATTGAAGTACTCAAGATTCTCCAACCTGTTTAATTCAAAGATAATGATTTCTTCTTAACGTCAACAAGACTCAGTTCCACTCCCTATACTAATGGTTTTCGAACTACCTTCAGTGATGGTAATTAGAGAGTTCAGAAGAGAAATGGAGCCATGGTTGATAGAATCCAGGGAGAGGACAGACGATTATAAAGCAATTTCTGTCTCTGAAAAGAACAAAAAATAATATGTCGGTTATTTTTATATAAAAAAGGATGTGGAATGCGCACTGTTCCAGACGGAGCGGCAAAACTGTGACCCACCCTTGGAATAATATAGATCCCTTCACAGAAAAAAAGAGATCCCTTAATTGTTCTAATTTTTATTCTGATATTGTAATACACAATTATTCTTATCCAAAATTACTGGTCTGTCACGAAAAGCAAGCAGAGTATGTTACCAAATGTGGTTAGTAATGGATTCTCACGGTGCTTTATTTTATAAAAGGAGCAGTTTGATTGATGATATTTGTTTCGGTAACAAATTGGTGTGTGGAAGTGTAGCGGATACTACGAGTACTGCTACATAGTGAAATGTTGCTTTCTCGTGTTCTAAAGATCCAAAGGATAAAATTGTTTCGCAGTTGTAAATTGTCTAATTTCTATTTTAAACGAGACGATGAGAAAACTTTCCGCTTATCTAACAACGTAAGTATACAAAATCGTATTTTAAATTATCAGCATTTTTTTCTTTATCAGTTATATATAATTCAGTTATATATATTGAATATACAGGGTGATTCAGAAGGCATAGTTAATATTTTGGGAGGTTATAGTATCATTATTCTGAGTAAAAAAGTTCATATAAACAAATACTGGGGTTCAATCCCGTGGCTGCTAAATACGGTGCTGTTCCTTGTATTCCGTCTATCTTGTGAACTCCTCTGACCGTTTGGTGGTCCCGGAGTATAAAAAGATTTTTTTTTGTGTCCAATTCGCAATGGATACGGAGAGACAGCTGTTTGAAACTGGCGCGCACAAAGCCAATATGAGAGGTATTAAAGAACGATAAATGACTTATTGTTTGTATTTATTGACTTTTTGAATGATACAAAACACAAATAATTGACAAATTTTTTACAGTTCACAATAAATGCCAACCTCAATGCTTTGCAACTCTTGTGGTAATATGACGTGTTGTTCTTCTGAGGTCGTCTTGGCGTTCCTTTGTGAGGGCAGCAATATTATTATTATTAATATCAATTTATTTCCGAAGAAACGTCCCTTTACAGCTATGCAGCTAGAGGACATGAGTTACATACAGAGATAACACATAAAAGACAGACAAATGCATTGTATACAGAGCTCAGATACAATATACGGCCTTAAACAGCCACTGGTGAAGATACAAAATAAAAGTGCATACGGATACATCGGAGCGTGTATAGTGCGGCATGAAAGAGAGTCCACCTAGAGCATGACGAGGGCATACCCAAAATGCGAGCGAGCAATTCGTCTCTTGTATTCACCTTTTCTTTGTATACTGCACTTTTCATCCACCCTCACAAACAAAAATCTTACGGAGTGAGGTCTGGAGACCTTGGTGGCCAGTGAACGGGACCACCGCGGCCGATCCATCGTTCAGGGAAAGTTCGATTTACATATTGTATCACCAGACGGGTATAATGTGCAGGAGCTCCAGTGGCGGATTAAAGACGGTTGAGGCCCTGGGCGCCGAAGAAAATATTGGGCCCCTTAAAAAAAAGAGAGAGACAGGGAAAATAAAAATACATGTTAATACATGTATTTTTAATTACATGTATTAACATCTACAGTTATAAATTTGTCCAATGCTCCTTTCTGTTGGTTGGCAACTTGCTCGCGTCTTTTTTTAATTTGTCTTTTTTCAGCCCCTGATAGATGTCGTTTCATTTTTCTAGCAACCATTGGTAGCCTACCAATGAAAATAAAAATATAAAATTTAATAGTCTGAATAATTAGAATACTAGAGAAGAGATTTTTCGTTATAGTGCAATAAATTAATGATTAATTAAAATTCAAAAATTATTCATAAACTACGAAAATCCAGGCGCTGATGTAACAACAGGAATTAATTTTATCTTAATATAATTTCAACAATATACGATATACGCGTATTTGCGTATATCGTAAGTCTGCGCTGCAGGAGAACCTTTGTAAGTACAAAGTAGCAAATAGGATTCTATTGCTCCGATGAGCGGGGCCTATTCAGCGTAGTATGTGTATAGTATGCAGCGTAGTAATGAAATAATGAAAATAAGCGAATATAAACATACTATCAGGTTTTACCGCCGATTGTAAACTTGTACGTAATTAAACTTGCACATATGAAACCAAACTTGATGTCATTAGAAAAAAGTATAAAATTGGGGTTTTGCGGGGCCCAGGGCACGCGCCCGGTGCGCCCGCCGTTAAATCCGCCTCTGAGGAGCTCCGTCATGCTGAAAGTATATACCAAACCTTGTAGCCAAAGGAACATCTTCCAATTGCAGTGGAAATTCGTTTTGCAGAAATTCTAGGTAAAAGGCCCTGTAAGACGATTACAATTTTTTTTAACACAACGGGCCCAGTCAACTGATTTTTCGATGATACCGCACCACACGTTTATAGAGAAGCGATGTTGAAAATTTATTTTTACAGTGGCATGTGGATTTTTGTGTGACCACCTATGAGAGAGTTGTTGATACCGTCACGGATGAAAGTAACTTCATCGCCGAACAGTATTTTTTTATTTTTTTTTTTATTAACACACAACTGTATATACATTCTCTAATATACATTAATCAATTTATATACAATATTTATATACATACTCTTATATATACTGTAGTCTTTCTGTACATTTTGATTGTGTGTGTCCTGATAAGAAGGGTGACTCCTAGACATAAGCCCATCTCCACCTTTTACTCCTGTAAAATCTCAGAACGTCTGCAAAACAGGCCTGAAAAAGAGTGTTATTTCAGGCCATTTCGCCACCAGGGATTAACCAACAACAACCAATGGTTGATCCGAGGATCAACCATTCTCGGAGTGTGCTGTAATGCACAAATCCCGCACCTACCGGAAGTAGTGCTATACTGGTAGGTGCCAACAATCCTGCCCCCAAGGCTGCCCAAACTTGGAGGCCAGCGAAAAAGAAAAAAAAAAAATTTCCAACTAAGAACAATGTATACTTGTTGAGACAAAAGCAACATTATACAAATATTTACATGTAAATAGCAAATACATACACTTAGAATGACATTAACTTAACAATAACACTTAGAAACATTAACCTGTTTCTACACCCAAAAGAGAAAGTGCAATACTATTGACATTAAGCTTCCAGGTCTGAGGCTCCCAAGCCCAGATGCAATCAAGCAAAACTCCCAACATACACTGCCAGTTCATTTTCTGATAGGTTCCTTATAATTGATCTCTTAGAGAACACTGCAGCAGCAAAAACCTGCAATGCCTGAAAATTAGACACTCCGTTCACAAACTCCTGCACGTTGTTTTCAGCTAGATCGGGAATCAGTTCGAAAAGACGACGCCTCTCAACATTATAAAATGGGCAATGAAAGAGTGTATGCAGCCAAGCTTCCGCCTCACCACAAGAACACCACGGATCTGGCTCCAGACCCCATGAACATAATTTGTCTCGAAAGGACCCATGTCCTGTCAGCACATAGTTGGTGTACATTGAAGGACAAAACCATGACGAAACTGTTTTAGAAGTAGCAAAGTCCGCAGCAGGAATAATATTCCTAGTTATTACTCCCACCTCCGACGAAATCCACCGATTCCTCCAAATCTCTATTAGTTCATTCCAGATTCTAAGTTTCTCCTCCTTAACACTGGCATCCAGGTTGATGGAAATGTCCAAATAATTAGCAGGGATTTCCTTTCTCATAGCATATAACATTCCACGATATGCAATGTAGAGATCAAGAGGAATAGATCCAGCAATTACCTGTAGCGCAGCCGTAGATACCGTCCTCGGGGCATGCAATAGGGCCAATAACATAGATCTTTGTAATGACATGAGTTTGTTTTTTATTTTTACTTTAATCACTGATCCCGACCACACACCAGCCGCATAAGCAACAATTGGCAGGAAGATAGTTTTGTAATACAGTGACATCGTTCGTTTGTTAAGACAGTATTAATGGAATTAATCGGCGATTAGCATTTACCCACCGACAAAATTCCAATCACTGAGCGTCGTCTCCTGACTGAAGGTGTTGCACCCGCTGTATGCCAAATGGATACAAGCCGTGCTCACGTAATGTTTGCCATACTGTTGTCTGTGGAACGCGTAGAAATTCTTCGTGCGCTAATAGTAGGATTACGTTCTACCGACTCAAGAATGCGTTCTATTTCATCCACATTTTGTTCATTTGCACATTTAGAAGAAATTTGAGCGCTGGGAACTGTACCAGTCTCTCGCAGTTTGGTGTTAACACTAGTAAACGCTCTTGAATCCAATATTCTGCTTTTAGGAAACCATCGACGGTATTCTCTACAAGCGGCAGTAGCACTTGCACCACAAAAGCCGTAGACAAACACCATATCGGCAAATTCAGCATGTGTGAAGATGTGCAGCATCCTTAACAACACCAAACAGCGTCAGGTTATAACTGCTTCTTGGTCACAGATTCAGTGAACTGTGCGCGCTAGTTTCAAACAGCTGTGTCACCATTGAGAATTGGATACATATTTATATGAACTTTTTTACTCAGAATAATCGATACTATAACCTCCCAAAATAAATAAGATCTTTATTGTCAAGTTCACCGGTACACGCAGGTACCACGACCCTACAATACCCCTCACGGCACCATGCCAGGGGTTAACAAGCGGCAGAGATAACCTCGCCGGGATTATAAAGATTAATTATAGTCAGATTATAAAAAAAAAAAAGTACTCATAGCAGATAACATTGACTTGGAAGGAAAACTAATACAAAATAACAAAAATAATACAAATTGTGATAACAGAAGATATTTTCCTCGAGTCCGGTTTTCTGAGAGTTTCTTGCCCAGTCATAACGATCTGAGATCAGTTGTTAGTTGTGGAGACCACGTGCAGATCTAGGATGAGCCGTCTTTATTTTTTGTTATCTATGATTTTAAATAAGTCAGCATCCAGGGATTGAACCAGATGGAGCTTCTGATAAGGGAGGAACCGATCTTTCATATGTAGCCTCGAAGGAAGAGCAAGAAGCTTGGGAGTGTGGCGGAGAGCTGGTTGGGGAATCCGCCAGCACACGGTGTCCCAAACGTTGAGTGCTGAGACTCTCCCGGCAATCATTTTTACGGTGAAGATGAGTCTTCTCTTGTGCATTAATGCTGAAAACCTGTTAAATTCAGCGCTTTGGCCATCGGTGTTGTGCGCTGCTGTGTTGGGAGATGACACTTCCAGGTTGCCCACTTCAGGAGCCAGTATTCAGCGGCTTTTAATGGTTTAATTGTGGTGTCTGCAGCTGAGCCCCACAACTATACTCCATACAGTACACGTCCGAAAATCATCATCCTGATACACATTTTTATCAGGTTTCTGTTGTGAATGTGTAGCAAGTGCTGCTTGGCAATCCACTGTTTCTTGTTGAATTTACACAGAGTTCTTCTATATGATGATGGAATGGTAATTTTCTGTCGAAGATTACACCCAGATCTCTTTGCTTTTCAATGCAGGGGATCGGGACTCCGTCAATCGCAGGCTGAATTATGGTTGGTATGGGTTTAAGTGAGAATACCATGATGGCAGATTTCTCAGGGTTCACTTTCAAGTCAAAATTCGTGAGGTACTGCTGTACTTCGGATAAGGTCTTGTTGATGGTTACTGTTGCGTTTCTTGCTTCATCGGTCGAATTTATTTTTGTGAAGATCTTTAAATCATCTGCATATGATATCATATCTGTTCTATTGTGTATTAGCGGGTAGATGATAGCTGTGAAAAGAATTCCAGACAGGACTCCTTGTGGAACGCCTGCTTGTATTTGTCTAGTATACCTTTGCTTTCCTATGTACATTTGGATGATTCTATTCTGAAGAAGGGATATTTACTCTTCCTCCTGAAACCAGTAGAGTGAAAAAGACCTTAACCAAATGAAATAACATAACAATAACAGAAAAATATATAAGAGGGGGATAAAGAAGAAGAGGGTAGTGTTGAAGCAACGTTTAAAATAATTTAGAAAATTAAGCCAATTAAAATAAATTTAGCGGCGCCCCCTGAAGGCACCCGTTTCCGAATTATGTGAAATCTCACTAAGGTGGAAACGTAGACTAACAACATTACATGACCAATTAATAAAATGAAATGAAATAAAATAGACTGACCATTGTGTCCCATCTCGAAAGAGGACCACGAGGCCAATAATAGTCAGGGAATAACTGCATTTCGAACGCTAAACAAATCCATGCAACCACGGAATGATACTAAGATCAGACCGGCGATGCAATAGATTTGCATAGCGGTGGTCCTTATGCAGCGAAAAATAATAAAGCAGAAACCTAGTACTCGCAAGACCAAACCACACCACTGACAAAACAATAGTTGAACTGAAAATATAAAGAAACACAATTCTTACTATTCTTATTTATTTTTAATATATATTTTTATTAATTTCTATCTGTCTATTTTTTTACTCAGTAAAAATAATTTTTTGATTTATTGGATTATATTTATATGGGGGTAGCGTGACGATCTGCAAACGCTGCTTTCGTACCGCCATCTATAGCCTAATTTGTTTCTATATATTTACAATTCAACTATTGTTTTGTTGGTGGTGTGGTTTGGTCATGTGAGTACTAGGTTTTCTGTTTTATTATTTTTCGCTGCATAAGGATTATTGCTATACAAATCTAATGCATCGGCGGTCTGATCTTAGTATCATTCTGTCGTTGCATGGATTTGTTTAGCGTTCGAAATGCAGTGATTCCCTGACTGTTATTGGCCTTGTGGTTCTCTGTCGAGATGGGGCATAATGGTCAGTCTATTTTATTTCATTTCATTTCTTTTCATTTTATTAATTGGTCATGTAATGTTGTTAGTCTACGTTTTCACCTTAGTGAGATTTCACATAATTCGGAAACGGGTGCCTTCAGGGGGACGTAGCTAAATTTCTTTTAATTGGCTTAATTTTCTAAATTATTTTAGGAACGCTGCTTCAACACTACCCTCTTCTTCTTTATCCCCCCTTATATTTTTCTGTTATTGTTATGTTATTTCATTTGGTTAAGTTCTTTTTCACTCTAATGGTTTGCCATGCTACTGGCAAATATCCCATTTTAATTTAGCTTATTATAAGCAACATGTAGTGGATTGTGCTTTCTGCTGCCACTGATGTTAGCTTTCCTAGTATTCTTATTTATTTTTAATATATATTTTTATTAATTTCTATCTGTCTATTTAATTTTTGGATTAATTGGATTATATATATATTCTGAATTGGTTGGTTAAAAATTTTTCCACTCGTGGACCACTCCTGTCATAGTGCGCCGACTTCGTGTGGTGCTACATAAGATCCTTATCATGTGTGTTATAATGTGCGTATATGCGTTAAGAATTACTCCAATCACAGTTAGAGGAGTTAACTGACGCGTTGTAGCAAAATGCGTGAGTTAACTCTGCCAGGTACGGGCTCGATCTCGCAATATGCGTACTAGTAGCCCAGGAATATATCGGACACTGTACACGTGTGTGTCCAGTGTCCGATATGCATGCTGTGCACAGCAAAAAAAAAAAAACTCGAAATAAGTAATGAGGAGAACCTTACTTCCGCTGCTTGTGATTTGCTTTAAGAGGCCTTGAATTTCTTCAGTTACTGATGGGATTCACACCGAGATCTCTCCAAGTTATTATTAGTAACTAGTGACACTCCCAGCTAAAATTTTGGAATCACAGCGTATGACAACAGTTTTCGAAACTTTTTTTTTTTGTTTGCTATGGCAATATATAAGGTTTAATATAACAGGGAAAAAAAAAAAAACTCACTACAAAGTATTTTAAAGTTTTTTTTTTTTTTTTTTTTTTTTAATTAAGCATTGGAAAATTTAAACAAAAAAAATTGAAATGATTAATGTTAGCAACTACATGTATACGGATTTTTCATAAAAATGTCCGCCACGAGATTTTATCACTGCCTTACACAGACGTGGCATTCTGGCGATTAATTTTGAGTGTCTTGACTAATATTTTCCAAGCGATCTGTAAGGTTTCCATAAATTTTGTGAAGATGGGCAGACAGACTTGACGGTCTAGAATCTAGATGATCCCATAAGCTCTATTGGGTTTATGTCAAGCGATTGGGATGGCCACACAATTTGCAATACCCACTTCTGTTGTTTAGTTGCTAGAAAGTCCCTTCACAGCTTAGGACTGCACTTCGGATCATTGTCTTGTTGTAATATAAAATTTCTTCCACAGAGTTGAAGTTCAGAGGATATTGCATTATTTTCAAGAATGTTTTTGTGCCCTTTTCAATTCTGACGATATCACCCACTCCAGAAAAGCAAGCAACCCCAGATCGTGCTTGACTATAGGCACTAAACAATATGACTTTTTTTTTTTTTTTTTTTTCTTCGGTTGATCGTATCACAAACTCCAACCTTGATCCAAAATTTTAAATTTGGATTTATTCGTCTACAGTACACTTCCTACTCTTCGGTTGTCCAATCTTGATGGCTCTTAGCCCAAGCCAACTGTTTCTTTCGATTTTCCGGTTTTATTAAAGTTGTAAGATCGCTACACAGCTATTAAGTACTGCTTGTTTAAATGGATGTAGACACTGGAGTTTGTGTTCCTATTGAACTCTCAGCTCTGATTTCATATGTAGTAAGTTGTCGATTGCTTTTAGAAATCAGTGCTATGGTCTTATCGTGTGCTTCCGTTGTTACGCGCGGTTGTCCTGATCATAGTTTTCAGTCTCCTTGTATCGTTAAATGGTAGTTTACTCCTAAAATGAAATACCCAGTGTTTTGCGAATACTTTTATGAAATAACTTTCTTTATACAGAGTTATAATAGCACTTATTTTTTCAATACTCAGTTCCTTATTTCTTGCCATGTTTATCACGAAACATGCAAAACTCACACTAAACACTCTTTCTGATTGACGAGTGTTCGATTTTATAAGTTTCAGCTCTTACTCCTCAATTTATATTATTGCAAAGCACTGTAGAATCTTCTATAATATTGAAACAAAGTTACTCACATTCTAGAATCATCTGCAACGTTCAGGAATCGTCTACAATGTTCTATCGCATTCAGGAGTCTTATACACCTTTCTGGAATATTCTAAAAATTTCTTAAATAATATAGAAGATATATTTAAATTTTTTAACAAGTTGGTCCTATTTTGATAAAAACTTTGAAAATTAAGAAAAATGTAACGTGATTCCAAACTTCGGTGTGAGTGTATGTGACAAATGAAGAAACTGGTGGTTTAAATTAAATTTGTTCCTTATTACAGTACTTATTGTCATTGGGGCCAATAAGTAATACGGAACAATAAATATAAAATTTTTTGTATTGTTAATTAAAATAGATGGAAGGATGAAGTTCTGCTGACAAATTTTTGTTAGTTGCAACCAGTATGTAAATTATGCTATCAGTCATTTGATAACTTATTTTATTTCTCTTGATCAAGATATATAAAACTGGAATTCTGAGTTCATATTTCAGTAGTTGTTTTCATTAAGTTCCCAAGGTTTCCTCCTGTGCTAATTTCAATAACGTTTGTAGATACGTTTTTGCAACAGTGCCCCGATTAGCTTCTTCATATTTGGATCCATAAGGTCTTTTTACACTCCAGCACGGCAACACAAGTCAGAGGAGTTTGCAACTAATGAAGAAGTTGACTGCTAAATGATTACATTTAGCAATCATGTGAGTTCGAACCACGACCAAATCAAACGTGTGTGCTACTGCACACTTGTGCTCTGATCAGTCATCTACGGTAGGCTGGCAGAATACATTTCGATGTGTTGATGATCTTTGATAAAGTTATCACTTTTAATCTGTTGAATAACTAATTGATAATATAATTTAAACTGAAATTTACAATTTGCATCAACATTAATGTTTAGCATAATAATTCTACGAAAACGATTTTTGGGTTGTCATTCTACAATTAAATACAACTTTTCTGCAGTGTTGCCGCTATTTGTTATTTAGAAGAAAAAACTTTCCACATCATAGAACTAAGCACGTACAGAAAGAAAATACATGTAAGAGACAAATACATGTATGGCGTCCCTAGGTCAACCTTCAGCTTATAAGCACAGCAATTGAGTAGAGAGACAACAAAACTTGGAACAATTGGTAAAGCCGGACGAGTGCTAAATCTATGGTACTGTCCTTCCATATTTTATTTGGAGGGACAGGGCCATGCATCTAGACCAACCATCATACAAGGTAGGGTGTTGGGTTAACCTACGATACATGACAACGTTGCAATTGTCACAAGTGTAATTTCCCGTAGCTAAGTGGTCAAGCGCGGGTGCATAAGTACACGTGCTTTGAGTGACCGGGGTTCAAACCCGTGACCGTTAAATACGGTGCTGTTTCTTGTATTCTGTCTATCTTGTGAACTTCTTTGGTCGTCCCGCAGTATAAACAGATTTTTATTTATATTGTTTTCTTTCTTGATTTCAAAATATTATTCCATCATGCTTCACCGTGCTTCCTTCGGTGTGGCCATGAAGACTGCGTTGAGTAAAGCAGACGTTCAATCAAAATGAAATGCTTTTTACAATTAAAGTAGTTTCGAGCATAAAGCTTTAGGCCTATTAAATCTTAAAAACTGCTAAACTAATAGTGGAGGAAAAGCTTTACCAGGGTCACTTTTAAAATTTCTGCATTTGCTTTTGTAACAGAGCTGTTTATAATAAAATAATCAAGATTGCATCCGCATAAATTCACTCATATCACTACAAGATTGTGCTGCTTCAATTCAGATGATCGTTTTACCCTTTTGAAAAAAATACATCGTCTCTCTTATTCCTGTTGTAACCTTTTTGTTCAACACTACTGTTTTCATAGTAGTTATTATCCTTCTGCTTAAATTCAGATTATCGTTTATCAAATTAAGGTTAACGGTATTCAAGCGTATCACGTATGTTCAAATATACAGTGTGTGTGTTCACAAGCTGATTTGCATGTTGTGTGGGTTGAATAACTGAACCACGTGTAAACCCTATTCTCTCCTCCTCTGATCAACTAACTACAGCCTCGATTGAAAAAGACTAGAAATAGCTTATAAGCACATTCACATAACTCAAATTTATAAAAACAGGAAATTTAGATAATAAGAACTTTGCGTATAAGCAGGAAAGTGGAGAATTTTACAATTTATTTTCATATACTGTCGAAATGATGGCACTCCAAATAACGGAACATTCGAGCTAATGGCACATTGCGATGGGATGTTTACATACAGCGCAGATCTCTTGCAGTGCAGAGAAAAAGAAAACGTCAGGTCACGTGTTACTGTATTTATTTACGTTCACCATTTTGAAATTGAATTCTGTACTGATATCACGGATTATATCACTGTTTTAAATTAAAAAACCCACAGTATGACTCTTAAAGTTAATAAACCTCATACAGAGAAGAACAGCATTACAGCTTAGTGACAAACTTGATATAATTCATACTATTACATTAGTCACCCGGAAAGTTATTTCATCTACCCATGTCTATTGTGTCTGTAAATTGCGTGTGTTCTCTGGTCGATTTGCCTGCTTGCTGGACGAAAAAATCCCAATTTCTGGGGGGGGGGGGGAGAAACCGTGCTAGCTATACCCGAGACTGACTAACGGAGTGAAAAAACCCATTAAAGTTCCTCGCGTCATCGACGAGATTCGAACCCGAGCCTTTTCCACCCGGTGTGGGGAGGACAGTGACTATACCACTGTGGGGTAACCGCGCAGACTAAACTTGATATAATAAATAAATAGAACAGGGCGTAAGTAGGAGTGCATTAATATAACTAAATAAATAAGTAAATCTTTATTTGTCCTACCAAGATACTTAAGTGTTACATTCGTGAGAGACAAATTCCCTTCACGGCAGTATATGCCAGCCGACTGGGCTAGCCGGGTGGGTAAAGTGCCTGCCTGGGAACTCAAAGGTCGCGGGTTCGAATCCCGCCTCGGGCTTGGATCAAAGTACTGCAAAAACCTTGGGAGGTGCATTATGGCCACAGAAGCCGATGCGCCAACAACTACCAAAAAAAAAAAAAGTATATGCCAGGGGATTTACATATAATACAATATAAAGGAATAAAAACGTGTATTGATTAGATTTACATATACTGTAGTACAATATAAAGGAATATAACACCACCATTGAACGCACAGAACTGTTAGGCGACAGTAACCTTAGCGAACCACATCGCGGTTTGTTTCTTGTACTTCGGATCTTCTATTAGCCTTTCAAGGTCAATTCCCATTTGAGACAAGTTATCGATTGATTCCAACGCCTTAGCTGGTATGAACCTGTCGGTCATCTTCAGTTTATTGGCCTTCATCCTCAGGGATTTGGTGCCTCTTAAACCAGATGGCGGGATGTGCCACTCACAAAACTTCCAGGTGATGATATTAGTATGTATTAGTAATGGCCACATGTGCAAGGAAGCCTATGGCTTATGCTGCACCAGCCAAAAAATAATATTAAATAAATAATAAAATAAAATAACAAAATAATCATAAAATAAAAAAATACATAAAATAATACGATAGCTATGAATCAGAGCTGTAATGCCCAATACGTTCTACGTTGATATTAATATTTGTAAAATAAGAGTTTATCTCAATATAGTACGTAGAACACTTCGTATGATACTCTCCAGAAATTAAAACGAAAAACTTACATTAGAGTAAAAAATAATTAAAAACCAATTTAACACAATTAAAATCAATTTAACGCAATTAAAAAGAATCTAACGAAAATATTCGTTTACTCCTCTTATTATTTTACAAATAAAATAATAAGAATAAAAACAATTTAATAATAATATAAAGAATTTTAAAAAAATAAATTAAAATTAATAAGAGAAAAGGAAATTGACAACCTATGCATTTCCCTTCTCCCTTATGTAATTATCCAGCTGATCTTTGAATTTCCCCAGACTGTCTGCCTCTACTACCCATGTAGGTAACTTATTCTAGAAATTTATAACTCGTAATTTATTTTTTATAATTTATTTTATATATATATATATATATATATATATATATATATATATATATATTTTTTTTTTTTTTTTTTTTTTTTTTCAAATGAAAATTACGTGTTGACCTGTTTTATAAAGATAAGCATTTTGTTTTAGTGGGAATTTGGCTTGCGGTAATGCCAACCACCGCGCCCTGAGGACATCCTCTTTTTACATTTTTACATATTTCAGTGTATCCAGGTCTAACAACACTTCTATCATCGAAATACAGAGTACAAATTGTCAGAAACTCCTACTGCTCTAATACTAGAGAGGATCCCACCACAACATGTCGAATGTGCCATGAAAGTCCACAAAGATCTCCAGCACATACCTTCCATCATAGTAGATAGCGTCCTCTGTCGATTTTCCTTTCTTGTAACCAAATTGATTGCATGACGACATTTGGTTTTCACCATATTTAATCATCGTACGACTAATACATAGTCTCATAAGTTTTTGATATCACAGATAGTAAAGCTATAGGTTGGTAATCAATTTTAGGACTACTATCCTCCATGTGTGGGGGAAGGCACCCATCTTTATTTTTTTTTGGCTGGTGCAGCATAAGTTTCAGGCTTCCTTGCATCACATGTCTAATGATAATAATTAATCTCCAAACATCTATTAAACATTTGTATAAGCAAATCTGATGTTATTTGATACACTCTTTTAAGTATCTTCACCTCGATGAGATCAAGGCCATGTGATCGGCCATCAACAGCCTGCATTATGGCATCAGAAATCTCTTCCGAAGAGAAGAGAGGCTCACATATGTTGGAGAAATAGGCCTCTGAGGTTGGGAATATTCATAATAACTGCACAATCCTACACCAACCGTTATTAAATAAAATGAATAAATAGCGTTGTAAATAATAATGATACAAATAAATAGAACGATATAATTACACCGGATAAAACTGATAAAAAGGTAACTGTCTGTTCAATAAAATATGAAATTTTAAACTGCAATAAATAAATTACAATAAACAATGTAGATAAAACACAGGATGATTAAAGCACTATAGCATCCGCCTCCTTTTTTAACAATGAGGTTTATCATAGAGCACATCCTTAAATATCAGCAGGCTCACGGTTCTCAGCACGTGTTTCTACAGGAGCATGGGCAGTATTCTCCCCATGTGCGCTGGAACCGGAAATGGCTCGGGAGCCTCCCAGGCGGAATCGCCCATCCCGTCCAAGAACCACCGCCTCGAAGAGGGGATGAATGCGGATTCCCCTGTCTCTATTAATGGTATTGCTCTCAGAGGAGCAAATCCGCAAACTCTCGAGCCATTTGCGGTCCCAAAATCTATGTACCCGGTCGACGATAGGACTCCGTTAAGTGTGGAGGACATTTGTAGTGGGCTGGAGCTGTCTCTCAAGTGCCATGGTAGCATTCGATGTGATATCCGTGCATTCCTATTGACCATGGGGTGCAATGTGCACGTATGACTTTAGAGAAGGATGACTACCTAAGCAATAGGACTCCGTTAAGCGTGGAGGACATTTGTAGGGGGGTGGAGCTATGTCTCAAGTACTACCATGGTGTTTCAAACCACAATGTACAAACAGGTTCACGGCGCAGCAGTGAGTTCCCCTATTAGTGCTGTCATTGCAAATTTAGCTATGGAGGAGCTCGAAGCCAGGATTTTTGATGGGTCGGTTCTCCCCATGCGCGCATGGAAACGATACATCGACGATACGTTTACAATTATTCCGAGGGGGAGAGAGGATTAGGTGCTTGGTTTCCTCAATAGCTTCTCCCCTTATATTCAGTTTACCTCGGAGGTGGAAGTAGAGGGTACCCTCTTTCCTTGATGTGTTGGTACATAGGGAAGGCCCTATGGTGAAAACCAGTGTATATAGGAAACCGATGTGCTGGGACCAATATACACATTACAGTATGGCACAGACCAACCATCATAAGAACGGTGTTATTAGGGCATTGTTAGACAGGGCTGGATCCCATTGCAGCACCTCGAGGATAGAAAAGAAGAAATTAAACGTGTCACAGCGGATCTCAGAAAATGCGGCTACCCCCCAGAGGATAATAGATAAATATATCCGAGAAGCGGAGCACGGACGAAGAGAACCGTTTACACCAGTTGCCACCGCATACATTCCCTACTATCCGGGCGTAACTGAGCGTATAGCTCGGGTATTGCGCGATTGCCAGACACGCTGTCTGCAGCTGCCAGGGCGGAGGTTGCACACAGTTGTGTCACAGGTCAAGTACCCATACCAAGGGAATGTAGTGGATTGGATTGTTGTTGTTGTTAGGAGCATTAGCAACTAAGGCCATATTGCTCCGAGGATATGCGGTGGTCATTCCCTGACCTTTCCGCATCCTCCGTATTTGGTGGTCACGGGCTCGAACCCCGGTCTAATCAAGAAGCGTGTGCTACGCACTGCTGCTCCTTCCCACCTGGCTACGGAGGTCCCAAGGGAATATACAAGTGGGGTCGTGTATGAGTTAAGGTGTCCGGATTGTGGGGAATGTTATGTTGGTGAAACGAAACGTCAGTTTAAAGATCGTCTGGGGGAGCATATGAACGCGATACAGACCGCGGATTGTGGGAAATCTGCTGTGGCAGAACATTTTTGGGAGGAGACCAAAAAATCTCCCCAGACGAAGCTGTTATCGTCGACCGGGCACATAGATTTTGGGACCGCAAATAGCTCGAGAGCTTGCGGATTTGCTCCTCTGAGAGCAATACCATTAATAGAGACGGGAATCCGCTTCATCCCCTCTTCGAGGCGGTGGTTCTTGAACAGGATGAGCGGTTCCACCTGGCACGTTTCCGAGCCATTTCCGGTTCCAGTGAACATGGGGAGAATACTGCCCATGCTCCTGTAGAAACACGTGCTGAGAACCGTGCTGTACGATAAACCCCACTGTTGAAAAGGGAGGCGGATGCCTCTGAAAGATACGGTGTTTTAGCGCTTTTATCGGTTTTATTATCCTGTGTTTTATCTACATTGTTTATTGCAATTTATTCATTGCAGTTTAAAATTTCATATTTTATTGTACAGACAGTTACCTTTTTATCAGTTTTATCCAGTGTATTTATATCATTATTTATTTCATTTTTGTATCATTATTATTTTAATATAACACAATGCTATTTATTCATTTTATTTAATAACGGTTGGTGTAGGATTGTGCAGTTATTATGAATACAATAGGAAGCATTGCCTTCGACCATATTGCATTGCGCTGGACTTAGATCTTGACCCTCCATGCCCGGAAATAACTCATCCAGGACTATGTTCATAGACGCGCTCCAGCCAAGAGCATCTTTATTTCCAAATCTTAGTGTAAAATTAACGAAATGAAAAACATACTTTTCCGTAATTAATTTAAAAATTGAATTCCAGTGATCTCTTGACCCTTTTGATACATTTATAGCCGTAATATATTCTTTACGCAAGCTTTTATAACAGGACTTATATATACAACTCAATAATTGGAGTATCACCTACCCATCGGTAGTATTGGAATTATTTTTTCACAGTTCTTAAATTACGTCTGTTTTGCCGCAAATCTTCATTCCATCGCATCACTGGTCTTGATGTTATTTTCTTTTTCTTAATGCCGGAATTCGAAGCCATATACATAGCATTCTGCAACTTAATTACATATTCCTCTATAGTTAAATCATTCCAATTTACGTAATTAACAATAGCATTGAAGGTCAGATCAAAACAAGCCCAATTTGCCGTTCGTTGTTATTTGTTTTTTTTTAAGGAGCATTAGCAGTTAAGGCCATATTGCTCCGGGATATGCGGTGGTCATTCCTTGACCTTTCCGCATCCTCCGTATTTGGTGGTGACGGGCTCGAACCCCGGTCTAATCAAGTAGCGTGTGGTATGCACTGCTGCTCCTTTCCACCTGGCTACGGAGGCGCTTGCCGTTCGTATAGAAAAAATCTCTCTCTCTCTCTCTCTCTCTCTCTCTCTCTCTCTCTCTCTCTCTCTCTCTCTCTCTCTCTCTCTCTCTCTCTCTCTCTCTCTCTCTCTCTCTCTCTCTCTCTCTCTCTCTCTCTCTCTCTCTCTCTCTCTCTCTCTCTCTCTCTCTCTCCATCGAAGCATCAAACAAGATGCCATTATGGTCGCTTGTGGTGAATTGATACACAACTCTGCAATTACGTATATTATCCAATACGGACATAGTGCATACAGTAACATCAATAAAAGATTGTCCGTGTTGGAATATGCCCCTGAATAGTCACAATTACCATTCCAGAAGCAGACAGGAAGTCTTCAAGAATTTCTCTGTCATCAGGCTCCCTACGTCCCGAAATAATGGAGTTAGAGTTTGAGTCCATTGCAATTATAATATGACTTCCTTGAAAGAATCTCTAATTCTTTCCAAATAATTTACATATGGATTTATACTATCAGAGTACTGACAATATAGCGAGACCAGATACACTCTACCTATTGCGCCGATTAGCTCACACAAATTACATTTTCGTTAGATAGACTTACTATTTTGGTAATCACCAAATCTGGTTTTCTCACTACAATCGCAACTTTAGGATGATCTCCATCTGATAAAATCCTGTAACATTTTGGATATTCTCGTACATTTCCACCCACTTCATAAGGCTCCTGCAATAAACCAACATCAGTATTCCTATTCTCCATTTCATAATGCAGCAGCACCCTTCGCTCTATGTGCATTCAACTGAGCAAGACTTAAACTCAGCCATAAATTATTTTGTTCTTATATTGCTCTAACGCTCTCTTCTGTTCAGGACAATCCTTATTAACAGCTGTGTGATCACACAATCTGTTCCTATATATACAGTTACTGCATACTGGTCCATTTCCTTTATTACTGCAGTCCTTATATGCATGCCCAATCTCATCACAATGTCCGCATACAATATCCCTTTTACAGTACTTTGATACGTGTTATTACTGCAGTCCTTATATGCATGCCCAATCTCATCACAATGTCCGCATACAATATCCCTTTTACAGTACTTTGATACGTGTTATTACTGCAGTCCTTATATGCATGCCCAATCTCATCACAATGTCCGAATACAATATCCCTTTTACAGTACTTTGATACGTGTCCAAAATTCAAGCACTTGTAGCATTGAACTACTGAGAAGATGTCTTTATATTTGTAAGCCATCCGATTGTCATACAACTTTTCCCTCTTTTTAATTATACTCCAAAGCTTTGACCTGAACTCCAAAACCCAATTTGCTACATTATCAGTTTTAGTGTTATTAATTGATACAATTTCAATATTTTCATTAAATTCCTTTTTTGACACTACAAAATCTTTATAATTTTTTGTTCATACCCGTTCTAAGAACTCTTCTTTTTGTATACCCTTTTCAACGTCAAACACTACGATACGAGGATGCACAGTCCTTGAAATTACAACCTTCAAATTACTAGCTGCCTTGATCAATAATACCTTTGGTGTCTTCTTTATTTCTTTAGGAGTTTCTTGAATTAAAAGTTGGACCCCAATTCAGAGAACCAACTGCTATTTACAATATATACAAAATAAGGGTCAAGAGTCCTGGCTCACAGCTTTTCTGAATAAATTCACTAAAACCCTTCCAAAATCTATCAGAAGAAATTAAAACCATCCACGCCCAAGTACAACGGTCGTGGTCCCAGGCGCTAAAACTCAAGGGCACGGAAATAGGGTTAACAAATTTCATCTCTGCTCCAGTCAGTAAAGTGGCCCATTTAGCCAGCCGCCGGGGCAGACCCCCGACTGTCCCTTAGACTATGAGGAGGTAGGGCCAGCTAGTCTGGTTCTGGTGCAATAAACAAATCAACAGCAAGATAAATTAAAAAAGCAAAATCATCAATTTCACTAATCAATTTTATATCACTCAGATAACTTACTGTATAAAGCGCACCCCAAAATAGCCTCTGGGGCAAATGACAATGTAGTCGTAATTAGTGTGTTACTTGCGGGGGTGGCTAGTACGACAGATTTAGGACTTTTCAGGATAGATGTGCAAAAATTTGCTTTCAGCCAGATGGTATTTGATTGTTGGAACAGACTTCTATCTGGTTTTGTAGAAGTGGGTAGTTTGAATTAGAAAAGTTGGCCGTATTGTTCGTAGCCAAAGTTGCCAAAGACTCACCGAAGAGATAGAGGAACACAGTACAGGAACAGTTTCAAATCTGTATACTGTATTCTGAAGCCGGGCATCATTTTACACTAAACCGCTTTGACTGGCGACGTCATTATTCTGCGTGGATAGAAGATGCCATTCTTATTTTTTATTTTATTTTTATTTTTAACATATAATATACACAACAGGCACTCGCCCAGTTAAAGTGTATAATAGCAAAGGTTGTACAAAACATTAAAATAAATGGTAGACTAATATCTTTGTACAATGAAAGTTAATTCAAACGGGAAAAGTTCAATTCACAAAAATAAAAAAGATATTCATGACGTCAAGTCCAGCGCTATGTGAACTCGCAGAAAGCAGTTTGCTGCAGGAGACATCATCACACACACACACACACGAATTAATGAGGACATTTTTAGCCCAGAACTCATCCGTCAAACAGTCAACTTGCTCCAAATAGTTCTGTGAAATTGTTTCTTGTTCACAGCCATATCCAAGTCAAACTTGTTCATGAGTGCCAATGTTCTTTTGAAGAAGGAGTTCCTGGATATCTCTAATCTGGAGTTACCGATGTGGAATGTAGTCTTCTGTCTAGTAGCCACCACTGGAGCGTGAAGGTCAATATGACACAGAAGATCTGGCAGGTAGGTTGAACCAGCGAAGATGTGGTACAACAATTTGAGATCAAGAGCAGTTCGTCGAGTTTCCAAGTTTTGAAGCTTGAAGTAGGAACAGAGATTCCGGTAGAAGATTCTGTGGTAAAACATGGGTTACGTCTGGAAAGATAGTGGATAAATTTCATCTGGAGCGATTCTATTTGCTGTATCATGTATGCATAGTGTGGGTTCCATATAGGAGAAGCAAACTCCACTATAGGGAGTATAGTTGTCTTAAATAGGAGCACAGAGAACTGAGGATCTTGAAATCTGTACGTCTGCCGTTTAATGAAGCCAATTTGTTTTTTCGCTTGGTTTAATATATTCCTAACATGTTTATCAAACGCACATGTAGCGGTAAAAGTAACTCGCAGATCTTTAACTTCGTCAACTCTGGAAATCGGCATCTCCTTGATGTAATATTCATTAACTAAAGTCTTAGTTTTCCTCGTAGCTGCAAAGGAAATAGAGCTGCATTTCCTAGTGTTAACCTCCAAACCATTCAAAGCAACCCAATCAGCAAAAGAGTTGAGAGCAGCCTGAAGGTTAACAGCATCATCTTGACTGCTGATACGTGAATATAGTTTCGCATCATCGGCAAACATTAGTGTCTTGATACCACCTCTCTCAACAAATTGCGGTAGATCGTTGATAAAGATGGTGAATAAAAGAGGCCCAAGAGATGATCCCTGTGGTACTCCTCTCGATGGAAAAAATTCCCTTGAGACTTCCTGTCCGATGATCACCCTATGTTTTCGATATGAAATATAGCTCATCAACCAGGATAATAAAGGGTCAAGTATTCCATAGTGGCTTAGTTTTTGAGCAAGTTGATTATGCGGGACAGTGTCGAAAGCCTTAGTAAGGTCTGTGTAGATCACATCAACCTGTCCCCCGCGATCGACGGTGTCTAGAACCTGTTGCCAGATAGTGCTTTACTTGTCGAAACAGTTGAAGTTGATTTGTCTCCGTGGCGCAGCCAAAAAAAAGTCAGAGTTTGTAACAGGTCGAATCAAAGTTTTAATAAGGAAACTATGCTGACTTTCATCACCTATCAGAAGGCCTATCGAAAATGGCAGAGATCTAAATTTCCTTCAGACTTTAGCATCTGCCTCGGCACTGCATGATTTAACGTTATCATTAAACTCTGTCGACCTTATTAGACTTGATACGCCACCTACAAGAGTTGGACAAGCTCTCGACCTCATCTTCCACAGCTTACCAGTTGTAAAAACGCAGCCTTCTCAGTTTTCTTTTACGTCAGACCACCTACCCCTCACATGTACCATCGCTGTCACAGAGGGCTAAACAGCTCCATAAGCTCCCAAGCAGACGCATCACAGCATAAACTAACCTACTCCCTAAGATTTCTCAAGCCGCAGGTTATATCTCACCTGACTGCTTATGATTGGCTCAGCATAAAAAGTTTAAATATAGAAGAAGCAACTATTGAACTCTCACAACAGCTGAAATTTATTGCTACAGCTGGAGCATCAAAAGAACTCACAATATCTGTCCATACCAGAAACTGTTTCAATAAAGACATCAACGTGGCTTTCAAAAGAAAGCAAAAATCACACAGAAGGTGGCTGAAATCAAGAACCTTAGCCAACCAGTAAACACGCAAAAGGGACCGTGCTCACTTCCTCAGATTAAAAAAAGTCAGCCCACAAAAATCTTATCCTTTTGCGCATAAAACATCCTAGAAGGATCCTTGCACGACGAGACCACAAGTTTGATATGGACAAAGACCTCTTCAAAATGGGCTGAACAGGCCTTCAGAGAACAACAATCGGCAACCACCGGCCTTCTACCTGTTGTGGACCGTTGTCTCCCACAGGCCATGAAAGAAATCGCCATTACTAAGGAACCGTTAATTAATGTTATTAACACCTTACCAAATAAAGCTACTGTTGGGCCAGGGCCAAACGGCTTCCCCCTATTTGCGATTAAAATATCCTCGATTTATATTGTTGAACCCCTTTTACATATTTTCCAACGCATAGTGGAAACTGGGACTGTCCGTCTCTTTGGAGGACCTAATATGTCAAACCGGTTCCAAAAAATATACATCCCAATTTACCAACTAATTTCCGTCCTATATCCATCGGATGCTCTCTCCTGAAAACCTTTGAAAAGCTGTTACTCCCTACAATAATTAACCACTGCCTCCGTGACAGACCATTACATCTACAGTAACAAACCGTGACACGCTGTTTCGGATTCAACATACTATCAGTAAAAGATCTCAAATAGACATCATTTTCTTTGACATAAAATCAGCTTTCGACAATGTGTCAATTCAAACACTACTTCATTTATTAAAGAACTACTACAAGGCAACTGCCTCACTAATCTCCATCCTTCGCAACCTCCTTAACGATACTGATAATGTCCCATAGTCTCTACCAGACTATGACAGGGATATTCAGGGATATTCATGTGTTGTTGTGGCGGATCCCAGGGTTCCCCCCATAAGCCGCTATTGTACTTCTTGTGTTGAAGCTTATGCCATAATCGGCCATTTGTATGTAGTGTGTTGGACGTGTAAGTGTTATGATGTGTTCTGTTGTTATGTTATCGGCCGGTGCCTGGTAAGAAGCAGAATAGCAGGTAAGAAGCAGTAACACCTGGTCACTACGTCTCACCCCCCCCCATCCCCGCCACGTGGAGGCGGCCAGGATCAACTATCTCCTGCTGGGCAAGCCCAGGGCATAACACCTGAGAGTGCCCGAAAAAAGAATGAAGTGGAAAAGGAGGAATACAGAGGGAGAAGTTTGGGATCTGGGGAGGTAAATGGATAGAATAGAGGAGAATCAACAGAGGGACTCTCCAATAGTTAGAAGTGAGAAGAAGTAAAGCAAGAATAAAGTAGGAAGAAGTGGAGAAGTGGACTAACTTCTCTAACCATGGGAACCTATCCCATGGAAAATCCCATCCTAGGAACTAGGATCATCAAAACGTCTCTAACCCCTTGTAGACAGAACGTACGTCTTCAGTTGTTGAAGAAATAATTGATCTAACAAAAAACACAGTGAAAGCAAATTCCACGAATTCTGAAAAGCTCCACAGAAAGACACTATGTGCAATATGTACAATATCCTCTTCTTCAGGAACACAGCAGAATATACACTATGTACAGATACATAGTGTATATTCTGTTGTGTCCAATCATCCAATGTAATGCCAGGGTAAAGGCATAACCTGGCTCAATAAATAAAACGTTTCAGGGTTAACGCAAAAGTAATATACATGTCCAAATCCTAGATGAGATCGCATTAGGCAGGGTTCAAAATTATGATGTTTTAAAAAGTTCTTGCCTAAATACGAGCTCTAAGAGAGCCCAAAAAGTCTAAGATAATCATCCGAGACAGTTAATAACAGAATTACTAGGAATTGTCTCTAATATGAAATGTCAAAGTGGTATTCACTCACAAAGAAATATTAATTCTAAAACGCTAAAGGCCAAATAGTATCTCGATGAGTAGAGCAAAATTCCTTATACAGTAAATACCTATTCTGCTGAAAACAGTTCCACATCAAGAACAAGTCTATTTAGACTATGTATATAAAGTGCTTAGCATCATAATACACAGCCATTTCTGAATAAACAGAAAATTTTTAAGGTGGCATCGTTTTAGGTTGTATCTCATATTGTGAATACCTTCACAACGAGTTGCCATGATATTGCACTACTTCGAATAAGTAACGCTTCACCTAAGGAGAAGACTAGTGTTACTTATTCTCAGATAGGTACCACCACCCAGACAGCACTGTTTCAGGGCTATTTATGTATGTATGTGAATATCTACTCGAATATCCACTTGTCCCTATTAGACTTAGAAAAGCAAAAAAGGTAGAGGGAAAGTTATAGTAGGAGTGGAAGAGGAAAAGAAACAGTGTAGAAGAATGAAAGGGACAGTAACTCCTTCAACTCACACCACTCAAAAACTCATAAACTCCTCGAATAGGCAACGCTTCCCCAGTGGAGAAGGCTGTTGTTACCTATTCTTGGAAACTCCGGACATCATCAAGCTCCCCCTAGCAGCACTGTTTCAGGGCTATTTGATGTATGTATGTGAATATCTACTCGAATATCCACTTGTCCCTATTAGACTTAGTAAAGCAAAAAAGGTAGAGGGAAAGTTATAGTAGGAGTGGAAGAGGAAAAGAAACAGTGTAGAAGAATGAAAGGGACAGTAACTCCTTCAACTCACACCACTCAAAAACTCCTCGAATAGGCAACGCTTCCCCAGTGGAGAAGGCTGTTGTTACCTATTCTCGGAAACTCCGGACATCATCAAGCTCCCCCTAGCAGCACTGTTTCAGGGCTATTTGATGTATGTATGTGAATATCTACTCGAATATCCACTTGTCCCTAGTAGACTTAGAAAAGCAAAAAAGGTAGAGGGAAAGTGATAGTAGGAGTGGAAGAGGAAAAGAAACAGTGTAGAAGAATGAAAGGGACAGTAACTCCTTCAACTCACACCACTCAAAAACTCATAAACTCCTCGAATAGGCAACGCTTCCCCACTGTTTCTTTTCCTCTTCCACTCCTACTATAACTTTCCCTCTACCTTTTTTGCTTTTCTAAACAGTTATAATAGGGACAAGTGGATTCTCGGAAACTCCGGACATCATCAAGCTCCCCCTAGCAGCACTGTTTCAGGGCTACTCGGCCCTTCGTCAGTGAGTGGGTAGGTACCCAAGTGATGCAATGATGGCAAAAACAGTTATGAAGTATAACTCCACAATATGAGAGATGCCTGATGGTGTATGATGTATTTAGACTAAGGCGCATTTAGGGCTAGAGCCTCAAGCTGCGAACAAATTTAGACTATGTATATAAAGTGCTTAGCATCATAATACACAGCCATTTCTAAATAAACAGAAAATTTTTAAGGTGGCATCGTTTTAGGTTGTATCTCATATTGTGAATACCTTCACAACGAGTTGCCATGATATTGCACTACTTCGAATAAGTAACGCTTCACCTAAGGAGAAGACTAGTGTTACTTATTCTCAGATAGGTACCACCACCCAGACAGCACTGTTTCAGGGCTATTTGGCCCTTCGTCAGTGAGTGGGTAGGTACCCAAGTGATGCAATGATGGCAAAAACAGTTATGAAGTATAACTCCACAATATGAGAGATGCCTGATGGTGTATGATGTATTTAGACTAAGGCGCATTTAGGGCTAAAGCCTCAAGCTGCGAACAAATTTGTTCGCAGCTTGAGAATTGATTGCATCACTTGGGTACCTACCCACTCACTGACGATTTGATTGCATCACTTGGGTACCTACCCACTCACTGACGAAGGGCCAAATAGCCCTGAAACAGTGCTGCCTGGGTGGTGGTACCTATCTGAGAATAAGTAACACTAGTCTTCTCCTTAGGTGAAGCGTTACTTATTCGAAGTAGTGCAATATCATGGCAACTCGTTGTGAAGGTATTCACAATATGAGATACAACCTAAAACGATGCCACCTTAAAAATTTTCTGTTTATTCAGAAATGGCTGTGTATTATGATGCTAAGCACTTTATATACATAGTCTAAATTTGTTCGCAGCTTGAGGCTCTAGCCCTAAATGCGCCTTAGTCTAAATACATCATACACCATCAGGCATCTCTCATATTGTGGAGTTATACTTCATAACTGTTTTTGCCATCATTGCATCACTTGGGTACCTACCCACTCACTGACGAAGGGCCAAATAGCCCTGAAACAGTGCTGCTAGGGGGAGCTTGATGATGTCCGGAGTTTCCGAGAATAGGTAACAACAGCCTTCTCCACTGGGGAAGCGTTGCCTATTCGAGGAGTTTATGAGTTTTTGAGTGGTGTGAGTTGAAGGAGTTACTGTCCCTTTCATTCTTCTACACTGTTTCTTTTCCTCTTCCACTCCTACTATAACTTTCCCTCTACCTTTTTTGCTTTTCTAAGTCTAATAGGGACAAGTGGATATTCGAGTAGATATTCACATACATACATCAAATAGCCCTGAAACAGTGCTGCTAGGGGGAGCTTGATGATGTCCGGAGTTTCCGAGAATAGGTAACAACAGCCTTCTCCACTGGGGAAGCGTTGCCTATTCGAGGAGTTTATGAGTTTTTGAGTGGTGTGAGTTGAAGGAGTTACTGTCCCTTTCATTCTTCTACACTGTTTCTTTTCCTCTTCCACTCCTACTATAACTTTCCCTCTACCTTTTTTGCTTTTCTATGTCTAATAGGGACAAGTGGATATTCGAGTAGATATTCACATACATACATAAATAGCCCTGAAACAGTGCTGTCTGGGTGGTGGTACCTATCTGAGAATAAGTAACACTAGTCTTCTCCTTAGGTGAAGCGTTACTTATTCGAAGTAGTGCAATATCATGGCAACTCGTTGTGAAGGTATTCACAATATGAGATACAACCTAAAACGATGCCACCTTAAAAATTTTCTGTTTATTCAGAAATGGCTGTGTATTATGATGCTAAGCACTTTATATACATAGTCTAAATTTGTTCGCAGCTTGAGGCTCTAGCCCTAAATGCGCCTTAGAACAAGTCTATTATAAGATCCAGGAAAGTGTAGCACTTAATGATACTAATCCGTTGCAACTAGAGAATCCAATCAAAAATGAGAGATATTTCTTTCCTAATCCAATAAAGGATCCAAGAAATCACAGGAACAGTAAAACTAGAACCTAATTTAACAGTTTTAAATGCACGAGAAGCAAACACATTCAAAGCATTAAAAGCTGTCTGAGATTCAACCAGAATTTTATTGTTGCTGGAGTCCAAGTTAGGACCTACACTAAGTAGGTCACGTCGAAGATCGTTATAATAATGACATTGATGAAGAATATAGTTAACAGTTTCTTCCTGGCTACACAAACAAGATGTTGTTGGTGAAAGTCCCAGTTTGTGAAGTTTAGTATTTATACTTCCGTGGCCAGTTAATATAAACCTACCATATAAGCCCGGCGAAAACCACTTTAAGTCCTCCTTTTTAATTTCCCTTGCTACAGGCAGAAAGTCCCTTCCCTTGTGACTGCACCAATATCAGATGAAGACCACTCCTGCTGCCATTTTTCAATAAAAATTTGCCTTAATCTTGTCTTCTCAGTCTTAATGGGAGCACTTAGATCTAATTGGATGTCATCATAGTGTCATCATTGGATGTCAATGGTATTTTCTTCATAAGGTGATACTTAAGGTAGCGGTACTGAACTTCAAAATGGACAGGTAGTTTCCCAAGCAAAACCTGAAGAGCCATGGTGCAGGTAGTTCGACAAGCTCTTGACATGGTCAAGAGCTTGTCGAACTACCTCCACCAGACTATGACAACAGTAAGAAGAGGTGTACCACGCTCTTTGCGCTAATCTTACAACCATTTCTAGCGAGGTTTACAAATTTAATTTCAGCTCTTACGCTAATGACTTGAAGTTGTTCGTCGTCTCTAATGACATTAAAAGCGTTCAAGAAATAAATCAAAACACTGCATATAACACAAATTAATCAACTTGTTGACTACTTAGATATGGCAGGGCTTCAACTAAATCAGAAAAAATTATCCCAAATATCTATAACCAAGAAGTGGAATAAAAATGATATCGAAACTTTAATAAATGGCAATAAGGTCCCAATACACTGCACACCTGAGTTTCTCGTCCAATGACAGAACAGACTTTGGTCTCACCTGGGACGAAAACCTTACTTTCCAGGACCATTTCATATATATAAAAAGGAAAAAATATGCAGCCTTCATGGCGATCCGGCAGGAGCTTGTTGATTGCCAAAATACGTCCCTAATATGCAAATTCATTGAAAGGTGTCTCACTCCCATCACTTCATACGCGTCTGAGTTATGGTCTTCAGCCCCATCAAGTATTGTAAAGAAATACCTTGCAATTGAATATTGGGTTCTGAGGTGGTTGAACAAGATCCATGGGAATCCGTTCACCCTCTCTAGATCTATTCTACATGAACATGACACCGTGGAAGATCAAAATTCTGGAAAAGAACCTCATCACTCTTGCCAAACTGTTAACCAATAGGATTGATTTTCCCAACGTGCAAGAAATAATCTTAGCTTCAAGTACCCACCCAAGAGAACGGTGTAGGTCGACTCTTACCAACTTTGTCCACCTTAGAGATATGTTCCCTGTATACATTATGGAACATTTCAACAATCTGCAAATTAACCCCAACGAACTATTGGATGACAAGAAATACAGGAAGAATATCCTGGAAGACTTGCATTGAAGCACCGACCTCCAGTGAATCTCAACAAACACGATTAAGTCATTCCCTCTACCACTCCATCAGATGCCATCGACAGACGCATAAAATTCTCTGAAGTTCAAGACTTTGGCTGTCATTTAATAGATTGAATTTATGTAAACTTAATTAATTCTATGTATATATGTAAATGTAAGTTTTCTCCCTCTTGTAAATATGTATGCATATGCAGTTACAACTCCAGGCAAGCGCATTATCAAATGTTATCTATTGTCCTTTTAATGTATGTATGTATTTGTCAATTATAATTCTATGTACACCTTTCTAGCCAACCAGCTGTACATGGGGTGAAATCAAGCTTAATAAACTGAATAATAATAATAATAAGAAAGAAAGAGTATATTTCTTAAAAAAGAAAAGGCAAGTCCACAACCAATTCATTCTACATTGGTTGAAGAGGTCTAGTAGGGTTTTTTTCATCACTCTGTCATTGACCAAAAGCTAGTCCAGGAACGGGCACAATGCAGATTTCAGCAGACAGCTTACCCGATACAAAATCTTCTCTTTCACAGGAAGAATGGGTATCTAGGCCGCAGATGGATAATATCGAAATATCTAAAAAAAAGCCTTACTGATGTCATAAAAAAAGCTCCTCTGTGTTTTATTCCAACTTTTCATAATAAAAATATGCAGCACATACGTAGTAGACCTCCTTCACAACTTAAAACAAATTCTACAATCTTGAATCGTCCCAACAATTTGAAGATCATACCACGCCAAGCCTATTCCAAAGATTAAGAAGCCAAAATCTCCTAAAGATCTGCGACCAATCTCCATCAGCTGTTCTCCACTCAGATTATTTTAAAAAGTAATTCAGCCAACAATTTCCCAGCGCTGTTTTGCACACATGCCCGAGTAGCTACATACCATCATACTCAACACCTATTAATCTTCTAGATACCCTCTTCATAGTACAACAGACCCTCAACAGCAGATCCTAGATTGATATTATCTTCCTGGACATTAAATCTGCATACCTACCAGCTCTTTTTACCATACTCAAACACTACTTCAGCTTTTCAAATACCATACTACAAATTTTGAAGTCAATCTTCCTTTGAAGACATCTGCTTGTTTCTCACAACTTCCAGGTAACCCTCGATGTTACAAGAGGCATCCCTCAGAAGAGCATGCTTTATGCAGCAATTTTGAAGCCTTTCTTTGCATATAACTCAAATTTTGTTTCCTATGCCTATTTGGTTATCTATGTAAATTAAAATAATCTTCATCAGAACCATAATATAAACCTTCACGCTTCTAGGCAGATATTGAGATTAGAAAAACGTCTTGAAACAACTGGTTTGCATCTGAACTCTTCGAAATCAGCTCAAATACCGATTACCAAAAAAAATTAAAAACGATATCCAAATCTTTGTAAGTGGTGAACACAGACCTATGATGAAAGGCTCACTTTGGCAGGATGAAAAAGACGTACGCAGAGTCGAACACTATGGGCGGTACGACAGGAGCTCGTGTGCGTGCTTATTCCAGCGCTGATTTGCCAGTACTTCCTGAAGTGCCTTACTCCTATATCGCTCTACGCGTTTGAAATTTAGTCCTCTGCTCCCTCCTGTCTCCTACCTAAGCAAGCACCTCGGATTGGAACATTGGTTCAAAGATGAATGAACAGGGTGGTGGACAACTCTCTTACTGTTTCCAGATATATCCTCCAAGCAAATCTGGGCATCACTCTCTAGAGACATCTTTATGACTACAAGAATTGCTTTGACTTTAGCATGGCTTATAACGGGGCGAATAGATGCACTGACTGCATCTCTAATCTCTGAACGAAAGACGGCAAGAAGAGATCACCCCGACTCTTGCCTTCCGCTGCGGCTAACTCTGACAAATCTTAATTCTCTGAGGGATATGTTTCCTGCCAATAGCCTTGAGATCTTGAACTAACTAAGGCATCCATCCGGATAAATTCTGCGAAAATAAGCTCTACAGAAAGAAAACCCTAGAGAACTGCTAACTTTGTATATTACTTCAACCCTTTTGTATATAAATAAAATGCTGTGTATATTCCGCGTCGAGCCTGCATGTACTCTTCTTGTAATCCAGTGTACATGTGGTACCTCAGTTTGTAAATAACACATCTGGCACAGCCATCCCGGAGTGGGCCGCATTTTTGTGGATAAATAAACCGATAATAATAATATTATTATTCTCTCTCTCTCTACATTGACAACCACGTTCCAGAGCACTGTATGAACAGGAGTTTTTACGAGCAAGCTTTCGCTCAAACTTTCATCACAAAAGTTAATGGCAGCGACGGGTATTTGAAAATTACGGGTGTAATGGTTGAAAGAACTAGTCTCTGGAACAGTGGGAAAGGATCCTTTGGGGCAGATTTCGTTATATATATATGTATATACTGTTGATCAGATGGAAGAACATGACCGTTGCGCCTATCGGAGAACGTCGAGTAGGACTTCACTCTCTCAACTGAATTGGAATTCTCAACTGAATTCCAATTTGTTACGGTGGTAGTGGTCTCGTTCAGTAGCGCACTACAAATTTTGTTTGGGTGAAGGTTTAGTAATTTCGACATTAATAATCTTTACAAGCATCAACAAACAAAACTCTTTGGGGGAGCTTTCTTCTTCGTCACCCTTGTAGGTGTGCCTGTTGTTTTGTGGATCTTCTTTTTTACTCATTGTATTGTGGTATTGGATCAATGGTTTTTGTGGTCGGTGCCACGTAAAATGGGCGATATAGTGACATCTTCGGCAACGCTGTTTTCCCGACATTAATGCAGTTTTATAGCACAAGACCTTTTTTTAAGCCTAGAAAATTCCTCCTGTTACTAAAGTGGGCGCTCGCTCGCGCGTGTGTGTGTTAGTCAGAGAGAGAGAGAGAGAGAGAGAGAGAGAGAGAGAGAGAGAGAGAGAGAGAGAATATTTCTGTCGATACGTTATAAATTAACGGAAAGTGTTTCACAAAGACAACTTGCAGTGTAACAAATCAAAGGAAGCCCGATCTTTAAACTGTTGTTTGTATTCCAATACTTTTGGTAATACAGTGTACATAATATATAGTCCTGTATAATGCAGTAGATTCCTGTTATTTGGGCCACCGGTTAATCGGGGCAGCCGTTTATTTGCGGCAAATCTTAAAAAACAGAACCCAATCGAATTTCTTCGATTGGGTTCCGTTTCCGGTGCTGCGGTCTCCTGCAGTACTGGAGATTACCCTACGATTGTCTTCGACTGTATACCACCCACGTGGTTCGGTCGGATTTCTGGATGAATAAAAACAATTAGCAGCCACCTGTTTATTGGGCTTTTCTGTTAGTGCAATCTATCATAAACGGATAGTAAACTCGATCTTATTGAATTTGCGATAATACCAACAGCTGGAATTCTGTGGGTTATTATGGTGAAATGTGTTTACACTTCCATAAAATCTTCAATCATATAAAAAAATTAATTTTCAGAATCTTCTCTTCATTCCTATTTTTAAAGTTTCGTTAAAATTCCCAGGTGGTAAATGACTTTCATCAACCGGTGAAATACCACCACTTTGCTTATTGGAGGCTTGAAGTGGTGAAACCCATGTTTAGTCTCTAGAGCAAAGTTTCCGGCATCCTCCTACCCCCATACTTCTCCTTCAACCCATGCATGGTACTAAGTACTATAGGTTTTGATACCTTTCGTGTTTGGGGTTTTCATAAAAAAAAAAAAAAACTTGTTACTCCGTTCTCACTTGCGCGTATTGTGTTACTTGCAATTTGTGTGTGCCCTGTTCTTTGTTATTGATTGCTTCTCTTTTTACTGTTTTAAATTTTAAACCCCACCCACAAATGTCAGTAAACAGAAATGTCAACTAGTTAGTATGTACATATTACAGTACGTAATAATCATTCCGATTATCATGTATCATTTAATTTTTTAATTGGTAAAGGTAATAAAGGGTAAATTTGTGCTTAATATATCTTTGCTTTTATAACTTGTGGATAATATTCCTCCTATTTTCGCTAATTAGAATCGCTGTTTAATAGAATTAAAATTCAATTCACTAACTTGATCACAATGACCGGCGCTTACTACACATCGTATAGTGAACGGTACTTTACTATGGTTAGGCCATCGTAACGTGATTTGATTGTAAACCAAATGTGAACCAATTGTAACGCGGGGGTCCATTTTATTTTTAACTATTTACATGAAACTTCGGATAATTGGGGCAGCCATTTAATCGGGCCAAAATGTACTAGTCCCGATGTGTCCCAAATAACCGGAATCGACTGTATATGTAATGTATACTTGGGCTTTAAGCATAAATCTTTCTTTTGATTTTATAGCTTTACGATTTTCACATAGTTCTGGTTATATACAGCAATATAACATGCACGCTCACACGTATATACATATACGTGTATATATAAGTATATTGGCTATATACCTCACACAGTTATGAATCGTTTTTTCTTACTAAGACAAAAAAAAAAAAAAAAAAAAATACAGAAAAGGAGAGAAATGGTCCCACTGTTAGTTACTGTAATATGTGTGAAATTTCCGACTACCTTCTATTTAGTTGAGCACTATTTTCAGCTGCCATTCTGTTTTATATCAAGAACTTTACCTGCATCATACTCCTCTGAATTTCCAGATATAGAGGACCGTGATTAGTTAGATAGTTCTCCTTCAATTTATCCTCAAACTTATGGAAAGGCTTATAGCGGCAAGTTAGACTGCCCTCTAGCCGCCCTCAACTCAAGAGTCAAGGTTATCAAGGCGCTTCAGAATTTCTTTCGCCTTAAGCGACTTCTGATTATCTGCACATTCATAGTCCTAAACAACTTTCCCATGCGGGATAGCCTGTTCTTAGACTGAAGGAGTGGCTACTCACTCGGCAAAGACGTTAAGGATCGTGCCTTTTCTGGCCCAGCTTCTCCTAGATTCCAGTGCTCGAGGGGGTAAAAAATACTATCTGGATATCAGAAGTCGACAGTTATTATTAGGCCTCAGACCATCTGGCTGATGATGAACGAACTTGCTGCGTGAGACCTCTGTTTCTTCTAATTCGAGCTTAGGCGTTGGCACTATACGGATGTGGCAAGGATGTATTTCTTTTTTATTTACTCGTGAAATTGCCATAAGTATTTCTGTTACCGTCATCTGCTGTGGGGTCATTCAGAGTAATTTAATCGGTACATTATCGATGAAGTCCGAGGAGATATTCATCTCTCTCTCTCTCTCTCACACACACACACACACACACACACACACACACACACACACACACACACACACACACACACACACACACACACACACACACACACACACACACACAAATCTCTCTTTCTCAATTCAACTGCATTTACCTTCCCCAAAGTTCTGCGGAAGCGCTAGTATTGTGCACCTGGAGGGGAAATCAAGGTCAGTCAATTCTCTCCTTCTGAATTAACAAATTTCGCTTGCATTATTATACGATAGAACGTTCCAAATTCGGCAGTCCATTATCAGAACCACCCATTTCTCGACTATGTTTAGGAAAATGGGTGAATTCGGCAAATAACCCGAGAATCGAGAAATTTAGTTCTTATGGTGGCCATTTGTTCACATTGGCTGATGATAAGCTTGCTTTCTTGCATTATTTGCTACTGCTCCTATTTGCCACAGTAGTGTGTTAGACTTGCTTGTGTAGGATCAAAAATCGCTTCAGAACCTATGGTTTTACTGCGCTCCACGTACATCGCGTAAGGCTGGTGGCTGTTCTAATAGCTATTCGTGAACAGGTTTAGTAGCGCATGGATAAAAAGCGTTGGATAACTCGGTTTATGAGTTTCACGATTCCTACATAAAGCATTAATTAGTGAATTTTTAAAACTTTAACGTTGTCGTTTGTAAATAACACTGATATAGCATCTTTCATCCATTTTCTTATGTGCTGCCTACATGAAACTGCCTAAAGAGGTAGTTTCATGTAGGCAGCACATAAACTGCCTTTATAGAGAGAGAGAGAGAGAGAGAGAGATAATCTTTAATGCCCTTCACGGCCAAAAAGCCAGGGGTTTACATTTGTACAACTTCCCGAAACTTCCGGGAAAATAGAACAATTAATTTACAAAAACAGGTAATTTTACAAAAGAAAACATATTTTATACAAAGGAGAGAACTCCTTACGAGAGTTAGGTCTGATTGAGCTGACTTAACATCGAGATAAGAGCACCAGCTCAATCAGACAGGAACAGATGCAAGGTACACATGTCAATGCAGATTAGTCCTACTAGACATAATTTTTTTCCTGTAAGTCCGGTCAATAGCGAATTTGTTCAGGTCGGCGTCAAGTGCCTGGGTTTGCTTGAACATCTGCTGAGGAAGGAACCTGTCCGAGAGATGGAGTCGCGCTGAATGCGAGTAGAGCTCGGGATTGGCCCTAAGGGCAGCAGGGGGGATCCTCCAGCCACAGGTATCCCAGAATGAAGGTGTTGCGATTATGCCTGTTATCATCTTGACTGTTGCTAGGAGGCGTTGGTCTTCGACTAAGGTGGGAAGCCGTGGAATCCCGAGAGAGTTGGCAAGCTGCGTGGTGTGAATCAGAGCTGGAAGGTTGTGCTTCCTGTTGGCCCACTTTAGGAGCCAGAATTCTGTGGCAAAGAGTGGTTTCTTTATTGATGGTGCCGCTGACGCCCAAATTTCAGCAGCATAGAGTAAAGGTGGAAAGATGATTGCTCTTATGTACCTCACGGTTGTCTTTTTATCTCTGATATGAAGGAGATGCTGTTTTGCTATCCACCGGAGTCTTGAAGCACGTGTGAGGAGCATGTCTATGTGGGCGTTGAATCGAAGTTTGGAGTCGAATACAACGCCCAGATCACGATGGCTGGATGCAATTGGGATGAGGATGTTGCCGACCGAAGGCTGGAGAGAAGAAGGAGTTTGCTTCAATGAATACACCATGAATTCGGACTTAGCAGGATTGATCTTGAGCCCGAACTGGCAGAGGTAAGATGTGACTGCAGTGAGAGTGTTGTTAATTTCCGTTTTTACCAGATCAAGGTCTTGACCAGGGATGATGGGAGTCAGTATCTTGATATCATCTGCATAGCTCAGTAGACATCGAGAATGTGCAACCAGTGGGAAGATAATAGATGAGAACAGAAGGCCGGAAAGGACCCCTCCTTGTGGGACTCCTGCGGTGACGGATCTAGTAAGGGTGCGATCTCCTGTATGAAGCTTTATAACTCTGTTATTCAGAAGAGAGGAGAGAAAGCATAATATGTTCCCTGTGATCTGGAAGTGGCATTCCAGGAGAGTGAGTAGTTGGTTTACTTGGACGGCATCAAATGCAGCCTCAATGTCTAAGTAAGTCACAGCTAGTTCGTGCCTTTTCTCGAATGCTGACAAGATAGTATTCGTTGTGGCTAGCAGATTTGTGATCGTTGATCTGTTTGGAAGGGAGTAGTGAATTTGGGCTGGATTACTGGGCATGATCTGCTTGGTGAGGATCGGGAGTAAGGTCTTCTCCAGGAGCTTCAGCAGGCTGGAGGAGTTGGAGATGGGTCGGAAATGTTTAGGTTTCGATGGCGACTGAACTTTGGCTAAAGGTTTGATAAGATAGTTTTCCCATTGCTGTGGGAAAATCTGGTTCGAGAGTAACTGGTTGAAAATAATTAAAAGTGGCTGAATAATGTACGGACTTAGGCATTTGAGCATGAATTGGGGAACTCCATCATCACCAGCGGTTGACGAGGCAGGTAGAGAATTGATGGCGACGATCAGCTGTTGTTTTGTGATCTGAATGGTGCTCAACACTTCTTGCTGGGTGGGCTCTGTTAGTAGAGCCAGATCTGAGTTTTTGATAGGATTACGATTAAATCTTGTGACGAAATCGAGCCACAATTCAGGATCAAATTGCAGAGGAAAATGAAGGTTCACTTTCTTGTATGGAATTTTTCCTTTAGCCAGATCTCGGTTAACATATAATTTGATTGCCTCAGATTTCATGCGATTAAATTGAGCCCGTGCCCTAGAATAAACGATGCGATCATTGACATTTTGCGACTGTTTCCATGTGCGATGGAGCTGTTGCTTCAGCTGGAAACTCATTTTGAGTTCTGAATTCCACCAAAGTCTTGTATATGGACTGATTGTGATTTTTTTAGAGGCGGCATATTTGGCAACCGTGTTGATCCAGTTTGTGAGAATGTTCACAGCTATTTCTGGGTCACAAGTCTCTAAGGCCACCCAGGGAATGAGAGAGGCGGCTCTGATGCACTTATCTACGTCAAGTAAGTTGGGGCTAGTGATGTCAACCTTTTTTGTTGTCCTTCTGGTTTCTAATTTGGGGGCTGGCAGATATGCAGTCACATGTATTGGGACATGATCAGAGTCGAATGACGTTTCTGCAATGTAATCAAGGGTGCAAGGGATAGAGGCTAGAACTAGATCTAAGAGGTTATTCCCCCTGGTTGGAGCTTCATTAATAAGTTGTAGATCAGCACATCTCAAGTGTGCCAGAAGATCCTTTTTCATATTAGATAGCTGAGGAGGTAAATTGAAATCACCACAAACTACGTGAGAGGCTGTGGGATGCAGCTGATTGATTATCCAGTTGGAAACTTCAAGGATGATTTGCGGGGAAGGCGTTGGAGGTATGTACACCACACAGAGGTCAAACGTCACGAAGTTGTATCTTAACGTAACGAGGATTGCTTCATAGTTAGGGGAGTTACTGGATTTATTATCCAATAGCTTGAAAGTGGATTTCTTGTAAAATATTGCGACGCCTCCACCCTTGCGTGCAATCCGAGATGTGAATACGACCCCATAATCAGCTGGGGCAGCTGCTGCTAGGAATTCTTCATCGTCATTGAGCCAGGTTTCGGTGATGGCGAGCAGGTCAAAATATCCGGGGAGCAGAATTTGCTCCATAGTGTCAAGCTTGTTCCTAAGACTACGCACATTCTGATAAAATATGGTGCAGGCAGGTACTGTAGGTACTTTGATATGGACAGGTGGTCTCTGACATCGCACGACTCGATTCAGCGGGGTGTGTCTAGGACTGATGAGCACAGGGATCGGCATATTGGTGTTCCGTGTCTGTGGTTCTAGTTGCGGTAACGAGATCTGGGATTGCTATGAATCAGGGTACCATTGGTGGGAGTCCTTTCCATTACTTCTATATCGCTGCCCTTTATGCCCGAGATATGGCATAACAAGAGCTCCAGCAGGCCAGATTTCAGGATTGAAGAGTGCTTCAAAATCTGCATCAGCCACATCGATCTTAAAGGAGGCGTAGGTGGGATATTTTGTGGATAGCTTGGTGACTCTACCATTCATTTTGAAAGCAGCAAGAAGGTGTTCCACATCATCAGCTGTGGTAGCAGGGGAGAGCCTACTAATGAAGACATCTACTGTGGTAAAGGTTATATTGATTAAATGCGCTTGACACCTGGATCAGGGCCGATCCTAGAGTTCTGGAAGTTCATGTGAAAGAATTAATGTTAAAGACACCACAACTTCCTTACTGGAACTAAGGGGTCCTCTCTGTTTGGATTTTGCCCCTTTTCAATGTGGGGCCTGAATGCCTTGATCATCATTCTCAAGGATCCATCCTGACTGAAAGGCCGGTGAAGGGAGAGAAACTTTTCGCTTTTTCTCTTCCAAAATAATGCACATGTAGCGTATTCTGAAAGGTGTATTTTGGAAAAGAAATCGAGAGGAAATAAGAATGAAGTTGAATTTCTTTTCAGAAAACACCCAGTGTTCACACACACACACACACACACACACACACACACTACTCGCTTACGTTTTTTTGTCATTTCAATAGGTTTACTAAATAAAGATTATTAAAATATGAAACAAGAGGTTAAAGTATAATGTAATATATAGTGAGTTGTAAACAAAGACTGAGTGATACATGGTGCCAATATCATAATGCATTACGGCGTAGTGAGGTTAAGTGACGGTCAACAGAGACTGATGATAAATGGGGTGACGGACAATCGAAGTTCTACTGTAAATGTAAAAATAATTCTTGACTACATGTCTAAGAGTATGAAAAGGTTGTTTATGCATGGGTAATGCACTTACTTCATTTCTACTACCCAGGTAGTATGCATGCATCGTTTATTTATATCTCATATTGTGAATACCTTCATAACGAGTTGCCGAGGTATTGCACTGCAATGAATAAGTAACGCTTCACCAGTGGAGAAGACTAATGTTATTTATTCTCGGCAGATACCACTACCCAGACGGCACCGTTTCGAAGCGTGTTGGTTTACTCATCTGTGGGTGGGCAGGTACCCTCTTGTCACAATATACTTCATAACCGACAACCCAGTTATGAAGTATAACTGCACAATATGAGAGCTGTTCCACGCACACTATCAAGCATCTCTCATATTGTGGAGTTACTTTATAAAAGTTACAGCTGTCAGTTACAGGCTCAGCAAAAACGATAAGTGTTTGCCTTTTATTTACATGATTGTTATTTTATATTGTACTTAATACGTAGTCATATAGTTATAGTTACTCTGGTTATTTTTTATTTTTAATTTAGATAAAGGGTTTTTGTGGATTTTACTTACGATAGGTAAAACCGTTATTTCGTTCCATTTTTGTAGCCATTGTTTTTGGATATAGTGGTAGGGAATTCAAATTTTTTAATTGAGGTAGCTAGGTAGCTCTAACGCATAATTATATAGTAATACGCTTCACTGTTTCTATTTAATAGTTTCTATTCAAATCCTATTGACATTTAATTTATTGATTTTATTAATTTAAACTACCATGCCCCAGACTAGAGCAGCAAAGCAACGGGCACAAAGTGGCAGGAGTGCTGTGACTCGGGGGAGAACTGAGGGGTGGCAATTCTCCAACGCATCACAGCCTAAAAAAATGTGCAACTTGTGAAATGTTTGCCGAACTCTCTGGAACGGAACATGATATTGCCATGGGGGATGTCTTTGTGTGTGCGCGATGTAAGGAGTGTAAGGAAATCAGGCGACAACTCAGCGTTGTTATGGGCCTATATGAGAGTTTGAAGGACAGGGTGGATGCCCTCGAAAGATCTAAATTGAGGGGCCCATCAGGCTCTCAGCTGCCCACATCAACGCCAGAGCTTGCACTTGGTCATCACGCAACAGAGCGGCAACCCCTAAGGCAGAATGCGCTGGTCCCACAGGAACTAGTAGTTGTTGGTGATTCTATTGTCAGGGAAACGGAGAACATCCTTTGTAAAAAGGATAGGTGGAACAGGACCAGGGTATGTCTGCCAGGGGCAAAGGTTGATGACGTTGTAGAGCGGATATCATCTTTCAAGGGCACAAAAGGTGATATAGTTGTACACGTTGGCACTAATGATATTAAGAGTAGGAGACCGGCGGAATTACTCAACAAGTACAGGTCACTGTTGAAAAAAAGCCCTGAAATAGGGTTGAATTTGAAAGTGTCTGCAATTCTGCCCAGACACGATAGGAGGGAGTACATGATGAGAGCCTTGTCGATCAATTCGGCCCTGGAAAGATTGTGCAAGGCTCAAGGGGTAAAATTTTTTTCAGCCTGGACTGTACTTGTTAACAGGAGAGATTGCTTCTACAGGGATGGGATACACTTAAATAGAAAGGGTGCAAGAATATTTGCTGATGCTATCGAGGAAGTGTTAGGTGGGTCGGAAAACTGCTAGTTTGGGGGGATACAAAGACTAATAGTTTAACAGTAACCGCAGGCAGAGGTGAAGGTGATTCTTGCACAACTTCTATTAGAATAAGAAGCGACCTGGAGCGAGGGGTGTTGGGGGTTTCAGGGACGGATGGCAGTCATCATGGAATAGTTGGGTATATGGGATGTGTTAGGGTAACAAGGAATAGGCATAGGAGCATGTATGCTTGCATGTATACCAATGCTAGAAGTATAGTAAATAAATTTGATGAATTTGAAGTGTTGGTCAAGACATCAAAGGCGGATATTGTTGGGATAGCAGAGACGTGGTGTCACAAAGATTTAAGGAATGCAGAACTGGAATTTGGGGAGTACCATGTGTACAGAAAGGATAGACAGGACAGAAAGGGAGGGGGTGTTATGCTGTTAATTAAGAAAAACATAAAATCAAAGGAAGTGCGCCCAGTTAATATAGATGAACAGTGCTCTGTTGAGTCAGTTTGGTGCGAGATAAGCACTGCGAAAGGAAAAATAAGAGTAGGAGTGTGTTATAGGCCTAATGACTTGAATGAGTACAATGAACAATTGTACAGAGAAATAGAGTGGGCCAGTAAATCAGAATGTCTTATAATGGGGGATTTTAACTTCCCAGATATTGACTGGAACTTGTGGGTTGGTCACTCACACACTAGTCAGACTTTTGTGGATTTATTGGATGATTGTTTTCTGCAGCAGCATGTTAGAGAGGCAACCAGAGAAAGTAACACTCTTGATCTGGTTATCAGCAGTGATCATTCGTGTATTAAGAATTTGCAGATAAAGGAACCACTAGGTGGCAGTGATCACAGTGTGCTGAAGTGGGATTTACTCAAAGAGATAACTACCGTCAGGGGTAAAGGAAAGGGTTTTTGCTTCCGTAAAGGGGAGTACAGTGGTCTCAGACAGTTTTTAAATTCTGTACAGTGGGATCAACTGACGATGTTACAAACAGTAAATTCTAAGTGGGAAGCATTCGAAGAATTAATCGTGGAAGCTACTAGACTTTATATACCGATTAAGAAATATCGTTCAAGGTTTAGGCCTAAATGGTTATCAAATGAACTAATGAGACTCGTGACAGAGAAGAAAAATGCATGGGATGCATATAAATTATCAGGTGACGCAGAAGCCTGTGGCAGATATAAGCTAGCCTGTAATCAGGTCACAAAGGAGGTTCGGCAGGCGAAGGCGGATTACGAGAAATCTTTGGCAAAAGATGCTAAGAAACACAGCAAGGATTTCTTTACTTATATAAACTCTAAAAGGAAGGAGATGAATCTGATTGGTCCACTTGACATCGATGGTTCGACTGTTGATGATCCTGCTCAGATAGCAAACAAACTGAATGAGTATTTTGCATCTACATTCACACGTGAGGAATTATTACAATTTGAAAATGGAAGAAGGTTATCAAATTGTAGCAGTGTGCTTAATGATTTTGTAATAACTGAGAGCAAAGTGGAGGAGAAATTGTTGAAGTTAAACATAAGAAAGGCACCTGGGGTGGATGGGATCTATCCAGTTATTTTAAAGGAGGCGGCAAAGCAACTAAGCAAACCCTTAGCCATAATTATGAGAGCATCCTTGGACTCAGGGGAGGTTCCCACGGACTGGAGATGTGCAAATGTGTCCCCAATTCACAAAGGTGGATCGAAGGGTGACACGAGTAATTACAGACCAGTTAGTTTAACTTCTGTTCCGGGTAAAATAATGGAGTCGCTGGTTAAAGATGCATTGCAGGATCATCTAGACAAGACTGCAACAATAATTCAAACACAGCATGGGTTTGTTAAGGGAAAGTCTTGTCTGACAAATTTGATTGGTTATTATGATGTGGTCACAAAGGAACTGGATGCAAAAAATAATTTTGATATCATATACTTGGATTTCAGGAAAGCTTTTGACACTGTTGCGCATGGAAGACTACTGTACAAATTGGAGCAGAATGGTATTAAGGGTAAGTTGCTACAATGGATAAAAGGATGGTTAAGTGGGAGAAGACAGAGGGTGGTAATCAATGGGTGCTGCTCTTCGTGGACTAATGTTATTAGTGGAGTCCCACAGGGTTCGGTGTTGGGTCCACTGTTGTTTTGTGTATTTATCAATGATATTGATGAAGGTATATCAGGCTTAATGTCGAAGTTTGCAGATGACACAAAGGTTGGCAGGGTTGTTAATGGCAGTGTGCTACTGCAACAGGATCTAGATAATTTGGGCAGATGGGCTAAGAAGTGGCAACTGAAGTTCAACCTTGACAAATGCAAAGTACTGCATATGGGTAGAAGTAACCCCAGAGAAACGTACCAACTGTGTGGTACTACACTTAAGGTGGTAGAAAATGAAAAAGACCTGGGAGTAATTGTGCAGTCAGATATGAAGTTTTCTGAGCAGTGCAGACAGGCTGCTAGGGCGGGTCATGGTGTTTTGTCAATGATATATAGGAATTTTGCTAGCAGGGAAAAGGAGGTGATTGTCGCTCTGTATAAGGCAATGGTCAGGCCACGTCTTGAGTACTGCGTACAGGTCTGGAGGCCTCATTTTAGGAAGGATGTAGATTTGCTTGAGCGTGTACAGAGAAGAGCAACACGATTTGTGAGGGGAATGAAGGGATTCTCTTACCAAGAGAGGCTTAAGTTCTGCAAATTGCAGTGGCTGGAGACTAGGCACCTGCGCGGTGATCTGATTGAGGTCTATAAGGCCTTGAATGGGTTGAGCACGCTGAATTCTGATGGGATCCTTCCACTTGTTCAGATTACCAACCTACTGGGACATAAGTTCAAATTAAGAAAGGACAGATGTAGAATAGATGTGCGGAAATTTGCCTTTAGCCAGCGGGTGGTTAATTGCTGGAACAAACTTCCATCTGTCGTTGTGGAAGTTGATAGGTTAAATAAATTTAAGGAGGAACTAGATAGGCATTTGGAGGGAATGGTGTGATTTTTTTTTTTTTTTTTTTTTTTGGCTGATGCTGCATAAGCTCCTACACTTGGTTTCTTGCATCATGTGCCACTACTACTACTACTACTACTACTACTATAACCGGGTTGTCACTATTGCAACAACAGGGTACCTGTCCATCCACCGATGATGAAGCCAATTAGCTTCGAAACGGTCATCAGGGTAGCCTGATATTCACTGAGTTTCCAAGAATAGGTAACAACAGTCTTCTCTACTGGGGAAGCGTTGCCTCTTCGAGGAATTTATGTGTTTTTGAGTGGTGTGAGTATGAGGAGTAACTGTCCCTTTCCTCTTTCGATGGCATTCCTTCTTCCTCTCCTATTATCTTCTACGCCTTTTTTGCTTTACTAAGTCTAATAGGGACAGTATATGGATAACAGAGTATATTTTACCCCTCTGTGGGGGGGGTATCCGCCGAGAATAAGTAACATTAGTCTTCTCTACTAATGAAGCGTTACTTATTCACAGGAGTACAATACCTTGGCAACTCGTTGTGAAGGTATTAACAATATGAGATATAAATAAACGATGCATGCATACTACTACCTGAGTAGTAGAAATGGTGGAAGTGCATTACCCGTGCATAAACAACCTTTTCAAGTTAGTAAGTAGTACCATTTTAGTTTGTAGTAAATCACTGAAGGCGGTAAAATGGCATCGTTTTTGTTATATCTCATATTGTGAATACCTTCACAACGAGTTGCCTTTATGCTGGAAAGCTTTTTACCCGGGAAACGTCTTACGCCGGAAAATAATACATTACAATATACAGAGTTGAAATTGGGAATTGAGAAACCAAATCTAGTACTGTACAGAGGAAAACTTCTTATGCGGGAATTTCTTATCCGGGTTCTACTGTATATACAGTAGTTCTGGAGCCCACTGCATAAGATACCATACGTGTCTACATGTTTCTCATTCGGATGAAATTTCAGGCCGTTTATGCCAGTTTGTGTGTTAACCAATGTTGTAAGGACTGTTATGCACATTAGTAGCTATATTGTGTTTCAATATAGCTACTACTATATTTATTGTTATCTAAAATGGTATCTATAAGTTACTTTTCGGTACCTTTATCTCTCAAAACCGATAATATTTGGCACCATTAACCACTCAACAGATAAAACTGATATTGGAATTAACAGAAACGAGTAAGTATTTTATTAATAAAGGAACTTGTTTGAAAAACTTGTGCAATTTTGATATATCGATATACAGAGAACCAAGAGATACAGAGAACCAAGAGATACAGAGATCCAAGTAATCTGAATCCTTTTGTATTTTAAAAAAAAATTGTAAAATGTAAATAAAGTGAAATGTTTGATACTAAAGATTCGTAAGCGCGTCCACTGTTAATTTTAGAAGAGCGAATGCACTATACCTATAAACCTTGCCTATTACTGTTCTATAAGATTTTAGAAGAAGTTCCAGGAATTAATTGAAATAAAAACCAGATGTTTAGAATGAAAGCACTTTTAATATTTTCCCAAGTTCTCAAATCGCCTTGAGCAGCTACATACATATTGTGAAATCTGTCGTAGAGTTGGTAAAAACATTTTTTTAATCTTATTTGAACGAACCACTACAAATTCCATTGTCACATCTCTTAATGTCCTCTATATCATTAAATCCTGGTTCTTTAAGCATTGGCTTGATTTTGGGAAAGAAGTAGTTCGGAGGAGATAACCCCCTTTTACTCGAAACTGGGCGAATTCCTTTAATCAAACGATCTTAAACTTGTGCATGGTGCTTCTTATTCACTGTTTTACGGGGTAGAACAAATTCCGCTTAATAATTCCCCTTACTATCGAAGAAAGTGATCAGCATCACTTTGGTTTTTGATTTTTTTTGAAATAGAAATTTTTTGTGTCTCGGTGAGAATGTTGATTGCCATTCCATGGTTTGTCTCTTTTGGATTTATGAACATTGTATAAACACCATGACTCGAGACCTGTTATCATCAAATCGAACAACAAGGAGGAATCATTATCAGTAGCTTGAACGAGCCGTTCATAATGCTTAGAATCTAAGCAGCTTTTGTTCATCAGTCAAACGGTAAGGAAGAAACCTAACGAAGATTGTCTCGTTTCTCCAAATCTTCTGTCAGAATTTCATGAACTGTTTCTCTGTCAATGCGAGAGTTGATTTTCCAATAATTCGAAAAGTCATTCATTGATCACACCAAAATTTAATGATCGCACTTTGTTCCATCGTCCTCTGTGATAGTATAGTGGTTGGGATACTCATTGGAGAGTTCTGGTTCGTGTTATTTGGGTTCGTCGACGACTGGAAGAATTTATAAAATCCTCTACAATCAAAGTGGTAGTTAACTCATCTCGGGCGAAGGAAGTGGGTCTCCCCGTGAGCTAAGCTATTCTGGGTTTTTCAGCCTACCAAATATGCAAATCAGCACATGAACACAGTTGAATATACATAATACAGGATGGCGCAATATGGTATAAGCTCCTGATGCGCCTAAAACACAACATCGTTATTCCATCATGTAACGCAATGGCAACGCCTTGAATATAATAATGTATAATATCAACCCTAATCTTAAAAATTCAGAGGTTAGGATTGATATTATACATACGAGTGACTAAATTACAAACAGCCATTTAAATATATAATCATTTCAAAAATTCACTTTTAATGCATTTTTATAATGAATGAAGCTGAAAAGTGCGCTCCATACATAAATGGAAATGATTTAATTTTTCAAGATAGAGACTACAGTATTTTGGGTATCGCGTGGATTCGAACACATAACTGTGTAAATTCTATTTTAAATCTACTTTTATTTATTTATTTTTATATATGCTACTGCAAAAGCCAAAATTCGAAATTTTAATCAAAGTGAATTGGCAAGAATCCGAATCTTTTCCATTATCTGACTGAAGTACAGTACTGTATATTAGGCACTCCGAATGTAGTGAATATATTACCCAGGCAATGATGCGGGGACAGGAAAATATCCCCCACTATGCTGTTATTTAACAATCGAAAAGGGGAATAAAGCAAAAAAATTATCATTTCTTCCCCTTACGCACAGTCCGATTATCACTTTTCCTATTTTTAAACAGAAGGCATAGGGAGGTTATAATCCCTATTCCCGAAAGACAGTAACAGAGCAATAAAGAAAGCAATGATAATTTTGTGGTTTTTTTTCGCCTTTCCGATTTTAAAAAAAGTACACAAGAGGGATTATCTGCTCTCTCCGCAAGGTAGTATGTGTTACATGTTCGCTGTACTCCTAATACAGTTGAATATGTTACCCAAGATAACCTTGCAGAGATAGCAAATACTGTACTCGTATATCTCCTCTATCCTCTTGTTTAAAAATAAGGAAAGTGAAAAATAAGAAAAACATTAATATGGAGCATTTATATTTATATATATATATGGATTGATATTTCGGTCTTTTATTACAGTGAATTGGTAAATCCTAGCATTTACGGGATTTCTGGCTTTTCAGTAGCATATACACCACATAACAGGCTATGCCTGATAACAATATGTAAAGTCCTATATAGTTTATTGAACTTTAACATTGATCTGTCTTAAATTTTTGAAATTAAAATATGAAAAAAATAATAGCAGGATGAAATTGAGAAGCAGGGTACTATTTTATCGTAGAGCAACGTTGTTTTACCGAACTATTTCAAAAAATAGTATAAAATAAATAAAATTTAGATATAAAAGTGGAATTCAGCTACTAATGTTATATACAATGAATCCCATTAGATGTGAAAATAGCAAGAAATTAAAATTCTTTTCAATTAAACAAAGAATTTATCAATTAAAGACTGAATACGTTGGTTGGTGATTTGTTGCTGCGATAATGAGTAATTGGAAGAAAGACAGTTTAAGCTGTTTAATATTTATTGATAGTGCTGTGAGCACAACAACAAAAGGACCAAGTTTATAATCGTCTTTTAAATGAATGAGATAATTTACTGGACTATGTTTTCCATAATAAGTTCTGAACTGTAATAAAAATGAACAGTTTCTGGCACTTCATATTGGAACATGAAGACATTTCAATTTACACAGGGCCATCATTGCAGATAAATTTAAGTCAGAGAATCTTTCTATATCTAACGGGTTCCTTTTATATTTTAATAAGTAGCAGCGATAAAGGCTGCTGAAGCAGTTTAAAATACCATCTTGTCTAAAGATGGTATTTTACTATACGAATTTGTATTTTCTCTATTTTATTGTTAAAATTACAAGAACAAAGGGTCCAAATGAAAATTCCAGAACAGGTAGAATTAATGAGATATAGTGATTTCGATGATTCAGAATTAAATAAGGGAGCACAAAATGCTTAATGAAACGAATTTTACTGGATGCTTGTTTGGAAATATTATTTACATACTTAACAAATGAACATTTATAACTAAATGTTATTCTTAGGAATAACATTTTGCTAGTCTGTTATGAAATTAATTCTTATGTTTTGATAGTTGGTGTAATAATTAAATATCATGTTTCTTCCTCAAATCTTTGAAACTAAGATAATAGCATTTTTATGCGCCTTAGCATATATGGGTAATGTGCTTATTGTCTTTATCATGTCTGTCCGCATGGAATAACTTGACTCCCTTGGCCCAATTTTCATAAACCTTTATATTTGGCTCTTTTAGAAAAATTTGATTTGTCGAGTCATCCTAAATGTCACTAAAATCAGGCCAGTAGAAATACAGAAATTATTTCTTTTTTCGTACATATCACATAGGCTATCCATATACCGTATATTCTAGCTGAAGCACTGGATGTTATGTTATTTTCCGTGCGTTAATTGGACGAATGAATGGGGATATGGCGGATGTGCAGTAACGAAATGCTTTCGGTTCATACATAAAAGTCGTTGCTTTTTGCTCGTTATTTATTATTATTATTTTTTATAGATCGTGAATTCTTACTGTTTGCTAAAGGGCCTGAAATATAACGCACTGCTTACATTAACTAACTTGTTTGGTACTGATTATGAACTTATTAGCAATAGTCCAATCGTTGAAGGTGCCAAGTGACAATTGCGATTTATTGCAGTTATTTATGCCATTACAAGAAATATGAAATATTGTATTATCTTATTATCTGCATATAACAGAAGTTAAATATCTGCAGGGAATAGTAATAACGTTTAATCACCTTTAGCTATAGCTGTTTAATTGAAACTATAACTATTTAACTAAACTATAACTTTTATTTATTCATATACACATTTATGAATAAATGTGTCCCCACATTTATTCATAAATAAATGTGTGGACCCAATGAAGAACCCTGTGGAACACCGATAGAAGTGTGAAGTAGTCGGAATGAAAGCCATTAAATTTAATCTGATAAAATCTGTTCGATATGTAATCCTCAGTCTAGGTTAATAGTTAATCAGCCAAACCTTATAATTGTAATTTTTCGTAACAATCCGAGATCAGAATCAAAATCCCTCGCATATCTGTGTAAACAGCATCTACCCAGTGCCCCCCCCCCATCCCCCAATCCAGCTTCATAGTTGTAAGCTGCCAGAGGGAAATGAAATCACATTGGTTGTCACAGATCCAGCCGGAAAACACGCAATTCGGGAGAAAAAGTGGGTTGGAAGTACAAAGATAACTTTTGGTGAAAACAGTATCTAATATTTTTTGGTAAGCTATTTAAAAGTAGTAACGGGTCAATAATTTTTGGCTTATAATTTAGATTTTTTTTTTTTTTTTTTTTGTGGATTGTAATAATAAAAGCGTTCTTAAAATGTGATGCATAAAGTTCTGTAGATAAGGATTTATTCAATACGTAATGCAATAAATCAATTAAAGGATCAATACCTGCTTCCAAAAATAAGCGGCACACCGTCCAGGCCTTAAGAGTAGTCATTTTTAGTCATTTTTTTAGCTTCTTATACATACACTAAAGCAACGGACCGGTCCGTTTAGTGAAAACAAATGACACTTAGTACGATATTAGCTAAACAGATAACTACCTATCTTTAAACTTGTTTCCTTGCCAACTCATTAATTGTGAAAGATACTTTGTGCTGTTCTAACCTTGGATAGTCAACTTGCTGACATGTACATATAATGATCACTTAGATACACCCCTCACTTTCCCAAGGTAAGAAATACGAGATGCAGAACACAAGGGAAGAGAAATTTAACGGAAAAAATTTACATAGAAAAAAAGAGTGGAAATATAATACAGTTGTACGTGATGAACGAAAGGCGAGGAAGCACAGCTGGTTGAATGACTAATATTATGCATTCGTCCATCTAAACTGATAATTACAGGTTCAAGTTTCGAAATTGGGATTCTGTGTACTGGTTACGCACGTATACAAGTAATAAAGTTTTATCACTCTGTAAAGGTGAACTCCACTACAGAGGAGTTCGAAGTGCTGTCAGGTTTTTGCATACAGTCGAACTTCCCAAATCCGAAAAACACTGGGACATGATCCTTGTGTGTGTGTGTTTTCAGAAAACCTGAAAAGAACACTTGGTTTTCTGAAAAGAAAATTCAAAGTTTTATGTTTAAAACAACTCAACTTTATTCTTATTTTTACATAAATATATAATAATAAACTTATTTATCATCAATTTGCTATACATAGAACGAATAATACGGACCCCAGTTTGGGAAACGTCGGTCTAAGAAAAGATGAAAGTGCTACAAATATAGCATCGGTTTATGGAATAGGAAGAACAACGGTAAATGATATAAAGCGTGATGCAGACAAAATTGAAAACCACGTGTCGAAAATGGAAACACTGACAGTAATTTTAAATGGTAATGTTAATGTCGTAAAACAATGAAGCTTGCTAAAAATGAACAATTGGATACTACAATGTTTCAATGGTTTGTTTAGAAATGTAGCCAAGGAATTCCATTTTCGGGACCTATAATAATCGAAATAGCCACTGAAATCAATAAAAAAAAAGTAGGCGAGATCCTTCATTCAAGGCTAGCATTGGACGGCTGGACCAATTTAAGTTTCGCCATGGTATTCGACAGTTGTCGATCCAGGGTGAGAGGCTAAGTGCAGATAGAGCTGCAATTTCTGTTTTATCGTGAAAAACTACAGAAGGAAATAGCGGATTGAAGTTTGGTTAAAGATCAAATATACAACTGCGATGAGACTGGCCTCAATTGGAAGGCACTACGTCAAATGACACTGGCACTTATATCCCGGTGCTTACTGAACATATGGCACCAGGATATAAGATGCAAAAAGTAGTCATAAATTGCCTTTGGTTGTTATAAGAAAACCAAAAAAACCTAGATCATTTAAAAATATTAATTTAAATGCTTTGCCAGTTAAATATTTCTCACAAAACAACGCGTGGATGAGCCAAGATATCGTGATTGGTTTCATAATATATTTGTACCATGTGTAAGATCACATTTGGCATCAAACGGTTCACCACAATATGCACTGCTACTGATGGACAAATACGCCTACTCATCCCATACACGTATGTGATTTAAAAAGCGATGATGGCAAAACATCATGCCACTTTCTGCCAGAAAACACGACATCTCTCATTCAACCGATGGACCAAGGCATGATTGAGAGTATGAAACGTCTCTGTCGCAAATTGTTCATTCAAAAACTTGTTTCGACAGAAAAAAATTATATGTGATAGAGTTTGGGAAAAGCTACACTATAAAAGACCCAATTTTCAATGTCGTTGATGCCTGGAATGATGTTCCAGGCATCAACGACATTGAAACAATACAAAGTTCAAACAATACAAAGAAGCTGGAATAAGTTGTGGCCAGAAATACATTTAACTGATACAGAAACCATTCTAAAAGAAACTGAAATTTTGCAGTTTTCGAATGTTTCTGGTTTTAAAAATACTTCGATGGAGCAAGTAAATGATTGGCTGGATATGGACAAAATGGACGTCGGATGCGAAATGTTAGACGACAATGAAATTTGGTATTTGGTATGTTGAGGGTCTTGCGGCTCCTGGGATTTTTCCCATGATGACAATTTCGGATGATTCTGAAACTGAAGAAGAAGAAAAAGCTGTTGCTGATGGAACAACAAACATAATTAGCCACTGTGAAGCTGAAACTATGTTGTCAAAGTACTTACTAACTTGTTTGATAAGTGAATTTTCCGTAGTCAGAGGCTTCAGCGCTAAAACCTTTTTAGTATAAACATTTTGATATAATGGAAGTGACCTATTTCAATTGTTTTCATCGATACATTGAGTGGTTCGAGGTACAAGAAGAAACAGATGCTACAAAAGTGTTACTTTTGCGTAAAATTCGTAACATTGCCTCCCAAAAGGCTCGAGGGGTAATGAAACAAAAGAAATTGATTGACTTTTTTAGAAAAGAAATTTAATTATGTAATATATATATATATATATATATATATATATTTAATTTCTTTAATGACATTAGAACAATGTTGTATGCACATTGTTTTCTTTTAAATTTTTTATGACATTCCTAGACAAAATATTGTCAAAATATTAAAAACAGGTATGTATGTAGAAATACAGGTATACCTGTAACAATGTATACCACATTAAGTTGTTTAAATAATTGTATTTAAAAATCATTATTAATATAGTTTCATATATTAATAATCTGTATATGATTTTTGATGACCCGGTAAAAAATAAATAATAATTAAAGTTTAATTAAATTTCATTAGGTTATGTATTATGTAATCAAATAAACAAGTTAGATGACCCAGTCTATTGTATGTATAATGGTTTTAATGTACATATCTATTCGATTATCCATCATGGTCTCGGCACATTCGAAGGTCTACTGTACTTACTAACTTGTTTGATCAGGGAATTTTCCGTAGTCAGAGGCTTCAGCGCTAAAACCTTTTCAGTACAAACATTTTGATATAATGGAAGTGACATATTTCAATTGTTTTCATCGATATCCATAATTGGATACGTTGACCGCGTTAAGTTCTGGTGGTTGTGAACAGTTCTGAATTACATAGTGGATTGTTGCTCTATCTGAAACTCCAAAGGAGCTCATTCTGCCAACTTGGTAATGAGTTTAATGAACAGAATGTTAAGCAATTAGAAATCCTCAATTTAAAAATGTTTCCCATAGGTGTAGAGTAAAAATTTATATTTATAAATTCTGAAATAGTACTTAAAAATAATCTTTAACTTATGTATTTGTATCTTTTCATTTTGATTTGTATAGTTAATATTTCATACCCTTAAGTCATTTTTCCTTCTAAAAAGTTTTCCCTCGTAAGAAGGGTAATGTTGTTTTTGTGCAGTGAAAGTGTTGTTATGGTGTTTAGTTGTTTCTGGCCAGTCACCAGGAAGGCAATCACCTGAAAAGCCTGCCCATTGCCCGTCTACATCGCAGGAAGGTGGGCCAAAACTAAGTATGTATATACTGTAGTCCACCTTAACAATCGCGTATGCCGGTCCTAAAACGGACAATATCCCGCACAAACTGGAGGTAGTGTAGTATCAGTGGGTGCCAGCCATCCCGTAGTTAACGCAGCCCACGTCTCAACTACCAGCAAAAAAAAAAAAATAATAAATAAAATAAATTAAATTAAAAAATAATGATAAGATAAATAAAAAAATGAATAAAAGAATAAAATGAATAAAAGAAAAGAATAAAAAATAAGATAAATAAAAAAGAAGGGAGGAAGAGGGAAGAAATAAAAAGGAAGAATGGAGAAGTTAAGACACCAGTAGAAACAGGAAGATTAAGTATTAAATTTAACGTAAAAAGATAATTTAGCGCTGTTTCCCAACCCGTGGTCTGCGAGACAATAATAAAACAAGCTTTTTTTTTTTTTTTTGATAGACTAAATCCTGTTAACTGTGTTGGGAAATACAGATATACCACATTAAGTTGTTTAAATAATTGTTATATTATTGTATTTAAAAATCATTATTAATATAGTTTCATATATTAATAATTATTTTGTGCTTCTAATTGAAATATAAAAGTGGTCCGTATCTGAAAAAAAAAAGGTTGGAAACGCTGATTTTGATACTCGTGTCATTGTAAAACAATAGTCCAATGCCGTTGTCTAGCATGTAAGCAGTATTGTGAATAGTAAATACAGTACTCGTATGAGTATATGGATGATATTAATTCCAAATGAATCACTATAAAATCTATTTATACTAAGAGAAACAAAATATAGTGTAGTGTAGTCAAAGAGGACGGCTACACTCCCCCCCCCCCAAATGATACATATAAAAGATGTCATTTATATTTATTTGCATCAGCACAACTTTTTCGAGATTATAATTAAGTATATATCGGAATAAGCTTCTATATGACAAAAGCCAAATATGGCTGTTGAGAACTGGTTTAATTAATTAATAATTATGACGTTATATATTATACCAGTTTTTTTTTTTTTTTAAATCAAGGACCCCATATAGCACTAGTTTCGTTTAATAGTTGCGTTAAAGGAGACAGAATACAGTTTTTTAAAACTTAATATACATTTTAATATTCCTTTTCTTAACAATTTATGTTAACTGGTTGAAAAGACCTCTTTTATTTTATTCATTAGAAAAAAAAAATCAAAAATGGCGAAAAATAGCGTTATTATATTCATATGGGGTACAGCACCATGAAAAGACGAAACAGACATATCTGACAGTGACCACCGTGCCATCTCCTTCACTATCACAGCTGCAGCACCAAAGAACAACGGCAACAACTGGAGGACCTTAGAAGATTCTCAATACGAAACATTAATTGGGCTAAAATTAGAGCATCTCTGAACCTTGACTTTAAAGCGACAGCTCCAAACCTTAACAACCTCTCTGCAGCTGAATATGCTTCTTATGTACAGTCATCCCTCTTCAGAGCCACTGAATATGCTGCCAAGCGAAAGAAAGTGCACACTTCTCATACTCCTTGGTGGACACAGGAACTTACCGATCTCAGAAAGCAAACGCATGTGGCACGCAAGAATACAAGGAGAAGCGAAAAATCTACCATAAAGCCATCGCAGAGAACAAATTAAGGTCTTGGAGACAATTGGTTTCCCAAGCTGAGAACACTGATCCCTGGGGGCTCAAAGATCTGTAGGAACAAAATTATCTGCCCAAATATATACAACACAGTGCAATATCAAAACAGTGAAACATATGACTGGAACTCAACAGTTGAGAAAATCATTGAACACATTTTTCCCGAAGATGATCCCAATCTTGACAATATGCACCAAATTCAGATTCGAGCAGACAGTGCCACTCACGAAGGTACCCTGGACGTTGATCTTTTCACTGATGTTGAACTTGGTGCTGCGGTGGCCAAGTTGAATCCCAAAAAAGTGTCCAGGCCTTGATCTGGTAGAAAGTGCAGTCATCACCAGATTTCATGAGCTCTACCCTAATATTTTGTTAAATCTCTACAACAAGTGCCTCTTGGAAGGCATATTTCCCAATTTATGGAAGCAGGCACTGCTTAAAATTTTTCAAAAATCGGGAAAACCTAATACCGACACAAGAGCGTACCGCCCAATCTCTCTGTTAGCTAGCCAACCTGGGAAAGCTGTTTGAAAGAATGATTGGTCCCAGAATCCAAACTATCCTAAACTCACAAAACCTTTCATCCAACTCGCAGTATGGCTTCAAGAAAGGATCCTCCGCGGAAGATGCCATAGCAGCCCTTGTAAAACACTGTACACATTCCACAGCAGTCCATGAGATGGCCATCTTTGTAGATTTTGAGGGTGCTTTTGATACCCTTTTTTGGGAGAGTTCCCTCAGGTCCCTTAGACTGGCAAACTGCAATCAATATCTTTACAAAGTCATAAGATCCTACTTGAGTAACAGATCAATTCAGGTCACTGCCCAACACCTGTCATATTCAAAATTTATAAACAGAGGTTGCCCACAGGGGTCAGTGCTAGGACCACTCCTTTGGAACTCTGTACTTGACCAGTGGCTCACCAGAAGCTTTGACAACTGCATCAATTTTGCCTATACAGACGACTTGGTTATTTGCATTGCAGGATGATCCAGGAGAACCTCTGAGGACCGTGCAAAGATTGTCCTGGATGACCTGGTAAACTGGACCCTCACAAATAAATTAAAAATATGAAACACAAAAGCAAAGCTAATGATCTTCAAAAACAGGTTGGATTACCGCAGACCCCTAAAATTCACGGGAAGCAAATTCCATATGTTGCACAAACTAAACACCTTGGCATAATATTGGACGACAGGCTCAGTTTCCAACCACATGTAAACAGTTTAGCAAACAAAATCAAAGCCTTCACTGCAGCCGTCATCAGGATCTCCCGTTCAGACTGGGGACTCACCAAAAGAATCCTATCTCTCTACTATAAAGCTGTGTTCTTGCCAATTGCCTGCAAAACCAAAGCCTTCACTGCAGCCGTCATCAGGATCTCCCGTTCGGACTGGGGACTCACCAAAAGAACCCTATCTCTCTACTATAAAGCTGTGTTCTTGCCAATTCCCTGCTAGGGATCTGGTTCCATAGGATCACTAACAGTAAAATCCGGACCAAACTCCTTTCCATGCAAAGAAAGGCCGCCGTAGCCTAGTGGTCAAGCGCGCGGGTGCATAAGTACATGTGCCTTGAGTGACGGGGTTCAAGCCCGTGACTGCTGAATACGGTGCTGTTGCTTGTATTCTGTGTATCTTGTAAACTCCTCTGACCGTTTGGTCGTCCCGGAGTATAAACATAAAATTTAAACTATGCTGCTTGCGACACACCGAGTAACAAGAACAACATCAACTAATGCACTGCATGTTCTATCTAGGGCCCTTCCCCTGGACCTGTATATAGCTTATAGTGGTTTCATCTATAAATACAAAAAAGGCCAACCACCCTCACTCCTTGGAATAGACTGCAATCCTGCTGCAAATATCAAACAGGAAAAAATAAACCTATGGAATAAACTTCTCTTCTTTTGGAAGGTTAGATGGGATGAAAGTCCCACTGGAGTGGTCACCAAACTTTTTATCCCGGATGTCACCGTTGCCATGAGTAAGCCACATTGTAATTGGTTCTACCCATCCATGAACACATCCTACATCCTAACAGGACATGGCGCTCTTAAAGCGAAACTGTTCCAATTCGGACTGGCGACAAATCCTCATTGCTCCCGTGGGGAAGAGGAATCCTGAACCACATCCTATTGTCCTGTCCCAACTACGAAGAACAACGGACAACACTTAAAAATAAGGTTCAGAACATCTCATAAGTCAATCTTAAAGCCTTAATTGAAAATGAGACTAACTTTCAAGCGCTTCAAATCTTCACCAACGACGTCTTCAGCAGAAGAATGCAGGTGCTTCACCACACTGGATAATTCAACAAATTCTTGCTGAGCTGTTCCCTGTGTAACCTACCAGTCATCCTGGACTTGAATTCTTTTAATCTCTGAGGTTGTTCAGAGATGTCAACCACTAGTGTTTTTTTTTATATTTATTTATTATTATTAATTGATATATTTTATTTATTATTTTATTTTTATTATTATTTTATTTTATTTATTATTATTATTTTATTTTTTAATTTTTTACCCTGCTCGTACTCAGGACAGGGCATCCTGAGTACGGGATTGCTGGCATCCACTGGTATTGCACTATCCTCAGTGGATGCGGGATTTTAGCGCACTACCGAAACGCAGATAGTTGATTATGTCCGGCTTCACGTGCCTTGGGACGGGCATGAGGCTGCAGTTGCTCAAGTGTTGGCTGCTCACATTTCAAGTCCTGATTACACAGATTCTGTAGTCAAGATAGAGACAATTTGCGGAGATGGACCCAGGTCCTGGAGCTGCTACAAACAGGCCACATAATACACGAATACATAAATGTCATTGAGTGTGCATACATGCATTTCTTTTACTTAAGCCTTGTTGTGTTTTACAAATTTGTAAGAGAAGCTTAATTTTCTGCTGGAGTTTCTTACACAGGTTCACATGATTGTAAATAGAGAATGTTATGTATTTTTTTGTATTTATGTATATAAATAAAATAAAATAAATACCCCATATATATATATATATATATATATATGCCAAAATGGGAAAAACTTTTGCACCCCCCCCCCTTAAAGTATGCTAAAATGAGTAAAACCGACACAGGTAAGTAAAAAGTACTTAATTTTCATTAAAAAATTATAAAGAATATATGGAACCATTCCTTGTACATCTACGTCCAGGTATATTGTTCTTGCATTCTCCGTACTGTATTGCGATGTCATCTGTTGCACAGTGACTTCTGTGGAGCTCGTACAACGCAAACTTTCGAGGGGAGTTTAACCCCCCCCGAAGTTCTCATAAATCATGTGGAGCTAAATCCAGTGAGTATGGTAGCTGGGGAACTAGAGTGATGGAGTGACTTAGCAAGGTATTTTGAATGGTAAGCTCCAAGTGTGAAGAGGCGTTATCATGATGCAAGCATCAGTTTCCTGACGCACATTTTTCCGGCCGTTTACTCTGAACAGTATCGCATATCCGTCGTAGAATTGTTATGTAGTATTCCTGGTTCGCGGTTTGACCATGTGCTATAAATTTAGAATGAACGATTCCTTATAAATCAGAAAATATAACTATGATATTCACACATGGTCGAGAGATTGTCCTGCTTTTTTGGGAGCATTCGAGTCTTATATTGAGTGGACCGGGACTTTGTTTACTGCTCAAAGCCATACACCCACAATTCGTCACTAGCAATGATGGAAGAAATAGTGTGGGTCAGCAGCAGTAAGTTGACGAAGATTCCGGCATGCAAGAACTCGCTGTTCTGTGTCATTAATGAAGATGCGAAACACAAATTTGGCTGAAATGTTGTGTTAAAATTGATTGACTTGTTCTGTATGAAATATCAATTTCGCGGATAGTTAAAAGTAGATCACTCCTGATCACATCACGAACATAAGCGATTGAATCATTGGTTTTTGAGGTTGAAGGGCGGCCAGAGCGAGGATCATCTTCAACTGACAAGCATCCCTTTTAAACTTTGCGAACCACTGAAAAGTTTTCATAGGATACGTAGCATCTTCTCTGAAAAGCTGTTTTTAACATTTTATGGGTATCTGTTGCACTTTTACAGATTTCAAACAAAATTTTATGCAAATTCGCTGAAATCATTTACTTTAAAATGCGACGAAACACATCCGACACTTATTCCACGTGCGATTCATTCACCTATTCCACATGCGATTCATGCTTTACTCTGTCTAGATGAGCCACAGAACATGTTTCGACAAGTCGCGACTCGCTACTACGCTAAAGTCAGGCCCTGAACTTTTTGATCACACCTTTTACATTCTGCATGCATCACCATAGCCTGGAAGTTGTACGGTGATGCTGTAGTCTGAAAGCTGTACAGTGGCACTATATCCAGAAAGCTATACAGTTGATGAATTTAAGCAGTAATATACATGAATATAAATGTCTGGATGCGCGCGGGTTTTTTTTTTTTTTTTGTTCTTTCGTTTTAAGAAAACTAGGAAGTATGTCAAAATATTTTAATATCATAAATAATTAAATTTGTATTTAAAATTCTGTATTTAAATTTTGTAAATAAATATTATAGAAAGAATCTAACTTCACTGTATCTAATCTAATATTGCTGTATCTGATCTAGTCTAATCTACATAGTAGAGTGCTACTACATTTTTTTCCTTACATTTCCGGTAAAAAATAATATAGGGCGGCTAGTGTTGAAAGGTCATTTAGAGAATTCACAATAATAATAAAAGACTACAAAAGAAATGTTCTATGACAAACCAAATTAAATGATCTCACTATACTAGCTACTGAATACAAAAAAACCTCCAAAGTGGAGCTTTAAATAATTAATATGAAGTGCGAACTTCGCTCTCTTTCATTAATTGGAACGTTACACGAAAATATTTTGCTATTTGTATCCTATCTCTCTTCCTCTATGCATTATTAATCTGGTCTTTCATCTCGAAATCCACCCTTCAGCCTATCATGTCAACCGAATATTTTCCTATCTTATGGTTAAATGCCAAGTTTGGACATCCTATTGTGCTATCTTGGCGTCAACTGTACCAACAAATTTCCCGAGTAACATGATCCAACACTTCAATACCTTTTCCATAGTCCAAATAAGTTCGAAGAAAATAAAACTTACAGAAGCCAAATTATGGACCAAATCACCAGAACTACTATAAAAATCTGAGCTTTATTTATAGAAAAGCTAAGCAAATTGTAATAAAAATGATATGTAGGTCAAGCTGTGTGTATATATAATTACAATGTTAATTTAATATCAATTTTATTTTAAAGTTAATCGTTGCTTGCTATTAAGTAAATATACTTTTCTAATTAATGTCATTATTTTAAATATCGAAAATTTGTATAAAATTGAATGCTGTATATAAAAAAAAAATTGTACACCCCCTAGCCCACTGGCTGTTCAGGGGTGAACTTAAGGTGAATAAAAATGATAATAATAATAACAATAAAATTTAAATAGTGCCTATTACTGTTCGCTGGCAATACAAAGCGATTCAGTGTTTTGTAAGTCTGATCACTGGCTATAGTGACTTCCTTAACTTCTGCGACTTTCTTCATTGACAAATTCCACGTAGGACTTCATACCAGCGCCTCTCCGTTGTTTTAGTCTAAACTCCCTAGAATAAACAGATTTGATTTTTTTTTCATTCGTTAACTCTGTCAAGCTAGCCACTTTCTTCGATCTTTACCCTGATATCTAGATCCGCGACAATGTGTACAGGACAAATATTTTATATTCATTCATATCAAACTTTTAATTTTTGCAGATTTGTTATCGCCAGTTTCATTGAGCTTGTTATATTTTTATTTTATTCCTTTTTTAAAGCCATATTCACCTATTTTATATTTTATCATAACTTAAATTATGTTAACTCATATCTTGGCTGTACCGGGGCTAATGTCCTTATTTATTAGATGGCAATAAGGGATTTTATATATATAATTAATGATTTTGCAAACATAAAGGTAAGGAAGATGAATTTTTAAATAAGAACCAAATTTATAAGTTAATGATTATTAAAATTATTATTAAAATGCTTATTTTGTACTAACTTTCTGACAGTTTTTTTTTTTTTTTTTTTTTATAGTTTGGATCAGGGGTTGGCAACTTTTATAAATGGCCAGGCAAATAAAATGTCTATGAGGTACATGCGAGCCAATTGTTTTTAGCTTTCCACGATTTTTAAGATTATTAAAATGGTTAAAATGGTGTATAATAAAAAAATTGTCATAAGCTGTTTTATGTTATTTATTAAAAATATAATTCAAAAATATATATAATAAACTGCGGGCCGTTTGTATACAGTATGTATTTTGAAAACGAATGCGGGCCGGAGGGTTCCCACCACGAGTTTAGATTCGTTGAGAATTACTAAATGTACATTATAAATAATATTTTTAGTAAGGCGTTGTTGGCGTTACATATTAATAAAAATAGAAAGATGGAGGAACCTTTCGGTGGTCTTCGCATGGCTGCCTAAAATTTCTAGCTACGCAACTGATTGCTGGTTTTATTAAAAACTACAAAAAAGTGAAACCCAGAATCATTAAATCTGTCCGCGCTAGTCAGCCCATAGGCAGACTGGGCCAAAAATTCTTATCTGGGAAAACTTGTAGCGGCCTCATACTAGTGAGGCCGCTACAAGTTCTTTATGGCCAAGTTCACACCGGCCTCCGGTGAGTCTTTGGCCAGTCCGTCGAAAAACTGATTGAAGAATACAAACACCGCAAATACACTGATTCTTCATGGCCTTAATATTAATAAAATATAATCGTTCACTATTCTTTCATCGATGTACGGACAATGGGCTAAATGCCTGCATATCACAGGTTGTTGTTGGTTGTAGTGGGGTGTTAGGGGCATCAGCGACTAAGGCCATATTGCTCCATGTATACTGTGTAAATTGCGTGTGTTCTGTGGTCGATTTTCTGTTTGCTGGACGAAAAATCCCAGTTTCCGGAAAAAAAAATCATGCTACCCTCGCATGAGGGTAGCATGATTTTTTAACTCAGCCACGTTGCGAAAAACGCCCATTAAAATGTTTCACGTCATCGACGGGACTCGAATTCAGGTATTTTACACGCATTGTGGAAAGGACAGTGATTCTACTAACTGTGCTAGCCACGAGGGCGTATCAAAGCCACTTAAAAAATAATTCAAATGTATTCATAGTGGTTTCACCACTTGTCATTCGTTTAGAAAGTTCTGAGTTTGAATTCCCTGGTAAACCGGAGGAATTTCTAAAGATTTACTTCAGTTTTCTTCCTTTCAAATTTCTATCGAAAAATAGCATCCAACATGATCATGATGGGAGGCGGGGAATTTTTCATTTTTGGTAAATAACATTTGATTTTTTTTTTTTTTTTGTTTTGTTTGTAGTGTGTATGACGCAATGGCTGATATTAAGTTGAAAACCAGCACAGGTTAATGTAGTACGCTTGCTCTTTTTGACACATTTATTAACCTCAATTTTTTTTCTTAAAAAGAATGAAAATTTTAAAAAGATTTCATTAAATTGAGTATTACTATATACGTATAACGTGATAAATGTGGCGTTGCTGCTAACTAATAGTCTTTTTCATGCGCTCATTGGAAAGTGATTGTTGTTGTTATTTTGGTTTTTAGGAGCATTAGCAACTAAGGCCATATTGCTCCGGGATATGCGGTGGTCATTCCCTGACATTTCCGCATCCTCCGTATTTGGTGGTCACGGGCTCGAACACCGATCTAATCAAGAAGCGTGTGCTACGCAATGCTGCTCCTTCCCACCTGGTTACGGAGGCGCCTTGGAAAGTGACGTTGAATTTAAAAAAGCTGTGAAGAGCCTGTGAATTTAGCGATGACTTGTAAATATTCTGACTTGTAAAGAGAAACCTATCTACCTTCAGAGGTTATATATGAAATAAATATCACCTATGTGGGGGATGACTTTTATGAAATAAACAAAACTGCGATTAATGATTTATCACGTTTTATATAGTAATACTCGAGATATGTTTAGTTAGTTCAATTTAATGAAATCTTTTTAAAAATTTCCTTCTGTTAACAAGTTTGCGCGTGTAGCACAGTGGTATCGTCACCCTCCTCCCACACCGGCTGGAAAAGGTCCGGGTTCGAATCCCGTCTCTGACGCGAGGAACTTTAATGGGGTTTTTTCACGTCGTACACTCTAGGTCTGTATCATAGTTTTCGCAATGCCAAAAATTAAGGACGGTTTATTCTTTATTGAGACCTTTAAAAAAAAAACGATATATGCGGGAACGATGTAGTCTAAAATGCATGTTAATTCATTTGAACATGGGACCAAGAGGAAAGAGCATTAAAAGCATTAGTTATAACAGAAGTTTACTGCGTTTTTGAATTATCCTTTATGTACAGAATTGCATTTTTAAAATGACAGTTATAGCAATCTTTCAATTTTTTTACTCTTTTCTAATCTCTCTCTCTCTCTCTGACGTGTTAAAAGGAAATGGCTAATTGAATCAGTAAATTCCTTCATGCAGTAGTGCTTTGTTACAATAATTTCCTATTAACGCTCAAAACCATGGCTTGGAATGAAGCGGAATGCCGTTCTGCTTCGTTCGATATGATAATTTCGCCACTTGTTTATTAAAAATAAGATAATCTATTAATGACGTTCTGGTTCGTAAAATATTCATATCAACCTCTACGAAAAACCTATGTAATAAGCAGTGTGTAGTTTTAAGGCATCATTGCATTAATGTGCGATTTTATCAGTAACTGCACACATAAGAATAATAAGGTACTTGAGGTCTGCTTCATCACTAGTTATTGTATTTCAGTATTTTGCAGCTTTTTTACTTTAAATGTGTTACACAAAAACATTTGCATGGCTTCGTCAACATCAGATTCATCTCTTGCTCACTGTTTTGTGTAGTCCACGGTCAGCGTTACTTGGTTATGCTCGTTATACTAGCGTTCGTTACCCGGCCAGGTGCAAAACTTGGTTGATCAATAAGAAACGAGCATCATTATCACGTGATCCAAACGGTCATCCATTTTGTACTTTCAGCCAGTGGGCATGGGGGAAAGCTAAATTGTTCGCATTCTTTAGTTTGTTGGCGCTAGTGGAGGTTTTTAAACGGTGTTTGGAAGCCTGCTAAAGTGAGATTAAGTTATGTGCTGCATTGATGTTAATGTGAATCATGTTTATGGAAATTGATAAAGTGCAAGTTTTACGCTATGTTTAATTTGTACACCGTGTGCTCTCATTCGGCAACAAACCACATTCCTTGTTAACCCGGAATAGGTGTTACTGCCACTTTGGGAGTGTACAATCTTTTGTGTGGTGATGGGCCTCACAACCAGTTGGCGTCAGGAATTGAGGTAAGCCAAATTTCCAGTGACCGGCGGCGTTTAATTTGTTGTGACTCACGACCGTACGAAGATAATGTGATATTTTTTCGTAAACGAGTGTATTGCGGATTACTGGACAAAATGTTTGGTGATTTTGTTTTGATACACTGATTTTATATCATTGATTATGGTAGAAATATCCAGAAAATTTTTTTTTTTTTTTTTTTAATTATTTGTAGATTATCTTGCAGCATAAAAAATAACATCAAGTCTGATTCTCCGAAAAAAAAAAAAAAGATTTGCAACAATTTAGCTGATATAAGATTCATAACATTTATTTCCATATCAACAAGCATTCGCCTGAAACAATATTTAAGCTTCGCCTTCAGTGCCCTCTACTGCTTTTAAATCTACTGTCATAAGTCTGGATAATTGTTTTTTTTTTTTTTGTTGATGGATAATTAAAGTGAATGTTATCCTTCAAATACAATGTTATCATTTTGATAATTACAATTTTTTCGATTATTATTTAGTTTGCTACGAAAATGCCTGCAAAATGCTTTGCTACGAAAATGCTTGCATACTCACATCTGGTGAGTATGGGCTTGGCACACCCAGGATCCTCAGCTGGATATCATCATTCGTCTCTTTCTTGGCGATTACCTTCTACTTCTCTCTCTCTCTCTCTCTCAGGGTAACTCAGATTTTTTTTTTTTTTTTTTTTGATTGGTGCAACAAAAGCCTCAGGCTTCCTTGCACCATATGGCTAATAATAATAAAAGCTTTTAAGAAACTTCATTTTTTTATTACTTGGTCAGCAGTGAAGTTTTATTGCTGCATGCCCAAATAAAGAACTAATTAGGATGTGCCACTAAAGACTTCATAGCCCACTGGTTATGGGGGAAGAGAGAAGGGTAAAAACACCTGACAACTGTCATATATTTAATCCAAAATCTTAAACATATATAAAATATACAACTTAAGAACCATATCATTCAAGAGAAGTTTTTGCTTTAATTTTTTTAGTAAAAATTAAATATTTGATATGCAACTTTAGAATCATATCATTCAAGGGAAGTTTTTGCTTAATTTTCCTAATAATAATTAAGGAAATATCCTTTGAAAAGGATAAAAATCCCCAAGTAAAAAAAAAAAAAGTTTAAACCCCAAACAGTTAGTTACCATCTTCATCATAACTGAAGGAGTTTATGTATGGATACTGCACATACATAATTTCTACTACCCAGGTAGTATAAATGCATCGTTTAATTATATCTCATATTGTGAATATCTTCACAATGAGTGGCCGAGGTATTTCACAGCTTTGAATAAGTACCTCTTCACCAGTGGAGAAGACTAATGTTACTTATTCTTGGTGGATACTTCCACCCAGACAGCACCATTTCGAAGCTTGTTGGCTTACTTGTCGGTTCAAGTACCCTGTTTTTGCAATAGTGACAACTCAATTATGAAGTATAACTCCACAATATGAGAGATGCTTGATGGTGTGTGTGATGAATTTGCAATACAAGATATAATTAAACGATGCATTCATACTACCTGTGTAGTAGAAATGATGTATGTGCAGTAGTAATAGTAATGGAGGCATGTGATGCAAGAAAGCAAGTGTATGAGCTTATGTAGCATCAGCCAAAAAAAAAAAAAATTCACACATCCATTCCTTCTAAAAGTTTGTCCAGTTCCTCCACGAATTTATTTAAGCTATCAACTTCCATGACAGATGGAAGTTTGTTCCAGCAATTAACCACCCGCTGGATAAAGGAAAATTTCCACACATCTATTCTACAGCTGGCTTTCCTCAATTTGAATTTATGCTCCCTCAGGTTTGTAATCCGATCAAGCGGAAGAATCTCACCAGAATTCATGCTCAGCCTGTTCAAGACCTTATACACAATCAGATCACCTTGTAGGTGTCTAGTTTTCAGACTCTGCAATATGCACCACTTAAGCCTTTATTGGTAAGAGGATTCCCCTCACCAATCTTGCCTTTTTCTCTGTACAAGCTGAAGCAACTCTACATACTTCTTAAAATGAGGCCTCCAGACCTGTATGGAGTACTCAAGGCATGGCCTGACCTTTGCCTTATACAAAGGAATAATCACCCCTATTCCCTACTAGGAAAATTCCTGTTTATTATTGGCAATACCATATGACCTGCTCTGGCAGTCTGTCTGCATTGCTCAGAAAACTTCATATCTGACTGCACAATTACTCCCAGATCTTTTTCATTTTTTGCTACCCTAAGTGTATTACCACACAGTATGTTTCTCTTGGGTTACTTCTACCCATATGCAGTACTTTGCATTTGTCAATGTTAAACTTCAGTTGCCACTTCTCAGTCCATCTGCCCAAATTTTCTAGATCTTGTTGCAGTAGCACACTGCCATTACTGTCATTAACAACCCTGCCAACCTTTGTATCATCTCCAAACTTGGACATTATGCCTGATATACCTTCATCAATATCATTGATAAATATACAAAACAACAGTGGGCCCAACGCTGAACCCTGGAGGACTTCACTAATAACATTAGTCCACGAAGAGCAGCTTCCATTGATTACCACTCTCTGTCTTCTACAACTCAACCACCCTTTTATCCATTGTAGCAACTTACCCTTAATACTATACTGCTCTAATTTGTACACTAGTCTTCCATGTGCAACAGTGTCAAAAGCTTTCTTGAAATCCAAGTATGTGATATCAAAGTTATTTTTTGCATCCAATTCCGTTGTAACCACATCGTAGTATCCAATCAAATTTGTCAGACAAGACTTTCCCTTAAAAAATCCAATACTGTGTCTGAATTATTACTGCAGTCTTGTCTAGATGATCCTGCAATGCTTCTCTAACCAGTGATGCCATTATTTTCCCTGGAACAGAAGTTAAGCTAATTGGTCTGTAATTACTTGTGTCACCTGAAGATCTCCCTTTGTGAATTTGGAATATATTTGCATATCTCCAGTCCGTGGGGACTTCCCCCGAGTCCAAGAGTGCTCTCATAATTATGGCTTAGTGTTTACTTACTTCCTTTGCTACCTCCTTTGATATAACTGGGTAGATCCTATCCACCCCAGGTGTCTTTCTTATATTTAACTTCAACAATTTCTCCTCCACTTTGCTCTCAATTATTACAAAATCATTAAGCAACTTGTTAAGATTTGATGAACTTCCAACCTCTTCCTCCCTTAATAACTCTTCATGCGCGAATGCAAATCCAAAATACTCATTCAGATTATCAGTTGTCTGAACAGGATCATCAACAGTCGAACCATCGATATCAAGTGGACCAATCTGATTCAGCCCCTTCCTTTTAGAGTTCATATAAGTAAAGAAGTCTTTGCTGTTTTTCTTTGCATCCTTTGCAACTAGCTTATACCTGCCATAAGCTTATGTGTTGCTTGACAATTTATATGCATCCCATACAATTTTCTTCTCTGCCTCAAGTCTCATTAGTTCATTTGCCATCCATTTAGGCCTAAACCTTGAACATTATTTCTTAATCAGTATGAAAAGCCTAGTAACTTCCACGATTAATTCTTTGAATGCATTCCACTTAGAATTTGTTATTGGTAACAACATCAGTTTGTCCCACTGTACAGAATTTAAAAACTGTCTGAGACCACTGTAGTCACCTTTATGGAAGCAAAAACCCTTTCCTTTACTTCTGATGGTAATTATATCTTTAAGTAAATTCAACATCAGTAAACTGTGATCACTGCCACTTAGTGGTTATTTTATCTGCAAATTCTTAATGCACGAATAATCACTGATGACAACCAGATCAAGAGTATTATTACACTCTCTGGTTGCCTCTCGAACATGCTGCTGCAGAAAAGAATCATTCTTTTCTGCAGCAAATTCACATAAATTCACAAAAGTCTTGCTAATGTGTGAGTGACCAATCCACAAGTTCCAGTCAATATCTGGGAAGTTAAATCCAAGGGAACACAATCTGATTTACTGGCCCATTTTATTTCTCTGTACAATTGTTAGTTGTACTCATTAGAGTCATTAGGCCTATAACTAACTCCTACTCTCATATTTACTTTCCTAGTCCTTATGTCACACCAAACTGACTCAACGTTGCACTGGCCATCTATGTCAACTGGATGCACTTCCGTAGATGTTATGTTTTTCTTAATTAACAGCATAACCCCTCCTCCCTTTCTATACTGTCTATCCTTTCTGTACATGTATTCCCGAAATTCCAATTCTGCAGTCCTAATACTGTATCTGTGTGACACCATGGCTCTGATATCCCAACAATATCCACCTTTACTGGCTTGACCAGCACTTCAATTCATCAAATTTATTTAGCATACTTCTAGCATTGGTGTACATGCAAGTGTACATGCACCTATTCTTATTCTTAGTTACTCTAACACAGCCCATGCATTTATTTGTTTCATGATGACTCTCACCAGTCCGTGAAAGCCTCAGCACTCCACCCTCCAGGCCCTTGCTCATTCTAATAGAAGCAGCACAAGAATCCCTTTCACCTCTGCCTGTGGCTACTTTTAACCTTTTAGTCTGTGAATCCCCCCAAGCTAGCAGTTTTCTGACCCATCTAATGCTGCCTCGACAGCATCAGCAAACACTCTTATACCCATTCTATTGAAGTGTATCCCATCCCATTTTAACAAGCACAGATCGTGCTGAGAAAAATTCTATCCAGTGAGCCTTGCACAATCCCTCCAGGGCCAAATTGATTGACAAGGCTTTCATCGTATACTCCCCCCTATCGTGTCTGTCAGAATTGCAGACACTTTTAAATTTAACCCTAATTCATGACTTTTTTCCAGCATTGACCTATACTTGTTAAGTAAATCTGTAGATCTCCTACTCTTAATGTCATTAGTGCAAATGTGTACAACAATATCACCCTTTGTGCCCTTAAAAGATGATATCTGTTCTACAGTATCATGATTCAGAACCTGTGCATAAATGAACTCCTTCATGCTCTTAGGCATTTAGCCAAGAAATATTTTTAGAATAAACCATGCACACCATCAAGCATCTCTCATATTGTGGAATTATACAGGAATACCTCGTATATCGCGGTTTACAAATTGAAAAAAAATTATCTGTGTTATGCACCAATACATTTGATATGTACATACGTATGTATGTATTATAATGCCAGCACGTAAGGCCAATTCATTATGGATTCAATGCCATCCTGACTGTTGTTGAAACTCCCATTATATACGGACTCTGCTAGCATTCATATATTAGTAAACTCTAGATTCCTTGCAGTGAGGTCGTTGATTGTGCGTAAGCTGTACTAATATTTTTTGCTGCATATTTTTATTAAAGATTATTTTTTAAAAACATTATGCCATTATACGCAAATATGAGTGGAAGAAATGTAATGGCGCTGAGTGTTCTTCTAAATCCAGAGGTGGATTTAACGGCGGGCGCACCTGGCGCACGCCCTGGGCCCCGACTTCTGAAGGGCCCACGCAAAACCCCAACAAATTAGTTGAACATATTACTGTAGTTCAAAACTTTGTGATTATTATTATGCTATTATTAATTATATTATACATATATTATATTCAAATTTTATTGGAAATAAAACATTAATAGTGCATAATATTTTTTATTTATTTAAAAAAATGGTTAACATGTATTTTTATTTTCCCTGTCTCTCTCTTTTTTTTTTTTTTTAAGGGGCCCAATATTTTCTTCTGCGCCCGGGGCCTCAACCGACCTTAATCCGCTCCTGTCTAAATCCAAACATCGAACTAGGTATGAAAGTAAAGCAGGCGTTGCAAAATGATATTCGATGTTATAAAGAGATGTATGCAGATAAAAAGAAGGAAAAAACTGTGCAAACTAAGCTGATCAGTTATTTTTCAAAATAAAAATACAGTACATACTTCACTTATTCTTTTGGTATGTACATACGCCAATAAAAATCATTTCTACTGTACTTACTAGTATTTTTCATTTTTATCATTTTTGTTTCTTTTTTTGCAAGAACTTCGTGTGCATCAATTTATAGTAAACAAACGCCTATATATTTTTGCAATTCAACCCATGTAATCAAATTGTCAGAATGCATTACATTAAAATACATACTAATAATACCTTGATTAGCGCGGTAATTTTTTGGCACGAATTAACCGTGCTATGCGAGGTATTCCTGTACTTCATAACTGGGTTGTCACTATTGCAACAACAACAGGGTACCTGCCCATCCACTGATGCGTAAGCCAACAAGCTTCGAAACGGTGCCGACTGGGTGGTGGTATCCGCCTATAATAAGTAACATTCGTCTTCTCCACTGGTGAAGCGTTACTTATTCAAAGCAGTGCAATACCTCGGCCACTTGTTGTGAAGGTATTCACAATTTGAGATATAATTAAATGATGCATTCATACTACCTGGGTAGTAGAAATGATGTATATGCAGTAGCCATGCATAAACAAACCCTTTCATACTCTTAAGCATTTAACCAAGAAATATTTTTAGATTTTCATAACTGCTGTGTTGCAACTGGCATACTTGGACAGCAGTTAGCAATGGGACATGGACTTCTTATGACATTGCACAAGCTCAATCTTGCCAATTGAGCTCAATTTTATGCTTTCATGTTCAGTACATTACCTTAAGAACTGCAATAAACTAGTGCCTACAAGTATACCTGTGATGGGTTAAGGTAAACAAAGTATTTAGTGAATAATCTCATACTGTACTGCATAAATACCATTTGATGCAGACAAAATAGAAAAGAACTTGTATGTTAGCACCTTTGCTTATAACTACATAAAATACTTTTTTAAACCATTGAAAAACATTTCAGCATATTACACAGATTTCTCATAGCAGTTTAATTAATCATGATATCATTATTCAGGGAATTATTATATGCTTCTCAGTAATTCTTATTTATTTAAAATTTTATTATTATTTATTTGTTATTTTTTTATTGTGAAGTAAGTAGCACATTTACCCAATTAACTCAGTGGTCCAATATGGTTTTACAAGCAACTCTTATGGCAATTTCACACCTGGAGGCCAAACCTTTCATCACATTTCAAGCCATGTCTAATGATTTACATCTATGGTGGTCTTTCATTTAACCAGCTCTTGTCACAGCCTTGATAATATCCAGTTTTATTCCACTATTGTATTAACTGTACTTATATTTGGTCACATTTATGAGTGTGCAAGAGAAGTATTTTGGAGTCCAAAAGTTTGTGAAACAGTGGAATTAAAGGCAAATAATGTTTCAATATATACTTTATATGGAGGAAATAATGAAGCCTATGGCAGATATTAACTAGTCTGTAATCATGTCACAAAGGAGGTCAGTCAAGGCAGATTACGAGAAATCTTTGGCAAAGGATGCTAAGAAAAACAGCAAGGATTTCTTTACTTATATAAACTCTAAAAGGAAGGGGATGAATCCGATTGGTCCACTTGATATCGATGGTTTGGCTGTTGATGATCCTGCTCAGATAGCAAACAAACGGAATGAGTATTTTGCATCTACATTCACACATGAGGATTTCTTAAGGATTGAAAATGCCAGAAGGTTATCAAATTGTAGCAGGGTGCTTAATGATTTTTTAATAACTGTGAGCAAATTGGAGGAGAAATTGCTGAAGTTAAACATAAGAAAGGCACCTGGGGTGGATGGGATCTATCCAGTTATATTAAAGGAGGCGGCAAAGGAACTAAGAAAACCCTTAGCCATAATTATGAGAGCATCCTTGGACTCAGGGGAGGTCCCCACGGACTGTAGATGTGCAAATGTATCCCCAATTCACAAAGGGGGATCGAAGGGTGATACGAGCAATTACAGACCAGTTAGTTTAACTTCTGTTCCAGATAAAATAATGGAGTCACTGGTTAAAGATGCATTGCAGGATCATCTAGACAAGACTGCAGCAATAATTCAGACACAGCATGGGTTTGTTAAGGGAAAAGCTTGTCTGACAAATTTGATTGGATATTATGATATGGTTACAAAGGAACAGAGGGTGGTAATCAATGGGCACTGCTTTTTGTGGACTAATATTATTAGTGGAGTCCCATAGGGTTCGGTGTTGGGCCCACTGCTGTTTTGTATATTTATCAATGATATTGATGAAGGTATATCAGGCTTAGTGTCGAAGTTTGCAGATGATACAAAGGTTGGCAGGGTTGTTAATGACAGTAATGGTAGCGTGCTACTTTAACACGATTTAGAAAATTTGCGAAGATGAGCTGCGAAGTGGCAACTGAAGTTTAACATCGAAAAATGCAAAGTACTACCTATGGGTAGAAGTAACCCCAGAGGAACGTACCAACTGTGTGGTACTACACTTGGGGTGGTAGAAGATGAAAAAGACCTGGGAATAATTGTACAGTCAGATATGAAGTTTTCTGAACAATGCAGACAGGCTGCAAGAGCAGGTCATGGGGTTTTGTCAATGACATAGAGGAATTTTGCTAGCAGGGAAAAGGTGGTGATTGTCCCTCTGTATAAGGCAATGGTCAGTCCACACCTTGAGTATTGCATACAGTCTGGCGGCCTCATTTTAAGGATGTAGATTTGTTTGAGCGTGTACAGAGAAGGGCAACAAGATTGGTGATGGGAATGAAGGGATCCTCTTACGAAGAGAGGCTTAAGTTCTGCAAATTGCAGCGGCTGAAGACTAGGCACCTGCGAGGTGATCTGATTGAGATGTATAAGGCCTTGAATGGGTTGAGCATGCTGAATTCTGATGGGATCCTTCCACTTGTTCAGATTACAAACCTAAGGGGGCATACATTGAAATTGAGGAAAGACAGCTGTAGAATAGATGTGTGGAAATTTCCCTTTAGCCAGTGGGTGGTTAATTTCTGGAACAAACTTCCATCTGTTGTTGTGGAAGTTGATAGGTTAAATAAATTTAAGGAGAAATTGTACAAACATTTAGAGGGAATGGTTGCATGTTTTTTTTTTTTTTTTTTTTTTGGCTGATGCTACATTTTTTTTTTTTTTTAATGTGAACCCCAAACACGATAGGTATTAGAACCTATAGTACTTAGTACCGCACTTGGGTTGGAGGTTGAGAAGACGAAATAAGATATTTGTTGACATTGGACTTGAACTTCTGTAGATTGTAATTTTCAGGAAATACGTATGAAGGAAGGAAGGTTGTTTTCCAGAAAACGGCAGTTGAATGAATAAATGAGGATGATGAAAAGTTGGTTCTGTGGGTTTGAAGTTGGACAGTAAATGGACGTTGACTGGTGGCAGCACGTGTTCGGACTGTTTTGAAAGAGAGAGCGGGAATTATAGAAGCCAATTCAGAAGAACAGTGCCCATGGAAGTATCTGTACAAGAGGCGTGCAGCAGAAACAGTGCGTCTATAAGAAAGCGAGTGGAGAGACTCTGTTAGAGATGAATCATTAATTAACCTAACTGCCCTCTTCTGAATGAAATCAAGAAGCCTGAGGGAGGTTTGGGGGGCACCACCTCAGATGTGGGAACAGTATTCCATGGCAGGGCGGATTTGCGATTTATACAGAGTGAGCAGCTGTTTGGAAGAAAAGTAACGCCGAGAGCGAAAGAGAAAACCAAGTTTTTTAGATGCAGAGGAAGCAATATTTGTAATGTGCTTGTGCCAAGAGAGATTAGAAGTCAGGGTAATCCCCAAAAGAGATATATCATTTTGCCTAGAAATCGGAGTGTCACAAAAGATAAGCATAGGATAAAGATAAGCATTTTTGCGAGATATAAGACAAGACTGAGTTTTAGAAGGGTTGAAATCAACTAAGTTGTCTTTGCCCCACTGGAGAATTACCAAATTAATAAACTGGCCTAACAACAGGTTACTGGAAGTTTTTATTTTAAAGTTATGGATTGCCAGAGTGAATTTTCATGGCCACTTTCAGACTTAATTGTTAAAAATATACCGATTTGTCAGTTTTGACAATGGAATTTTTGTGATCAGCACACAAAGTTGAACAAATTTACCCAATTCCAGGGTGCTAGATGCTGTGGTTGTGGAATAGCAGCATGTGAAACTGCACATTTCTCACCATCGAATTTGCATTTCATTGATGAGCTCAACAGAAAAGGCCCTAGTGATTGAACCACAGTATATATAGAGCTGAAATTTTACAGTAGTTCATAGAACATGTAAAGCCACACCAAGTCTGAACAAAAATGACGATGGTCAAGCGGGAACCATTTTGGGACACGTGACATCGAATGACTGATACTTTTTAATTTTATTATATTATAATGTTTTCCATTCTAGCAGAGCCTAATTAACATAAAGTACAGCAATTTTTTTTTTTTTTTTTTTTATGTAAATCCCAAACATGAGAGGTATTAGAATCTATAGTACTTAGTACCGTGCTTGGGTTGGAGGTTGAGAAGACGAAAGAAGATATTTGTTGACATTAGACTTGAACTTCTGTAGACTGTAATTTTTAGGAAATATGTTTGAAGAAAGGTTGTTCCAGAAAATGGCAATTGAATGAATAGATGAGGAAGATGAAAAGTTGGTTCTGTGAGTTTGAAGTTTGACAGTAAATGGATGTTGGCTGGTTGCGGCACGTGTTCGGACTGTTTTGAAAGAGAGAGCGGGAATTATAGAAGCCAATTCAAAAGAACAGTGACCATGGAAGTATCTGTACAAGAGGCGTGCAGCAGAAACAGTACGTCTATGAGACAGCTAGTGGAGAGACTGTTAGAGATGAATCATTAATTAACCTAACTGCCCTCTTCTGAATGGAATCAAGAAGCCTGAGGTAGGTTTTGGGGGCACCACCCCAGATGTGGGAAATAATATTCCATGGCAGGGTGGATTTGCGATTTATACAGAGTGAGCAGCTGTTTGGAAGAAAAGTAACGCAGAGAGCGAAAGAGAAAACCAAGTTTTTTAGATGCAGAGGAAGCAATATTTGTAATGCGCTTAGAGAGATTAGAAGTCAGGGTATTCCTCAAGAGAGATATATCATTTTGCCTAGAAATTAGTGTCACCAAAGGTAAACATAGGAGCAGAAGAATCCTATTTGCGAGATATAAGACAAGACTGAGTTTTAGAAGGGTTGAAATCAACTCAGTTGTCTTTGCCCCACTGGAGAATTACCCGAAGATCTGCATTTAAGGGATTCATAGCAGATTTTCGAGAAGTTGAATCTGATTGAACAGGGCAAGGTTTCTCAAAATGGAAAGTGGAATGCAATGTTCTATCATCAGCAGAACTATGGATAGGGTTTCCAGTCAATGGAAGAAGGTCATTAATATACAAGAGGAAAAGAGTGGGGGAAAGAACTGAACCTTGGGGGACACTAGCATTAGTGGAGAAGTTAGAAGACAGAGAGCCATCTACCATCACCCTCAGTGAGCGATCAGAGAGAAAACTGGGTAACCAATTACTAAAAACAGTTGGGAAACCATAAGATGGAAGCTTGTTTAGAAGACCTTTATGCCAAACACGATCGAAAGCCTTTGATATGTCAAGAGCAACTACTTGTGTTTCATTGAACTTTTCCATTGAATTAGTCTATAAATGGATAACATAAGCCAAAATATCACCAGTGGATCGACACTGACGGAATCCATACTGGTGATCGTTGATCAGATGGAAGGTTTCTAGGTAGTTTAAGAGTTGGCGGTTAATTGATTTCTCCATTACTTTAGAAAGAGTAGAAGTAATTGCAATGGGGTGATAATTGGATTGGAGGGATTTGTAACCCTTTTTAGGAACTGGCTGGATATGAGCAAATTTCCAAGCAGAAGGAAAAACACCTTTGGAATAAGAAAGTGAAAAAAGGCAGCAAAGAATAGGAGTAAGTTCAGGAGCACAGGTTTTGAGAACAAGTGGAGAAATATCATAAGGACCTGGAGCTTTCTTAGCATCAAGATTCATCAAAATCCTTCTGATATACTTTTGATGGAAGACCACAGGAGACATTGAATGGAGCGTGTTGGGAATGGTGAGAGGTGTTTTACCAAGATCATTAATACATGAGCTGGAAGAAAAATGGGATGCTAGCAGGTCAGCTTTATCCTTGGCTGAAGTGACAACAGAACCATCTGGTTTGGACAGAGGTGGGAGTAGAGATGGGCTAAAGTTGCGGCCAATAGCTTTGGCAAGAGACCAGAATGCTCGGCTACTGGGGCAAGAAGCAAGTTTTCTACTCTTAGCCTGTTCAAACTCTAGTTTGGACTGATTAATAACTGCTTTACAATTGTTGCGAGCTTTGGTATAGGCAGAAAATGAAACTGAAGAATTAGAAGCAAGTCAATTACAATATGCAACATTCTTCTCTTGGACAGCCTTAGCACATTTATTGGAAAACCAAGGTTTAGATAAAGGACGAGATTTTAAAGTGGAGTGTGGGATAAAGGATTCCATTCCTGCAAGAATAATTTCACTGACACGATCTGAGCAAACGTTGACATCAGAACTTTTGAAACAGTAATCTGACCAAGGAAAAGAAGAAAAGAAGTCTCGCAGGTCATCCCATTTTGCATTCTTGTAATGCCAAACAACACGAGGTTGGGAATAGCCATGAGATAAAGGTTCCATTGGAGAAGAGACAATCACCAAGTTGTGATCTGAAGTGCCTAAAGGACCTCTCACTTCGACCGTGTACTTAGAAGGGTTGTTTGTGAGAAAAAGATCAAACGTATTGGCTGTATGATTAGGATTGTCCGGTATTCTTGTAGGTAAATGAACAATCTGTGCTAGGTCATTAGTAATTGCAAAAGCCTCAGCATCTCGACTTGCTGGGTCAGTGTGACTAGAAAACGGAAGCCAGCTGGAGTTGTGAACATTTAAAATCACCAAGGAAAATTACCTCACTGTTAGGAAAGTTGGACTGGAGAAAGTCAAGTTGCAAAGAGAGGAAGTCAAAGAGCTCCAAGTGATTAGTGGAGTTGGGGGAACGGTAGAGACAACAGATGAATTTGACACAATGAGGTAGAGAGATTTTAAGCCAGAGAAGATCATGGAGAGGAGATTCCAAATTGTCAAGTCTCTGACTGGGAATATCAGAACGGACATATGCACAAGTACCACCTTTGAGGCGAAAGGAATCATACAGCGAATAATTTGGGCATCTGAGATGGGCAGTAGATGAATCAACCGATAACTGAGATTCTGTCAGAAAAAGTACATGGGGTTTGGCAGACTGCAAGTGGAAATGGACATCGTTGAGATTAGAATTGAGACCACGTATATTTGTGAAATGAAGCTCATATGCTTGCTTTCTTGCAGTACATGCCACTATTATTATTTTCTTGATTTGTATAGTAAAACTTCAACCTAATAACTACCTTCCCCCCATTTACTAATATAAAATTTAGTATATTTTTTTTTAATGCCGATTTCAAAAGTAATCTCAAAATTGATGTAGTATATTACCACTTTCAAATACAGTAATATGAAATCATTTTTCTTAACACAAAATATACTCTACATTAACATAGTGTAAGCAGGACATTAACAATAACTTTAAGAAATACCATGTAAACAGAAAGAGCACTAGCAATTGTGTGGTATGGCCATTTGCAGCCCTTGCACCATTAAACCTTAATCACAACCACCACCACTTGTACTCTACATCAGTTACTTTTAAGTAGAAGTTATTGTGCTAAACATTAGACTACAGATGTTCCAGTAATGTATATTTGTTTATATCTCTATTCTGATGGAAAACCCTACTGAACAAAACCCTACTTTTGGCAGCATTTTGAGATTTCTTCTGAAATCTGGACATCAGGTCTGAATGATGGATTGGTGACTGCCCTTTATGAATATGACTGGTAAGAATGTGAAGGAACTCAGTTTCTCATGTTCTTCCCCACTGCATTCATACATTGCTTCTTTTTTTTTTTTTTCCAAGTGTTGGTTGTGGGCGTTGAATTTGCCAGATGAAAAGCTAGAAATTGAGTTGGAGAATATAATAGAAAAACAAGTGAAAAAATGCATGGTGCACAAGAAATTTTAAACTGAAAAACTGGGTTGCTCCTCTTTATGAACTGGTGTCGAGGTTTCTCTCTGAGAAACCTCGACACCAGTTCATATAATTAATTAGCTCTTTCCATATATAGGGTGATTCTAAATTGTTCGAGTTTCCATGGCCTATAATTTTCAAACTGGAAACAACAAAATAAAACTGCTTGTGGAATATGAAAGCGCAAGTCAAAAAGTTGTACTCGTTGCATTGATGTCTGGGAGATACTGATGGCATTACTTCAAAATGGCGACTGTTTAAGAGAAGGCAATGTGTGTACTTTTGTTTTACTAAACAAAGTCCGTTATCACAACACAACCTTATTGCAGAACTCAGTATGGAAAAGATTCACTTCCAGATAATGCTATCGGACATTGTTTAAAGCAATTTCAAGAGACTGGTAGTGTTCTGCACCGAAAAGGAGCGGGAAGACTGAGAACTTCACACGAAGATGTTCATCAAATCCATGAAGTGTTTTCTCGAAGCTCACAAAAATCAACTAGACGAGCTTCTTTGCAGTTAGGTATACCACAAACGACTGTTTGGAAGGTTGTTCATAATCTCCTTCACCTCCATGCCTGCAAACTGCAGATTGTGCAGTTTGTGTGGTTAAAGCCAAACGATAAACCCCTCAGTTTCCAATTTGCCCAAGACATTTTGTAAAACGTCGAAGCTGATGAAAATTACCTTCGGAGATGGAGATTTAGTGATGAAGCAATGTTTTACCTATCAGAAAGGATAAATTGTCATAACTGCAGAATATGGGGGTCAGAAAACCCTTATGCCATTAGAGAATTGGAAAGAGATAGTCCAAAGGTCAATGTCTGGTGTGCTTTGTCATGTTCGGAAGTTTTGGGGCCCTTTCTCTTTGCTGAAAAAACAGTAACAGTGGTGACTTATCTGGACATGCTACAGCTGTATCTGTTACCCCAGTTGGAAAACCATCAGCTAAATGTGGTGTTATAGCAAGATGGTGCACCGTCACATTGGGCTCTTATTGACCGAGAATTTCTTGACATGCATTTTCTTGGGCGCTATGTTGGGTGTGGTGGACTGATTCCGTGGCCTCTGCACTCACCCGATCTTACGCTGCTTGATTTCTTCCTGTGGGAATATGTGAAGGACATTGTGTACAAGACCCCTGTAACCTCCCTCGATGAACTGAAGCTCAGAATTGTTGCTGCAATTGAAACAGCTACACCGCAAATGCTGGAGAACATTTGGAGGGAAATTGAATGTCACTTGGACATTTTACGTGCCACGAAAGGCACACGTGTTGAAGTTGTTTATTATTCTGCAGTATTGATTCTAAAGGTAATGAAACTTTTTTGAGTTACACTTTATACACCTAATTCTGTTTTTGCACGAACTTTTTTTACACGAATTTGGTTTAACACGAATTCAAAATAAATATTTCATTCTCTTTTTACGCGAGTCATTTTGATTTAACACGATTTCTATGAATTTTTTTTTGCCTAAATTCTAAGAAAATTTTTTTTATTTGTGGCATATTAGTATCATTTCTATATTACACGCACCAATAGATTGGATAACAGCTAGTGTATGCGTTTTGAAACGCGTGCTTTTGCTTACCAATGTGTACGTCTAGGTATCTATGAATCATCAACGTTTTTATTGAATTTGGTGCACATCTACGGTATTCGTGCATTGTATCTTCGGCAGACATGTAGTAGTAAGCTCTATTTCAAAGTGAAAGAATCTTTAGTGAAATTTGTGCACATATAAATTTATTAATTTTGCCGATAGTCAATAAATTGTAAGTTTACAAAATTTTTATACCTTTTTTTATTAATGATAACTGAGATATTTTTCGGTAGCCCTTATATAATGTCGAATAATTCGCCTATTACCAAAATGAAAAGGAAAGCGATTTCTTTGGAACTTAAAATTCAAATTTTAGATCGTCTTGCAACTGGACAAGGGGCTACGTCTGTAGGAAAGCATTTTGGTGTACATGAAGCTACCGTAAGAACTATTAAGAAAAATGAAGCTGCAATTAGGAAGTCGGTATGTTCTGGAACAAAAGTAAGTGTTAATTCATCATCATATACAAGAGATATTGTCAAGGAAAAAATGGAAAAGGCCCTGGTAATATGGATAGAAGATCAGTCACAAAAAAAAAAGAGTACCAGTAGATGGAAATGCCATCAAGCAAACAGCACTAAGAATTTACAGACAGATTAAAGAAAAGGAGCCAAGCACTTCATCTCAGTTAAACAGAAAGTATGAATTTTCTGCGAGTACAGGTTGGATGACAGGGTTTCTTAAAAGGAATGCTCTTCATAATATAAAAATTAAAGGTGAAACTGCATCTGCAGATGAATCGGCTGCTCAAGTATTCCCGCAGGAACTTGCAAAAATTATTGAAGATGGAGGATACACTCCTGATCAAGTGTGGAATGCAGATGAAACTGGTTTCTTCTGGAAACGAATGCCGAACAGAACGTATGTAGCCAAATCGCAGAAAACTGCTGGTGGTTTTAAGGTAGCTAAGGATCGTGTGACCTTATTATTTTCCTCCAACGCTTCAGGAGATCGTATGTTGAAACCACTGCTGGTAAATCGAGCCCTAAACACACGTTCAATGAAAGGTGTAGATATCAATAAACTGCCTGTTCACTGGATGGCAAACAAGAAGGCCTGGGTGACCACTACTATTTTTACAGAATGGTTCAACAAATGTTTCGTCCCAGAAGTCAGACGTTATATGAATTTGAAAGGTCTCGAATTTAAAGTTCTTCTGATTCTTGACAATGCACCCGGCCATCCTGTCTTGGAACACCCAAACGTACAAATTTTATTTCTGCCACCTAATACTACATCTTTGATACAACCGCTAGACCAAGGTATAATTGCGACAATTAAAACATACTATGTAAAACGAACATTCCAACACGTTTTGGACAAACTGAATGATGAAACACTAACAGTCATTGATGTGTGGAAGAAATTCTCAATTATGGATTGTATCAATCAAGTTGGATTAGCGTTAACTGAATTAAAACCAGCAACTTTAAATGCGTGTTGGAAAGCGGTTTGGCCACAATGTGTAAAAAGCAAAGATCCCATCATCCCTAATACGACCGAATTTCCCAACATCATTACAATGGCACACAAAATTGGTGGAGAAGGATTCGATGATCTATCGTTTGAAGATATTGATGAATTGTTAACCGACAAAGCCCTAAGCGAAGATGAAATATTAGAGGTTGTCCTTGGGACTCCTTATCTCACAGAACGTAGTGATAATGAAGAAAATGATCCTGTTCTAATTGCAGATTTAATAAAAGAAGGTCTGGAACTGGCCAGAAAATTAGGTAATCATTTTGTCAAACATGACCCTAATGAGGAACGCGCTGGGAAGTTTCAACGTGAACTGAAGTTGTTGACAGCCTCTTACAGAGAATTATATAATGGCCTAACCAAAACACGAACACAACGATTAATAACTGAATTCGTTCGTAAAACCGGTGAAACATCAGCACCAGAGGAGACTCGTGCTGATTTTGCTGAAGAGATCACAGAAAGAATTTCATTAATAGAGGAAGAAGACGATGTCCACAACATTTCTAGTGATGGCAGTGATATTCCAGTCGTACGCAAACGTATGCGCCGTTTATTATCAGAAAGTGAAAATGAATAAAATCTTATGTGTAAAACAGATTTTTTTTTGTTCATGAAGAATTTTTTTTCATTTCATATGCATACAAATTTATTTTAGTACATTTTAATTACATATTATTACATGTGTATTTTGTTGAAATAAAATAATAAGCTTAAAACGAATATTTTATGTGTTTTTTTTTTTTAATTATTTTTACTGATTTTTTTAGATCCGGAACCAATCTTCTTTTCTTCCATAAATACAATGTCTTTTTTTACACGAATTTTTTTTACACTTATTTTTCAGGAACATATCTATCGTGTAAAAACAGAATTAGGTGTATTCCATAAGCAGTTTTATTTTGTTGTTTCCAGTTTGAAAATTATAGGCCACGGAAACCCCAACAATAATTTAGAATCACCTTGTATATTGAATTACATGGTGTCACATAAGTACACTTGATGGGGGTATAAGTGTAATCTTGAGGATATCTATAATCTGGATCTAGTCAGAGATTAAGGATATCAACCCCTCCCTTGCAAAAAGAAAACTATAGCATTACCCCTCAAGTAGTGTAGCATTGTGTTGTTGTTATGGGGGTTTGATGGCGCATAAGCTGTGCTGGCCATAATGTGCTTATTCATTTATTGTAGGAATAGATGAGAAGTTTTCATGACGTCAGAAAAGGCTGAGATCAGAAATGATTAAAAACTCCAATTTGCTTCAGAAAGTTGAAAAATTCAGAAACATTTGCATTGTCACCGATAAGATTCTCTAGATTTATTGCCGACCGGGCTAGCCGAGTGGGTAAAGTACCTGCCCGGCAACCCAAAGGTTGCGGGTTCGATTCCCGCCTCGGGCTTGGATCAAAGTACTGCAAAAACCTTGGGAGGTGCAATATGGCCACAGAAGCCGATGCGCCAACAACTACCAAATCAAAAAAAAAAAAAAAAAAAAATCTAGATTTATTGGTTTCTGAAGGTTAACCAACGATAGCAAGGTTGAATTTCTGTCTTGTTGATAGTATGGGCATTCAATGAGAATGTGTTTCACAGTCAGGTTTATAGAACAATGTGGACAATGTGGTAGATCATCTCCCGTTAGTAAATGAAGGTGGGTCAGATGTGTGTGACCTATTCTTGCTCTTGAAAGGACTACTTCTTGTCTACATGTACGGATACTGAACCGCCAAATTTTGGGTTCCTGTTTGAACTGCAAGAGCTTGTTATTTGAGAGTGCCAGATTGTTGTCCATTCTGATAGGCATGCGACATGAATGATTTGTGTATAGTCTGATGCTGGTACAGGGATATTGGTTAAATCTGAGGTAGTTGGATTTTTTCAAGCTTTATCAGCCAGTTCATTACCAGATATTCCAGAATCCAGCAGAAGGTGACCAGTTGGTTCCTCTATCTGCAGTAATAATCTTCTAATTTCGTTTAGAAAAGGGTGAACTTTATCTGAAGAATTACATAATGCTAAGATTGAGCTGAGGAAGTCAGTGTAAATGACAAATTTTAATGAGCAGTCAGATCAGAGATTTTCTAAGGCCAGTTTAATTGCATATAATTCTGCTGAGAAGATACTGAATTCAGGTGGAAGAGATGCTGAAATAGTGGTATTTCGGAAGACTGTTGCTGCTCCACCATTTGAATTGGATTTAGTGCCATCTGTATAAATGGGAGAAAAATCAATATATCTGCGAGTGTGAACTTCATGAAGTTGTTTCACATTTGATGCTTGTAGAATATTTTTTCCCCATTGGCAGAGGTAAGTGTCACAGGTCGGTAGAGGAGGAGGAGTCCATGGTGCTTGAGCACATGTTACTGCCTGTTGTACAGAATGAATGGAAACATCCCAAACCTGCATCAGTTCGAGAAGGCGGAGACCAGCTGGTTTTATTATGCTAGGCTTATTTCTGTAGAGATTTTCTAATGGTGGATTGAATAGGCATGACTGAATTGGATGCGAGGCACAACTTTGTATTTTGACAGCATACTTCAGTAACAGTGTTTTCCTATGTAAAGTAAGCGGGGACTCATGAGAATCAATGTAGAGGCTGTGTGCTGGTGATGTTCTGAAAGTCCCAATTGCAATCCTCAAGGCACTGTGCTGAACTGGATCAAGCCAGCACAAAGCACTTGCTCTGGCAGAATCATAGACAGGAGCACCATAATCGAGACTGGATCGGATTAATGCCCTGTATAACCAAAGCAGGGAGGTCCGATCTGCACCCCATATTAGGGCGGATAAAGCTCTGAGTATATTTAACTTTTTTAAACAGGAAATACGTACATTTTTGATATGGTCTAAGAAATTTAATTTGTTGTCAAGGATTAATCCTAGAAATCTAATGTTAGTATAGTAGTATTGTGTACCACTGTCCATCTGACCTTTTAGCCGTTAGGCCCCTGGTGGTGCCGACTGTTGTCTACACTATGTCCCCGGAAGGCAGGTCAGGTACCCAGTAATTTTTTATAGTATTCTGGCAGGTCCTGCCACCTAGTGTCCCGAGATTTCAGTGGTAATGAACTAAAAAAAAAAAAAAAAAAAGAGAAACACTAGGATTGGGTTTGGTCGAAAGGAATATAGATATGCAAGTTATTTGATTTAAGATAAAAGTTTTGGGTGTTGGGCTCGGTAAATTTTGACATGAGTTGTGAAGCTACAGAGGGATGGGACATGAAGGCTGGGTGAAAAGACAAAAGTATGGGGTCAATAGAGAAGACAACCCCAGGAGTCGGTGGGAGAGACATGGAACCATCTCCCTGCCACCGTGGAATAGAGAGTTAAAGTGAATCGGGTAAGAACACCCTATTAAGACCGCCAGGTGGTGTTGGCAGCGGAGCTGCGAGGTCATAGTTAGGTGTTGTCCCGAGGTGTCACAGATCCCGGAACAGGTGCCATCCTGGTGGACAGGCTAAATCAGGTAGGTCCAAAACAGTGTTGAGTCATTCATGGGACAGAAAGCCTGTCCAGGTAGAGATACCAGTCAGGTTGATTGCCTTGCTGATTTGAGCAAGATGAGTCCAGGTTCATGATAGGAGGAGTTGTTCCCCAACGACGAAGGCTCTGGTCTAGTCTACAATGGTTTCTTCAGGATACCTACTGTTTACTAGGCATTCTGTGGTGTCCTACGCCTTCTCAAGAGGTCTTGAGCGAATTTGGAAAATGCAGCATAGGTTCCCTCTGATTCCAGGAGATATTGTTCCCAGAGGCTCTGGATGAATTGAATTTTTGCAATTAGAATGCATCAAAGGTCCTTATATAATGGACACTGGTACATCAGATGCCCCCATGATTCAAGTTGGCCGCAGGAACCAAGTTTTCATCTTCCTTGTTTATTCATTCAACTGCCGTTTTCTGGAACAACCTTCCTTCATATGTATTTGCTGAAAATTACAGTCCACGGAAGTTCAAGTCTGATGTCAACAAATATCTTCTCTTGTCTTCTCAACCTCCAACCCAAGCATGGTACTAAATACTATAGGTTCTAATACCGCTCGTGTTTGGGATTTTCATTAAAAAAAAGAACAGAACAGGTTGTCGGTGTGGCCGAGGGTGGTAAGCTTTCCCCTGATGTCGCCATGTCCACTCAGCAGATAGGTTGTCAAGAGACCTGTTGGTAACTTTAGGTAGGTTTTCTGGAATGAATTTTTTGGTTATGGCCCCTTTATCTGTGGCTGTCCATCGTTGTTGCCAGGTCTGTTGAAGAAAGGGAGCAAGCTGTCACTTCTCCACAGAATGGTTGTTAGCTAAATTGGTGGTGAAGGTGACGGATTTATACACTATCAGGTGGTAGAGCCTGGCGTGCTGGACGACCTCCGGGTTGGGGGCTCTCATCAAGTCCTGGAGACCGTGTTGGTGCAACACACCCAATAAACGGTGAGCAGTATATGGTTTCAAGTTTTCTTTGGTTGACTGCTGTAGTGGCACTTGTGTACCAAACAGGAGTGCAATATGTGATGACAGGTAGGACTAATGCCTTGTAGAAGAGGCTGAGAGTTCTTTTCTGGAGTCCCCAATCCTTTTGGGTGACTTGCAATTAGGACAGAGTAGCCCCTAATCTTCTGTATGATGTAGGCACAGTTGTCTGAAGTTGACCACTCATCATGGACAGTCCATTTGGATATGTGACCTGGTTGCAAGGGAGACATCGATGGTCACCTCTCACAGCTTGCTTGAGTAAGTGAGGAGGTTATTCTGACAGTTCACGATTGTATATGGGTTCAGAATTGTATCAGGATAGTTTGTGGATCCTCGGTGTTCCTGTGTTTCGCTGTACCAGCTGGGTGAGCAGCAGTTTACATCTGCGCTGATAAGAATTTTTGTGTTTGTGAGCTCCTGGGAGAGATTTTGTAGATATTTGATGGCCAGGATGATATCTACCCATGCCTGCAGTACAGTATAGAGCTTGCTGACAGGACTAATGATGTGGGCACAGGCTGCCCAAGGGAGGCAGAGATGTGTGATTTCAGTGACTGTAAGATCCAGGTTATTTCTGAAAGTATGGCTGTCCATGGGGTGTCAGCCTGGCACTGCACAATTTTATAGGAGAGGAGGTTTCCTCTGACTTCTTTGGCTTATAGATATAAAATATAGATATTTTATATCTGTATTTTGAAGAAAATATAGATATAAAATATCTATATTTTCTTCATTCACCTTAAGATGGAGCTGACTTGGGCCAGCTGTTGTTCATTGTGCATTGTTTTGCAGAAATTTGATCTTGTTAAAATTATATTGCTTACAGATGGTACAGGTTTGATGAAGACTTTTTGCTGATACAGGTTTGATGGAGACTTTTTGCTTTCAGGTAGATGTCGCATTTGTTGTCTCGGATTGAATGAGAATGCTGTATGTTTCGAGCCTTGCAGTTCTTGCAGACATGGGTCTTCTGTCTTGTTTGGGCAAGAGTTGTAATTGTGACCATTCTGCACTCAGTACTCACATGTTGGTTCTTTCTGTATGCAGGTATCAGTAGTGTGGCCAAAGTGACAACACTTAAAGCACTTTGGGACAGCTACATGCTCTTTAAAGTGATAACTGCCCAAATTTATATATATACAGTCAGTCCTTGTATAACATGTGTTTACACTACATGAATTCGATCATACATGATTTATAAATAGGGGAAACGATATCGTATATAACACAAACCGAATTCGCTTATGCATCATTCGCCTTTGTGTTTACAAGAAATGGCAGTCGAACGCGGAATCGCCCCAACTGAATGTAACACGATTGGAATGAAGAGAAGATTCTGAAAATGTATTTACGTTTTTTATAGTAATGTAAAAACCCACACAATTCCAGCTATCGGTATTATCGCAAATGCAATTAGATCGAGTTTAATACCATTTATAACTGATTCCACTAGCAGAAATGCAACTGGAAATTGTTTTTATTGTTTTATGGTAGTAACCCACAGAAATGTGCTTTAGTAAAATGTGAGGTGTTAATAGTGTATCTCTGTCTTTACGGTGTTGTTTATTCAGTTGCTACATGCGTGCAGCTTTGTTTATGTGTATCACGCATGCCTCCTCATTTTGTAATTGTGTTTTATTCCCTAAAAATGAGTAAAATACTTAAAAGGTGTGAAAAGGAAGCATCCGGTGAAGACACTACAGATTCAGAGAGAAAAATAAAAGCAATATTGATAAACAGAGGACTGGTCAAAAATTCTTACCTGGGAAAATTTGTAGTGGCCTCACACTAGTGTTTATGGCCAAAATTAGACTGGCCTCAGGCCCACCGGGGTTTCCTTGGTAAGGCTTATGGCCAATCCGTCTCTGTCGATAGAGAAAAAATATGAAATTGTGAAACGCTTTGAGCGAAATGAAAGACCATGCAATATTACATGTGCTATAGGCCTAAATGAGGCAACGCTGAGAATTAGAAAGAATGCAGAGAAAATAAAAACAACTTCCATTGCAGGAACAACTCAAAGTAATTAAAATCCATTAGATCAAGACACAAAGAATTGGAAGAGATGGAACGGCTGTCATCTGTTTGGATAGAAAATCAAACAAAAAACAAGTTTGCTTACGATAGGAGCAAAAGCATTAGCAATATTTTATTATGTAATAGTCGTAATAAAATACACATTTTATTACGATTATAATGTTTTGGTTACAAATGTGTGTTCAATCTTGGGTGGTCGGCACCTAACCCTTTTACCCATAGGGCCTGTTGTTTATATTGCACGAGGGTTTCTAGGAACACAACTGTTGTGCTATAAATAGCACGATAATTGTGTACAAGGACTGACTGTACTTTGTTTTGTTGATGAATGGCCTGCCAGGCCCTGTGAGACATCTGGTAGTATGGAAGTGGATAGTTTGAATAAGTTCAAGGTAGAATTAGAGATTATTGGGATGGAAAAATGAGTTGGGTAATTTTGTTTTTTTAGCTGATACTATAAGCTGGCTTTCTTGCATCATTTGCCAATACTAATAGCATTTTGATTGAATTTTAACAATTTTTTTCTCTATGGCCTTATATATCACGATAATTAGTTAGTCATTAATTCCTGTATGTATAACTATATTCTTTAGTTCCCCTAAAAACTGACAAGTGGTTAGTAACCAGATTGGTTTTTATGCCCTGGTAGATACAAGGGGTGATTATTTAATTTGTGGACTAGTACAAGATTTTGTGTTTACCGCAGGAACTTTCCATAACTGCCGCTAGAGATGCTCTCTGATCGCCGCTGAGCAGACTGTGCATCCAGTACTTGTCGAGCTAGTGTTGTGCGAAGAGTTTTTTAGCCGCATGTCACTAACGATTGTTTTGAAGCAAGTATCATGTCGGACATACAGATTGAACAGTGATATGTGATTTGTTATTGTGTCAGACAGGGCTTCAATGCATCAGAAACAGTTAAAGAGATGAATGAAGTGAATTGTATTGAGTGGCTTGGTGGGAAGGCCATATTTAAATAGCACAAGTGATTCAGTGAAGGCTGTGAGTCTGTTGCAGATGACCCAAGACCGTCAGCCTTCTTCCTCAACAACTCCTGAGCAAATCGCAAAAGCCCAGGAAATCTTGGATGAAGATAGGCAAATTACACTTTGTGAATTAGCTGTTAGAATGTCAATTTCATATGGTAAGGTTCATAATATTGTGAAAGATTGCCTGAAAATTTCATGAATCTGAGCCCGCTGGATTCCACACAATTTGACTCCAGAAAAAAACAGCAAAGAGTAGATGTGTGCAAAGAAATGCTTGATCATTTTGAAACACAGGGTCAAAACTTCTTAAATCAAATAGTGACGTGATGAAAATTGGATTTTTCACAACGATCCAGAGATACAACAACAGTTGAGAGAGTGGAAGCATTCTAATTCGCCAAGACCTAAGAAATTTAGAGCTTCTCGTTGGGCTGACATGGTTCTTGTGTTTTTTGACATAAAAGGCATTTGTGCCTTGTAAAACAACTATGAATAAAGAAGCATGCTGTGAGGTTCTCTGAGTCAAACTTCGGCATGCCATTTGTGAGAAATGTCAAGAAATTTCCGGTGTGAAGTGGTTTCTCCATCAAGACAATGCCAGGCCGCCAAAAGGCTAATATTGTGCAGCCAGTGATCACTGCCATAGGTACTGAGGTTCCCTTATGAATCGCACTTAGCCCTGATTTCTTCCTGTTTCCACATCTGAAGAAAGCTGTGAAAGGCAAATGTTTCGTGTCTGAAAACAATGCTCACAGAGCCACAATAGAAGCACTTTGCAGTCTTTCGAAAAATGGTTTGCAAGAAGCATTTAATGCATTGGTACGACGGTGGCGAAAGTGTGTAAAGTTCAAGTGAGATTATTTCGAGGAAAAAATTCGTAGAAGATTCAGATGATGACAATTAAGATGTTGCACCAGTCTGTGAATTAAATGATCATCCCCTGTATATGCTGGTTCTGTTCCATTTGGTTTGCTTACAGAATATGTTCCCAGTTTTCTTAATGATTAAATCACCCAATAAAATTGCCTTGCTTTGAACCAGTATGCTCTCTATTTGATAATCCTGGAGAGGAGCATTCCTTGGCTTAGAACTGCTGTGGTTTGTTATTCACAGATTTGTTACTCTTCAGGCAATTATTCATAGTCTTAGATTTATTCTTGCCCATTAGTAACTCATTTTCATTTAAGATTGTTGCATCACTTTAAGAATGGTACTAAATCACTGCCAGCTAGCAACAGTTGAACAAACACAACAGTTGGTGCAAGGTTCACCTGTAACTCACAGGTGAATCAGTCTTATATTGGGACATATGTTTGTTGTTTCTAGTCAGGGGTGGCTTTTCCATAGGCACTACGGCATTGCAGCATCCCCAGCTATTTAAATCTAGATATAAAGTAAACAGAGTTATATGAAATTTTGTGAAGAACAATGCAGTGAATATTTTTATTAACAGGACCCGCATATAGTATGCGCATCCTCTATTTCCACTAATCATTTTAATAATAAACAAATAAAAACAAGAAATCATTTCCAATTTTGAAGTTTAATTAACCATAGGCCTCGCAGGTCGCAGCACCAGGCAGTGACACATTTTGCATTCCAGTGAATATCTAGTAGTTGGTTGCCATTGGCAACTTGCCAATATACATTTTTTATAGGTGAAACGAATCAAAGTCACTGTAAAGCACGCAGTGCAGATTTCGTCGTTGACTGTGATGGGTGTGTAGTCACAATGTTGGTGTCTTTTTGTTATTCACTCGAATTCCCATTAAACTAACTAAATTGTATCAGTGTTAAGTCAACATTCAACAGTGTGATTATGTGATTACAGCTTTATTGCGAATTGAGCTTGGACTTGGTAAGCTGAAGTTATATTATGAGGTGATGTGTAAGTAAAACATTATTTATACGACACACGATTTTGTGAAATTTGATTCGATCATAGCCTCCATGCTTCCCCATGAAGTAAATTGCGCGACAGTGAATAAACTTCAGCAACTTAGTTTTTCACAATTATCTCTCCAAGAAAAAAACGAGATTAAAAAAGAAGGCCCCATCCCCCCACTCCAAAGATTCAAATTTCTCAGCAGGGAATAAGTAATAATAAGAAATATATTTGCAGTTTTAAAACAGAATGGTACCAAAGGAAAAGTTGGCTTTGTGGTTGTGAAGTTAAAAATGCATTGTTTTGTTTTCCATGTTTACTGTTTGGAAGTGACTTAACGTGGACAAAAAGTAGCTTTACAAACATAAACAGAATGAAAGAAAAAACTCTAAAACATGAGTCTGGAGAAACATATTGATAATGTGATTTCACTATCGCTTTTAGGAAGCGTAAATATTAAAGAACAGCGTAGTGAGGCCTACAGACTTTCGATCTGCAAACATAACAGAAAAGTTACCAAGAATTGTGAGGCATTATCTAAAATAATAGATTGCATTAAATTTTGTGGACGGTTTGAAATTCCTTTACGTGGACATGACAAAAAAGATTATTCTAAAAATCCAGGAGTATTCAGAGGATTAATAAATTTTGTTTGTACATTAGATTCCAATTTAAAGACATTTCAAAATGATATTCATGACTGTTTGCTGCGAATATGTCAGGATGAAATAAAAAGAGAAATTAAAGAAGCTTCATTCGTAGCTGTCATGGCTGATGACACAACAGATGTTTCAGAACATATACAAATGGTAACTGTTTTGAGATATGAATGAACTGAATGGAGACATTTTTGAGTATTTTTGGGGTTTTTTTCACTCCGGAAAACCAAACGGCAGATGGAATATCAAAGTGCATTCTAGATCAGTTAGACATAATCCTCAAAAGAAATATTCAAAAACTGGTTGCTCAGACATTTGATGGCGCAAGTGTGATGAAAGGCAAGAAAGGGGGAGTTCAGGCTAAAATAAAAGAAGTGTACAAAAGTGCACATTTTATTCACTGCTATGCACACCAACTGAATATGATGATGATAAATGTAGCAAGTAGTACCCGAGATTCAAGAATGTTCTTTCCGAACCTCATGTCGATATCAACATTTTTCTTGAGATCACCACAGCGTCTCTCTGTTTTCAGAAAGCATATGGACAGCCCTGCTGCCCAACTTTCCCCTACAAGATGGAACTTCAATATACGCACCGTGAACAGCGTTTATGAGAATTTTGAATCCTTAAAAACGTGCATGGAGGAACTACAAGCGACAGCAAACACAGATAAGACAATTTCAGAAGCAACTGGAATTTTGCATGTCTTGAGTAAAGAAAAATTCAAGTTCTTTAGAACATTAGAAAACAGGCCTTGTGCGTCGGGTTGCATAATATCATCATACTTTCTTGTGACGACCGACTAACTGGTTAAAATAAATTTATTAAATTAAAAATATAATATATACATAAGATAAAACAGAAATAAGATAAAAGCGTTAAAATACAATAAGATAAAAGCATTAAAATATATATAATAAAAGTGTTAAAATATATAGTAGCTTTTGAAGCGAAGTTTCTCTTCATCAGCTAGTCTGTGACTGGTGTACTTTAGTATATATTAATGGTTACAATAGCACAAGTCAACTGGGCATGATCATGTATCACGAGTCTGGTGTCGGTAAAGCAGAATTACGTACATGTGATCGCCAGCGCTCATCGCACTGCAATACAGTACATTCTACAATAGGGTGTAAATGTACTCCCCTCGTCCTATTCATAGTACTATTATTGGTGGCTATGTGTAGTGCTTCAAGCCATGAGTGCTGGTGGTAATCACGTGAATAGTCGACGATTTCAATATCCCATTGGGGATCAAGATTGTGCTGCTCAACCCAGTAATGTTTGGTGACTGCGGAGCGTTCAAAATTAGCCATTCGCAGAGCCACCTCATGTTCAGAAAACCGATCTTTCAATCTTCTACCAGACTCACCTACATAACGCCCCCCACAATCCAGACACGTGATACGGTATACGGAACCACTCCATAGGAAAGGAGGAACAGGTGTTTTCACCTTAGAAATAATGGATTGTAATTTCCTCCCCGGAAGTTGAACGCATCGTATATGATGGAGACACAAATGACTCTCTGTCATTGAACATGATCTGTTTCGCCAAATACAGGGCACAGTTATGGGTGCCTCTGTTAGTCCTATCGTGGCCAATATCGCCACGATAGAAGAACTTGAGAGTCAGATTTTCTTGAACTTACCAATTCCTATCACTCTCTGGTGTCGTTATATTGACGATATTTTTGCAATTGTACCCCGGGGATCAGAATCTGGGCTGCTGGAATATCTCAATTCCCTGTCGCCCGTCATTCAGTTTACAATTGAACTAGAGGTTGATAAAACCCTTCCTTTTTTGGATGTGTTAGTCCAACGTGTGGATTCGCGTTTAGTAACTTCCGTTTTTAGAAAGCCAGTGTTCGCAGGCCAATTTACCAATTATAGCTCTGCGCACGTCCCTGGTCATTTACGTATTACTGCGTGTACATTATTCTCCCGCGCTTGGAGGCTCTAGTTCGACTGGTGACAGGCAATTGGAGATTTCAAAAATTAGGGCGGAGCTTTCAAATTGCGGCTGTCCACCTCATGTTCTAGATAGATGTGAGCTTCAGGCTCACAAATTTGTTACGAAATCTAATCCCCCTCATGCCAATCAATTTATCTCTACCGTCTACAACCCCTATTATCCGGGCATATCAGAACATCTTGTTAGGATTTTGCATCTCCATCATATACGATGCGTGCAACTTCCGGGAGGAAATTATAATCCATTATTTCTAAGGTGAAAACACCTGTTCCTCCTTTCCTACGAAGTGGTTCCGTATACCATGGCGCCTCCGTAGCCAGGTGGGAAGGAGCAGTAGTGCGCAGCACACGCTTCTTGATTAGACCGGGGTTCGAGCCTGTCACCATCAAATACGGAGGATGCGGAAAGGTCAGGAAATGACCACCGCATATCCCGGAGCAATATGGCCTTAGTTGCTAATGCTCCTAAAAAAAAAAACCAAAACCAAACCAAAATCCGTATTACGTGTCCGGATTGTGGGGGTGTTATGTAGGTGAGTCTGGTAGAAGATTGAAAGATCGGGTTTCTGAACATGAGGGGCCTCTGCGAACGGCTAATTTTGAATGCTCCGCAGTCGCCGAACATTATTGGGTTGAACAGCACAATCTTGATCCCCAACAGGATATTGAAATCGTCGACTATTCACATGATTACCGCCAGCGCTCATGGCTTGAAGCACTACACATACCACCAATAATAGTGCTATGAATCGGACGAGGGGAGTACATTTACACCCTGTTATAGAATGTACTGTATTGTAGTGCGATGAGCACTAGCGATCATCACGTGTATGTAATTCTGCTTCACCAACACCAGACTCGTGATACATGATCATGCCCAGTTGACTTGTGCTATTGTAACCATTAATATATACTGAAGTACACCAGTCACAGACTAGCTGATGAAGAGGCACTTCGCTGTGTAAGCTACTATATATTTTAATGCTTTTATCTTATTGTATTTTAACGCTTTTATTTTATTTCTGTTTTATCTTATGTATATATTATATTGTTATTTTAATAAATTTATTTTAACCAGTTAGTCGGTTGTTGCAAGAAACTTTGATAATATAATTCAAGTTCTGGTTATAACTCTATCATCAGATAATGCTTCACGTGGAAGTTATTTATAATCAAATGCAATCTCGAGAAATTGAGGCAGTTAAAATACATGAATATATAGGAAACTTTAAGAATGCCATTCTAAAAATGAGGAATTCAATGTACTGTGAAAATTCTTCAAAAACACTCATGATTGAAGTGAAGAAAGTATGCGACTATAGAAGTGTTGACATAGGTGAGATATATTCTTTTACAAAGCAATTAATTGCTTCTAAATTATTTAACAAGTAGAACTTTATATTTTGTACGAAAATGCCCATGGAAGAGGTACGGGAGGCTACTGAGACATATCCCATGATTGAAAGAGAAAAACGTCTTACAGAATTACAAGTTTTCTATAGCAGACATGATCTGCACAATTATTGCAAATTAACTGACTTGCTGAAATTTATCTCGTAAAATAATCTAGCTGAAGTTCTTAGTAAACTTACAAAACTCATAAAACTTCTTTTGACCATTCCAATGACCACTTCAGAGCGCGAATGCCGCCACTCGACATTAAAAAGAATAAAAACATTTTTAAGGAGCACTATGAATCAGAAAAGGCTAAATGCTTAAGCAATGCTTTCAATAGAGTAAAGTTTGGTCAACATGTACAAAACTTGAATTAAAATTATTGATCTATTTTGAACAAATAAAAACCGAAAAATGGATTTTGTTTTTAAATAAAGTTCATGTCTGTTAATGGTAAATGTCTAGTTAATGTTTTGTAGTTTAACTTGCTTATTATTATTACTGTGTATATGTCTACATGTCTTATAACCAAGGCAATTTAATGTAACTTTAAGATGCAGCACCACCAAACATCAGTCATAAACCGCCACTGTTTCTAGTTATAACAATATCTAGACAGTAAATTTTTGCAATTATAAAAGTATCACAACATAATTAAACACTGTTTTCAGCATGATAAATCTACTTTACAGTTTTCCTTTAAATAAAAATTGAAGTAAAAAAATATGTTAGAGCACTGCGAGAAAAGTCCCACTAAAAGATTTAACTGAAACTATTTTAATATTACAATACAGGAACTCCCCAACTTAAGTAAGGGTTGCGTTCTGTGGAACGCTATGTAAGTTGGATTTTATGTAAGTTGGAATTTCTCCCATGCTTGTGCAGCACTCGCAGCTGTGCTTCCTAAATTGATTGAATCAAAAAAGAAATGTTCGACGAACATGTAAATATAAATATTGTATTTATTAAATTTTTTCTCATGTGGAGGGAAAATTAAAAAAGCATGCAATTTAAAAAAATTTCCAAATTATAAAATTACAAAAAAAGAGAGGAGACAGGCATGATGTCAGTAAGTTTTACCTCTCGAGCATCATTGCCAGAATCAATGTCTTCAGCTGATAAGTACGCTGCTGCAGAGGTTGAGGGCTGTGGAGATTTAGTTTGGCCGCTCAACCCTACGAAAGAACGTATTAATGGATGACTGGATGTTGGCGTTTTTCTTTTCATCGTAGATTTCTTTGTAGTAAGCAAGCATATCATTCACCCCTCTGTTAACTTTTAAGAATCGTTTGCTGTCAGGATCCATCTTCGTAAACCTCTTCATTGCTGATGCAATTTCACGAAATGCCATTGCCATCTCTCTCTGGTGATGAAGTGTCTTGGCCCCTCATTTGGTTCATCTTGAGCTTCGTCAGCATTTTCTTCTTTCACTATCGCTGCCTGCAAGTCAATAAGTTCTTTATTAGATAATTCCTTCTCTTCTTCCTCTATTAACTTCTCCAAGTTTTGGCATCAACCTCCAACTGAAGTAGCTCTGCAACTTTTACAATCTTACCTTAACCTCTTCATATAATTCGTCTTTTCAAATCCTTCGAAGCCATTTACGTGCCATGGGCATATTTTCTTCTACGCACCATTTAAACAACTTTTAGTAATTGCCGCCCAGGCCTTATTAATGTTTAAGATGGCGTGGTAAGTATTGTAAGATTTCCAAGTCTCTTAACGTAAAACTTTTCTCATCGTCTCTGCAGACAATGCCTGAGTAAATGTTGTGCTTAAATAGTATGCTTTTAAATTTGAATTAATGCCCTGATCCTTAGGTTGTATGAGTGAAGTCTTGTTTGGCGGTAGAAATGACTCTCACATTCGAATTAAAATCATCTAGATGTGTAGGATGTCCAGGAGCATTATCTAATAGAAGCAAAATCTTGAAAGGAACATGATTGTCTTTACAATATTTTTCAACTTTGCGAATGAAGCAGCATTTAAACCAATCCTCAAAGAAATATTGTTATCCACGCTCTCTGCCGCCTCCATAGCCAGGTGGACAGGAGCAGCAGTGCGTAGCACACGCTTCTTGATTAGACCGGGGTTCGAGCCCACGATCACCAAATATGGAGGATGCGGAAAGGTCAGGGAATGACCACCACATATCCCCGGAGCAATATGGCCTTAGTTGCTAATGCTCCTAAAAACCAAACAAACAAACAAACAAACAAACAAACATGCTCTCTGGTTTGATCGGAAATGCACGGGTAGGGTGGCTTTATTGATGCCCTTAAATGCACGAGGATTTCCAGAATGGTACGCAAGCAGTGGTTTTAATCTGTAATCTCCAGCTCCATTGGCCCCAAGCAAGAGTGTGGCCCTATCTTTTGATACATTGAAACCTGGCATTGTATTTTCCTCTTTGGCAGTGTATGTGATCTGGAATTTTTTTCCAATACAGAGCAGTCTCAGGAACGTTACAAATTTGCAGCATTGAATAGCCGCCTTCATCAATAATTTTTTCCCACACATCACAAAATTTATCTGCAGCTGCAGAATCAGCACTGGCAACTTCGCCGCATACTTTAACTTTGTGGAAACTAGTGCGATGCTTGAACCTATTAAACCACCCGCTGCTTGCCACGAACTTGGGTTGGGGCTTCTCCGTGCTTATCCATAATATCTGTATAAATACTTGTTGCTTTTGCTTGAATGGTCATTAGACTCAGGGGCACTCACTTCTGAATCTGATTTTCCATCCATATTATTAACAGCTGTTCCATCTTCAATATACCTGAACACTGTTTTGTGATCAGTGTTGATCTTAAGTTAACAGGATAGACTGCTTCTACAGGGATGGGTTACACTTAAATAGAAAAGGTGCAAGAATATTTGCTGATGCTATCGAGGCAGTGTTATGCGGGTTGAAAAACTGCTAGCTTGGGGGGGGGGGAATACAAGGACTAATAGATTAACAGTAGCCACTGGCAGAGGTGAAAGTGATTCTTGCACTGCTTCTATTGGAATGAGCAGCAGCCTGGAAAACAAGATGCAGGATATTTCAGAGACTGCTGGGAGTCATTGCGGTACAAGTAAACACATGGGTTGTATTAGGGTAGCTAAGAAAAAGAACAGGTGCACGTACACCAATGCTAGGAGTTTGGTAAATAAATTTGATGAATTTGAGGTATTTCTCAAAACATCAAGGGCAGATATTGTTGGGATATCAGAGACGTGGTGTCACACAGATATAAGGAATGCAGAACTGGAATTTGGGGAGTACAATGTGTATAGACAGGATAGAAGGGGTTATGCTATTAGTTAAGAAACACATAAAATCCAAGGAAGTGAAGCCAGTCGACATGGCTGGACAGTGCAGTGTCAAGTCAGTTTGGTGTGACATAAGCATTGGGAGATCAAAATTGAGAGTAGGAGTGTGCTATAGGCCTAATGACTCTGATGAGTATAATAAGAAACTGTACAGGGAAATAGTGTGCCAGTAAATCAGAGTCTTATAATGAGGAAATTTTAATTTCCCAGATATTGACTGGAATTTGTGGGTTGGCCACTCACACACTAGCAAGGCTTTTGTGGATTTATTGGATGATTGTTTTCTACATCAGCATGTTCGGGAGGCAACTAGAGGGAGTAATACTCTTGATCTGATTATTAGTAGTGATTCTTCATGCGTTAAGAATCTGCAGATAAAGAAACCACTAGGTGGCAGTGATCACAGTGTGCTGAAGTGGGATTTACTCAAAGAGGTAACTACCATCAGGGGTAAAGGAAAGGGTTTTTGCTTTCATAAAGGCAACTACGATGGTCTGAGACAGTATTTAAATTCTATATGGTGGGACCAACTGATGATGTTACCAACAGCAAATTCAAAATGGGAAACATTCAAAGAACTTATCTTGGAAGCTACTAGGCATTACATACCAACTAGAAAATATTGTTCAAGGTTTAGGCCTAAATGGATGTCAGGTGAACTAATGAGACATATGGCACAGAAGAAAATTGCATGGGATACATATAAATTAACATGTGACACAGAAGCCTATGATAGATATAAGCTGATCTGTAACCAAGTTACAAAGGAGGTTAGGCAGGCGAAGGCAGATTACGAGAAATCTTTGGCAAAGGATGCAAAGAAAAACAGCAAAGAGTTCTTTACTTATGTAAACTCTAGAAGGAAGGGGATGAATCAGATTGGTCCACTTGATATCGATGGTTCAACTGTTGATGATCCTGCTCAGGTAGCTAACAAACTAAATGAATATTTTGCATTGACATTCACACATGAGGAGTTATTCAGCGAGGGGAATGCCAGAGGTGTATTCAACTCTAGCAGTAAGCTAGATAATCTTGTAATAACTGAGAGTAAAGTGGAGGAGAAATTGTTGAAGATAAACACAAGAAAGGCACCTGGGATGGATGGGATCTATCCAGTTATATTAAAGGTTTAGACCAGTGCTTAGAAGAAATGACTCTTGCACTAGATGATGATTGTCCACATCGTACAACGATATTCAGGTGGTATAGAGAATTCCAAAGGGGAAATTTCACTCTGGAGGATTCTGAGAGGCCGGGAAGGCCACGAACGTCAGTTACGGAGGAAAACGTTACTGCTGTGAGGAAAATGCTTGACGAAAACAGGCGAGTGACCTACCAACAGATAGAGGATACTTTGGGCCTAAATGCACCAGCAATTCGTTCGATTCTGCAAGATCATTTGCACGCGAAGAAACTTTGTTCTCTCTGGGTGTCGCATCAACTGACTGAAGAGCAGATGACACGACGTGTGACTTGGTGCCGGGAGATGTCAAAAAAGTGTGATAAGGGACAATCTCGGTATGTGAACAACATCGTGACAGGTGACGAGACTTGGCTGTACTATTACGATCTGCCGACCAAGGCTCAAAACAAAGTTTGGGTCTTTGATGATGACGACACACCCGTAATTGTCAGAAAATCCCGATCTGTAAAGAAGAAAATGATAGCTGTATTTTTCAAATCGAGTGGAATTGTGGAACGTGTCGTTTTGGACACGCAGAAGACAGTCACAGCTAAGTGGTATACTGAACAATGCCTGCCTAAAGTCATTGGATCTATGAAGAACCTGCGGCCAAAGTCAAGAATGGACACCTGGTACCTCCATCACGATAATGCTAAAGCTCACCGCGCCAAAGCTTGCACCGAATATTTGACCACGACAGGACTGAAACTTCTCGAGCACCCTCCCTACAGTCCAGACCTTGCTCCCTGCGACTTTGCACTGTTTCCCCATGTGAAAATGAAGCTAAAAGGGAGGCAGTTTTCCAGTGATGAGGACCTTCTACGGGCTTGGGACAACGAGTGTGCTTTACTCCCTAGTGAAACTTGGCAGAACTGGTTTAAAGATTGGTTTCGGAGGATGGAGAGGTGTATTGAATGTAGAGGAAATTACTTTGAAAAAATTAAATAAACAAAGCTGTATTGCAAAACTTTCTTAGTACCTTTTGTATGCTGCTGCAACAGGATCTCGAAAGGTTGAGCAGATGGGCTGAGAGGTGGCAAATGAAGTTTAACATTGACAAATGTAAAGTACTACATATGGGAAACAGCAACCCCAGAGCAACGTATCAACTGTGTGGTAGAGAATGAAAAGGACCTGGGGGTAATTGTGCAGGCAGATATGAAGTTCTCTGAGCAGTGCAGATAGGCTGCAAGAGTAGCTCATGGTGTCTTGTCAATGATATACAGGAATTTTTCTAGCAAGTATAAGGAGGTGTTTATTCCCTTGTATAAGGCAATGGTCAAGCCGCACCTTGAGTACTGTATACAGGTCTGGTGGCCTCATTTCAAGAAGGATGTAGAGCTGCTGGAACGAGTACAGAGAAGGGCAACAAGATTAGTGAATGGAACAAAGGGGTGCTCTTACGAAGAAAGGCTTAAGTTTTGCAAATTACAGTGTCTGGAGACTAGGCACCGGCGAGGTGATCTGATAGAGGTGTATAAAGCCTTGAATGGTTTGAGCATGCTCAATGCCGATGGGATTCTTCCTCTTGCTTAGAATAACCACCCGAGAAGGCATAAATTCAGATTGAGGAAAGACATATGTAGGACAGATGTGCGAAAATTTGCCTTTAGCCAACAGGTAGTTGGTTGGTGGAACAGACTTCCATCCCTTCTTGTGGAAGTTGATAGCCTAAATAAATTTAAGGCTCAGCTGGACAGGTATTTCGAATGAATGGAGGGGGATGAAATGGAAGTGGTTTTTTTTTTTTTTTTTTGGCTGATGCTGCATAAGCTCGCTTTCTTGCATTGTATGCCTCTACTAATGATAAGTGCATTGATCCTTTGACATGTTCTTTTACACGCACACTGTTCTTTAAAATAGTATTCACTGTTGAAGCAGCGAGACCTAATTCCTTGCAATAGATGACAAACTTTGTCCTGCTTCGTACTTCTTAATAATTTTTATCTTCATTTCCAAATCAATTTTGTTTCGTTTCCTGGCAATTTCACCACTTGCACTTTTCGTTGGTTGCTTTCCCTTCATCATTGTAATTCGTAAATAGGAATGAAGAGAAGATTCTGAAAATGTTTTTATATGATTGAAGATTTTAGTGAAGGGGAACACAATTCACCATAATAGCGTAAAAATCCGCACAAATGCAGTTATTTGTATTATCGCAAATGGAATAAGATTCAGTTTGCTACTAGTTTATAATTAGATGCACTAACAGAAAAGCCCAATAAACCGGAAACTGCAATTGTTTTTATTATTTTATGGTTGTGACCTCCAGAAACGTTCTTTAGAAAAATATCACAAAGGTCTTAAAGATTTATTCTTATAACGAGAACATATGATAACGATGAAAGGGTAGTGCAATTTCCTTTATAAATATGACCTTTTTAGAGAGATAAATTGCTTAGTAATATAGTATAGCGAAATTTTCAACTTCCAAGGACTTGGAACGAATTACAAAAAAAAAAAAAAAAAAAAGAAGAAAACAATGTGTTATTGGGTTCACATTATGATATTTTCACAATATTTCCATTTATTCCTATGGGATTTGTAAAATAATAAGAGAACTTTACCTCAGTATAATACGTAGAACACTTCTATATGATACTCTCCAGCAATTAAAACGAAAAAATTTAAAATCTTAAATTACAGTAAAAAATAATTAAAAATCAAACAAACACAATGAAAAATCAAATGAACGCAATTTAAAATTAAATAAATTAATTAAAAGAAATTTACCGAAAAAATTGCAAAAAAATTTTCCTTCCTGAAGCTGACAACCCTTTTCGACTGTATGTCATGATCACAGGAACGAAAATTACCGAATAGGGGTGAGCATGAAACTTAAATAGGGATTATTTGTCTTCATGCATGCATGTAAAAGCCCACGAATCGGAGATTAGAAATGGGTGGCGAACATTAACAGAATTCTCATGTAATTTAATTTTGACAGTTTCCTGCAATTAATAGTCCGGCATAATTACATTGGACACTAATTATTTTGGCCTCGTTAAATAAAAAAGTATGTTTTTCGTTAACTGCATGAAAGGCTAATTCTGACGCTGCTGAATGAGAAGCATGAACTGAGGCCGCATGTTGATTAACACGAAAATTCAGAGGAAAACACACAGAACCTTGGTACGATGTGTTGCAATCTCCGCACGAAATGTTGTATACCAGGTCATTTATTTGTGTTGCGAATTAAGAAAGGACTGAGCAATTTTTCAGTATAGTGTGTAGTTTCTGCATTGGCCTGGCCCCAATTTTAAATTCGGTATCTTTAAAGAATCTGTTAAGCTGTTTGTGCGCTGTTCAACGTATGGAACAGAAATAAAATATTTTTTAATATTACGATTGTTGGTTCTCCTACAAGGAACCTATTATTTTTAATCAATTTGTAAATGCCTATAAATGTTCAACGACAGAATCTGCTTTGGGCTCAGAAATACAAATATTAACATCGATTCTTAAACAGGGGTTTATACCCTTGCTACAATAAATGGAATTAGGGTACAAGCTAGGGATAGGATACAAAATACTACATCATCAACATGGTTAATATAGTATTGAACTGAGACCGCATGTTAATCAACATGCAGCCTCAGTTCATGCTTCTTGTTAAGCAGCGTCAGAATTAGCCTTTCATGCTGTTAACGAAAACATACTTTTTTATTTAATGAGGCCAAAATACTTAGTGTCCATTGTAATTATACCAGACTATTAATGGCAGAAACTGTCGAAATTAAATTACATGAGAAATCTGTTAATGTTCACCGCCCATTTCTAATCTCAGATTCATGGGCTTTTACACGCATGCACGAAGACAAATTATCCCTATTTAAGTTTCATGCTCACCCCTATTCGGTAATTTTCATTCCTGTAGTCACGACATACGGTCGAAAAGGGTTGCAGCTTCAGGAAGGAAAATCATTTTGCAATTTTTTTGGTAAATTTCTTTTAATTAATTAATTTAATTTTTAATTGCATTAGATTGATTTTTCAATTGTGTTCAATTGATTTTTAATTATTTTTTACTGTAATGTAAGATTTTTGATTTTTTTCATTTTTAATTGTTGGAGAGTATCATATGGAAGTGTTCTACGTATTATATTGAGGTAATCTTCTCTTATTATTTTACAAATATATTGATATCAACATAGAACGTATTGAGCATTACAGTTCTGGTTCATACTATCAAATTCCTACGGGATGCAAAATATGTTTCCACGATTTTTTTAAGTTTGCACTGGCCGGCAGAAACTTACGTAAAGTCAAATTTCCGTAAGTCGGGGAGTTCCTGTATACTAAATATTACGATATACTGAATAAAATCTGGATCTGTTTAAGGTAGTTAAATCAAGATGAGTGTAGTTTCCAGCTCTTCGGTTTCCCAGGAAGTCATGCATGATGAGCCATCTGCTACACTTTAAGATTTTAATCACTGAAGCTTGTCACAGACATCTTCCAGATAGTTAGGGCTTGCAACCTGGAAGTTTAAAATGCCAATGAAACTGATATTCAGGTTATAATATTATGACCATTTTACTATATATTCAGGTTCCACTTGTGAATCAAGTGGGCCAAATTTTGGTGAAGTTCATTCATTCTGCTACACTCAAGCCTCTGCTTGCACCTTCAGAATGGTGGGATTTTTAGTAACCCCAGGTATACCTCCCCCCAAAATTTGTTTAATTTCTTAAAATAGGCAAACTTTACTAATTTTGGGTCAACAAAAATGAATATGATTTTAGAAATTTTTGATTAGCTCTATTTTTTGAGATACAGTACTTTTATTATTGTCTAAGAATTTAGTAATTTCAGTTGTAGTCAGAGTGAAAAGTAATAATAACACAATCTCATATTTACATTTTCTTGATACAACATAAATCACAATTGTTTTTAATTAAAACATACAAGAACACAAGAAAACTGCACAGGAACCAAAAGTACTTCCTCAAAATTTGGCCTATTCATGACAGCGCCTTCTTTTCACTTGTTGCTTGTATTCCACTTCCAGGGCATCTCTTGTTATTGTCCCACAGTGGTCAGCAAGCATAGAAGTGTTCCACCTACCCTGATATCTTTTCTAGAAGGTTGTTCACAGTCTCAACATAGTTTCCAGCTCTTCGGTTTCCCAGGAAGTCATGCACAACACTTTTAAAGGCTTCCCAAGCTGCGTTCTCATTACCCTAGAGGACTCGCTCAAAGTTTTCATCCTTTTAAAGTTCACAATTTTGTGGACCAAGAAATATTCCTTCCTTAACCTTAGCATAACTCAACAGTGGAAATTGTCCTCTCAGGTACTTGAAAGCTTCTCCATCCTGCTTCATCCCCTTAACAAAGTTCTTCATAAGTCCCAGTTTGATGTGTAATGGGGGCTGAACAATTTTGTTTCGATTAACCAGAGGATTGTGCTGGATGTTTTTTCCCCCGGGGCACAGGTTTTCCCTTAGAGGCCAGACTTTTCTCTTGTATTGTGAGGACCTAGCCTGACTGTCCCACTTGCACAGGAAACAGCAGTATTTCGTGTATCCCAACTGCCTACCCAGCAGTATTGCAATCACCTTCAGGTCTCCATGATCTGCCATTGGTGGTCTTTGTACTTCATTGCTTTCAGAATTAATTTCATATTCTCATATGTCTTCTCCTTCATGTGCGTGCGTGCGTGTACTGTGTCGGGGTGGCCCCTAGACATATGCCCATCCCCACCTAGAACTCCTGTTTTAAACAGTAATACTGCTAAATGGGCATGACGTGAAAGAGGGAAAGAATGAAATTCGAAACACAGACAGAGAGAGAGAGAGAAAGAAAGAGAGAGAGAGAGGATGAGGGAAAAAAAAAATATATATATACACATACAGCAATACCCCACATTGCACTGATGATTGGTACCACAACTGTTCTGTGTTATGTGAAACCGTGCTGATTGAGGTATAATTATAATGGGTCTTAATTGAATGCGTACCAGAGAAACAGTCTATAAATTTTTTTAATAAATCTATAAACAATTTGCACTTGATAGCTAATTAAAAGGATTTGAAATAAAAAATATTGCAAAAATTTTATTAATGAAAAAGTAACATCATGAGAGATGAGAAAAAAAAAGATTTATTATTTATTTAGGTATTTCAGTAATGAAGTCTGGTGAAGTCGTCTCTTTTTTTCGGCATACAAGTCTTTGTAGCATCGAATCCCATCTTGTAAAATTTTCAGCATCTTGATGTTCATTCAGATCTCCATTCATAATTGCCTCGCAGGCCATGTCACTGTGGTACAAGTAAACACATTGGTTGTGTTAGGGTAGCTAAGAATAGGAACAGGTGCATGTATACTTGCGTATACACCAGTGCTAGGAGTGTGGTAAATAAATTTGATGAATTTGAGGTGTTGGTCAAAACATCAAAAGCAGATATTGTTGGGATATCAGAGACACGATATCCCAACTGGAATTTGGGGAGTAGAATGTGCATAGGAAGGGAGAAGTGGTTATGCTATTTGTTAAGAAACACATAAAATCCAAGTAAGTGCAGCCAGTTGACATCGCTGGACAGTGCAGTGTCGAGTCAGTTTGGTGTGACATAAGCACTGGAAGATCAAAATTGAGAGTAGGAGTGTGTTATAGGCCTAATGACTCTGATAAGTATAATGAAAAACTGTAAAGGGAAATAGTGGGCCAGTAAATCAGAGAGTCTTATAATGGGGGATTTTAATCTCCCGGATATTGACTGGAATTTATGAGTTGGTCACTCACACACTAGCAAGGCTTTTGTGGATTTATTGGATGATTGTTTTCTACATCAGCATGTTCGGGAGGCAATTAGAGGAAGTAATACTCTTGATCTGATTATCAGTAGTGATTCTTGATGCATTAAGAATCTGCAGATAAAGGAACCACTAGGTGGCAGTGATCACAGTGTGCTGAAGTGGGATTTACTCAAAGAAGTAACTACCATCAGGGGTAAAGGGAAGGGTTTTTGCTTTCGTTAAGGCGAACTGCGGTGGTCTGAGACAGTATTTAAATTCTATATGGTGGGACCAACTGATGTTACCAACAGCAAATTCAAAATGGGAGGCATTCAAAGAATTAATCTTGGAAGCTACTAGGCTTTATATACCAACTAAGAAATATTGTTCAAGGTTTAGGCCTAAATGGATGTCAGATGAACTAGTGAGACATGTAGCAGAGAAGAAAAATGCATGGGATACATATAAATTAATGGGTGACATGGAAGCCAATGATACATATAAACTAGTCTGTGACGAAATCACAAAGGAGATTAGGTAGGCAAAGGCAGATTATGAGAAATCTTTGGCAAAGGATGCAAAGAAAAACAGCAAGGAGTTCTTTACTTATGTAAACTCTAGAAGGAAGGGGATGAATCAGATTGGTCCACTTGATATCGATGGTTCAACTGTTGATGATTCTGCTCAAGTGGCTAACAAACTAAATGAGTATTTTGCATCTGCATTGACACATGAGGAATTATTCAGGGAGGGGAGTGCCAGAGGTGAATTAAACTCTGGCAGTGAGCTAATGATTTTGTAATAACTGAGAGGAAAGTGGAGAAGAAATTGTTGAAGATAAACATGAAAAAGGCACCTGTGGTAGATGGAATCTATCCAGTTATATTAAAGGAAGTAAGCAAACCCTTAGCCATAATTATAAGAGCTTCCTTGGACTCAGGGGGAGGAACCCATGGACTGGAGATCTGCAAATGTAACCCCAATTCACAAAGGAGGATCAAAGGGCGACAAGTAATTATAGACCTGTTAGTTTAACTTCTGTTCCAGGGAAATTAATGGAAACACTAGTTAAAGAAGCACTGCAGGATCATCTAGACAAGACCAGTTATAGCTCGGACACAGCATGGTTTTGTGAAAGGGCAGTCTTGTCTGACCAATTTGATTGGATACTATGATATGGTCACAAAGGAACTGGATGCAGAGAATAACTGATATCATATATTTGGATCTTAGAAAGGCTTTTGATACTGTTGCACATGGAAGACTGCTACAGAAATTGGAGCAGTGTAGCAAGGACACTAATGACAGTACACCGCTGCAACAGGATCTAGAACAGTTGAGCAAATGGGCTGAGAGGTGGCAAATGAAGTTTAACATTGACAAATGTAAAGTGCTACATATGGGAAGCAGTAACACCAGAGTAACGTATCAACCCTGTGGTACTACACTGGCAGTGGTAGAGAAGGAAAAGGACCTAGGAGTAATTGTACAGCAGATACGAAGTTTTCTGTGCAGTGCAGACAGTCTGCAAGAGTAGCTCATGGTGTCTTGTCAATGATATACAGGAATTTTTCTAGCAGGGATAAGGAGGTGATTATCCCCTTGTATAAGGCAATGGTCAGACCACGCCTTGAGTACTGTATACAGGTCTATAGGCCTCATTTTAAGAAAGATGTAGAGCTGTTGGAACAAGTACAGAGAAGGGCAACAAGATTAGTGAATGGAACAAAGGGTTACTCTTACGAAGAAAGGCTTAAGTTTTGCAGATTAATGTCTGGAGACTAGACACCTGCGAGTTGATCTGATTGAAGTGTATAAAGCCCTGAATGGGTTGAGCATGGTCAATGCTGATGGAATTTTTCCTCTTGCTCAGAGTAATCACCTGAGAGGGCATAAATTCAAATTGAGGAAAGACAGTTGTAGGATACATGTGTGGAAGTTTGCCTTTAGCCAGTGGGTGGTTGATTGGTGGAACAGACTTCTGTCTTTTGTAGTGGAAGTTGGTAACTTAAATAAATTTAAGGTCGAGCTGGACAGGTATTTGAAACGAACGGAGAGGTGAAACAAGAGCGTTTTTTTTTTTTTTTTTTGGCTGTTATAATTAAATAAATTTAAAGTGTATTAAATACATATACATATTATTTATATAAGCCTGCTTTCTTGCATCGTATGCTAATGCTATATATAAATAATATTTATATGTATTTAATACAGTTAAATTTATTTAATTGTAATTGAGCTTAATTTAATAATTTAGTTGATTTAGAACAGGACAGTAAATAAGTCAGTATTTCAAGGATTGTTTGTGTGTGTTGGGTGTTGTGTGTGTCAGGCCTCTTAGAGCAACCAGAGAGCAACCAACACTTGGGCAGCTGCTACCTGGTGTCCATTCCTGGCACGAGGAGCTGGGCCAGGGTATATTATTAAACTGTTGTGCAAAAAGTACAAATCCTGCACCCACCGGAAGTAGTGCAATACTGGTGGTACCGTGTGTGTGTGTGTGTGTGGCTCGAAGGCAATAGCCCATCTCCACCTTTGTTCTTTGTGTTGGGGTAGAACCCCTAGGCCACTTCGTCACCAGGGAACAACGAACACCTGTGTAGCTGCCACTTTGTGCCCATCCCCAGGCAGGATGAAACCGGCCCGGGTTTACTGTCCTATGTGCTTATATGCACAAAATCCTGCACCTACCGGAGTTAGTGCAGTACCAGTGGGTGCCAGCAATCCTGCTCGCAGGTTGCTCAGACCTGGAAGCCAGCAAAAAAAAAAAAAAAATAATAATAATAAAAAATTAAAAATAAAGTGGCATAGTTACCCATAGTAGTACCACTACATATTTTTAGGCAAACATGGCACTCAATGTTTGAATTATAGAAATTTAACATTTATCACTACTTAATTAAGTATACTCATAATAGTGTTGAGTCCAAACAAAGCCTGGAGTAGTACCAAAACGGGTATGGCTTTTAACATTACATCATCTACACTATTTACAATATAAACATTTAGTTGTTGCCAAGGCCCAACTCAACGGCAAGGGCAAACACAACATCTTACGTTTTAAGTCCTCTCACAAACTGAAAGATTCTTTACAAGTCCTCATCTCAGCGCCATGTACTTACACAAAATCATAGCTGTAGTTTAATTGCAATTAGTACATGCTTGCTTCAGTCTCAGAGTGGATCAGATGTGTCTAATACATAATATCCAACACAGAAAAAGCAGAAAGTTCGTTTGTGTCCAGTTTTGTCCAAAACAGCAATGTTGATAGTATACAGAGCCATTGAACGTGGTTTGCCTGAAGTCCACATCCAAGAAGTCACTAAGAATAGAGTCCTAGTCACACCAGATCTAGAAATTGCACCTGTTGTTTTATACTTTGGTTTTAGGTTAGGTGACGTGTCACAATATGGCAACTATGCCCCAAAGCCGATTTCCATCTATTACTTTAGAATTTCAAGATCTATTAAGTGAATTGCCCAGTATTTTGAACTCTCAGCCCAGTTCTCTTCTTGAAAGCCAAGGTGGAGAAAATCTGTAATGCCTTGAAATTAGTTTTATTTTCCACAAATATGTTTACATTAGCCTCCGTGAGATCTGAAACTTCGGTTTGTAGGTCCAACCTGACCTGTGAGTATAGTAGGCAATGGAAAAGTACATGGTCCCACGATTCCAAACCTCCGCAGATGCAATAAGGATCAGCTTCCAATCCTCTTTCGAGGAGCATAGAACGGAAGGAACCATGACCTGTAAGTAAATAAGATGTGGTCATAGAGGAAAACTTGAATCTTTGATACAAAATCAGCTTTAGGAACAAATTTCCTAGTAACCAATCAGTGCTCACTTTCATCCCAACGAATTTGTCTCACCTTTACAAGTTCCTCCCAAATTCTGGTCTTTTCTATCTTTAAGTTGTTTTCTGAATTTGAGGAAATCCCCCAATATTTCCGTAGCAAGGCCCTTCCTCAAATGATGAGTTATTGCTCTGTATATAATAAACAGGTCAAGGGACATCATACCACCTAACACCTGTAAAGCATTATTAGATACTCTTCTAGGAGCACAATTGATAGCCAAAAGAACAGAGCGTTGTACGCAGTGGCGTAGCTACCATGTAGGCAGGCAAGGCAATTGCCTCCAGGCCCTTTAGGGGCCCAGCATCTTTGGCTGTCTCCTCTTTTTGCAATTTTCATTAATTAAGTAGGGGCCCGAATATGTTCTTTGCCTCTGGGCCCGAAAAAAAGGGTAGCTACGCTACTGGTTGTACGGATATCAGTTTGGTACGTATTTTCACTTTCCCTCGCTTTTCAATTACCCTCCTTGACCGTCCTTCCACTCCAGTAACCGGATCGTCGACATAAGCCATTTTGAGAGTGTCCTCGTGATCTTTGACCATCCACTGGTCTAGCACTGCGTTCTATAGGAGAGGCTCCAAGATCGACCTCTGGGGGCATCCTCTGAAAACAATTGAGGAATAGTTTAAGTGCCCTGCACAGACCTTAATTAATCTATCACTGAAGTAAGATCTGATCACCTGATAAATGTAGTTATCACAGTTGGCTTTACGCAGCGACCTGAGGATGCTTTCCCACCATAGTGAGTCGAAAGCACCTTTCAAGTCAATGAACATAGCTATTACATATTTTAAAGTTGAATTTTGAATGTAATCTGTTAGGGAGATAATGGCATCTTCGGTTGAACATCCTTTTTTGAAGCCAAATTGACAATTAGATGTGAACTGTTTTTCCTCTAGAAGATTCTGAATTCTCGTTTCAAGAAGCCTCTCGAACAGTTTACCCATATTTGCTAACAGAGATATTGGCCGGTATGCTCGTGGATCAGTTTAGATTTCCCTGGTTTATGAAGAATTTTTAATAAAGCTACCTTCCAGGGTCTGGGAAAAACCCCCTTCTAGTAAACACTTGTTCATTAGATTCAATGAGATTTGAGAAAAAAGTTCGAAAAATTTGACCAAGACTATTTTCTAACCAGTCCAAGCCAAGGCATTTTTTAGCATTTAATTTTGCAATAGCTGATCCTAGATCCACAAGTGTGAAAGGCACTGTATCCAACCACCCAACGTATAAGGCATTATCATGGTGGATTTGTTCTTGCTCAAAGGAGTCACTTTCAGGAGAATCCCTGGGGAAAAGTTTAGAAACAATGGTCTCAACCGTCGACGTCCAATCCCGTGTTTCTTGTTCACTGACCGTCATGGTGTTGTATATATTTCCGCATAACATTTTATATCCAGATATCCTGTAAACAAGACTCCACGGATCAGAATTACTGGTATCATAAACAAAGCTTTGCCAACCGGAATTCTTCGCTTCCGCAATTTCTTTGTGGAATCGTTTACGCAAATCCTGGTATGCATTTTTATAGATAGTGACATCAGCCTCAGATAAGTGTCTGTGCCACTGAAACTGTTTTCTAGCCTGTTGGACCTGAGATCTAAGATTAGAAAGGCCCGCATCCCACTAGGGAACTGCTGTGCGTTTGATCTGCTTCCTCTTTACAGAATATTCCATTGCTTGAAACAGGCAATTTTGGACAAAGTTTACACATTCTGGTGCCGAAAAGGAATTAATTTGAGTGGCAATGTTTTGAGTGATAACTGTGTCCAGATATACTTTAAATTTCTTCCAGTTAATTCCATTTGTAGAAAACTGTCTGAGATCATTATTTTGGAAATCAGTTTGTTGACTTTTAGATCTAATTCCAAAACTGTGGCTCTATGATCGCTGTTTACAAGGTTAGGAGCCACATCCCAATCAGAGATATATTCATCCATTTTTCTTGTTGTTACTGTTACATCTATATTTCTATATTCTTACTGTTACATCTATATTTTATTTGTATATTTGATTTGTAAAGTATTAGGTAGATTCTGTACATTTAGATTATATGAAAGGATTGAATCTTCAAGTAGAGAACCTCTGGAATCTGTATATCCACTGTGCCATAAAAAAAAAAAAATGACTTTGCGTTATTATCTACCGAGATAATTAAATTTCTGTTTCTAAATTTTGAACAAATCCTGTCTAAGTACGGTAAAGTCTGTTGAATATCTTCAGATGGAGACAATAGATGGAAACCAAGTAGAAGGTAATGAATGGAGCAGAAATTGATAGACAGATAATGGTGTCATTACATTCTCCAGTTATGGTTGTAATCACCAATTCTTTGTCTAATATAACTGTGGCTGATTTTGGGAGCTTATCCTGAGAATGGATTACCCTAGCAGTAGTGGGAAAACCCATAACTTTTAAAAGCTCCACTCCCGACCTGGGAGGAATAATACGGTTAAAGCATGCATATTAGGTCAAATTTTAGTTCCACAGCCACAACTCTGATTTCATCCATTGCCAACCGAGACCTTTGTCCATTTATTTGGATAACCTTTATTCCCTCAAAGCCATGTGGATTCTCTAGCAAAATGTTTGAAAAGGTTGTATTATTCATTATTTGTTCTCTGGTTTACCATATTTACCACTCTTATGTATTCTGGACAAACACTGTCTCTAATAGAATGATGAAAATCTTTGTTCTTTCTTTTGCAATTCATGCACTTGGGTGGGGTCCTCCTTGTACGAGCAATCAGCGAATATATGTCCACCACTAGCACAGTGGCCACAGGATGGTCTTCTGTGTACAGGTTTGAGCCATGTGGCCAAAAGCCAGGCAATGAAAGCATTTGGTGACCACTGTGAAGTGGCAGAACTTGTGCAATGTAAAACCAAGGTAAATACAATCATTTTCCCTTAGGCATTTAAAAAGCTCTGGTGAGAATCCTATAACCCAATTAACCACCTTATTTCCTGAACCAGAACTAAATCGAAAAGTTGTCCCCTGAGTAACTTCGTTCTGTTCAAAACCATGCTCTTTCAAGTTTTTGAAAAACAAGTCATCCATAATTTCCTCCTTTGAATAATCATTAGGGATTCCGTATATAAGAATCGTGGGGTCTTGCAATTTGGGCTTTCCCGTAGAAAGCCTGGCACCAGTCAAGGTGGTAGAGTTATTAATTTTCCTTGCATCTGTAGGGTTTGTAGTCCACAAGTAGCCCATTGTTCCTCAATAACCGTATGTTCTTTATTTTTATATGCGGATACTCTTTTTTTAAAAGTTTCTGTCACTGTATTCCTTGTCCCTTGACTTGATGCAATTTTGGAATCAGGAAACAGTCTTAAAATTACTATGTTATTTGGATCACTTGTATTAGTTGGAGCCGGTAAGGAAAAATCAACTCCAGGCATGCTTGAAGATTCTTGTACAGTCGGCTTTGGTCAAACCAGACTGGAGTCTCCTCCACCACGAGTGAGACTTTCAGACACTGGAACATAAGAGATGCCAATAGAACCAACCAGTCTTTGTCTTTGATCTATTCCAGTTTTATCTTTTTCTGCATATGAGTGTGAAAGGGAAGCACTAAATTTACCTGTTAAAAGTTGGTGATACATAGCTGTATGAATTTGCAACTCTTTTGCCCTAATTTTTAAGTTTTTCATTGCCATGTGGACATAAGGTATGTTCGTGTCAGATGGCACCTGGGATTTCTCCCATCTCCGCTGCCAGGTGGACAGCATGGCCGAGAGCAATTGAAGGAAGAGCGTTGCCATTGTAGAGCAAAACAGCTTTTAAACTTAGCTTTGATGATTTTATGAATAGCCTCCAGTCCTGTGAGTTATTATTATTAGCCATATAGTGCAAGGAAGCCTGTGGCTTATGCTGCAACAGCCAAAAAAAAAAAAAATTGAGTTATCCTGAGAGAGAGAGAGGCGGAGGGGGGAATCACCAAGAAAGAAGAATGATGATATCCAGCTCAGGACCCTGGGTATGCCAAGCCCATACTCACCAGATGTGAGCCCCTGGGGTTCTGCTCCACATTCAAAGCTGTCATCAAACCATTGACATCACATCAGGCAACAAGGTTGTTTTCACTTTTAAAATATGGAAGCAAAGCATTCTGCCTGCTCCTGTACACGGACACCTTGACATTTGGTTGCAGAAGTTTCCACTGTTGGAGCCTTGATCCCAGAAACTATGCTTTCTTTCAATAGATCTAGGTCTCGAATTAGACTTAGTTCACCTCGAGTGATTCTGTGTGACTCACTCGGCAACTCAGGTTCTGGCATAAAATCAGAATCCTGCGATGTTGAAGGCCCAGTTTGACCATCATCATCAGACTCCAAAGCGTGCTCTTCTGGAGGGTGAGGTACAGGCAGACCATCCCCATGTGCCACTGGTCAGACAGCTGATGGGATGTTGAGGTATTCCACAGTCCACTTCCTTTTTTTTTGACATACCATGCTGAAGAGGAGGCACCATGCAGAAATAACAGTCATTGGGATGGCAAAAAGGCATTGAATATCCTTTGTTATTCAACCATCCATGGAGATTTACAGCACTTGTTGCAGCAAATATGAGGTGCCCAGTGTTTGTCTTCATTCCCTACCTTACAGCCAAAATAATGGTAGTAGGCTGTCTTCACAAGTGGAGTCAATTGGCGTTTCTGATCGGCAAATGTCACATCACCACACACATAACAAAAATTGTCAACACTGTTAACATATTTATGTGGCATCTTGGCTTTTTATCTAATTTTTTGTCCATAAACCTGAAAAAAAAAAAAAAAGAAATGACCATCACTCATAATATCACTTGCAAGGTAAATGATACACAGAGATACAATACAGAAATACAAAAAAAAAAAAAAAAAAACCCCATGGCGTGTTGGTTCCTGTTTCAATGTTACCAACCTATTCTCTAGACTCAAAAATTCTCTGGTATTCACCAATATTCCCCTAAACCATAAGTGAGGCTAGATCGTGGAACCGAGAGCTAATTAAGAGTTTTAAATGTAATATTTGTTTTTCCCATGCTGAAATTAAGAAGAATTGACCATTTTCAAGCCAGAAACATTTTTGGTGTTGACTAGTGTATGTCAGCTGATACATGAGTGGGAGTGCATGTGAGAGCATATGAGTCTGAATGTGATGGTGTGTGTTGATGGGTATGCAAATGTGTGAATGTATGCCATTATGCTAGGTGAGAAATGCGTGCATTTAACCTGCTGTGAGGGGGGGGGATTTAAACCGTGTTGTCCTATTCAGGGTACTGTGATGAATGGGGAATGGATGAGACTGTTGAGTAAATGTCAAATGTTGTCCCCTGAATATGTTTATATATATAAAAAATTTACTTCCTGCAGGTTAAGTTGTATAGTTTAAATGTGCATGGATTTTAAGTCACCCGTGTAACCCATGAAGTAACTTGAGTGAATGCACGGTTTACTCAGTGTAACTTAACATCTACATGCATTTGAACTATACAACTGGACCCACAGGAAGTAAATTTTTCTAGGTAATAACCTAATTGGGGGGCCTATTCTGACAGTCCCCAAATTGGATTGCAGTGGGGGCAAACTATCAGGAAATCCCCTCCCTGCCTAGCTGTCGGCATGCCTCCTTGTTCGTAGGCATGTCATGGGATCTGCTGATACTGCAGCTGGCCTGGCCAGTGTGGGATTTCTAATAGAGACGTGTTCTGCTCCATTAGTGCAGTCACCATGTTCCACATAGGATATTCTGACCCTATGATTTTATTCCCCCTTAATACCATTATCCTTTGGTGGATTCTACCACTCAAAACCTTTTCTTGCTTGTAACAGCCCCCCCCCACGAGGATGGGTTCCTCCCACAGGTTCCCCCATTCCTAACATCCAGTTTCCAGGTGGAAAATCTTCCTATCCTCCTTCCTTATCTTCACTCCCTTTCCCTCCTAACACTCAGCTGTCATCCCCATGCTCCCTTTGCAATAAAAACATGCAATTTTTTCCCCCCCCCTTTTTTTTTTTTTTTTTTTTTTTTTTGCTTTTTCTTGGGGCCTTCCCTGGCAAACTCAGGTAACATCTAGGATTTACGCCTGCCAGAGTCTTTTACCTATACCCTACACCCCGCCTACCTCCTCATGTTGTAGGACAGGCAATAATGGTCGCACTAGGAGCTCACAGCTAAACAGCTGGAGAAATAATATACCAACACTCACTATCTCAGGCCTTTATAGAATTTGTATTGCAACATAGAGTATACCACATGAAGTTGGGGAGGCCCGATGCCACTTGACAAGAAACACTATGTCCTATGCTATACATCTCTCATGTGCATTGTGTTGTGTGAAACACTGCACATAGTTACTATAGATGACTACCCAGGTGTGAGCTTAAATAAGCAGGAGTTGAGTTGTAGGGTCCACATCACCCTGAGGAACACTTCTCCTCTGTATCACCAGGCAATACTAGGTGCTAGATTACTCTTATCACTTTGTGCAATATCACCGTTTTGCTTATTAGTGAAAAAATCCATGTTTAGTCTCCAGAGCAAAGATCTGACAACCTCTTCTACCATGCAGTTTGACTGATGTCTTGTGAGGTTATGATGAGCAGTAATGTAAGATTCTGTATTTCTAACATTTTGAGCTTACAGTTCTGAGCGTACCTATTGGTAACACTCTAGGAGGCATCTGGATTAGGTAGTGTATAATCTCACTGCATCTACTCTGCCAGCCAATAATTGTAGGAGTCAGAGTATTGTGCAATACTCTGATTCCTCATGCGGGAGGAGCATTGTTGAGGCTACATTATGCAAAGGGACTGGGTATATTCTTGATTTGTATACAGGTAACCCTCGTATAACCCAGTATAACCCTTGGATTGTGCAAAACAGTGTTATACGGGACTAAGAATAAGTACAAAAAGGGGAGTTACGTTCCAAGAGCTAACAGGCAACTCCCGTATAACACGGTACTTCTACAACATGGTTTCGCTCTGACATGGTTAGAGAATTTCAGTAAACCTCGCATAACATTATTTTTGAGCTTTTGTACAGGGGGGAACCCTGCTATTATGTTAGATGTAATTTTTCCACATTTCCACTCTTTTTGAATTCCCGCTGTTGACTTGCTAGGCAAAATAAAAATTATTGAGAAATCCCTGTATTTTATTTTGTTGGGAAATCCCCGTTTTACGTTCTGTGCTATTGAACTTGTGGAAAAATCTAATTTCAAAGTTTTATTACTATTGGATAGCACACCAGGCCATCTAAAAGATTTAAGTCATCCAAATCTTGAAGTTATGTTCCTGCCACCACAGTTGAATGGCATTATATCCACCTTTAAAGCTCATTACATCAGAAAATTGTTACAATGGATTTCGGAAAAAATTTATTCCGAATCTATTGAAGAAATGGAGGCATGGAAACATTTCTCATTTGTGGACTGTATCAAGAATCATAGCTTTATCACTGAAAGAAGTAAAACCATCAATATTAAACGTGTGTGTAAAAATGTATGGCCAGAGTCAGTTCATTCAGGAAATATGGTCGAGCAGGCAGAAAATGGAATCGGTATGATAGTAGAACTTGCTATGTTGGTAGAAGGGGAAGGCTTTGATGATATGAATACTTGAAGCCCTTGTGGGAAGCACAGTTCATAGAATCACCCGGCACTTCACTCAAGACTCGAGTTTAAATCCTGTCTATGATGGGAGGAATTTTTATGGGCATTTTTCACAATGTGGCTGAGTTAGTCGGCGAGGGTAGCAGGGTTTTTTCTTCCAGAAACTCAGATTTTTCATCCAGCAAAACAGAAAATCGACCTCAGGACACAATTTATAGAGAATAAACACAGAATAACTTGACCTTAGTTGCTGATGCTCCTAAAAAAATAAAAAAAGATATGATTACTGAAGGCGTTCAAGAATTACTGGTAGAAAAAGAGGCTGGCGAACGGATTTGGTGGAAATGGCATCTGAGGTAAAACCAAATCAATTCAAACGATGATAGCGCAGATGAAAATTCTAAACTTCCCAAATTTTACACTAAAAAGCATACGGGAAGGCATAAAGTTAGCCGAGCAATTAGAATCTTATTTTTTGAATGCAGATTCTTGAATGAAAGGAGCCCAATTTTTATTAACTATTTAATGAAAAGTTTGCATCTTTTCCACCCGGTGTGGGAAAGACGGCGATTCTACCAACTGTGCTATCCACGAGGGCTTCAGTAGTCATATCATCAAAACCTTCCCCTCCTACCAACTTAGCAAGTTCTACTATCACATGGATTCCGTTTTCTGTCGGGTCAACAATATTTCCTGAATGAACTGACTCTGGCCATACATTTTTCCAATACGCATTTAATGTTGACAGTTTTACTGCTTTGAGCGATAAAGCTATGATTCCAATACAGTCCACAATTGAAAACTGTTTCCATGCCTCCATCAAATCAATGTTCAATCAATGCAATTCGGAATCAAATTTTTCCTAAATCCATTGTAATGATTTTCTAATGTAATGAGCTTCAAAGGTAGATATAGTGCCTTGATATTATTAAAGAAGTTGTACTAGTTTGGAAGATTTAAATCTTTTGGATATCTGGCATTATCCAATAGTAATAAAACTTTGAAATCTAGATTTTTTTCACAAGTTCAATAGCACAGAATCTAACATGGGGATTTTCCAATAATTTTTGTTTTCATAATTATTAGCGAGCCGAAAGTGGGGATTCACAAAAAAGAATGGAAAATGTTGATAAATCACATCCAACATAATAGCAGTTTTTCCCTGCACAAAAGTTCAAAAATACCATGTTATGTGAGGTTGCCACAATTCTCTAACCATGTTAGAGCGCAACCGTGTTATATGAGTACTGCGTTGTGCGAGGATTGCCTCACTTTATCAATCATTTTGAATATGTATATGCCATATTCAAAAATTTCATTAATTCATACATATTTCCTCCCCTCCCCCCACATCTTTTATTTTATCTACCGAATGCATCACAAATAGTCAAACGAATAGAACAAACTTATCTGAAAATATCGAAACCTCCCAAAAACTTCCTCATTCATTTCACAGTATGTGGTCTAATTTGTAATTTCAGTGATGTCCAATTCCACCTACTGCAAATTGTTACTCATCTCAGTTTTCCAACTGCTACACATTTCAGTTTCCAAACTTCTACTCATCTCAGTTGCACTGATAATTTGCTTTGTGATTCCTTTTGCTTCAAAGGTGTTACTTGTGTATATGTTCACTCTGATATTTCCTTGCCAGAGACAAGTAAATTTGGAATCTTCTCTGACTTAAAATCTCTTTACTCCATTCTGTCAAATTCATCTGTTGTCTATTATTCAAATAATTCTACAAATTTCTAAGAAATTGACTTCCTTTGAAACTTCCTCCATTCTGAATTTGCTAATAGCAAGGAAATTTTCCTTGATAATTTTAATGTTTACAACTATAGCTAATTTCAGTTTCCTAGTTACATGGAAACCCCTTGCTGGTCAAGGTTCTGAGGCTTTTGCAATTACTAATAACCTTACACAGCTTCTTCATTTATCTACCAGGACACATGACAATCCTAAACTCTACACACCCAACATTCTTAATCTTTTCCTTACCAGCAACCCTTCAGAGTACACAATCAGTGTTATTGGTCCTGTAGGCACCTCAATATCAACTTGGTGATGGTTTGGTCTCTCTGACAAGAATGCAGAGTTCAGAATTTTTACTTATTCAACTGGCCATAACCTAAAAGAAGTAGGTGTTTATTATCAGTATTTATTTAAATGCAACCTGGATGCAAAAATTAAATTTGCATAAAAATGGGGTACTGGAGAAAATATGGTAACTAACTTAATGTATTTAAACATTATAAAAATGCTTTTAATGAAAAAGAGTTGCAAAGTTAAAGTTAAATAATTTTATAACTATTTAATAAAAATCTTGCTGAATGTGTAGTTATATAATTTTTTTTTTTCCCATTTCCTATTTCAGGTGTAAGACATATATATTACTCATCGACTAAAATTAAAATGCAGATAATTGTAAAAAAGTATTCTTAAAATGCATCAACACAGAAGAAGGAAAAAACGTCCTAGTTATGGCGTTAGAACAGTGGAAATATCACGAGGCAAAAATGGATTTGGATTCACCATTTCAGGGCAAGCTCCTTGCATTCTTAGTTGTATAGTTACAGGGAGTCCTGCAGAAAAGGCAGGTCTTCGGCCAGGAGATTTTTTAATTGCTGTAAATAGTCAGAATGTATCCAAAGCACCGCATGATGACGTAGTTCGCCTAATTGGTAATTCAACAGGTATTTTGAAACTTCAGATAGCCGAAAATTATTATTCTGATTCCTCTGAAGAAGAGTTTGTTACTGTAATTAAACCACGGCCAAAGTATCCTCATCGTTTACGACATCGGCAGCAAAATAGCAATGTTTCTAGGGCTGAAAAGGTAGTAAGAGATTTACAGACAGGTGCACTTTTCATTGACCACATACATGGGAATAAAATAATTGGTGAGCCTATCACTAAACGTCAGGTAAGGGATGCCAAGAATGTTGCCAACGTTACATCTCTGGCACTAACTGCCAGGTCAAATAAAGCATTACTTGATCTGATTTTGCAGCAGCGCTTACAGGAAGTCAGTAGTCGGTGTTCCATTCAAAGACCTCTTTCTCGGGAATCGGGGATTCCAGCTCCTCTAAAGCAAAAACAGCCACAGCAACAACAGCAGCAGCAGCAGCAGCAACAACAACAACAACTACAACAACAATCCACTGTTTGTAAACAGAAAGAGCAGAAAGTAACTAAAAGTCAAACTCATCCTGAACATTTAAATATATCTGGTTCAGCAGAAGTCTTTCATTCTATTTTTACTGAACAAGACTTAAATAGCATTCTCTATCCTTCTTTATTTGCTCATCAGAATCAAAATGAAGATAATGATGAGAACCAAGATCGCATCATACTCAGGGCAGTTGTTGGTTATCTTGGTACTATCGAGATGCCAAAGGAATCTCAGCTTCCGAGCTCTCGTTTACAAACAATACGTAGCTGCATACGTAGACTTCGTGTTGAAAAGAAAGTCCACACTTTAGTTCTCTTATCAGTGTTCCCTGAAAGTGTTATACTTACAAATCCACATGGTCTTACACTGGCTGAATTTTCAGCAGACAAAATTACATTCAGTGGTGTTTATGCTGATGATAAAAAATTTTTTGGATTAGTTACAAATCATGGAGCTAGTAGTGATGAATTAAGTGAGGGAAGTCAAGAAGAACCATTGTGTGTTAGTAGTTCCTGTCATGTATTTATGGTAGATCCAAAGCTTATGCCTCACCATCAGCATTTAAAGAGGGCAAAAGCTTTTCGCATAACTTGTACACCTGATCCAGTAACTAACAAGTGTCAAGAATTTCCAGAATCAGCAGATGTCATTTTACAGGCAGTTGTTGGCTTATATCGAAACAGACTAGGGGGACTGAATGTTGATGTTGCTCCAGGAATTGACTTTCATGTCAATATGTCGCCCCAGCCTAGCAATACGAGTAGTAACAGCAGTAACAGTGACAGTGGAATTGGTTTTCGTGATGAAGGTAATTATATATTTTTTCTGTTTTATATGTATGAAGTGTGGTTAGAATGATAGTGGAATTGATTTTTGTGTTTGAAGTAAATTTTCATTTTTCCCCCTGTTTCTGTATGTATAAGGTGGTTAGAAAGTTTCAGGAATAATTTTATTAGTAAATTAAATTTAAAATTACAGTAAAACCCCACTTTAACAAGACTGTCTGCTAAATATGATTTTTGTTAATCTTGAAAGAAACTATATTTGATTTCCAGCGTTGTTACTTTGTTAATTTATGTGCTCTTTTATGAAATAAAAAACATTTTTAAATTTGGTAATACTGTATTTTATTGCACTTATTGTATGGAGTAGAAGAGTTTTTAACTGTCTTGTATAGTGGCAGTAGATACTGAGAGTCTGAAGCATTTTGAGTATCCCACCTGAGGTTTAGATGACTCCATGCTGAAGTCTGACCTACTTGGCAGGTTGGTAAATGCTATCGGTTGTCATTGGCTCCTGTTCTGAGTCTTGCTTTGAGGGATACTGTTATTTGGAAGCCTGTGCTTTTTTTTTTTTTTTTTTGAACTAAAGGCTAGTGCAAAAATTATTTCAAAAATCTGTTAAAGAGAGGGTTTAGTGTCTTTATTGCTGGCCTTTTCTAAATATCTAAAATAGAAAGAAGATAGAGCAACAGGGAAGATAACCCTGTTGCATAAATATGAAAGATTCTTTTTTTATTCAGAAATTACCTCACTGACATATTGGCCCACACTGTATTATTGGTGAGGCCATTTCTCAAATAGAAAAATGGTTCCTTCAACTGCTTCTTTCTATTCCTAATTATCAAAACTTTGAAAGGGGCACATTTTAGATCTTTGGGGAAAGTCCAGCTTGATTTTGGTGATGGCAGAAGAGAATGGTTTCATGTAGAGCAATTGAGGAAATTACTTTTAAGGGAGCAAAAGCAGGTAATTGATAAGTTCAGTTTTAATTTACAGTTTACTTAAGAGTCTTTCCTGGAGCTCTCTAACCTCACCTTGTACATTGGTGTGCAATGAACAGTTTTTTTGGGTGGGAGAAATTTAGATGAATTGCTTTTTGTATTACAAGGCCATAGTGATTTAGACAAGCTTTTTGTATTACAAGGCCATAGTGATTTAGAAACTCCTCTCTTGGTTTTGTTGTTCTCAGTAATATGTATTTTTAATTTTAAAATTATATTTATAAATTTAATTAACTTATTTAATTAAAAGGTTGGGACTTTTCTATGATGCTTTTTTTAATAAAGCATAATTAGAGAAGGAAAAATCATGATTTCGAAAACTCTATACATGTTTATTTTAAAAATAAAATTAAAAATACATAAAATGATGAATACAAACTGAAATATCAGTTTGTATTATCTGCTACAGTACAACTGTCATCTGGTTATTTTTAATAGCTCTTCTCCCATTAAACACAAAACACTATGGAAAAAGTGAGTATAGTTGTTGCAGAAATTCTGTCATAGCCCAAAACATGAATTATTCTTGATGATTTAATTTTAAGTAGTGAGGGGGACATAAAAACCTCTGTTTTTGCCTTTTTTTTGGCGGAGTACAATTATCACCAAAAATGACCAGTTGAACAATTAAAACAAAAATAACTGTTGGTTTCTTTAATAGTATACTGTATTTTATTTTACTAGAAAACTAGAATGCTATGCAGACAATATGCTTCTTTTTAACTTAATGTTTTCCTGGCTCTGTTGGCAAACTAATAAATAAAACCTGTTTCACCAATACATAACTTGTAAATTATGAGTGAATTCAGAAAATTTCCTTACCCTATTTTATAAATAAAACTGTCAAAACAGGTATTTGTATAGGTTCAGAAGTAAAAATAATCTTTATCACCAATGAATAAAAACATCGAAACATTGTGCTGGTTTTCTATTTCATGCCTAGTTTAGACTAAAAATTTACACACTAAACTGCTAACAATACCACTCATGTGGATTTTATATATCGAGATGTTTACAGTATTTATAGCATACTTACAAAAACCTAATTGAAAAATATTCATATGCAGCTATTTTTTAAGTTTCATGGTTCTGTTTTTTAATCTTTCCAACCTAAAAATTTAGGTGTGTTGGATCCCCAGCAGCCACTCATTTGTAAAAGATAGTGCCTCAATATATATAAAAATAACATTGACAAAAAGAGGATTTATAAGATTACCGAAGGCTATTAAATGAAGAATATTCAAGAGATCATACAATTAGATAGTTGCACAACATAAGACTTGATTGTGCATGCATATTTCCTCTGGGCTAGTGAGCCTGGGCTTTTAGCTAAGATGAAGAAAGTGGGAAGGCATGTCACTAGAAGTATGAAAGATGTTTGAAAAGGTAAGAATTAGGTGGCTTCCTCCCCTCCTTCAATGAGATGATGGTTAAGGGCAAAATCCTAAATATGTGGTAAAGTTAGTTCCATCCATGAGAACAAAGGTGATATATAAGATGTGCTAATTATGGAGGTGTAAAGCATATACTCTATACAGTAATATGAATTTGTGGGAGAGAGTAGAATAGAGAAAAAGATGAGATAGTATGAAACAAGTACAATTTTGATACATTATATTCACAATTATTCTGGATATTAGGGCTGGCTGAGATCCTGGAGGCAGTGTACAGGATTATGCAGACACAAGTTGCTTTTTCAAATATATATACAGTAAACCCCCACGAATAGCGGGGGTTACATTCCTGAGAAATGCTGCGAATACCGAAAATGCGAATACTGAGTTGTGGCTCCCATAGTAATAAAAGGGTTCCATTCCAAAGTATGAAATATATAAGAAAAACTAGTCTAAAATTTTGTCTATGTATGTATTATATGTACATACAGTACATAGTGAAATGCAAGCATATGGCATTGAAATGAAAATAAGAAACAATTTAATATTAAATGTAATATTTATTAGAAATTTCAAACAAATCTTTCAAACCAGCACCTTTGCTAGCTAAAAAACTTATCCCGCCAGTGCTATCACCAGTTTTGCTAAAGTGTTGATGAAGGAGTTTAGCCTTTTCGCGAATGATGAGTGAACTTAACGGAATTTTATTTTGAGTTCTGTCTTCTATCCACAGATTTAAAGCCTTTTCCATTTTTTCTAATATAACATCACGAGTTACAGAGCAAATTTTTGAAGCAATTAGCGCATTTTCACGGACACTACGGTGGATTTTTTTCTTTCGATTTTTTGATTGATCGAACTGTTGACTCATTGATTTTATAATGTTTTGCCACTGAAGAGACACTTTCACCATTAGAAATTTTGTCTAATAACTCAATTTTATTCGCTAATGTCATCACCTTCTTTGATATTTTCACATGTCCCTTGTTATTCGTAGCCATATTTTTGTATGGGTTAGAAAGAACTTGTCCACAATAAAGTCACCTTCTTTCATTAACACACTCGAAAAAGCGTCTGTTTTACACTGCAAAACAGTAGATTTATCACTTTTGTAAGTATATCAATTGATAAATTTATTCAATTTATAAGCATATAAATTAAAAGCAAACAACGAAACCTTCCATGACAAGCGCATAACACATACTGAACAAGGATTAGTGAGAAACATCCACGCCCGCGATTTTGCCATCCCTCTCCCCATACCCACTGAGCACTGTTTTGACCGGGAAAGATAATTCTAGCCACGCCCATGTTTTTTTATGGCAGAAAATGTTCACGGTGCTTAAAATTCACATTTTTTTAGGTTTCATTTTATATTAATTCAGCAACTGCGAATACAGATACCGCAAATAGCTGAGGTTTACTGTACAGGCAATGCACAGCCTGTTATTAACTGAGCACCATTGTTGCATATAGTCTAATTGCAATAACAATGGATTTGCAAATTTCTTTCGCTATCAGATAGCTATTTCAGATAAAAAAAAAAAAAAATAATAATAATAATGAGTAGAATCATGGGAGGAGTTATGTGAATACTCCCACATTCCCAGCAAAGATCACATTCCCTCTGCTTTGAACCTATCCCTGTCTTCATTTTGGTTTGGTTGAGCAGATAAGAGATTTACAAGAGAATTATTATGATATTTGTTTGCATTTGATAAAGCAATAAACAATCAGATCATGGATGGATTAAGCCCAAAGCTGGCATTTTGCCAACAATTTTGAAACAATGATACCCCAAATCATACATGTGCTTTTTAATTTTCATTAAGAATGTAAAAAAAAAAAATCTTTTGAAATTTTTAAAGTATATCAAAACCCTTAATCTGCATTTTCTGAAGGCTCTACCCCCATACCACTTGCATATAGTGAAGATGCCTCCCCAAGCTAAAAATTCCAGTGATGCCCTGCAAGTTCAACAGACAGCTTAGTTATGTTTGACTGAGTTAAACAAGTTGCCAGGCATTTGATGGCTTATTTTCACCTTAATTTATTTTTCTCCCTCTAACTTTACTAAAAAACTATTCTGTTTCCATTCTAACTTGTCTGGAATAACTTTCCAAAGTCACTTTTTACTGCATTTTCTCTATTAAAAATTAGAGAATAGGGTGAAAATTTACTACAGAGTTGGAAATACCTTTATATAATTTCATGCAACTAATAGTAGGCCAAATTAAAACACAAAATCATTAGAGGGATTGTAATAAAAATATTTTCCATAAAATAAACTTGTCTAGAATGAAAATAATAATATGATTTACTTTAAGAAACCTTAAATATTTAATTATCAGTGTTATCAAGTACTGATAATTCAAGTTAAATCAGTATTAATATAATAAATTGAATTAAACTAAATAAAGGAAAAAAAACTTGCATCATCACAAATTTCATGGATTTATAAAAAGTGGGGGATAAAAAACCATCACCACAACAAAGTGCAGACCAACTAAAGTTAAGTTTCAGCTCCATGATGGACCTGAAAGAAAACTGACGGGTCTGTCCAATGTTGTACAATATAAGCAAATGTGTATTGGGTAGGCTGCATGCTGACAGGCTGAGGCTGTGTTGTAGGTAGTACCTGCAGCACATTATTGCATAATAGAATTAATACCAGCAAAGTGTAGTAGTGACATTACCTGGTCATCATAAGAGTTCGGTAGTTTCATATTCTCTCTCACATGCCATGGCAACTTGGTGTGGACTTCCCTAACATTTGTTTTATTTTTCAATAATAAATACTTTTTATTTGTGAGCAACAAATAAAAATGTTTCTAACCCACCTTCAAAATATGTATACTGTATTTAAAAAATTTTAAAAATTTATCTGCCTGCCAGTATGCAGCCTACCCAATACACAGTTTATATTGGCTTTCAAAAAAACAAAAGGCATTTGCTTTTTTTTTTTTTTTTTTTGCCCAAGCAAACATGTGACATGCTTTTGTTTCCTCACCACCTCAAGTATAGCATAGCAATGAATAGAGAAATAGAGAAATAGAAAAAGCTCAGAGTCATTTCTTTTGTCCATTTTGTTAATTACACAATCTTCTCTGTTCTTGAGGTATGTGGACAGTTCATTTGATTTCCTTTTTTATGTTTTGTTATTTACTTCTATGTTTTTTGGCAAGTGTTAGGCTTGTATATGTACCATGTTTAGACATATTTGCCAGTGGTGCATTTGAATCAGGAGAATACTGTAGTGACTAACATCCCCTGGTAGCAAAATAGAATTCATATTTATTCTAATGAAATTCATAAACAGATGTACACCCGGGAGAATGAGAAAAATGGTTATTGCATTGATAGTTCACACAATCAGCAAAAGAACAAAGAAAAGTTTGAATTTTCTTTTTAAAAAAAAACCACAAGTACGAGAAGCATTAGAATCTGTAGTACTTAGTACTGTGCACGAGTTAAGTTTTAGACGATGAAAAAGATACTTGTTGATATTAGACTTGAATTTCTGTAGATCATAATTTTCAGGAAATACAATGAAGGGACGGAAGTTGTTCCAGAAAATGGAAGCTGAATAAATAAACGAGAAAGAAGAAAAGTTGGTTCTGTGAGTTTGAAGTTGGATAGTAAAAGGATGCTGACTGGTTCCAGCATGTGTTCGGAGTGGTTTGGAAGAGGGGGTGGAGGAATTATAGAAGCCAGTTCAGAAGAACAGTACCTACGGCACTGTTCTTCTGAATTGGCATGCAGCAGAAACAGAACATCTAAGAGAGAGAGAGTGGAGAGACTTTGTAAGAGATGGGTCATTAATTAACCTAACTTCCCCTCTTTTGAAAGGAGTTCAGAAGCGTGAGAGAGGTTTTGAGGGGAACAATATTCCATGCAGGGTGACTTGCGATTTGTACAAATTGAGCAGCTGTTTGGAAGAAAAGTAACACTGAGAGCAAAAGAGAAAAACCCAGTTTTCTAGATGCAGAGGAATTATGATTATGCCAAGAGAGATTAGACTTCAGAGTAAACCCTAATAGAGATAAGTCTTCTTGCCTAGAAATCTGATTGTGGTTGAAGATAAGCATAGGAATAGATGAATCCATTTTGACAGGACTGAGTTTTAGAAGAATTGAAATGAACTAAGTTATCTTTTCCTCACTGGAGAATTACCAGAAGATCAGCATTTAAGAAATTGGTACTGGATATTCAAGAAGTTGAAGCTGTTTGTGCAGGGTAAGGTTTCTCAAACTAGAAGGTGAATTGCAATGTGCAATTCTATGGATAGGATTTCTGGTCAATGGCAGAACCTCATTAATATACAAGAGAGAGTGGGAGAAAGAACTGAACCTTGGGTAACACCAGCATTAGTGAAGAATTTAGAAAACAGAGAGCTGTCTACCAGTTTTCTCTGACCACTCTTACCCACAAGAGTGGTCAGAGAAAACTGGATACCCAGTTACCAAAAAAAAGTGGGCAGCCCATAAGGTTGAAGCTTAATTCTAATAGAAGATGTTTATGCCAGACACGATCAAAAACCTTTGAAATGTCAAGAGCAACTGATTGAGTTTAACCAAACTTTTCCATCACATCTGTCAATAGATTGATAACATAAGCCAGTATATCACCAAAAGAGTAACTGACAGGACCTGTATTGGCTATCATTGATTAGATAGCAGTTGGCTGTTAATGGATTTTTTCATTATTTTACAAAGAGTATTTTTTTTTATTTTTTTTTTTATGAAAACCCCAAACACGAAAGGTATCAAAACCTATAGTACGTAGTACTGCATGGGTTGAAGGAGAAGTATGGGGGGGAGGGGGATGCCGGAAACTTTGCTCTAGAGACTAAACATGGGTTTCACCACTTCAAGCCTCCAATAAGCAAAGTGGTGGTATTTTACCGGTTGATGAAAGTCATCTACTGGGATGATAATTGGATGGGAGAGTTTTGTCACTCTTTTTAGGAACTGCTGAATATGAGCAAAATTCCAAGCAGAAGGGAAAACACTGGTGTAATAAAGTCTAAAATGGTGACACAGATCAGGAGCAAGCATAGGTAATAGTAATCGTGACATGATGCAAGAAAGCAAGCGTATGAGCTTATGCAGCATCAGCCAAAAAAAAAAATATTCACACAACCATTCCCTCTAAATGTTCGTCCAGTTCCTCCTTAAATTTATTTAAACTATCAACTTCCACAACGACAAATGGAAGTTTGTTCCAGCAATTAACCACCCACAGGCTAAATCCAAATTTCCACACATCTATGTAGCTGTCTTTCCTCAATTTGAATTTATGCCCCCTTAGGTTCGTAATCTGAACAAGTGGAAGAATCCCACCAGAATTCAGCTTGCTCAACCCATTCAAGGCCTTGTACACCTCAATCAGATCATCTCTCAGGTGCCTAGTCTCCAGCTGCTGCAATTTGCAGAACTTAAGCCTCTCTTGGTAAGAGGATCCTTCAGTCCCCTCACCAATCTTGTTGCCCTTCTCTGTACACGCTCAAGCAAATCTACATCCTTCCTAAAATGAGGCCTCCAGACCTGTATGCAGTACTCTACGCGTGGCCTGACCTGACCATTGCCTTATACAGAGGGACAATCACCTCCTTTTCCCTGCTAGCAAAATTCCTGTATATCATGGACAAAACCCCATGACCTGCTCTTGCAGCCTGTCTGCATTGTTCAGAAAACTTCATATCTGACTGCACAGTTATTCCCAGGTCTTTTTCATTTTCTATCACCCTAAGTGTAGTACTGCACAGTTGGTATGTTCCTCTGGGGTTACTTCTACCCATATGCAGTACGTACTTTGCATTTGTCAATGTTAAACTTCAGTTGCCACTTCTCAGCCCATCTGTCCAAATTTTCTAGATCCTGTTGCAGTAGCACACTGCCATTACTGTCATTAAAAACCTTGCCAACCTTTGTATCATCTGCAAACTTTGACACTAAACATGATATACCTTCATCAATATCATTGATAAATATACAAAACAACAGTGGACCCAACACCGAACCCTGTTCGACTCCACTAATAACATTAGTCCACGAAGAGCAGCACCCATTGATTACCACCCTTTGTCTTCTCCTACTCAACCATCCTTTTATCCATTGTAGCAACTTATCCTTAATACCATTCTGCTCCAATTTGTACGGTAGTCTTCCACGTGCAACAGTGTCAAAAACTTTTCTGAAATCCAAGTATATGATATCAAAATTATTTTTTGCATCCAGTTCCTTTGTGACCACATCATAGTATCCAATCAAATTTGTCAGACAAAACTTACCCTTGACAAAACCATGCTGTGTCTGAATTATTTCTGCAGTCTTGTCTAAATGATTCTGCAATGCATCTTTAACCAGTGACTCTATTATTTTACCCGGAACAGAAGTTAAACTAACTGGTCTGTAATTACTTGTGTCACCCTTTGATCCCCCTTTGTGAATTTGGGATAGATTTGCACAACTCCAGCCTTGGGGACCTCCCCTGAGTCCAAGGATGCTCTCATAATTATGGCTAAGGGTTTGCTTAGTTCCTTTGCCGCCTCCTTTAATATAACTGGATAGTTCCCATCCACCCCAGTTGCCTTTTTTATGTTTAACTTCAACAATTTCTCCTCCACCTGAGAACAAGTGGAGAAATACTATTAGGACCTGGCACTTTCTTGGCATCAAGACTGTTCAAAGGCGCCTCCGTAGCCAGGTGGGAAGGAGCAGCAGTGCGTAGTACACCCTTCTTGATTAGACCGGGGTTCGGGCCCGTCACCACCAAATACGGAACATGCGGAAAGGTCAGGGAATGACCACCGCACCGGAGCAATATGGCCTTAGTTGCTAATGCTCCTAAAAAACCAAATAACAACAACAAGACTGTTCAAAGTTGTTCTGACATCTTTTTGATAGAAGACCACATGAGGCATTGAATGGAGTGTAATGGGAATGGTAGGAGGTCGTTAGAAGAAAATCAGGATGCTAGCAGATCAGCTTTATTTTTAGCTGGGGTGGCAATGGAACTGTCCGATTTTGATAGAGGTGGGAATAGATGAGCAAAGGTTGCGACCACTAGCTTTGGCAAGAGGCCAAAATGCTCTACTATTTGGACAAGAGCAAGTTTTCTACTCTTAGCTTGTTGAAAATATAATTAGGACTGATTAATAACTACTCTACAATTGTCGCGAGCTTTGGTGTAAACAAAAAATGAACCTAGAGATTTGTAAGCAAACCAATTGCGATATGCAACAGTCTTATCTTGAACAGCAGTAGAAATTTGTTCGAAAACCAAAGTTTAGATAAAGGACAAGATTTTAAGGTTTTTATTGTGGAACAAAGGATTTCATCCCTACAGGAATAATTTCATTGACACTATCTGAGTAAACACTTGAATCAGAAGATTTAAAACAGTAATCCACCAAAGGAAAAGAAAAATAAATGTTGCACATCATTCTATTTTGCATTCATGTAATGCTGAACAGCACTAGGTTGAGAATGGTCACAAGAGAAGGGCTCCATTGGAGGAGAGACCATCACTAAGTTGTGATCTGAGGTGGCTATAGGACCCCCCCCCCCCCTACTTTGACCCTGTACTTGGATAGGATTGTTTGTGAGTATAAAAAAAAAAAAAAAAGTGTTGGCTGTGTGGTTAGGATTGTCTGGTATTCTGGTAGGTAAATGAACAATCTGTGTGCAGTCATTAGTAATTGCAAAAACCTTAGTATTTTGACCATCTGTGTCTGTGTGACTAGTAAACAGAAGCCAGTTGGGGTTGTGACTATTAAAATCACCAAGGAAAATTACCTAATTGTTAGGAAAGTCGGACTGGAGAAAGTCAAGTTTCAAAGTGACAAAGTCAGAGTTCCAAGAGATTAATGGTGTTGGGAGAATGATAGAGACAAAAAATGAATATGTCAGGATGGAGTAGAGAGATTTTAAGCCAGATAAGATCAAAAAGAACAGATTCCAAATTACTAAGTCTCTGATAGGGAATATCAGAATGGATATGTGCACAGGTACCTTTGAAGTGAAAGGAATCATACAGCAAATAATTCTGACACCTGAGATGAGCAGTGGTTGAATCAACCGATAACTGAGGTTCTGTCAGAAAAAGTACCTGGGGTTTGGCAGACTAAGTGGAAATGGACGCCATTGAGAATGGAACTAAGACTGCTTATTTTATAGAATGAACGAGGAAGTGTTTAGGAGGTTTAGATCTTTTTGCAGATAAGTTTGTTGTATTAGTTCAACTCTTTGATGTATTCAGTAGTAAGAAAATGTGTGGAAGACATGTTCTATGACGTAATGAAATTTTTGGATACGGTATACACACACAGCAAGAATATACCTAGCTCCTTGACATAATATTGCCATGACAATCCCCCCCCCCATACATACACACTACTCAGACTTTATCCTCCAGCCACTATTTGGTAGAGTCAGTGAGATAATACACTAGCTGGCCTGGAGCTCTCCTAGAGAGTTACCAATGGGTTTGATTTGATGGACTATCTAGCAGCTGGTCTGCAAACACTGTTTTAGAGCTCTACACTCAATGTAAGAAAGATTGGATCTTGCCGTAATGCCCATGATAACCTCAAAAAGCCATCAATCATACTACATGTTGGATGGAAGAGATGAAGGGGGGCTGAACTTTTCTCTGGAAATGAAACATGGGTTCCACCACTTCAAGCATCCAATAAGAAAACTGTGAGATTCATCTTCCACCTAGTATTGCCTGATAACACAGAGGGGTGGCATTCTTCCATATACTATGGTTGCCACACCTTGACCCCTGCTTATGTTGGTTTGCACCTGGGTGGTTGCTTCCAGTATACTAGGTGGCGTATTTCAGGACTTGCACGTGGCGAGGTTGTACTTGGGATTACTAACAGAACCATCATTGTGAAGGTGCAAGCAGGGGATTTGGTTTTCATAGAACGACCAGACTTTACCAAAATTCAGTCCATTTGATTGAAATGTCACCTGAATATCAGTTCCGTCAGCATTTTAAACTCCCAGGTAGCAAGCCCAGCTTGTCATACCTGAGAGAGAGAGAATGTCAGTGACATCCCCAAGGACCAAAGTATAATTCTTCTAATACAATATAATGTAATCTAATTCAGAATCTAATTTATTAAAAAAGAAAAAGAAGATTGTACATTCTTTGTTTGTTGTAAGGTTAATTTGTAAATCATGTATGTACAGTAATCAACCGGTGAAATACCACCACTTTGCTTATTGGAGGCTTGAAGTGGTGAAACCCATGTTTAGTCTCTAGAGCAAAGTTTCCGGCATCACCCCCCTCCCATACTTGTCCTTCAACCTATGCACGGTACTAAGTACCATAGGTTTTGATACCTTTCGTGTTTGGGGTTTTCATAAAAAAAAAATTGTGTGAAGAAATTAGGCACCATCTCAGCATTCTGATGGGAGCTTAAAGAGTTGGGTGAATGCCCTCGAAGGAATTAAAATGGGGAGGGGGCCCATCAAGTTCTGAGCCCCCAACTCAACACCAGAACACACTCTTATGCATCAAAATCTCTATATAAATTCAATTTAAACTAAAGTAGTTTTGCTAGGAATATAAAGCAACTCTAAAAAATAAATTAATATGCCAATTTAAGTCAATAAAAAAGCAAAAACTTCTCTATTTGCTGGAGCCGTAAAAACTTTGCCTGTTCACATGTACTCTCGCACTCACTCTCAATGGTTCATTATGCTTCATTGTGCAGTTCAGCTGTGATTGAAGAAACAAGGTATAATTCATTATCTTTGATGAGCTTCCTTCAATGAAACTACTTGCTCCACCATAGTAGGTTCCTCTTCTTCATCACTACAAATTTCATCACCATTATATCTGCAATATGGAATTATATATCTGCAAACAGGAATGTAAAAGGCAATACCATAATGATCTAGTCTGGTGGTTGGAAGATGGACAGTTCTCTTCATTTGTGTGTATCCTGAACATGCACTGTCCACATCCACTTTGGCATAGTGTTCAAGACACATTTACAAAGTTAAGTGATGACACATATCTCCAAAAATTTCTTCGCTATTATTGGATCATTCTTTGCAATTAAGAGGGAAGAAGCATGTAAAGCTGTATTTGCCTCACCCTAATCAACAAATCCAACCTGTTTGAAGCAGAAATTAATTTTTTGTGAACTCATCCCATGCTGAAACATAAAGACATATACATAAATGCAGCACATCCCCTTGTTATGGTGTTCTTTGCTTTTGAGATAAAACAGTTTTGCTTAATAACATTCTGTGATAGTTTTTCATTGAAGCATTGTATTACACTTTAATCAAGTGAGTGAAGTACTATGTCATATTAGGTTGCAGGTACTCAACACTGATTGCATGTAGGCCATTCACTTGGCAGTGAAGGATGCAGTTATCCTCAAACAGAAAAATTTTTCTGTCCCCCCCTACTCATTGTGATCTGTCTTTGTAGATTTTTGATGATGTCCAAGAGACTTTTAGTTTGTTTGATACATAATTGGCAAAGGCAGGGCTTTCCCAATAATTAAAGGGGAAGCTTCTCTGTGCTGACAAGTTTGCTGCTGTGCTAGGAGAACAGTTATCCACTGTTTTGCCCCCCCCCCCCCCTTGTTTTTCCACTGCATTGCTGACATTTAAAAATAAGCTTTTTATCTGGTAGTAAGTAAAAAAAAAAGTCCGGTTTCACCAACATTGAAAATGTTTTCTTGATCAACAAAACATTTTTTAAATGATTCTCCTTCCATTTCTTCATGGCTTCAGTGTTGACAGCTGCACTTTTTTCAACACACTTTTTTTTTTTTTTTTTTTTAATACTGCTCTTGAGTCCTTAAATTTCTGGACTCAGTCATCAGAAACCTTTCTCTTCAGTATTCATCTGATATGCAAATGATTGAGCTTTAATTTTTAAAATATTTCTGTCTACAGGAATTTTTTTTTTTTTTTTTTTTTTTTTTTATATATTTTTCATCTTCTGGCAGTTGTTGGGCAACCTCTAAAGCTATGTTGACTCTTGCAGAAGTATTGTAAATATTCCATCAGTTGGCTGTGAATGATGGTGTCCAGAATTTTTGCCACTGAGTTCAGAAACAAAATTCGATGGCAATTTTCTAATTCCTGATTAATTTTGTGTTAAGAATTGGCATGATTAACTATTTAAGTATGCAGGGTAAGTACCTATCTTAATAGAAAGATTGAATGTATACAGCATTATATAATTAAGAAAATGAAAAATGTGGTAAGTATCTCCTCCAGAGTATAAGTGGAATCTTATCTGGCCCAGCAGAAGTCATTTTGAAATTTTTCTAAATGAATGAGTTAGTGCCTGTGTCAATTGTGATGTTGTTAAGTGTATCATCGTTAACTGAACTTTCATAATTAGAAGCAACAGAAGCAGTTGCCTGATTAGAATATGAAGAGAACAGATTAGGAAACAAATTTGCTTTGGTTTTATCACAAGCTATAGGTGTGCTATCAGTAATTTTTATCCACATTGAGCATTTCTTGGAGTAATTTGGCATATTCCAAACTGGATTAAAGTCACCATCAGTGGTGACACTATGTTGAAATGATTGAATATACTGAGCATGTTGCTTTCTGATCATCTCTTTTAGGTTACTTCTATGTTCTTTGAATTGTACCATATATGAGGTAAGGCAGTAAAGTTACCAGACTAGTGCAGTCATGTTCGACGAATTTGAAAATAAACAGAAATGATAATGTTATAGTTTAAACTTCTGCCAATAGATGGTAGTACAGAGATCGTTCAGTAGATTGACAGGTTGCAGCTAACAACCATTTCATTAGTAGTGTTAATGTTCTGTGTCACGATTTTGCAATGAAGCAACAAATGAATTCTAAGTCATACCAATGTGCTTGAATGGTGTGAGTAGTTTAAAGATGGATGTGGGGATGTTTGCAATGACCCAAAAAGTGAGTATCCATCAACCTCTGGTGCACTATGGCCATAGATGCCGATATGCCTAATAAATCCCCAAACAAACCATCAACCTCTTGAAATGAGTACAGAGTTTAAAAAGTTCAGGAAACTGTGCCAAGAGATTTGTCGTTTGAACCTCAGAATGATGGCTGGCGAGTTGCATAATATAAATAAGGATATGATTAGTAAAATTCTGTACGATGATAAAAGGAAAAGGACGATCTGTGTGAAATTTGTGCCGTGCAGCCTCATGAATGAGCAACAGCAGCAATGAAGTGTCATACAAAGACTTCATCCAGACTTGTCAAGAAAATCCTAATTTCCTTGACTGTATTAATGTCACTGGAGATGAGTGTTGGGTGTTTTGGTATGACTCAGAGACAAAGTGTCAGAGTTTGCAATGGACTTCAAAATCATCACTAATGCCCAGAAAAAAAGTTTCATTTACAAAAGTCCAGGACTATGCTGATCATATTTTTCGACAAACAGGGTGTGATTCACAAGGAATTTGTACATGAAGGGGAGAGAATCAATGCTGCATTCCCCGTACAGGTTTAAAAGGCTATCGAAGTGCGTTTCCTGGGTGAGGCCACAATTTCAAGAGAAAGCTAGCTGTTTCTTGTTGCATAACAGTGCCTCCATCCATCCTGTTGTGAAAGCATTTTTGATGAAACATGGCATTGTACAGATCTACCTTCTGATCTACCACCAGCAGATGCCTTTCTTCTTTCTTTCCCAAGGTGAAAACTGCCCTCAAAGGAAAGAGATGGATGTTGAGGACATAAAGATAAATTTAACTGCCAAACTGAACATTATTATCTCTTTGCTGACTCTTTTCAGGAACTTTTAGAATGGTGTAATAAGTGCATATAATCAGGTTGTGATTACTTTGAATAAAAATAAAACCATTTTGAGCTCCTTCACTTTGTGTTCTTTTTGTTGCACTAGTTCAGGAACTTTATTGTCACACCTCATATAAGTCACTTTATTGTCACAGTGACTGGCAAATTGTCAATTATCATTGGAAAGAATATTTTGGTTAATTGTGGTGCACAGAATTAAAAATATAGTATAATTTTCAGGAGAAAACTAATGCCAGAAATCTCATTAATTACTTTGCCTAATTTGGTTTGAGTTTTTTCAGATTTTTATGTACCTGGTTACTGTGTTTCTTATTTAATATTTCAAAAATGTTGAAGCACATGGAACAAATATTAGGAGTTTCATTTTACTTCTGTAGCACTGCTCTGCATTGACATAGAAAGAAATGAGTTTTCATTGTGTTTTAATATATTTTAATTGTTTGTAATCGTTTATCTTTTGGAATTTTAGATGACAAATCCAGAAGCATCATGTGCTGCAAATGAGCACATTTTGGAATTGTGCAAAAGCTCTGTGTACTTTTTGCATTCCAAAAAATGATTTCTTTCTTATCTCAACACAAAGCTGTCTTATGTGAGTAGTTTAAAGTTATAGTAATTCTACAACCAGCATATTTTACTTTAAGACACACACACATGTGCACGCGCGCGCGCACACACACACACACACACACACACACACACACATGATCAAATTAATCCAAAAATTAAATAGAGAAATAAAAATTACTGAAATATTTATTAAAATAAATAAGCAAAAATTAATAGAAAAGCTAACATCAGTGGCAGCAGAAAAGCACAATCCACTACATGTTGCTTATAATAAGCTAAATTAAAATAGGATATTGCCAGTAGCATGGCAAACCAGTAGAGTGAAAATGAACTGAACCAAATAAAATAACAATAACAGAAAAATATAACAATGACAGGGGAAAAAAAATAAATAATAAATAAATATATATATATATATATATATATATATATATATATATATATATAAAATTGATAGGTCAATTAATTTTTAGATGATATGGTGGAAAAGGTTGTCAGTCTCCTTATATAAAGGAATGTAAAAAAGGACATTTTCCACATTCTATTGGAGTTGTTTATTACCAAATTTCAAAATTTGTCTCTTGTTTTGTAATTTATAGTGTAAACCGTAGAATACTTTACATGTTATTAAGATAGTAAAGGCTGCAGAATTATATTTAAATGCAGATATTAAATAATTCTGAATGCATAAATATGGATAATATTCGAATTTTACATGCTTCTGTCTTGTTTGTTAGTCTGTGGTTGCACATCACTGGTGGGTCATCTTGTGTTGCAGTTACACATAGATCCTGAGCTTGGAGGGGAGGTGCCCAAAAGGAAAGGTAAAACTTACATAAAAATAAGCATATTACTTTGCACCACAATCCAAGTTTGTGATATTGCCATTGCTACACATACATAGAAAAAATATACTGTTACTTTTAAAAATATGACAAATGTCCATTATTATGGTATGTTAAGAAACTATCTTATGTGGTTTATCCAAATAGTAATTTTGAGATTATTTAGTTCTCTTTCATTTATGAAGTGCTGTTGCACTTGGCTTGTTTAATGAAAATCTTAACAAATTTATTTATATTTCTTTTGTGTTTTGAGATGAACAACTGTTAAAAATCTTAATTTGTATAATTAAAGATTTCAAATTTTATTTATATTTGGCTAGGAAACACAAGTGACAGAGTATTTATCGTTGATGTTGATAACTACCACCACTACAGCACAAACAGTCTGGACAGACAGGCATTTTCTGGTTCTGGTTTTCTTGTATCAGAAACTTCTTTGTGTACATTTTGTCTTTCTCAGGAAGGAGTGCTGCTTACTCCTAAACCACACTGCCAGAATAACAGTACTGATAATAAACCAGGGTCCTCTGGAAAGGCAACACCAAGTTCCCATTTTGATCGGCTTACTGTCAGAGCAATGCCAGATCCAGTTGGCTTTGAACGTTCAAACATATCTTTTAATACTGAACGTCTTGATGCCCAGTCCAATCCTTCTAACATGAGAAATAGCATGCATAAATTTATGCAATTGAAGCAGGACAGTACTCATGATTTCAAAGGACATCAAGGCTGTAAATCAGGAAAAGAAACTAACCAAGTAGCAAATATTAAGGATTCTTCTCAATCTTCGGTGACACTTCATAATGGAGAGAGCAATCAAAACATAACTGCAAACAAGACTGAGTCATCTGATCTTCAAACCTACAAACTTAGTCCCAAAGTATATGGTTTGGATTTTCCACCTAAATTAGTCAGAGGATTACATTTACAAGCTCGTTTGGAACATACTAAAGGGCAAGAATTAACTTCCCATAGTATGGAGGAATTGCATCTATCATCCTTTGCTGACACCATAATTGTTACAGAAATGAAAGATTTAGGACAAGAGCAAGGTGGAAGTCAGGAGTTACATCTGCCTACACAAGAGGATGATGATTCTGATTCTGATAATTCTGAGGTAAGGTAATTCCTCTTTGAAAATCAAAAACCAAAAAATGCTTAAAATTTAATTTTTGGAGAAATGCAGGGGATGGTTAATATGTGATTTGTTATTGTATTTAGCTTGTTGAAATATTTATACAATATGTAAAACGTTACAGTGCTTCTCCACTCACGTATTTTTAACTTACTAATTAAATAACAGTATGATGGTGTTTCTTGATTCATTGGTAAATTCTCTAAGGGATTCTAAGTAAGGTATTAATCATATAGCAACTGACGAAAGAATACTTCTATTAGTATGTATGTTACAGATACATAACCAAACAAGGCCTTGTATTCAAGCAGGGCTATGTTAAGATGGAAGCTTGGGAGACCTGGCATCCAGGTGCTAGCTCTCAGGAGAAAAATTAATATTGTCACTAGGTCCATTTCATGTATTGAGGAGAGATAGCATTTTTTTGTTTGCATCTTTTGTTTTGTTTGACAGAGCCCTGTTTTCCAGCATACTGAAAGGTATGCTGGAAAACATTTTAGACCCAGTATTATTGGTGTTTCTTTATTAAGAACTCGATTTATCAGAGAAAAATGAAGTGCTACAGCTTAGGTTAAATTCCTGTACTGTATTGAATAATTTTGTGGCTTTTAGCCATCAGGCAGAATTTGTGTAGCAGTATTTTCTAAAGGCAGTACAGGTGCTTGAGAAGAATAGCTCAACTTTTTTGACATTAAATGTGGTTAAAGTCTTGAAGAATATTCTAAAAAAGTCCTGAAATCTTGAAATGGATTAGGGCAGCTATTCCAAATTTACAGAAATATATCTGTAGGGGGACAACGGGGAAAAAGGAAACAAAATTTGATCTAAACCTTCCAAAGGACCAGTAGAACAATAAGAATTTGATGTCAAGTGTTTAGTCTTCAATTTCTTCTGAAGCGATACCTAAACATCTGAAACTCTTTCATTTATATTTATAGATGGGTGTTGATACCCATCTATATGAATAAATGAAAGTGTTTATATAGATGGGTGTTGTAATACTATCACTACGAACAGAACTGATACTTAGAACAAAATATGATAGTATTTGTTATTGATCTGCAATGCTTCTGTTGCTTCAGAATCAACTGGCTGATTTAGGAGTCATGGTTAAGGCCAGATTTACTGTGTTGCTCCTGTACCCCAAGGTCATAGAACAATGCAATTACTGTAAGGAGTAAAATTTTTTTTTTTTTTTTTTTTTTAGCTTTTAATTGTATTTCACTTACTGTAATTATTGCTTTTTTCATTATTATATCTATTTATTTTATATATCACAGCAACATATTGTACCACATCACATATCCACTTTTAACCATGCTGCTTTGTTTTCAAATAGTATCATATTTTGTGTATTTATGTTTGACAGGGATCCAGACTATATAAATCTGCAATTAGCCAGAATATTTGTATTCTGTACATTCTTTTCATTCTTAGTTGCATCTTTTGAAAGGCTCCATGTCTGAGTAGTGTTATCATGTGCCACCTGTTTGGAGGAATGAGTTCAATCAGAATGATGGGTAAAACTTAGTGAGGCCTTTTTTGAGTCCATTGAGTTTGCTCATCTCAGTTATACGTACACACATTGAATTATGTGTGTATTGATAATTTTGAAATCTCACATTCTTAGTCAGTTCCCACTTTCAAGTTTATAAACTTGAAAATGGATTGACTAATTGTTTCATGCTCTCATGAAAATGACTAATTGTTTTACATTTTACTTTTATTTTCAGCAGAATGAATAAAAGAATGAATAAAAGAATAAAAGTAAAAAAATAACTTTTTTCAATAGTGCCCGACATTTTTAAGCTTTCAAGTTACAATAAGTATTATAATCCATTGGCATATTCTAAGCAAAATTAAAAAAAAAAAATAAAATAAATAAATAATTTTTTTTTTTCCCTAGAAACAAAAAAATAAAGTTGGACACACTACTGAATGTCACATGTCCATTTTTGTTATGACTGTGGTTTCTGGTAAGTGCCATATTGTGCAGGTTAAAGAAACTGCAAGAATAACAAAAATATCACAAAAACAAGAAATTTGCTTTTGTGATGTTTTAGAAATTTTGTTTTCTTCAGAATCATTACTGACAATATTAGACTGAATAATGATCCTTCAAACATAAAAGAACAGTAATTGCTTATACAATATTCCTGTATGAGGAGTTAATTCAATAAAACATCCAAAGATGCATTGTTAATGGAGCTCCCTTGAAATTACAACATACATTCAAACGAATCCTTTCCGCATGTCGTAGGTATATACAAAAATATATACAGGGTGTCCATAATGTCTGAAATCATTGGAATTATATTTTATTTTAAAGCATAGTTACATTATCTGTTCAAAATGGCCATCAGTGCTAATTTAAAAACATTTTTTAAAAATAATAGCATTTTTTCTCAGTTTTTTTCCATGTTGGTATTGATCATGTAAGTTCATGGTGCTGTAAGTTTGTAATTTTTATAGAATAAACTTGCAATTTTAAGTAACTCCATATAGCTGATTCCATGGATTTAAATCAGGTGATCTTGGAGCTAATTTCACTGCTTTTCGACCAATCCAAGAAGAAAAATTTCTCATCCAACCAGTGATGAATGAGAAGTGCATAATGCAGTGGTGTGCAGTCTTGCATAAACCAGTCAGTTTTGCCTTCTAGGCAAAACTGACTGGTTTATCCAATTCATTATCAAGCATGTTCAAGTAATCCTCTTCAATTTCCAGTGCTTTTAGAGAAAAATAGACATTTAAATGAATACACCACTACAAATGTTTGCTTCCAGTAGAATTTTATCTGTGTCCAGTAATGTCAGTTTTGTTTATTTACCTCTCCATTGACACATAAGTTGGCCTTGTCAGAAAACCAACCAACTTCCTTCAGAAAAATTGGTGTTTTCGTCAGTTTTCTCTAAAACCCATTTTCACGTTTGCCTATCTGTTTAGATTGTTTTCTGAAGGTTGATGAAGGATTTCAAAACTTCTGTTCATCAAGTACTTCATGAAAAGTACTTACTCTTCAGAATATCCAGTTCAGTAGCCATGTGCCTAATTGATTTTCTATATTCGAATGACGCGTGAACTTTTGTCATGGTTACTTCTTGAATTTCTTCTGGTATGCTAGTGATGACTAGAATAACATTTATCAGTAACAAAGCCTGTTTCCTTAAATTTTTTGAATTCTAGTCCAATATATATGAAACAAATTGAGATATTGGATTTTTTTTTTCTTTTTCTGAATGCTTGTTATTGAACTGCGTAGCTATTTCTTTGAGCTCATCTGTATCTTAGTATCTGTGCAACAGGATAATTTCTGTGCATTTTTGTAACCTTAACAATGTGATTATTATGTGTGAGCAAGCAACATAGTGTGCAAAAAAAAAAAAAAAAGAAAGAAATTTTTTTAAATGTTTTAAAATAAAATCAGGTTACATTGATTCCAGACTATAAACTTTGATTCCCCTTTATAAGCATAATAAGCAAAATGTACATTCGATGCCATCTCATCTGTCCAAAGATTTATAATGAAAGCTCATGAAAGAAAAGACTGTATATAATGTTTTATACAGGCAATGTAACACAACTTTGCCTTTATGGCTGAGACTTGTAATTCTGTCTCACATCATGAAAATGTATTGGGAACAATTAATCTCTTCTTCACATAAGCCTGTAAAGTAGTGCTCAAATTAATGACTTCCTAAAACTACATATGGCTGGTACTAAATATTTAAACACACCCAAACTGGCTTTAATACTATTTATTTCAATTTATTATTTAAATAGGATAATAGTAATATTACTATTTATTATTTTAATAGGATAATAGTAATATTACTATTTATTATTTTAATAGGCTCCTTCTTAAAATGAGACTTCCAGACCTTCTTTATAACTTATATCCTGACTATGATATTAAGTAAGAATATATTATCCAAAAAACTATTTGTATATTAATAATAATGAGTATTGTAAACTGCATATGCTATTATGAAATGTTGATGGGTTTAGGCACATCAATGACTTAGACCATATTGTGACATTGTGTATTATGCCTGTACAAGTGTGTGCTGTGTGGACTGAAAAACCTGGAATAACTCACAGGGGAAAGCACGACCACCTGAGATTGGCTGACTACAGCCCCAGTTAAAGAGGCTTTTTTTTACTCCTTCATGCTGCGACCTCAAAATCCAGACATCTCCAAGCAAGTGACAAGACCATTATACTGTCATGGAGGACTTATTATGGAATACTATTCACTGTATTTTAAGTTATTTGCTTCGTTTTTATGCTCTTAAGTGCTGAAAGTAAGCTGTTACAGTACTGTAAAAATATTTTGTATTTTATACTGCAATAATTGAAGACAAACACCAGCCAAGGAATAAAAAATTTTTACTATGAAAATAATGTGATACACTATCGGAAATATTACAATAAATTACAATAAAATAAATTACGATAAAACATTAAAAATATATAGTTAAAAATATACTGAAGCAATAAAATTATCTAAAATAAAGTGGAGGAGATATGTGGACGATATGTTCACCATTTTAAAAAAGGGGAAGGAAGATGAGGTGCTCAGTTTACTTAACAGATTCTCCCCATATATACAATTCACCTCGGAGGTGGAAAAAGCTGGGCCCCTCCCGTTTCTGGATGTCCTGGTTAGCAGAGATGGGTCTAGAATTAAGACAACAATTTATAGAAAGCCTATGTGCCGTGGCCAGTATGTTCATTAGAGCTCGGCACAGGCTTATCATCATAAGAATAGTGTAGCCAGGGCGTTGTTGAATAGGGTGGGGACACACTGTAGTACCCCCGAGGATAAGGAAATAGAAATTTGTAGAATCACGGCAGACCTCAGGAAGTGTGGTTACCCCCAGAGGGTCTTGGACAAATATATTTATAGGGTAGAGTCCAATCGTAGGGAGTCGCCTGCCCCTGTGGCTACCGCATACATTCCTTACTATCCGGGCCTTTCAGAACGCATTGTACGGGCACTGCGGGAGTGTCAGACCCGCTGTGTGCAGCTTCCGGGACGGAGGTTGCACACAGTGGTGTCTCAAGTTAAAGATCCCATAGCCCAGGACCATACTAGTAGTGTGGTCTATGAGATTAAGTGCCCGGATTGTGAGGGAGACGGGGCGACGTTTAAAGGACCATCTGGGGGGGGAGCACATGACCGCTATTAAGACTGCTAATTATGCGAGGTCTGGCAGAGCATTTCTGGGAGAAGCAGCATTGGATCTCCCCCTGAAGACGCGGTCATTACGGACCGTGCCCATGGATTTTGGGAACGCAAGTGGCTCGAGAGCTTGCGAATTGGTTCATCCTGTCGTAATACTATTAACAGGGACGGGGGGACACGTTCACACCCCCTGTTTGAGGCGGTTGTCCTCAGACGGGATGACCGGTTCTGTTTGACACGCTCCCGAGCCACTTCCGTTTCCGATGCGTGTGTGGGGAATGCCGACCATGTGTCTAATGGACCACATGCATGAGTGCCATGGCTCTGCTACTTAAGGATGTGTCATTGCAGTAATAGTATACTGTTGAAGAAGGAGACAGCAGTCTCCGAAAGCTTCAGGTTTTATCGCTTTTAATCCAGTTTATTTTAGATAATTTTATTGCTTCGGTATATTTTTAACTATATATTTTTAACGTTTTATCGTAATTTATTGTAATATTTCCGATAGTGTATCACATTATTTTTATAGTAAAAATTTTTTTATTTTTTTTATTCCTTGGCTGGTGTTTGTCTTTAATTATTGCAGTATGGAATTTCCCAGCCCCATAGGCCTGTTTGAAGATATTTTGTATTTTGTTTCCACTAAAATGTTCAGCTTGAGAACCTTTTTAAACATTATTTTCTTTTACGTTTGTATTTATATTGACACTGAAAAATTAATAATGTTTCTGAAAATGCAACATTATTGTGAGATTCTTCCACTTGTTCAGATTATGAACCTAAGGGGGGCATAAATTCAAATTGAGGAAAGACATGTAGAATAGATGTGCGGAAATTTTCCTTTAGCCAGCGGGTGGTTAATTGCTGGAACAAACTTCCATCTGTCATGGAAGTTGATTGGTTAAATAAATTTAAGGAGGAACTGGACAAACATTTAGAGGGAATTGTGTAATTTTTTTTATTTCATTTATTTTTTAAAAATTTTATTATTATTATTTTTTTTGGCTGATGCTACATAAGCTCATACACTTGCTTTCTTGCATCACATGCCGCAACTACTACTATTATATCAAAAACTGGCAGAGTTACTGGTAAGAATAAAAATCTACTTTCAGCAGTGATGTTCCCTATAAGAATTCTAAGCAACATCTAAGAACTGTATGGCATTTCTTACACACACAAGGAACATATATGGAATGTTGTGGAAGAAAACACCACTCTATATGATGTACAGGAACTCTCCAACTTACTTAATACTCAATTTATGGAAATTCGACTTTACATAAGTTTTTGACGGACGGCGCAAACTTGAAAAAATCGTAAAAACTTATTTTGCATCCCGTAGGAATAAATGGAGGTATCGTGAAAATATAATGTCAATACAATAACACATTTTTTCTTTCTTTCTTTTTTTTTTTTTTTTTTTTCCTATTTCTTTTCGAGTCGTTGGAAGTTGAAAATTTCGCTATATTACTAAGCTATTTATTTCTCTAAAAGGTCATATTTATGATGAAAATTGCACTACACTTTCATCATTATCATATGATTCCATTATAAGAATCAATTTTGAACGCCTTTGTGATATTTTTCTAAGTCACATTTCTGGAGGTCACAACCTAAAAACTTGCACTTTCTGGTTCATTGGGCTTTTCTGTTAGTGCATCTAATTATAAACGTGTAGTAAACTCTATCTTATTGCATTTGCGATAACCGCAATTGTTTGTGTTTTTACGCTATTATGGTGAAATGTGTTCCCCTTCACTGAAATCTTCAATCATATAAAAAACAAATTTTCAGAAAATTCTCTTCATTCCTATTTATGTATTACAATGATGAAGGGAAAGTGACCAATGAAAAGTGCAAGTGGTGGTATTGCCAGGAAACGAAACGAAAGCAGGTCTCGCTGCTTCAACAGTGAATACTATTTTAAGGGACAGTATGCATATAAAACAACATGTTAAAGGATTAACTCATTTAAGATCAGCAGGGATCACAAAATAGCATTCAGGTGCTATATCGAAGATGGAACAGCTGTTAATAATATGGATGGAAAATCGGATTTAGAAGCAATTGCCCCCGAGTCTAATGACCATTCAAGCAAAAGCAACAAGTGTTTATAAAGATATTAAAGATAAGTATGGCGAACCCCATGTGGATGTGTATATGTAATGGGCGGCACCTAGAACGTTTGTTCAACTCCGCCTCGTATCTCTGTGAAGAACAGTATCATTACAAATGGGCCAGATATGTGTGTAACGTAGGTTTGTGTGTGTTCTGTTGTTGTGTCTGGCCGCTTGGCTACCCAGAAGCATCAGTCACCTGGACAGATGATTCTAGGTACTCGTCCACACCATGGGAAGGTGGGCCAGTCGCAGTAAAACAAGTAGTCTCAAAATGGACGCTGATCCACCTAGTGTTGCCAGAAGGTGTGCCAGGATCCTCTGGGGGCCCATTCCAGAGGGGGGAAGGGAGCGAGAGAGAGAGAGAGAGAGAGAAAAAAAAAGGAAAAGTCGCCCGTGGTGCAGGTTATGAAAAAAAAATAAATAAATAAAAAAATAATAATAAAAATAAATAGAGAAAAAAATTAATTAATTAAAATAAATAAATAAGAAAAAAAGTAATTAATAAAAATAAGTAGTCAATATTTTTCAATAAAGCCATATCTAAATGGCAAATTAAGCAGAAAAAAAAAAATTGGTGCGTTTGAGGGAAAAAATAAAAATGAAATTAAAAAAAATAATAATAATAAATAAAAAAAACCAGCTGCACCGGATTAACTAACTCCAGGCAGAACGCGACGAAAAAATAAATAATTATAATAAATAAATAGATTAATAATAATAATAATAATAAAAAAAAAGAAGTTTTTCACTGTGGACTTTCAGTTCGTTGCATGAGTATTTCTAATGCATCTTGCTTCAGCATGGGTTTCTACGCTTGAAGCCTTGTGCCCAACAAAAGTTCATGGAAAGCAACGGGTGGTTTAATAGGTTCAAGCATTGCGCTGGTTTCCACAATATTAAAATATGTGGTGAAGTCACCAGTGCCGATTCTGCAGCTGCAGAGAAATTTTGTGATGCATTGGAAAAAAATTGGCTATTCAATGCAGCAAAATTTTAACACTGACGAGACTCCTCTGTATTGGAAAAAAACGCCGAATCGAACATACATTGCCGAAGAGGAAAATACATGCCAGGTTTCAAGGCATCAAAAGATAGGGCCACGCTCTTGCTTGGGGCTAACGCAGCAGTAGATTACAGCTTAAAACCACTGCTTGTGTACCATTCTGGAAATCGTGATGCATTTAAGGGCATCAATAAAGCCACCCTACCCGTGCATTTCCAATCGAACCAAAGCGCATGGATAACAATATCTCTCATTGAGGATTGGTTTAAATGCTGCTTCATTCCCGAGATTGAAAATTATTGTAAAGACAACAACGTTCCTTTCAAGATTTTGCTTCTATTAGATAATGCTCCTGGACATCCTGTGCTTCTAGACGATTTCAATTTGAACGTGAGAGTCGTGTTTCTACTGCCAAACACGACTTCACTCATCCAACCTACGGATCAGGGTGTTATTTCGAATTTAAAAGCATACTATTTATGCACAACATTTGCTCAGGCATTGTCTGCAGATGAGAAAAATTTTAACAGACTTGGAGAAATCTTACAATATTTACCATGCCATCTTAAACATTAATAAGGCCTGGGCGGAAATTACTAAAAGTTGTTTAAATAGCGCATGGAAGAAAATATGCCCACGTCACGTAAAAGGCTTCGGAGGTTTTGAAAAAGTTAAGATTATAAAGGTTTCAGAGCTACTTCAGTTGGAAGTTGATGCCAAATACGTGGAGGAGTTAGAGGAAGAAGAGAAGGAATTATCTAATGAAGAACTGATTGACTTGCAGGAAGCGATAGTGAAAGAAGAAAATGCTGACGAAGCTTAGTGTTGCAAGAACACCAACTATATCCTTATCATCTGCAACGGGTACAGACCTTGTCACCAGCAGATTACCCTGCGTGAGTAGTAGTAGTAGTGGCATGTGATGCAAAGCAAGTGTATGAGCTTATGCAGCATCAGCCAAAAAAAAAAAAAAAATCACACCATTCCCTCCAAATACCTGTCCAATTCCTCCTTAAATTTATTCAACCTATCAACTTACAACGACAGATGGAAGGTTGTTCCAGCAATTACCCACCCACAGGCTAAAGGCAAATTTCTGCACATATATTCTACATCTGGCCTTTCTTAATTTGAATTTATGCCCCCTTAGGTTCGTAATCTGAACAATTGGAAGAATCCCATTAGAATTCAGCGTGCTCAACCCATTTGAGGTGTATAAGGCCTTGAATGGGTTGAGCACGCTGAATTCTGATGGGATCCTTCCAATTGTTCAGATTACGAACCTAAGGGGGCATAAATTCAAATTAAGAAAGGCCAGATGTAGAATAGATGTGCAGAAATTTGCCTTTAGCCTGTGGGTGGGTAATTGCTGGAACAACCTTCCATCTGTCGTTGTAAGTTGATAGGTTGAATAAATTTAAGGAGGAATTGGACAGGTATTTGGAGGTGCCTAGTCTCCAGCCACTGCAGTTTGCAGAACTTAAGCCTCTCTTGGTAAGAGGATTCCTTCATTCCCCTCACTAATCTTGTTGCCCTTCTCCGTACACGCTCAAGCAAATTACATCCTTCCTAAAATGAGGCCTCCAGATCTGTATGCAGTACCCAAGGCGTGGCATGACCATTGCCTTATACAGAGAGAGAATCACCTCATTTTCCCTGCTAGCAAAATTCCTATATATCATTGAGAAAACCCCATGACCTGCCTTGGCAGTCTGTCTGCATTGCTCAGAAAACTTCATATCTGACTGCACAATTACTCCCAGGTCTTTTTCATTTTCTACCATCTTAAGTGTAGTACCACACAGTTGGTACTTTTCTCTTGGGTTACTTCTACCCATATGCAGTACTTTGCATTTGTCAAGGTTAAACTTCAGTTGCCACTTCTTAGCCCATCTGCCCAAATTATCTAGATCCTGTTGCAGTAGCACACTGCCATTACTTTCATTAACAACCCTGCCAACCTTTGTAACATCTGCAAATTTCGACACTAAGCCTGATATACCTTCATCAATATCATTGATAAATATACAAAACAACAGTGGACACAACACCGAACCCTGTTGGACTCCACTAATAACATTAGTCCACGAAGGGCAGCACCCATTGATTACCACCCTCTGTCTTCTCCCACTTACCATCCTTTTATCCATTGTAGCAACTTACCCTTAATACCATTCTGCTCCAATTTGTACGGTAGTCTTCCATGCGCAACAGTGTCAAATGCTTTCCTGAAATCCAAATATATGATATCAAAATTATTTTTTGTATTCAGTTCCTTTGTAACCACATCATAATAACTAATCAAATTTGTCAGACAAGACTTTCCCTTAACAAACCCATGCTGTGTCTGAATTATTGCTGCAGTCTTATCTAGATGATCCTGCAATGCATCTTTAACCAGTGACTCCATAATTTTCCCAGAACAGAAGTTAAACTAACTGGTCTGTAATTACTCGTGTCACCCTTCAATCCCCCTTTTTGAATTGGGGATACATTTGCACATCTCCAGTCCGTGGGAACCTCCCCTAAATCCAAGGATGCTCTCATAATTATGGCTAAGGGTTTGCTTAGTTGCTTTGCCGCCTCCTTTAATATAACTGGATAGATCCCATCCACCCCAGGTGCTTTTCTTATGTTTAACTTCAATTTCTCCTCCACTTTGCTCTCATTTATTACAAAATCATTAAGTATCCTGCTACAATTTGATAATCTTCTGCCATTTTCAAACCTTAATAATTCCTCATGTGTGAATGTAGATGCAAAATACTCATTCAGTTTGTTTGCTATCTGAGCAGGATCATCAACAGTCGAACCATCGATGTCAAGTGGACCAATCAGATTCATCCCCTTCCTTTTAGAGTTTATATAAGTAAAGAAATCCTTGCTGTTTTTAGCATTAGCATTAGCATTCGTAGAGGCATATGATGCAAGAAAGCAAGCTTATTCAGCATCAGCCAAAAAAAAACAAAAAAAAAAAAAAAAACACACCACTCCCATTTCACCCCTCCGTTCGTTCGAAATACCTGTCCAGTTGAGCTTTAAATTTGTTTAGGCTATCAACTTCAACAACAAGTGATGGAAGTCGGTTCCACCAACCAACCAACCAACCACCCGCTGGCCAAAGGCAAATTTCCGCACATCTATCCGACATCCATCCTTCCTCAATTTGAATTTATGCCCTCTGAGGTGATTATTCTGAGCAAGATGAAGAATCCCATTGGCATTGAGCATGCTCAAACCATTCAAAGCCTTATACACCTCTATCAGATCACCTCGCCGGTGCCTAGTCTCCAGACTGTAATTTGCAAAACTTAAGCCTTTCTTCGTAAGAGCAACCCTTTGTTCCATTCACTAATCTTGTTGCCCTTCTCTGTACCCGTTCCAGCAGCTCTACATCCTTCTTGAAATGAGGCCTCCAGACCTGTATACAGTACTCAAGATGTGGCCTAACCATTGCCTTATACAAGGGAATAATCACCTCCTTATCCCTGCTAGAAAAATTCCTGTATATCATTGACAAGACACCATGAGCTATTCTTGCAGCTCGTCTGCACTGCTCAGAGAACTTCATATCTGCCTGCACAATTACCCCCAGGTCCTTTTCATTCTCCACCACTGTTAGTGCAGTACCGCAGAGTTGATACGTCTGGGGTTACTGTTTCCCATATGTAGTACTTTACATTTGTCAATGTTAAACTTCATTTGCCACCTCTCAGCCCATCTGTTCAACCTTTCCAGATCCTGTTGCAGCAGCATAGCGTCAGTAGTGTCCTTAACAACTCTGCCAACCTTTGTATCATCTGCAAACTTGGACATTAAACTTGATATCCCATCATCAATATCATTCATAAACACCGAAAACAACAACGAACCCAACACTGAACCCTGAGGAACTCCACTAATAACATTAGTCCACGTTGAGCAGTGTCCATTGATTACCACTCTCTGTCTTCTGCCACTCAATCATCCCCTTATCTATAGCAGCAATTTGCCTCCAATGCCACACTGCTCCAATTTGTGCAGCAGTCTTCCATGTGCAACAGTATCAAAAGCCTTTCTAAGATCCAAATATATAATATCAAAGTTATTCCCTGCATCCAGTTCTTTTGTGACTACATCATAGTATCCAATCAGATTGGTCAGGCAAGACCTGCCCTTAACAAAACCATGCTGCGTCTGAGCTATAACTGAATTCTTGTCTAGATGATCCTGTAGTGCTTCTTTAACCAGTGCCTCCATTAATTTACCTGGAACAGAAGTTAAACTAACAGGTCTATAATTACTTGTGTCAGCCTTTGATCCTCCTTTTTTTCTTAGCATCTTTTGCCAAGGATTTCTCATAATCTGCCTTCGCCTGCCTAACCTCCTTTGTGACCTGATTACAGACTAGCTTATATCTGCCATAGGCTTCTGGGTCGTAGGGTCGCTTGATAATTTATATGCATCCAATGCATTTTTCTTCTCCATTAGGAGTCTCATTAGTTCATTTGATAACCATTTAGGCCTAAACCTTGAACAATATTTCTTAATAGGTATGAAACTTTTAGTAGCATCCACGATTAATTTCTTGAATGCTTCCCACTTAGAATTTACTGTTGGTAACATTGTCAGTTGATCCCACTGTACAGAATTTAAAACTGTCTGAGACCACTGTACTCACCTTTACGGAAGCAAAAACCTTTCCTTTACCCCTGATGGTAATTAAATCTTTAAGTAAATCCCACATCAGTACACTGTGATCACTGCAATCTAGTGGTTCCTTTATCTGCAAATTCTTAATACACGAATGATCACTGCTGATAACCAGATCAAGAGTATTACTCTCTCTGGTTGCCTCTCAAACATGCTGCTGCAGAAAACAATCATCCGATAAATCAACAAAAGTCTGACTAGTGTGTGAGTGACCAATCCACAAGTTCCAGTCTATATATGTGGGAAGTTAAAATCTCCCATTGTAAGACATTCTGATTTACTAGCCCACTGTATTTCTCTGTACAATTGTTCATTGTACTCATTCGAGGCATTAGGCCTATAACACACTCCTACTCTTATTTTTGCTTTTGCAGTGCTTATGTCACACCAAACTGACCTCAACAGTGCACTGTTCATATATATATATATATCAACTTTCCTGCTCAGGTGGCTTTCCTGCTCAGGTGGCTAACAATCTAAACGAGTATTTTGCATCTACATTCAGGCATGAGGAGTTATTCAGGAAGGAGAATGATGTAGGTAAAGTAAACATTGGCAGTGAGCTGGATGATTTTGTAATAACTGAGAGGAAAGTGGAGGAGAGATCGTTGAGGATAAACATAAAAAAGGCACCTGGGGTGGATGGGATCTATCCAGTTATATTAAAGGAGGCAGCAAAGGAAGTAAGCAAACCCCTAGCTATAATTATGAGAGCTTCTTTGGACTCAGGTCAGGTACCCATAGACGGGAGATGTGCAAATGTAACCCCAATTCACAAAGGAGGATCAAAGGCTGACACAAGTAATTATAGACCTGTTAGTTTAACTTCTGTTCCAGGTAAATTAATGGAGGCACTGGTTAAAAAGCACTGCAGGATCATCTAGACAAGAATTCAGTTATAGCTCAGACGCAGCATGGTTTTGTTAAGGGCAGGTCTTGCCTGACCAATTTGATTGGATACTATGATGTAGTCACAAAAGAACTGGATGCAGGGAATAACTTTGATATTATATATTTGGATCTTAGAAAGGCTTTTGATACTGTTGCACATGGAAGACTGCTGCACAAATTGGAGCAGTGTGGCATTGGAGGCAAATTGCTGCTATGGATAAGGGGATGGTTGAGTGGCAGAAGACAGAGAGTGGTAATCAATGGACACTGCTCAACGTGGACTAATGTTATTAGTGGAGTTCCTCAGGGTTCAGTGTAGGGTCCGTTGTTGTTTTCGGTGTTTACGAAGGATATTGATAATGGGATATCAAGTTTAATGTCCAAGTTTGCAGATGATACAAAGGTTGGCAGGGTTGTTAAGGACACCACAGACGTTATGCTGCTGCAACAGGATCTGGAAAGGTTGAACAGATGGGCTGAGAGGTGGCAAATGAAGTTTAACATTGACAAATGTAAAGTACTACATATGGGAAACAGTAACCCCAGAGCAACGTATCAACTCTGTGGTACTACACTGACAGTGGTGGAGAATGAAAAGGACCTGGGGGTAATTGTGCAGGCAGATATGAAGTTCTCTGAGCAGTGCAGACGAGCTGCAAGAGTAGCTCATGGTGTCTTGTCAATGATATACAGGAATTTTTCTAGCAGGGATAAGGAGGTGATTATTCCCTTGTATAAGGCAATGGTTAGGCCACATCTTGAGTACTGTATACAGGTCTGGAGGCCTCATTTCAAGAAGGATGTAGAGCTGCTGGAACGAGTAGAGAGAAGGGCAACAAGATTAGTGAATGGAACAAAGGGTTGCTCTTACGAAGAAAGGCTTAAGTTTTGCAAATTACAGAGTCTGGAGACTAGGCACCGGCGAGGTGATCTGATGGAGGTGTATATGGCTTTGAATGGTTTGAGCATGCTCAATGCCAATGGGATTCTTCATCTTGCTCAGAATAATCAGCTCAGAGGGCATAAATTCAAATTGAGGAAGGATGGATGTCGGATAGATGTGCGGAAATTTGCCTTTGGCCAGCGGGTGGTTGGTTGGTGGAACCAACTTTCATCACTTGTTGTTGAAGTTGATAGCCTAAACAAATTTAAGGCTCAACTGGACAGGTATTTCAAGCGAACGGAGGGGTGAAATGGGAGTGCTGTGTTTTTTTTTTTTTTTTTTTGGCTGATGCTGAATAAGCTTGCTTTCCTTGCATCATATGCCTCTGCTAATGCTAACTGGATGCACTTCTTTTGATTTTATGTTTTTCTTAATTAACAGCATAACATCTCCTCCCTTCCTATTCTGTCATCCTTTTTGTACACATTGTACTCCCCAAATTCCAATTCTGCATTCGTAATATCTGTGTGACACCACGACTCTGCTATCCCAGTAGTATCCTTGTTCAAACACTTCAAATTCATCAAATTTATTTACTATACTTCTAGCATTGGTATACATGCAAGCATACATGCGCCTATTCCTAGTTACCCAAACACATCCCATATACCCACCTATTTCACGAAGACTGCCATCCGTCCCTGAAACCCCCAACACTCCTCGCTCCAGGTTGCTACTTATTCTAATAGAAGTTGTGCAAGAATCTCCTTCACTTGTGCCTGTGGCTACCGTTAAACTATTAGTCCTTGTATCCCCCAGTCTAGCAGTTTTCCGACCCACCCAACACTGTCTCGATAGCATCAGCAAACATTCTTGCACCCTTTCTATTTAAGTGTACCCCATCCCTGTTGAAGCAGTCTCTCGTGTTAACAAGTACAGATCAGGCTGACAAAAATTCTACCCCTTGAGCCTTGCACAATCTTTCCAGGGCCGAATTGATCGACAGGGCTCTCATCATATACTCCCTCCTGTCGTGTCTAGGCAGAATTGCAGACATTTTCAAATTCAACCCTAATTCACGGCTTTTTTTTCAACAGTGACCTGTAATTGTTAAGTAATTCTGCCGGTCTCCTACCCTTAATATCATTAGTGCCAACATGTACAACTATATCACCTTTTGTGCCTTCAAAAGATGATATCCGCTCTACAACGCCATCAACCTTTGCCCCTGGCAGACATACCATGGTCCTGTTCCACCTATCCTTTTTACAAAGCATGTTCCCCGTTTTCCTGGCAGTAGAGTCACCAACAACTACTAGTTCCTGTGGGACCAGCGTATTCTGCCTTGGAGGTTGCTGCTGCGTCGCGCGATGACCACGTGCAAGCTCTGGTGTTGATGTAGGCAGCTGAGAACTTGATGGGCCCATCAATTCGAGGCATCCACCCTGTCCTTCAAGCTCTTATATAGGCCCATAATAACGCTGAGTTGTCGCTTGATTTCCTTACATCGCCCGTACACAAAGACATCCCCCATGGCAATATCATGTTCTGTTCCAGAGAGTTCGTCAAACACTTCACAAGTTGCACATTTTTTTAGGCTGTGATGGGTTGGAGAATTGCCCCCCTCAGTTCTCCCCGAGTCACAGCACTCCCGCCACTTTGTGCCTGTTGCTTTGCTGCTCTAGTTTGGAGCATGATATTTTATATTAATAAGATCAATAAATTTAATTAATTAAATGTCAATACTACGCTATACTAGATAAATAGCAACAGTGATGCGTATTACGCTATATAATTATACTTTACCTAGTTACCTCAATTAAAAATTTGAATTCCCTACCACTCTATACAAAAATAATGCCTGCAAGGTTCGAACGAAATAACGGTTTTACGATCCCTGCATCCAGCACTTCGCTCCGTCACTTTTCATTTTGGGATTAGTTGCGTCTGGTCACGGATTTTTTCCAGGATCTTTTCCATTCGTTTGAAACTATTCGAGTGTCATTCGGACACTCATCTGTGAACACTCAGCAAGGGCAGCCGCCCTCTCTTTGCTGTAGCACCTGCTGAACTGAAACTGGAAGTCCGCACTATCATGCGTGTTCCTTGTCAATAATCATTTCAAACCGCTTTATGTAGCGCTTTCCTGCACACGTTACACACCATAATTGACCCCATTCGATTTACATATTTTTGTATAGATCGTTGCAAAAAGCCGAAACTACCATAGCACTAATTAGTAACAGACTGAAACAAGAAATCGGTCTGACATTAAAGTAAACCGGCCCAGCAACGGAGAATAGCGTGACATTTGTTTGGTATAGATATTTAAAAATTATTTTTAATTATCAAGTACCGTAATAATAATAATAATTATAAATAAATGAGGAATCGTGCACTGCTTAACTCTTGTCGCCTGTTACTGTAAAGGAACCATAAAACCTTAAAACAGAATTCATTTGTGTCAGCGGTAAATGAAAACGTAGTCCATTTTTTTTCTATATCTGCACCTTTCCTAACGTGCTGTTTCGTAAGTCGTCAATAAATGTCGAAAAATCTTTGTAAGCCTTCAATAATTTAATTTTTTTTTTATTATTATTATCATCAGCCATATATTGCAAGGAAGCCTGAGGCTTATGCTGCACCAGCCAAAAATATTTCTGAGTTACCCCGAGAGAGAGAGAGAGAGGAGTCACCAAGAAAGAGATGATATCACACCCAGGGTTCTGAGCTAGATATCATCACTCTTCTCTTTCTTGGTGACTCCTTTCTACTTCTGACTCTCTGTCTCTCTCAGAATTTTTTTTTTTTTTTTTTTTTTGGCTGGTGCAGCATAAGCCTCAGGCTTCCTTGCACCATATGGCTGATAATAATAAAAATTCAATGAATTATTGAAGACTTACAAAGATTTTTCGACGTTTAGTATTAGTAGTGACAAATGATGGAAGGAACCAAGGTTGTGCAACATCAGTCGAAAAGAAAAGAAAACAAAAAAAAAAAAAAAAAAACCCTACCCACCTTATGTCCTTCCCCTCTAATAATTTGTCTAGTGCTTCCTTAAATTTCTTCCAACTATCTACTTCCACAACACCAGATCAGTTACTTTCTGGCTGAAATCAAATTTTCGCAAATCCACCCTTTTCAATGTCAGTTTGTGTACTTATGAGTGTGTGTGTGTGTCGAACGAGAAAGAGTAAAGGTGTCAGGTATTTTGTTTACTCAGTCCATTCAAAGCCTTAAACCCTTTCACAGGTGCCTAGTTTTATTAATTATATTGATCAATGAAATCGTGCTGAATTTCAAAATTTATTAAGATCCAAGAGGGAATAAGCGATGCACAAAAAGTGGAGTGAATATTAAATTGATATATGCACGGAATCAGTACTTAACTGGCAAAAAGTTGATTAGTTATTGATTTTTCGCATCTATTGGTTGATTTTCCACTAGTCGGTTGGCACCTCTGTAGCCAGGTGGCCAGGAGCAGCAGTGCGTAGCACACGCTTCTTGATTAGACCTGGGTTCGAGCCCGTGACCACCAAATACGGAGGATGCGGAAAGGTCAGGGAATGAGAGATATCCCCGGACTCCGTAGCCGAGTGGTCAGGGGCGGGAGTGCAGTAGCACACGCTCTTTGAGTAGACCGGGGTTCAAGCCTCTGACTGCTGAATACGGCCGATCTGCCAACCCGCACTGGACCAGCGTGGCAGATTATGGTCCGTTTCCCTCAACATGAATTGTTTAGGAGGCTTCCATCCTGCAGTGGGTTAATAGTGGCTGCAGTTTACTTTACTTTTACCCCCGGAGCAATATGGCCTTAGTTGCTAATGCTCCTAAAAACTAAATAACAACAACACCTAGTCGGTCCATCAGCCTTTCTAACGTTTGCCAGTCCATCACTGGTCCTAATGTGTAAAAAACATGTAGAAAATTTACAGGAAGGACAAAATGGCAGCCGAAGCAGACCGGAGCGATTCACAATAAACATTCTGTTTATTGTGAAGTAATCAGCGCATCTATAACCACGTAATATGCACCAATCGTTAGAAAAACCCTCAAAGCTTGATTGAAGTTGACTGAGGGAAGGGCTTCGTAGCCGAGTGGTCAGGAGCGGAAATTAAGTAGCATACGTTCTTTGAGTAGACTGGGGCTCTTCCCTGGACGTGCCAGGGATGAGCGCCGGGTTAAATTTACCCACGTGATGGCTGGCCCCACCCCGTGGAAAAGTGACCTGACTTCACAACACCTACACATTTATACCGTTTGGGTTAGAATACCTGAGTTTCTTTTGCCAACAGAGTACACAGGTGGAAATAGACGTATGTCTGGGAGCCACCTAGCGACATGAATATACAATACAATACCTTGTCCCATTGGCTCGAATAAATATAACTAGGAGGAAAACTTTTTTAATGTATAGAGAGATTAACAACTTAGCGTATCTTGGCGATGGTTGTATAGCCCTTTCTGTTGAATTTTGATTTCCATCTAAAAGAACAGAAAAACCGATTAGAAGCCCCAGACAGAATGTAGTGTGCAATTCACAGTTTGGTTGTAATCTACGCAATGTAATGACTCATTCTTACTAATGTCATCTCAAAATCTGAATTTTTAACCCATTCAAACTACCATTTTAACTTTATTTTATATTGGAAAATTGTATTATATGACTCTTGTTTTTAAGTGTCATTGTCTTCTACTTATATTCTCAGGAGCTGATTAAGGTCGGTTGAGGCCCCGGGCGCCGAAGAAAATATTGGGTCCCTTAAAAAAAGAGAGAGAGACGGGGGGAAAAAAATACATGTTAACCAGTTTTTTAAATAAATAAAATATATTATGTACTATTAATGTTTTATTTCCAATAAAATTTGAATATAATATATGTATAATATAATTAATAATAGCATAATAATAATCACAAAGTTTTGAACTATATGTTCAACTAATTTGTTGGGGTTTTGCGTGGGCCCTTCAGAAGTCGGGGCCCAGGGCACGCGCCCGCTGTTAAATCCGCCTCTGTATATGCTTTATTCAAAGATATCTTTGAATAGATGAGGGTATTCTAAAAACATGCTAACTGCGTATCGTTAAAATGGGGAAGACTTAACTATATTATATTCATAAAACGATATATTTTTAATTTTAAAAAAGAGAAGAAAATAGTGTAGAATTCAAATTATTCGTAAAAATTTTCAAACTTGTTTCGCTTTTATTTTTTCCCCTAATTTCACATGTTTAGTATTAAACTGGGGGACTCTCACGTCAGCATAATTCTATCATGATTCCACTTACTTGTATGTAATGCATTGTGAATGAAGCAAAAAGGAATAAATTTGATCCATATCACTTCTGTTATTACCAGTCACATTGAGTTGATGCATAAAAACTTCACTCGAAAAAAAGTTACAGATTTAGCATTCAGTAAGTTGCTGCAAAGAAACTTATGTAATGGCCAATTTTTATATATTTTCTGCAAAATATATGTACAGGGCATTTCAAAAAGAACGACTCACTTTCATGTTTATTGTGAAGTAACCAGCGCATCTATAACCACGTAATATGCACCAATCGTTAGAAAAACCCTCAAAGCTTGATTGAAGTTGACTGAGGGGGAAGGGCTTCGTAGCCGAGTGGTCAGGGGCGGAAGTGCAGTAGCATACGTTCTTTGAGTAGACTGGGGTTCAAGCCCCTGATTGCTAGATACGGTCGATCTGTCAACCCGCACTGGACCCTCGTGGCAGATTATGGTCCATTTCTCTCAACATGAATGGAGATTGGCTACAGTTTACTTTTTTTTTGGGAAAGTGTTTTACTCTTTTGCCGCCAGTTATGACCATTGTTTCGAAAATGGCGACTCCACAACAAAAGGCGTTCTGCTTCCAGTAGTATACGAATACGAACCGTACAGTTAGCGTTCCATATACGTTTTGGAACTGATCCGCCAACTAGGGACAACATTTATAAACGGTATTAAGCAAGTTGAAGATTGTATCTGCAAAAGGAAAAGCACTGATTCTATTCGTGTATCGGAACAGAATGTGAACCGAATTCCGCAAGCAGTCGCGAGCTAAGTTTCCCCAGACAAACGTATCGCGTGTTCGACACAAACGATTATCCATGAAAGGTTATACGTTGCAGTTGATACAATCCCTAAAACCTAATGACAAAGTGAATACGATTCATTTGTACAGATGCTAACATAGACGATGACCAATTTGCAATCGCCTGATCTTTCGGTGATGAAGCGATCCTTCACTTAAGCGGCAAATTGAATCACCATAATAGGCGCATCTAGAGCACTGAAAATCTGTATCACACCTTAGAGCATGAACGGGATTCGCCGAAAGTGAACGTCTTTTTGTACCATTTCACAACGGAAAATTGACCCATTTTTCTTCGTGGAAAACATGATCTAGATTATCCGTCAGGATCCGTTGATGAACTGGCTTTTCCCTCAGATGAAGACTCGGGCGACTACATTTTCAGCAGGATGGTGCTCCTCGTTTTCATTGCGAAGTTCACGCCGTTACCTCAGTGAATCACATCACTAGACTGGACGTGCTACTGATCTGTCCTTCCACAATTGGCCTCCCATTTCTTCAGACATCATCCTGTGCGACTTGTTTCTCTGGAAGTATGTGAAGGACATTGTCCTTCATATAGACCATTCCTGCTGTATGATTTTCAGAAATTCAGATGACTATCGTAGCCTAGTGGTCAGGCGCGCGGGTGCGTAAGTACACGTGCCTTGAGTGACCGGGGTTCAAGCCCGTGACTACTGAATACGGTGCTGTTTCTTGTAATCTGTCTATCTTGTGAACTCCTCTGACCGTTTGGTCGTCCCGGAGTATAAACAGAAAATTTATTTATTTTTATCATCACAGCGGTAGTAGCCATAAACAGGGAGGCGCACTTTAGCCATAGCAGCTAATGCGTCAATCAACACACACACACACACACACACACACACACACACACACACACCCCGACCGGGCTAGCCGGGTGGGCAAAGTGCCTGGCAACCCAAAGGTCGCGAGTTCGAATCCCACCTCGGGCTTGGATCAAAGTACTGCAAAAACTTTGGGAGGTGCATTATGGCCACAGAAGCCGATGCGCCAATAACTACCAAAAAAACACACACACACACACACACACACACAAGGTCTTTTGAAGAGAGTATGGCAAGAATTCGATTATTGATTTGATGTGTGCCGTGAGGCATAGGATGCCCACATTGAAAGTTTATAAGTTTGTTATGAAACTTTGAGAGTTTTTAGAAGAAGCCTTTATTATATACACAAGGCATATCGCCGTACACGCCCTTCACGGCTACAAGCCAGGGGTTTATATGAAAGGATAACATAATATAAAGAATAACAATGAAAAAGAACAAAATTTTTCTAATGATAGGTACGTTTACATGATTTCGAGTTTCCTAGTTATTTCACAGTAAACAAATGCAAGTACAGTATCATTCTTTTTGAATTCCCCTATATAGGTGTGGAAATAAAGTTCGAGACTGGTGCATTAAAAAGAACACAAAGTGAAGGAGCTCAAAATGGTTTTATTTTTATTCATATAATTACCACCTGATCGAATGCACTTATTAAACCGTACTAAAAGTTTCTGAAAAGAGTCAGCTAGGGCGCAAAGAGATGATGTTCAGTTCGGCGTTTACATTTTTCATTATGTCATTAACGTCCTGAAATCTTTTCTTTGAGGGCAGTTTTCACCTTGGGAAACAGGAAGAAGTCCACTGTTGGTAGATCAGAAGAGTGGGGAAGATAGATGATTGATCTGTACAATGCTGTGTTTCGTCAGAAATGTCTTCACAAGTATGTAATGAACGGGACCATTGTCGTGCAACAAGAATCAGTTGCCTTTCTCTCCAAATTGCGGCTCACCCGAAAAATGCGCTTCAGTAGTCTTTGAAGCATCTATACATAGAATGCAGCTTTGACTATCTCCCCTTCAGGTACATATTCCGTGTGAATCACACCGTTTGTTGAAAAACGTGATCAGAATTGTCCCGATTCTGGACTTTTGTAAACGAAAGTTTTTGGGCCTTGGTGATGATTTTGAAGTGCAATGCATGCTCTAACGCTTCGTCTCTGGATTGTACTGAATCTCCGGTGATAATACAGTTAAGGAAATTAGGAAGTTGTCTTGACAAGTTTGGATGAAGTTTTCGCATGATGACACTCCTCGTTGCTTCTGATCATCCGTGAGGTTAGTTAGTTAGTTATTTGGTTTTTAGGAGCATTAGCAACTAAGGCCATATTGCTCCGGGATATGCGGTGGTCATTCCCTGACCTTTCCACATCCTCCGTATTTGGTGGCGACGGGCTCGAACCCCGGTCTAATCAAGAAGCCTGTGCTATGCACTGCTGCTCCTTCCCACCTGGCTACGGAGGCGCCTCACATCCGTGAGGCTGTGTGGAACAAATTTTGAGCTGACTTTCCTTTTCCCTAAAACTTTGTGCAGAATATGAGTAATCGTTTTCATCAGCCATCGTTCTAAAGGTTAAACCAGTCTCTTGTCACGATTCTCGAACTTTTGAAACTGCTCGTTTCGAGAGGTTGACGGACGCTAACTTCTAGTCATTGTGAACATCATAAACAGTTTTTTAATATTTCACACGTTTCTATTGCAGATTTTGATATTCGGTCATTGCACCATTACAAAATCCTGACACGGAACGTATATGCTACAAACGAAACTAGTTCTTTCCCCCGTAGCCGAGTGGTCAGGCACCCGGGTGCATAAGTACACTGCCTTGAGTGTCCGGGATTCAAGCCGTGACTGCTAAATACGGTGCTGTTTCTTGTATTCTGTCTATCTTGTGAACTCCTCTGACTGTTTGGTCGTCCCGGAGTATAAACAGAAAATTTATTTATTTATTATTTTCTTACTTGCAACCTGTCAGCTTACGGGCAATATGTGTACCACCATCTGTTGAAGGAAGTTTGAACTACAACATACCACTTCCGTTTATTTTCAAACTTAATGAACATGACTGCAACACACCAGTCTCAGAACTTTGTTGCCGTATTGATCAGTTTTGTTTTCGTCTCTGGACGTTTATACAAGACGGAAAAGGAGAAAGCATTTTGCGTATACGTTGAATCACGCTTGTCTGTGTAAAATATGCAAATCATATATCGTGATACTGTCTACTATGGTTTTTAATACCATAAATTTTCACATTTTCTGAGCTATTCAAAGCTGTCCAGCTTCAAAGCAACAGAACGATGGGGGTTGAAACCCCCCCCCCCTAGTTACTGGTGACGATTCGAGTTATTACATTTTTTAAATGAAGAAATAGTTTTGCCATTAAATATTAATTCGATTTAGACAGAAAATGAAGTGGGGATATTGTGATAAATATATACAGTACAGTAGAGCTTCGATAATCCGAACTAATTGGGACCGTGGATAGTTCGGACTTCCGATTTGTTCGGATTTTTGAACTTATCAAAAATACTGTGCTGGAGACTAAAAAAATGAAAGATTTAGTAAGTTTAGAAATAAAAACACTAAGTGGAACTTTCAGCCACAATTGCACATATGAATAGGCCTTGAACGAAAATAATTACTTATTTTTTGCTGCACCATTTTCGAACTCGTTTCTCTCACTCTTTTCAGCAAGAGTAGGACAACATTCACTTTGTTGATCGTTTGTCGATTCATCATTCAGTTTGTTTATCGATTCATCATTCAGTTTGTTTATCGATTTTCACGTATCATTTAATTTCGTTAGTTGATAAGGTAATAAAAGTGTAAATTGGTGCTTTATATCCGTTTAATAGCATCAAAATTCCATTCGCAAACTGATCACAATAACCAGCGCTTACTGTAATTATTTTATGGCACCAGCATAAATAAATAAATTCTTGCTTGTTTGGATTTTCGATGCCCTGCTATTTATATACTGTATATTCCACAGAAATTTAACAACCAATGAAGCCTTTAACACTCTTCAAGAAAATGGGGCGAATTTAATGATAAGTATCAGTTTGAAAATATAGAAAAAAATTTACATCTGTCGAGCAGCAAAACATTGGCAGTTATTTTTAAACTGTATCAGCATGTACAATATCTAAATAATAAATGCAGGTTACTGTAATTTTTTTCTCATTAAATATGTTTCTGTTCATGTTGACAGAAGTGCGTTTAAAATTGATTACACTACTCTGCATTTTGTGGAAGAAGAAAAAAAAAAATTGCACTGTTTTCTCAGAAAAGGGTGTTTCTGAATAGTTTTGTAATACTGTACTAATTTCAAAAATGACTTCCGTTTTGTTTCCATCACGGCAGGTTTCTTCAAAAATCACAAAAAAAAAAAAAATTTGAAAGATGTTTCACAAGTTTTTATTAATTTTGGCAGAACTTGTGCACTGAAATTATAATTAAATGCTACTTTTTATCAGACTTGATATTTAAATACACGTTGAAATCACTATTAAAAGTGGCTATGTGGTAAAAAGTCCACTAAACACGTACACCTCTCATTTTATAAAAACTAATCTACGATGGGTCAAATTTTCTTGCAGATCTTTCTAGTTTAGTCTTCCTCAGCATCCAGCAATAGGCGGCCATCATGTTGACATTCCGCCTTCCCTGCTACCTCATCTCCATGTCTTTAATGTCTTGGTAAAATCTCTTACGCTGTTCTTCACTAACACTTCCTAGATTTTCTGGGAAAGCTAGGAATGTGGTAGTGTAAAAAATGTGCCTTGGCACTCATGTTGCAGCCCCGGTTTCTTGAAGTTTGCTAACATATTTTCGACTATATTCTTGTAGTCTGGATCCCTTGTTCCCAAAGAAGTTCTGAACACCAGACCTGAAGCTAATCTATGCCTGTGTTTCTATTTCTCCCTCAAAATCTCAGTTTATTTGTACTTGGTGTACAAAGAAACTGTTGAGGGACTAACGTTTGATGTTGGACTTCAAATTGACCCGAATTTGAGGTCTAACAAAAATATCTTGTTTTAGCTTCCTTTGGATGATCGGTGGGAATTTAGTACAAAGGCAGTTGAAGCAGGGATCTTCCCGAGGTAAAGCTTTCTCAAACTGTTTCATCAAACCCAGCTTGATATGCAAGGGTGGAAGTTTTGGGGTTTACTAGTAATTCTTTGATCCAGGCGATAAACTGCCCCATTTTGGCCAGATCTTGACATCCCATTGCTTACTCCTTACCCAGCTGTCCCACTCACACAAAAGCGAAGCATTTTTGTGTAGCCAAATTGCTGTTCAAGTAACATGCCTATTACTTTAAAGTCAGCACAGATCAACCAACTACGTTCTTCATACTTAATATTTGTCATCAACTTCTTCCAAGTTCTCGTGTTTCTTTTAAATGCATAGAGTGAGCAACTGGAATTGACCCATATTTATTTCCATTGTGGAGCAAGACACCTTTTAGACTCCTCTTTGATGTGTCATTAAAAAGTCTTCACTGTGTAGGATTGTAACTAATTCCTAAATAGTTCGTTGTGCCATTCTGATATTACTGCAAAATAGAATAGCCCTCAGAAAAGTAGACGTTTGGGACGTTTTCTCTGTACCACGAGAAAAAAAAAAAAAACTGTGCTAGAAGATTTTTTGACTTAAGTCTAGAACCAAGCAGTTCTGCAGAATCCTTTGGTAAGTTTAAATCTCTTACCGGATCATTGTGCTCATGCTGTGAAACACAGGTGAGGGCTGGACTCGGTATCTCCAGGTGTGTAGACTTAAATTTCACCTTCACTTTCAGCACTCTCTGCTGCTGTATTCCAGTATAAGTGGAGGGAATTAAATCGGCAGGTTATATCCATGTAAGACTGGTCTAATGCAGATGGAATATTAGGATACACAGTTCCCTTCTTACTCTGCACTGTATCTCTCTACATTCACTAAGCAAAAGTAAGAGTCATCACAGTGTTTTGTAGGCTTCCGCTAAACGTGGGAATCGCAAATGGCATTGATTGCTTTCTTTTTACCACTTTTCCACAATCTCAGTGCTTAGACACAGTTTCGGCAAACTTTATTGTGGATCCCATTGTTTATCTTGGTCATCGAGTTTCACTCGAAAATAAGCACAATACGCATTTTTTTAAAAAATTCTGTGATATCCTGTCGTCGTTTGAGGACTACATAGCTTCCACAAATATAACAAAATAAGTTCGGATTGTTTGAACACTTGCTTGAAGACATTTTATTCACTTTTCAGCACTAGTTTCACACAATAACCTCAAAAATAAACTGAACTCAAACTGATAAACACTGCTGCTTGGAGCTGTCAAGATCAAGAAACAAATGACTCAAGGCGGTGTTGCCAAAAATGTGAAGATTTGATTTACAAATTCTCTGCATTTACTCCTAACTTAATACATACAATAATACAATTCATGACATGAACTTAAGTGATTTGTGAAAAAAAAAAAAAAAACGGTACTTTATAGAAAAATACGAATAACATTTCCGAAATTAGCATAAAAAAGCATCTATTAGTTTACAAATACTTCTGAAAAACGACTAGTCCCAGTTGTGTCGTATAACCGGGATTCTGCTCTAATAAAAACGCTATTTACGGCTGAAGTGCCCTTCAGAACTCTCTGTCAGCTAGAAATTATTTTCATATTTGTTAAATTAGCTGCTGCATAATTTAATAAATATGAAAATAGGTTCTAGTTGACAGACTGTTAGTGTTCCTGTAGTGTAGTGTAGTGTGGCGTATCCATTATTTCTAGAGGCAATTTGCAATATTATTATTACTTTTTATATTTTTCCTTGTCTCTGTTAAACTTTATTAACGAGTTTTGTTAGGAATGAGCAAAGGAAGTATGTCACTATTTCCGGTTGAAAACTTCCTTGTGAGTGTTCTTTGTCCTTTGTAGTACTTTAGTAAAGACAATGGTGCTCTGATGGTTTTCTTTGGTTTCACATAGGGTTGTTTAAGATTTTTAAAATGTTGGATGTGGTACTTGTTGAATGTATCTCTCTGGTATTGTTTGTGAGAGATCAAGGCTGCGAGTTCTCATCGTAGAACAGTTTCATCTAATGATGAGCTGTATTGCTGCCACAGCAACCTGTTGCTGATCAGCCAGATGTGATTCCGGTGCATTACTTTTGCAACGCTCGCTGTGCTGTGCCCATCCAGTCTTGCACCCGTAACGCTCAGTTGCTTTGTGCGTAGACGGCGGAGGTGTTGTTAGTAATTTCCGTGTGGGACGTAGGGCGTCATTGTACCTTCTTTATCAGTATTTATACGTGTCCGATGATGTATTTTCAGAGTTTACATTAGAGGTATTCCTTCTCTCGAAGATAAATAAAACTTAGATGTTACTCATAAGAAGATATTGTTTTAGTTTGAGAGTTCGTTCTTCAGTTTTATATTGCATAATGAACTGGGTAAGATAAATTATCAGTACGCATTTTATTCGTTTTGAGAGAAGAATTTTTAGTGAGATAAAATCTTGCTACTTTCTGTTTTTGTTGTTTAATTTAAATAAGCAGTTTGATTTATATGTATCATTTAAAATAAAGTTATATTTTTGTTAGAGTACGAGGTAATAGGTATCTTTATTATATGAAAAAGAAACTAGAATTTACGGTGAGGCGAGTAGCCGTACGCGTGGCATGCTTTCCGGATGACCGCTTTTCAACTACTATTCATCAAGTGTTTTGGATTCGAATTTAGTTGTACTTTTGTAAGATATATCAGCAGAAATCGTGTAAGAGTGGTAATTGCGAATTGTAATGCATTTAACTCTACAAAAACCTATCCATTAGTTCCTGTCACTAAGAAAGAGGCGGTAAAATTGTCACCTCAAATTGGCCAACTGGAGAAATTTTTTTACTTCGTATATCTTACTCCCCCTTTAAACTTTTTAAGAATTTCATTACTGATAAATAGCAGATTTTCTGTTTATACTCAAGAATAGGCCATATTTGAGCCAAAGAGTTGAAAACACACTTTTAGTGGCGTTGCGTATATTGAACATAATTTCGCTACCAGCACATTCAGCACTTGTGTAATCGGTTAATTGAAGATGACAGAAAATATTTAAAAATAACAAATAAGCAGCATTTTAATGAGTATTTCTATCGGCTCCAATAATAATAGTGGGAATGTCATTCCTTAATATTTCGTCGTTCAGTTTTTGTTTAAAAGAACAAATATGTTGTTAGGTTTCAGTGTTACTTCTATTAGTTTGTTTTTATTTAGTGCTAATTGACGCATTTAAATTTTTTTACCTTTGTATCAGTGATGTAGAGAGTGTCCAAAGTTGAATCAACCATTGGCTTGTTGTCCCATTCACGTTGTATTCATGTGCGCACGAGAATTTCCGTTCGAGTGTACGTAACCCTCGGCCACGGGAGCGTGACGGAGTGGGAAAATGAAGGCATCGGTTGACCTCCGCAGCTAGAGGCATAGGTCTACGTCCTCCCGAGATGAACGTTACGAACGCTTACGGCCCTACGGGAAGGAAAGGGGCCAACCTGTCAACCTGCCTTAGGAACTTGCACACTGCCTATTACAGTTGAGTATTATCATTAATTCCCGTCGTCCTTCCGCCGTCCAGAGATGGGGCATTTAAGTTGATGATGGAACATCACGCTGTACAGAGCGTGCCGGAAAGTTAAAACAAGCGGTTTTAATCATAGTTTCGAAAACGAGCGGAGCGAATACTGGCGCTACACGCCTCTTGAATGATTGGCGGGTTTCAAATTACTGGCCTTGGACTAGAGCTGAAAGTTTGTCAGTACTTGCTCTTTGCATACACTGACAGCCAAGATTGTCTAATGTAATAGTGTACCTTATGCACATCTTAAAAACCAGCATATATATATATATATATATATATATATATATATATATATATATATATATATAGCAAGAAGGCTATATATTAAAAAGAAAACAAAAGCCATATGTGACTCCAATAACCCAACCAGGAAATGAAATATGAAATGCAAGTTCCTTACAGGTTATCATCATCTCTTACCAGTTTCTAGAGACATGGTTTTTAAATATCACTTAAAAAGGGATGCACAAAATTTTATAAAAATTCATAAATCACGTATATAAATCTTCACATACCTTGCTGATCAGGAATTGTATTCATGAGCAGAGATTAATGCACATGAATAAAAAAATTATTAAATAACTTTTGCTCTTCTTCATCTCCGAACAGCCTTCATCTAGAGCATGTAGATTCAGTAAGGAGTTGCTTTGTGGCCTCCACACGTTAATTACTGAACTATATTTCAGTTCTTAATGTTGCACTGGTGTGTCCTGTTCTACAATAGTGAGCCCCCCCTTAAAAACCGTTAATGTATATATGCAAACTTTTAACAATCCAAATGCTCTGTTAGAGGCTATTGGGGTTACCATGTGAAACTTTCAAGCGCCTGAATATTCAAGATTGCTCGTGAATGCACTCTGGCAGTTGTTTTGAAGTCATTTATGCCTGTTCACAAAATTGAACAAGCATAAACTTTACCAACCTCCAAGGTTCCACCATGTGCATGAGTCAGCCTTGCAGTTGCTATGTGATGCAGCTTGGTTTGATCTTAAGTATCATAGCTTAGCTAGAAATAGCATTGCAGTCGTTTGTGAAAAATTATGATCATTCTTTATTGAACAGCCCTCTAATAATAGTTTAAACAACCACAAACCATCATCATTGACCCACCAGCAACTTGTACAGTGCCTCACATACAGTCTAGAGATGAAATGGTCTATTGCTTTTCTTGTAAACTTTGCGACTGGAATAATTTTAGTATAAGCAAAATTTGTATTCGTCAGACCAGATTGCAGCTTTCCGTTCATCACAAGTTTTTATACCTTTTATTCCATATTAGATGGTTTTTTTTTTTTTTAAACCACTTACAGAACATTGGTCTTGGCGGATCCTACCCCAGATATACACTTCTCTTTTCAGGACTTCATTAGTCTTGGGAGCTGGCTGTAGTCCTTGGTTAACCATTTTTGGCAGTTTTTGTTTTGTTTGAAAATCATTTTTGGTTTACTAGACACAATGCTTCTTGCTGATCACAGTCACCTAGCACAGACTTTTGATCACAATTCTGCACTGATTTCTGGTTGATTTTGACTCGCACTGTTCTTTAAAAATTCTTATTACTGTTGTTTATGAAATGCAGTAAATTCAACTACTTCTTTAATAGGATCTCCTTTAGACTTGTTATTTATTGTAGTAGCCATAGCTGAATGGTCAGATGTTGATGGTACGGAATTAAGTGTGTTTGGCTGTGGTTCCAGGCACTTGACAACTGAATACAGGCAACCCCCGTATAACACAGTACTTCTACAACACGGTTTCGCTCTAACACAATTGATAAATTGCATCAATCCTCATTATATAACACGGTTTCGCTCTAACAGAGAATTTCTGTAAACCTCACATAACAGGGTATTTTTGATCATTTGTGACGGGAAAACACTGCTATTATGTTGGATGTAATTTTTCAATATTTACACTCTTTTTGAATCCCTACTGTTGACTCACTAGTCAAAAAAAATCATTGAGAAATCCCTGTATTTTTTATTTTTTTTGGGAAATCCCTGTGTTACATTCTGTTCTATTGAACTTGTGGAAAAATCTAGACTTCAAAGTTTTATTACTTGATAGCACAACAGGCCATCCAAAAGATTCAAGTCATCTAAACATTGAAGTTATGTTGCTACCATCACAGTTGTACTGGGTTAATACAACTTCTTTCAAGGCGCCTCCATAGCCAGGTGGGAAGGAGCAGCAGTTCGTAGCACACGCTTCTTGATTAGACCGGGGTTTGAGCCCGTCACCACCAAATACAGAGGATGCATCAGGGAATGACCACCGCATATTCCCGGAGCAATATGGCCTTAGTTGCTAATGCTCCTAAAAACCAAATAACAATAACAACAACAACCCCTGCTAGCAGAAAGATACATCAAATGGGTGTAGCCAATTCATGTTCTAGCAAGCCAATTCATGTTCTAGCAAGAACAATTTCCCTGTGTCAATTTTTCTGAAAACTGGAATTCCATAGTTGTGGTTCATGTTTAAGTTGTAACAGTTTATTGTTTATCTGAGATTGCCATATATTCTTCTAGCGATTATGGCAAGCTTCTTGTATAAGATGTTTATAATCTGAATATGGGACCTGTGCTTGTGTATAATACTGGTTGATGGGATGTTTAGTGCCTTCATCTGCATTTTCATTTCCAAGAATTCCAGTGTGCCTTGAAAGCAAACAGAATTTCACTGATTGGGAAGTTACAATGTGCTGAATCAAACAAGATTGGATTTGTTTCACAACCAGATTGAAAAGTGGAGTTTGTATTGTAGTGCATCCACTGCACTCGGGAATCTGTATAAATTATGACCTATGGAGGAGGAGAAACACTGATATGATCAAGGGCTAATTTAATTGAGTTGAGTTCGACAGTGTATATGCTGGAATCTACTGAGAGTGGTGTAGAAAGAGTGAAAGTACGAAAGACCAGTGCCACACCTACAGTCATTTCTGTTTTTGATCCATCTGTATATATCTGCATGCATTGGGAATTTGATGATAAAAATGCCACATGAAATTGTTTGATATTTATATATGCTATGAACAACTTTCCCTATATACAAAAATAATTATCACAAGATGGTAAGTATACAGATCATGGAAGATCTGCATCAGAAGTTTCTTGGAACACATTATCTAGCCGAACATCGCAGTGATCTGTTAGCTCTTGCAGGCCTTCCTACAGGTTTACATTTTCTCTAGGCTTATTACAGTAGACTTTCAGAATAACAGCAACTTCAGGAATTCTAGGTGCAGTTATTTCGATTTGTCCATTATCAGTGTTATCATCACTGTCCTCCCCACACACTAGGTAGAAAGGCCCGGGTTCGAATCCCGTCGAGGAAGTTTTTTATGGACTTTTTTCGCTCTGGCTGAATTAGTCGGTCTCAGACATAAATAGCAAGGTTTTTTAATCCAGAAAAAAAAGACAATTCGACCAGAGAACACACGGAATTTACAGACAATACATTAAGGTCACCCAGTTAACTTTCTGGGTGACCCTAATGTAATATATATTTTTTTTTTATGTGAACACCAAACACGAGAGGTAATAGAACCTATAGTACTTAGCACCGTGCTTGGGTTGGAGGTTGAGAAGACAAAAGAAGATATTTGTTGACATTGGACTTGAACTTCTGTAGATTGTAATTTTCAGGAAATACGTATGAAGGAAGGTTGTTCCAGAAAATGGCAGTTGAATGAATAAATGAGGAAGATGAAATGTTGGTTCTATGGGTTTGAAGTTGGACAGTAAATGGATGTTGGCTGGTGGCGGCACACGTTCGGACTGTTTTGAAAGAGAGAGCGGGAATTATAGAAGCCAATTCAGAAGAACAGTGCCCATGGAAGTATCTGTAGAAGAGGCATGCAGCAGAAACAGTACGTCTATGAGAAAGCGAGTGGAGAGACTCTGTTAGAGATGAATCATTAATTAACCTAACTGCCCTCTTCTGAATGGAATCAAGAAGCCTGAGAGAGGTTTTGTGGGGCACCACCCCAGATGTGGGAACAATATTCCATGGCAGGGCGGATTTGCGATTTATATAGAGTGAGCAGCTGTTTGGAAGAAAAGTAACGCCGAGAGTGAAAGAGAAAACCAAGTTTTTTAGATGCAGAGGAAGCAATATTTGTAATGTGCTTGTGCCAAGAGAGATTAGAAGTCAGGGTAATCCCCAAAAGAGATATATCATTTTGCCTAGAAATCGGAGTTTCACTAAAGATAAGCATAGGAGCAGAAGAATCCTTTTTGCGAGATATAAGACAAAACTGTTTTAGAAGAGTTGAAATCAACTAAGTTGTCTTTGCCCCACTGGAGAATTACCTGAAGATCAGCATTTAAGGAATTGGTAGAGATTTTCGAGAAGTTAAATGTAATAGATAATGTGATAGTTTGGATTATATCAAGTTTGTCACTAAGCTTTAATGTTGTCTTCTTTTCTTCTCTGTATGAGGTTTATTAACTTTAGGAGCCATAGTGAGGGGTTTTTAATTTAAAATTAATGTAAAACAGCAGTATAATCCGTGATATCAGTACAGAATTCACTTTCAGAATGGCATATGTAAACAAATACAGTATTCATGTGACTTGACATTTTCTTTTTTTCAGCACTGCAAAACACCTGCGCTGTATGTAAACATCCGATCTCAATGTGCTGTTATCTCGAATGTGTCATTATTTCAACAGTCTACTGTATTATAGTTCATTTTTAACTGTGGGTCAAACAGATATGGCTATATGGAATGTGCTGATTGGCTCTGTATCTTCACTACATAAGTTAGGAGTAGTAATTCTCTCCTAAGATGAAGAAATGGCTCATTTGCTTCTGTGTACAAACTCTCAACAGGAGATTCCAGAATGCTCCAAGGTTATCCATAGGCACAGTGATGGATTGGATTAAGCCACTCAATGGCACATTTTCTAGCAGAAATATATACAGGCACACCATAGTTCAGTCAAGATCTAATAAGTGTATATGGTATGAGTGAAGTAGGATGCATCTACAGTACATCATGTCATAGCTGATATTACTTTAAGGATATTCATCTTTTTCTAGCAAATAGTTTGGCTCTTCATTAAGGGTTTCAGAAAGATGAGTTTACTGTCTAGAGATACCTAAGAGACATTGTCAGAGAGCATTATACGATGAGTTCTCAATTGAAATTCAGGTTCAAGATGTACTTTGCATTTTTTACACAAATATACTACAATAGTTTCCTGTTTGGAGAGGTGATAGCCATTTTGTGATATCCACTGTTCTATTTTAGTGATGGCACATTGCAATTGTCATTTGATACGGTTCATGTTTTGGGATTGGCATGAGATAGTAAGGACACACACACACACACACACACACACACACACACACACACACACACACACACACACACACACACACACACACACACACACACACAGGCTAGCCGGGTGGGTAAAGTGCTTGCCTGGCAACCCAAAGGTCGCGGGTTCGAATCCCGCCTCGGGCTTGGATCCAAAGTACTGCAAAAACCTTGGGAGGTGCATTATGGCCACAGAAGCCGATGCGCCAATAACTACCAAAAAAAAAAAAAAAAAACACACACACACATATATTTCAACAGTAGAAGGAATGTGTTTTGTAATTTGGTTTATTCTGATGGCAAAGAGTGTAGCACTGAGAACAGAGCCCAGTGGGACTCCCTTCTGGTTGAAAGATTGGGAGAGGGCACTTTGATAATAAACCTGAATGTTACGGGTTTGTGGGAAGCTCTATATTAGAAGTGGCAAATGCCCTTGCAGGCCAAGCATGTGTAGATCTTGAAAAACACCACAATGCCAAGTGGTGTCAAATGCCTTTTGGATGGTGTTAATTGTAATGCATCTCCAAGGGTTCCCCCAAATCTGCATCAAGCAATGTAAAGGTAAAGGCAAAGTGCAGCCATTATCAACCCACTGCAGGATGGAAGCCTCTTCAACAATTCATGCTGAGGGAAATGGACCATAATCTGCCACGCTGGTCCAGTGCGGGTTGCCAGATCGACCATATTCAGCAGTCATGGGCTTGAACCCCGGTCTACTCAAAGAGCGTGTGCTACTGCACTCCCGCTCCTGACCACTCGGCTGCGGAGGCTTGTAATGAATACAAATTCTGTAAAGGCCAGATTTATGTAGGTTTAGTGTGGATTGGGTTGGTTGTGTTGTTCATCTGGCCTCTTAGCCTAGGGGCTTGTGTTTTCACAAAGAAAACTCTAGTTTACCATCCAGTGGCACGAGGAGGCGGGCTGGACAATAGGAAGTATAAAGAACTGGTGGAGTGAACACTGTGGTAGCGAAGGCTACAGACAAGGAGAGTCCAGTAAAAAAAAAAAACAAAAAAAAACAGCGAAGCTTAGAAGGGAAGATAGGAAGTGGGAGGGAATTAAAATGGCAGAGAAAGGGCGGCAGTGGTGAAGGCACCCACCTGATTGAAAGGGGGGACAGAAGAGGGTCCCCAAAGCAGGATGGGCATCCTGCTCAGAGTGGGAGGTAACAGTTGGCAGTGGGATAACCACTAGTTAAGGGGGGGGGTAAGAGAACAACCAACCCAGGTGGTAGTAGTGAAAGTTCATAGGGAAAGGGATCCCTATCTTGGAGCACCTATTTGGTGCTCTGTCCCACACTTGTCAGGAGTCAAGTCTTGCTGACCAGTGTCTGCATCCCACACCACACCGCCTAAGTAGCCATGATGTGGTGTCTGCTTGGATGGGCAGGAGGCCATAAATGGTGACCTGCTCATCATCCAATCCTAATAGGAAAGACAATTTAATACACTCATAATCTCTTTCACAATCTGCTTCCATTCTGTTTTTTATGCTTTTTTTCTTACATTTTACACCTTCTTTTGATGTAGTCTCCTATTGAAGGTTGGCGATGACCACCCTATACTTTTCTCTTGTCTTTTACACATTATATAATTTTTTTCTGTTAAATTGTTTTTTTTCCCCATACATCCATTCTCTTTCTCACACCAGGGGGAAATGCAATGGTGTGTAGTGAAATTTAAGATAAAATACTTTTAAGATTTACTTAAAAAATAGTTTAAATTTAAAGAACAGCTAAAATAAGGGTTAGTATTAATAAAACTTACTAAGGATTAAAATTTGTGTTCTTTCTCACTAACAACACAGGCTTCCCATTCATTATTTCAAGCATTCATTTCAGTTATTCAATTCCATTCTCTCTGTACTGCATGCCCAGGCCCCTCAACTCAATATTACCATTCAGTTGGGGTGCAGTCCCAGTACATGTCTTATGCCAGGGAGGAATGCAGTGGGTGTATTGGTATTGTAAAATTCATTTGTATTAGTGTGTATACTCTATATATTTAACAAGTCTCAGTTACATTCATACCTTCATTCACTCCCATTTACCAAAACTGTCATTCACTCTCTTTTGCTTCCATGCAGGGTTGTTTTTTTTTCACCATAACTTCACGTTCTTTACCTTTCACCACAGTTTCTATTTCACTCTATCACATTCATTCAGTGCTCAGCGCATTCACTCAATTTTTTCATTCATTCATTAATTTCATTCTACATTGCATCCCCTTGCAACAAGCTTACTAATATTATTCAGCTGAGTTGCTTCAAGGCTGACTGTACATCTCACCCCCTTTATATTTACTTAGTGAGTGTGGAGCCCCCAGGTCAGGGTAACCATGGGGGGGACCCAGTCATCAATTCGATTATGTCCAATATAAGTATCTTTCAGGGTGCTGGTTACAGTTGCACTGTCAGATTAAAATGTAATCATCTAGGTGTGGCGGGAGACACAGGCATTTTGGCTATGGATTATCGTTTGGCTGTGGGGGAGGCTGTAGGGCCTGTCTCTGCATGTTTCGTCTAATTTCAAATACTTGATGGGTCAAGTTTGTGAATGCCTTATATATATTTTCATATATAATAAATTAATGTTCCTGTCCTCTTGGAAGGGGACAAATTTCAGCTATTAACTGTGTTTTCTGGATTTCATAGATTGTATATTCATAAAGAATGTATGCCCAGTCTTTACTCTCGGCCACAGGTACAATCTGGGTCATCAGTCAACCCTAAGGAAGTTGGTTTTGCCTTTAGGGAGCCATGACTTGTCAATATGAAGGTTATAAACAATCCAAGGATGTACCACTTTGGTGGCTTTAGACTAGCCATTGCCACCTGTGGCAGAAACCTTTTGGTAACAGCAGCTCTGGTTTCCTGCATTTTGGATATTGAGGCATACCATTACCAGGTGTTCATTTTTAATGAAGGCATTCCAGACATTTGCCTCAACTTTGATCATAAGATCTAGGGAGGGCCAGTTTTTCCGAAAATCATATTGATTTTCACTAATCAGTGGTTGAGATTCCAGGTAAAAATTCCTTAAGGAATTTTTACAATGCTGCAAAACAGCTTTCATGACATTTCAAGATGTATTTAAAACCACAAATAGACAAATAACATTGGGGTGTTCAGTCAGTGCAAGCTTGTAATAGATACAGAATTCATAAGGAGAGGGCGCCTCCGTAGCCAAGGTGGGAAGGAGCAGCAGTGCTCCTTCCCACGTTAGCACACACTTCTTGACTAGACTGGGGTTTGAGCCCATCACCACCAAATACGGAGGATGTGGAAAGGTCAGGGAATGACCACCGCATATTCCCTGAGCAATATGGCCTTAGTTGCTAATGCTCCTAAAAACCAAATAACAATAACATAAGGAGAGTGTCATTTACAGTAATAGTATTTTTATTATTTTTAAGACTACTACATAAGCTTTACATCTTTTCATCATTTTACTAATACTAATAAACTAATGTATTTTATTTCTAAAATGATTGCCGAATTTTTCAACTTGTTTTAAGCATTTGATATATATTTATTTAGATAGTACATCTTAATATTTTTAATTATAATTTTTTTTTAGATGGAACATGGTTTGGAAATGACAAAGAAATGGGCTAGAACATCTTCTCTGCGCAGGCATTTTGGATGTAAACGTAATGTACATCGTAGTACACATGAGGTAATATTTTACATATGAGTTAAAGTTGTGTGTGTGTGTGTGTGTATTTAAGGTTGAAGTAATAAAGCGAGAGAAAAAGAGCACATATCTTATGATATAGCTCTGCTGAAAGTTTTCCCTCCTTAAAGGAAAAATGCCACAATTCTCGTAAATTCAGGGTATTTACTTTTCTCTGCTGTCTTATTCACAATCTAATATTTTTATATATTTGGCCTTTTTCTAATTTAAATACTTCATATATTTTTTTTTCTTCAAAACACTTAATATATCACAGGCATGTGGTTATTAGCTTTCTTTTCTACTAATACAGTAGGGCCTCGCTTCTCTGCATTCTGCTAATATGGCATTTTTCGGCATGACACACTCAGCAACCGAGTTCGAGAAGGGTGTGTGGAACCATTTTATTGTCTGTTATTTAGTCTGTTTACAGCATATGATAGTGTAGCCATATTATTAGGTTTTGATGATATGCATTTGCAAGTATAAAAAAGCTATGTTCCACTTTTCGGTGGGGGGGGGTGGTCTGAAACCTAACCAGCCGTATGAGTGGGCCCTACTGTACTTACTTAGCCAGGGCCCCCTCTCTGAGAGGTTGATCGTTACACCCCTAGCCTACCCGAGTATTCTTTAAAACTCTTCTCTTTGCTTTATATCTTTCCACTTCCTACCCTTTGTTTTTCCATCCATTGAGCTATTAGTGTAACACGAGGGCAATATAGACAGTCGTACTTTCCTTTCCTCTATACTATCTTTGCCTCATTTCATCCATTACTTTTCTCCTCCCTTAGCATGCTTTATTTCCTTTCCCGATACCATTTGTCTGCTTCCTTATCTAATTTTGCACAAAAATTGCTTCTTTGGCTAATTTTTGCATGCTAAATTATTTCTGTATCACCAACCTACTATTACTCTAGATTTGACTTTTTCCACACACATTGATTTATTTTTTTAAATTTTATCTTATTTCTTATGTAATTGATTTAATTTTATTGCAAACACTGCTTTGGGACTACCCTGCCTATTTTTATGGAAGATTTTACTGTTTTTGCCCTCCTTTTTAGTAAAAAAAAATTTTTTTAATGCACTCTATTTAGAGTTTCCTTTAAATATTTTTCTTCCATAACTATACATAAGCATAGAAACGCAATTTATTGATACATGATCAGGTGTAGTTCCCCAATGAAATACCTGTATTATGAGTCAATTCTTTTATAGCATGCATCAAATATTTTAACTTTTTTTTTCTTTCCCTTATACAGGCATACCTCGAATAACGAATAGGATGCGTTCTACGAAATTACTTCGTTAAGCGAAACTTCGTTTTCAGAGGTAAAAATACTATGGCCAGAATAGGGATACGTTCCTACGTAAAGAAAATGAAAAGCTTTTTTTCCGAACAAAGAAAAGTTTTATTAAATAAACAGTCAACTTACATACAAAGTGAAATCACATTTTAAAATACGAGTCTAAAGTTGTTGTTTATGCTCTTTTTCTCTTTCATTTAGCAATTGCCTATACGGAGTTATTGCATTTAACACTGATCGCTTAACAGTAACACTTCTTCCTAAATCAGGATCATTTTCACTAAAAAATTTAAAACGTTTTCAATGTCATTTAAGTACCTTTTTTTTTTAAATCTTTGGTTGTTAACACTTTTTCGGCAGGAACTTCTCTAACTTCGTCTTCATTAACTTTGTCTTCGTTGCTAACAAGGTTTTCTAAATCTTCCACTAAAAAAAACATCATCTTCTGCATTCAATAAATTTCTAACATCCTCTTCATCGACATTTTCGAAACCTATTGATTGAGCCATCTGGATAACTTCATTTCTAATTTCTTGGATGTTATTTTCTTCTTCTAGTACAACTTCTGGGCCAAACTTATTTTGCCATATTTTGCGCCAAACTCCATTTAAGCATTTCTTAGTGACTTCTTTCCAAGAACTATCAATGTTTTCAATTGCGTTTTTAATGGTGTAGTTTTTCCAAAAAGTTTTAACTGTCATTTCCTCTTTATCCTCTAGTTCAGTTAAACTGCTTAATGTTCGACGCAGATAATAAGCTTTAAATGATGCTATTACTCCCTGATCCAATGGTTGAATCAGGGAAGTTGTGTTTGCTGGAAGAAACACAACTTTGACAGGAATGCATGTGTCCAACGTGTTAAGATCAGTAGGATGTCCCGGAGCATTGTCTAACAACAAAAAGAGCTTTTTCTTCAAAGTTGTTTTTTTTTGACAATACCTTTTACTTCAGGACAAAAGTGGTTAACAAACCAATCAGTAAATAACTCCTTGGTAACCCACGCTTTTCTATTTGCTTTCCATATTACAGGTAAATTCATTTTTATGTTACCTTTTAACGCCCTCGGATTTTCTGAATGGTAAACTAATAACAATTTTAATTTATAATTGCCAGAGGCATTTGATCCAAAGAGTAACGTTAAACGGTCTTTGGCTGCTTTGAACCCAGCAGTTGATTTTTCTTCAATAGAAATGAAGCTTTTTGTTGGTAGCCGTTTCCAGAACAAACCGCTTTCGTCAACATTGAACACCAAATATGGAAAATTTTCACGTTCAATTATTTCCTTTAGTTTTTCTGGAAACTTACTTGCAGCTTCTCCTGTTAATTTTACACTATGAATCCTGGCCCGTTCTTTAAATTTCTCGAACCAACCACGAGAAGCCCCAAAGGTTTCCGTAATTTCTTCAGTTTGTTTAGATTTCAGGTGATTAAACTGGAATAATTTTTTTTTTTATGTTAAATGGGGCTTGAAATTGCCGACTTCGTTATATCGAAGCTTCGTTATCAGAGGTAACGTTAACCGAGGTATGCCTGTATTTAGGTTTTTATAACATCAAATTATTTTTCCCACCCATTTCACGCTTGCTATTTCTTTGCAATTAAGTAATCATTTTTCCTTATAGCTTCTTTCCTTCTGAGTGGCTTATTAATTCAGCCTTTAATTTTTTATGCCTCTGTATTATTTAGGTTTTTTCACATTCCCTATCATTCGCCTTTAATACTTCTCTTTCTTGTAATCGTTTTCCTACTAGTTTTGGCACCTTGTGTTCTTTACACTTTCATCTGTTGGCCCTTTTTCTTTTGCTTTATTACTTGAAACTGAAATATATACTTTTGTATCCTTTATTGCTGTTTAGTACACTTGGTATATAACTTTTATAGCATAATAAGCCCATATTTCCATACATATCACTTTTGATTGTTTTATACAATCTCTCTCTCTCTCTCTCTCTCTCTCTCTCTCTCTTATTTTTTATTATGTTCTAAATCAGTGGTTTTCGACCTTTTTTTAATAACTGCACCCGTAAGTAATTTATTTTATTTTGTGACACCCCTTCTCAATTTTCTGCCTGTTAGATCCGATTCTGTCTCTGCATATATATATAAAATAGGACCAATTTATAAATATTTTATATAAAGTAATATAATATAATATAATTATACACGAATAGATTCGGTTTTATATTTTCGGCTTCTACCAACATAACTAACATAAAATCCAATTAAATAGCATGTATCTATTTTACTAAGGCTATAATAAAAAAAAAAAAAAAATATATATATATATAGATATGTATGTATGTATGTATGTATGCATTCTCGCTTTACGAGTTCCCGGGTTTATGAGTTTTTTTTTTTTTCCAAGTATCAACAAAATCGAAATTATGAACATTAATTCCAAAAAATGAATGTTAAACATTCATAAATACTGCATTTCAAACCATGCACGTAGTTATACAGTACAGTGTATCCCACTTTATGATATTAATCCGTTACCATCATATCGTGAAAATATCGTAATGTGAACCCAATTACACATAATTCATTCCATGACCTCGGAAGTTCAAATTTTCACTATATAACTCCCTAAAAGGTCGTTTTTATAGTGTAAATTGTATTAGTTACCAACTCAAATCATTAAACACACTACACTTACATTTTTATCATATGTTCCTTTATAAGAACCAATTTTAAACGGCATTGTGATATTTTTCTAAAGCACATTTCTGGAAGTTACGACCATAAAACAATAAAAACAATTTGCACTTTCCGCTTTATTGGGCTTTTCTGTTACTGCAAGCAATTATAAACGGATAGTAAACTCAATGTTATTGCATTTGTGAAAATACCGATAGCTGGAATTGTGGGTTTTTATGTTATTATGGTGAAATGTTACTGAAATCTTCAATCGTATAAAAAGCATAAATAAATTTTCAGAATCTTCTCTTCATTCCTTTTTTTTTTTTTTTTTTTTAAAGCTTCATGAACTTGTTGCTCCACACAAATCGTGTTAGTTGCTGTTGTTGTTTGTTATTTGTTTTTTTTAGGAGCATTAGCAACTAAGGCCATATTGCTCCAGGGATATGCGGTGGTCACGGGCTCGAACCCCAGTCTAATCAAGAAGCGTGTGCTGCGCACTTGCCCACCTGGCTACAGAGGCGTCGTGTGTTAGTTGCAATTTGTGCGTTCCGTTAAAAAAATGCTTATGCATGCTATTGAAATTTATCTTGAAAATAAACACCTCTTGAAGCATTTCTGAAGGTGACTCCTTGTGCAACAAACCGAGTGCCGAGCCAATAATGAGTGATCAACAAGTATGCATTTAGTCAATGATGATGAAGAATAAACATTCTTTAACATTTGCAAGTCATAAATAATTTCTCTATTATTGTAATTTCCTTGATTTTACAGGCTATGTTTTAATTTCATTGTCTATGGGAAATAAATTTCTGCTTTACAAGCACGTGCTAGGAACGAATTAACTCGTAAAGTCGAGAACTACCTGTATATATATATATATAATATTAAAAAAATATGTTATATGATAGTTATTACAATAATATAACTATAAACAAAATTACAATTCATAGTACAAATTATATAATATATATATATATAATAATTTTATTCTTTATATAGAGGTACTAAGTAAACATCAATAATAGTTCACCACAAAATTAAAAAGATGCCATACACCTTTTTATAATGAAATAAATATAAATTTAAAAAAAAGAAAGTTTAAGTAACTTAAACCCAAATTACGTGGCACTCCTGGAATGCTGTTGCGGCACCCCAGTTGAAAACCACTATCCTAAATTATTGTAAGGGATTGTGACAGAAATTCTAACAAAAGCAATAAATGAAAATAAAAACAAATCTACTTTGAATAACCCAGAAGTCATACTTTACGCTAAACTGTAGCAGTTATTATTATTTTTTTTTTTCAGTATACAGAACAAAACTCTTCCATTGACGAACAAAACTCTCATATTGACTAACTATTTTAATCAATGAAAATCGGCGCCTCCGTAGCCAGGTGGAAAGGAGCAACAGTGCGTAGCACACACTTCTTGATTACACCGGGGTTCGAGCCCGTCACCACCAAACACGGAGGATGCGGAAAGGTCAGGGAATGACCACCGCATATCCCGGAGCAATATGGCCTTAGTTGCTAATGCTCCTAAAAACCAAACAACAAACAAATAATCAATGAAAATCTTAAGATTAGGCAACTTTATAAAGTATATGTGCAGGACTACTGATTTCTCAAAATTATATACAGATGAACCAAAATCTAACACCTCCACAAGTACAGCAGCAGCAGTTTCTCAAATAGTGTCAGTTTTATACAGCTCCTGACAATGCGACGACTATATTGCTGGACTGAACCAATGTGTGTTGAATAAAAGTTCTACCTGTTGATTATTGATTGTTATATGTTAAGCCCAATGGATGCATATATGGCACCTCCACACAAATAACAAACTCAAAAAAAAAAAAAAAACAATATTTGTGGAACTCTAGCATCCATCTAAATAGAAAGGAGGAAGCTGTTCTTGCCAGGGCATGCACTGGCTACTCACACCTAACTAACTTTTTTTTACTCACTGGGGGAAGGCCCCACCTCAGTGTCCCAATTGCCACTCTTTATTCACAATAAAATATATTCTCATAAACTGTACTTATTTGTAAACTAATAGGTACAAATTTACATGTATCTGTCACACCTACGGGAACCTCTAGCACAATAACACATAGCAGAATTGTCCCTGTACTCATATTTAACTACTGTTTATAAATTATGTGGTTCAAAACTTAGACAGTACTGTTTAAGAAACCTTGAGAGGCTCAATATGCCTATAGGAGCCCTTGTGCCACTAAACACCTAACCACAGACTTTTTACCATAGGTTGATTTTAATTCAGGTGATTTTCTGAAAGATTCTGTTATGACTTTGATATGGAGAACTACTTGTTTTCTACGTTTGACATGTCTGTGTCAGTGAAGGAATATAGATCTTATGTTGCTGCTTTTTTTTTTTTTTTTTTTTTTTAACTCTATCATCTAACACTCATAATGAACCCAACTTGTAAAACATTAAACATAACAGGAAGTAGTTTGGCAAAACAGTGATTTTCTTGTCACAGTTCTAACCTTTGTCATTCACTGTTTGAGAAACCACCATTTTGCAGCCATTGACAAAAGAAACTAAATGTGCATTACCAGTTCATATGTTTGTGTTATCACTGTAACACTTCTACTACAGAGACTAGCCAACATGGTTCTTAATTTACAATATGAAGTACAGTATTTCAGCCGACCGGGCTAGTCAGGTGGGTAAAGTGCCTGCCTGGCAACCCAAAGGTCACGGGTTCGAATCCCGCCTCGGGCTTGGATCAAAGTACTGCAAAAATCTTGGGAGGTGCAGTATGGCCACAGAAGCCGATGCGCCAACAACTACCAAAAAAAAAACAGTATTTCAAATTGCACTGAATAATGTATGTGCATATTCTTAGCTAAAAATAAGAAAAGTTCTTATAAACACGCATCTCTAAAGTCTTTATTTCTGAGATATTAAAAATTAATCATAAATTACAAAACACGAAAAGAAACTGAAATAATTATATAAAAAGAAAACATCTAAAGAAGCTTTTCAACATGATCTCCATTTTGTTTAGTGCTGCTTTCAGTGCCATGAATCCCACAAATCCTTGCCATGTCTTCTCATTTCAGGTCTGGTCTTAATTGTTTTGGCAGCTTTCAAAATGTGATTTCTCAGTTTGTCTTGCATGGTAATAGCCATAGATTTCGTGGACCCCCACTCAACGTAATCTAAGAGTGCGAGGTCAGGTAATCATAGTGGCCATTGTACAGGGCCATTCAATGCTCATCAATTATTGTACTTCATACTTAAAAAGTAGTCAGCAACATCATGAGAAAAGTGGGCTGGTGCAATGGCATATACAGACCACATCCTTTGCTGATTTTAAAGGGGCATATCTTCCAATAGTTTCCACAGATTTTTCTGCAAAAAATGTAGGAATGCCATTCCTTGAAAGCCTTGCTGATTAAAAAATTAAATAAATAAGAACCAATAAGATTGTTTCAAAGTATTCCACATTAAAGGGAAAGGTGTGTTGATAATGAGTACTGACAATTTTATGTGAGTTTTTCTTTACCTAAGTATGAATGTTAAGAATTTCTTGAAAAATGTGATTTACCTGGAAAAAACTGAGGATCACATATACATCGGAAAATGAGCAAAAATTAAAAGAAGGTTTTGCATTATTGATATTTTATGGCAGCAATTTTCAACTGGTGTGCCATGAAGGGTCCACAGATGTGCTACTGGAGTTTAGGGGAAGGTTGAAAAGAAGCGAAAAAAAAATTGTCGAGGTAAATTTTAGAAGTACTGTATATTTTTCATAAAAGGCTGATAAAAATGAAAACAATAACAGTTTAATAAAAAAAGTTATAGTAAAATTCCAAGAACTTCTGTTCCTATTATTGCAGATCCCAAAACAACTGCAATGAATTTTTACCTCCCCACCTTTCACTCTTGGCAAGCCGCTTGTGTCAGTCTTCAGTCAGCTTTTGTTCGGATCAGGTGTGTTATTCCGTGTGATTATGCAGTAATGCATTTTTGTTTGTTATTTCTATTTTTTAGTTATTTTCTTATTCATTTGTTATTTCTGAATTTAGTTGGTTTTTTTTTTTTTTTAGGGCTTATTAGACCTGGACAAATTTCTAATTAAAAAAACGTAAGTTAGATGATGACAATGAATTGAGTGTAGCTGGCACTAGTTCTGGTAGTATAACATATAGTACAGTTAGTGTTAGTTCTAAAACTGTTGTGTACCAGTATAATGAAGACTATTTGGATTCTTTTGGATTCTTTTCATCTGGAGAAGAGCAGCCACGTCCTAAGTGGCTGCTCTTCACTTAGGACAATTAGGCCCTGCATCCACAAACAACAGTTTATGGATGCAGGGACTAATTTTGGTATCGTATACAGGAACTCCCCAACTTACATAAGGGTTGCGTCCTGCGGAACACTACGTAAGTCGGAATTTCCCCCATGCTTGTGCAGCACTCACAACTGTGCTCGCTGAATTGATTGAATCAAAAATAAATGTTCAATGAACATAAGAATTATTTATTGTATTTATTCAATTTTTTATCTCATGCACAGGAAAAATTACAAAAGCATGCAATTTAAAAAATTTCAGAATTATAAAATTACAAAAAAAAACAGAGACAGGCATAATGTCAGTAAGTTTTACCTCTCGAGCATCGTTGCCAGAATCGACATCTTCAGCTGATTACTAGGTCACTTTGGAGGATGAGGGCTGTTGTAGATTTAGGAGTTGGCCACTCAACCTTACGAAAGAACATATTAATGGATGACTGGACGGTGGCTTTTTTCTTTTCATAGTAGATTTCTTTGTAGCAAGCAAGCATATCATTCACCCCTCTGTTAACTTTTAAGAATCGTTCGCTGTCAGGATCCATCTTCTCAAAACCGCACCATTGCTGATACAATTTCACGAAATGCCATTGCCATCCCTCTGCTAATGCTTTGGAGGAGCATTAGCAACTAAGGCCATATTGCTCCGGGGATATACGGTGGTCATTCCTTGACCTTTCCGCATCCTCCGTATTTGGTGGTCACGGGCTCGAACCCCGGTCTAATCAAGAAGCGTGTGCTACGCACTGCTGCTCCTGCCCACCTGGCTACGGAGGTGCAGAAGCCCTGAAACCTGGCATTGTCTTTTACTCTTTGGCAATGTATGTTTGATTCAAGATTATTTTCCAATACAGAGCAAACTCGTCAAAGTTAAAAAGCTGCCTTCATCAATTTTTTTTTCAACACATCACAAAATTTCTCTGCAGATGTAGAATCGGCACTGGCGACTTCACCGCATACTTTAACGTTGTGGAAACAAGCACGATACTTGAACCTATTAAACCACCACCTGTTGCTTGTCACGAACTTGGGTTGGGGTTCACCATACTTATCCTTAATATCTTTATAAATACTTCTTGCTTTTGCTTGAATGGTCATTAAACTCAGGGGCACTCGCTTCTGAATCTGATTTTCCATCCATATTATTAACAGTTGTTCCATCTTCGATATAGCACCTGAACATTGTTTTGTTATCACCGTTGATCTTGAGTGCGTTTATCTTTTGACATGTTCTTTTATATGTGCACTGCCCTTTAAAATAGTATTCACTGTTGAAGCAGTGAGATTCCCTTGCAATAGATGACAATCTTGGTCCTGTTTCGTACTTCATCTTCATTTCTAAATCAATTTTGTTCGGTTTCCTAGCACTGCCAGCACTTGCACTTTCTGTTGATCCCTTTCCCTTCACCATTGTAATAAGTAAATAGGAATGAAGAGAAGATTCTGAAAATATATTTATGTGTTTTTATATTATTGAAGATTTCAGTGAGGGGGAACACAATTCACCATAATAGCGTAAAAACCCACACAATTGCAGGTATCAGTATTATCGAAAGTGCAGTAAGATAGAGTTTACTACCCATTTATAATTAGATGTACTAACAGAAAAGTCCAATAAACCGAAAAATACAAATTGTTTTTATTGTTTTATGGTCACGACCTCCAGAAATGTGCCTTAGAAAAATATCACAAAGGCATTTAAAATTGATTCTTTAATGGGAACATATGATAATGATGAAGAGTAGTGCAATTTCCATTATAAATATGACCTTTTATAGAGAGACAAATAGCTTAGTAATATAGCGAAATTTTCAACTTCCAAGGACTTGGAACGAATTACAAAAAAAAAAAAAAAAAAAATAATAATAAATAAATAAGAAACAATGTATTATTAGGTTCACATTACAATATTTTCAAGATACCTCCTTTTATTGCTGCAGGATGCAAAATACGTTTCCCCGATTTTTTTTTTTTTTTTTAAGTTTTCGCCGGCCGGCAAAAACTTGCATAAAGTTGAATTTCCGTAAGTCGAGTGTTACGTAAGTCGGGGAGTTCCTGTACTTGGGAAAGCTTTTGGTGCCGTTGCACATGGGGGACTGCTGTGCAGGTTGGGACAGTTTGGGGTTGAGGGATGGGCTGCTATTGTGGATTGGGGGGGATGGCTGAGTGGGGGGTTGTCGGTGGGCACTGCTCTTAGTGGGCTGGTGTTGTTGTTGGACACATGCGAGGTTCGGTGGTGGGCTCGCTGTTTTCTGTATTTGTTGGTGATGCTGATGAGGGTGTATCAAGCTTGGTGTCTGGGTTTGGAGGGGTAGTAGGTGACAGTGGTGAAGCTATGGTGCTGTAACACGATCTAAAACATTGGGCTGTGAGATGGCAATTGAAGTTTGGCGTTGTCAAGTGCAGGGAGCTGCATATGGGTGGTAGCAGAAAAAAACGTAAGTTAGATGATGACAACGAATTAATTTAGCTGGCACTAGTTCTGGTGATATAACATATAGTACAGTTAGTGTTAGTTCTAAAACCGTTGTGCACCAGTATAATGAGGACTATTTGTCCTTTGGATTCTTTTCATCTGGAGAAGAGCGGCCACGTCCTAAGTGTGTTTTAACATTAGTAGAGGCATATGATACAAGAAAAGCAAGCGTATGCAGCATCAGCCAAAAAAAAAAAAAAAAAAAAAAACCCACTTCCATTTCACCCCTCCGTTTGTTCAAAATACCTGTCCAGCTGAGCCTTACATTTATTTAGGCTATCAACTTCCACAACAAGGGATGGAAGTCTGTTCCACCAACCAACTACCCGCTGGCTAAAGGCAAACTTCCGCACATCTATCCTACATCTGTCTTTCCTCAATTTGAATTTATGCCCTCTCAGGTGATTATTCTGAGCAAGAGGAAGAATCCCGTCAGCATTGAGTATGCTCAAACCATTCAAGGCTTTATACACCTCTATCAGATCACTTCGCCGGTGCCTAGTCTCCAGACACTGTAATTTTCAAAACTTAAGCCTTTCTTCGTGAAAGCAACCCTTTGTTCCATTCACTAATCTTGTTGCCCTTCTCTGTACTCATTCCAGCAGCTCTACATCCTTCTTGAAATGAGGCTTCCAGACCTGTATACAGTACTCAAGGTGTGGCCTGACCATTGCCTTATACAAGGGAATAATTACCTTCTTATCCCTGCTAGAAAAATTTCTGTATATCATTGACAAGACACCATGAGCTACTCTCGCAGCCTATCTGCACTGCTCAGAGAACTTCATATTTGCCTGCACGATTACCCTCAGGTCCTTTTCATTCTCTACCACTGTCAGTGTAGTACCACAGAGTTGATACGTTGCTCTGGGGTTGCTGTTTCCCATATGTAGTACTTTACATTTGCCAATGTTAAACTTCATTTTCCACCTCTCAGCCCATCTGCTCAACCTTTCCAGATCCTGTTGCAGCAGCATAGCGTCAGTAGTGTCCTTAACAACCCTGTCAACCTTTGTGTCATCTGCAAACTTGGCCATTAAGCTTGATATACCATCATCAATATCATTTATAAATACAGAAAACAATAATGGACCCAACACTGAACCCTGAGGGACTCCACTAATAACATTAGTCCACAATGAGCAGTGTCCATTGATTACCACTCTGTCTTCTCCCCCGCAACCACCCCTTTATCCATAGCAGCAATTTGCCTCCAATGCCACACTGCTCCAATTTGTGCAGCAATCTTCCATGTGCAACAGTATCAAAAGCCTTTCTAAGATCCAAATATATAATATCAAAGTTATTCCCTGCATCCAGTTCTTTTGTGACTGCATCATAGTATCCAATCAAATTGGTCAGGCAAGACTTTCCTTTAACAAACCCATGCTGTGTTTGAGCTATAACTGAAGTCTTGTCTAGATGATCCTGCAGTGCTTCTTTAACCAGTGCCTCCATTAATTTTCCTGGAACAGAAGTTAAACTCACAGGTCTATAATTGCTTGTGTCAGCTTTAGATCCTCCTTTGTGAATTGGGGTCACATTTGCACATCTCCAGTCTGTGGGTACCTCCCCTGAGTCCAAGGAAGCTCTCATAATTATGGCTAAGGTTTTGCTTACTTCCTTTGCTGCCTCCTTTAATATAACTGGATAGATTCCATCCACCCCAGGTGCCTTTCTTGTGTTTATTTTCAACAATTTCTTCTCCACTTTACTCTCAGTTATTACAAGATTATCTAGCTTACTGCCAGAGTTGAAAACTCCTCTGGCATTCCCCTCGCTGAATATCTCCTCATGTGTGAATGTCGATGCAAAATATTCATTTAGTTTGTTAGCTATCTGAGCACATTATCTACAGTTGAACCCTCGATATCAAGTGTACCAATCTGATTCACCCCCTTCCTGTTGTTGTGGTGAGAAACTGGCAAACCAAGCTATGGTTCCAAGTAAGCAGAAAAGACACCTTCACATTTATGCGAGAAACCAATTGAATATTTTAAAAAGCTTAAAGCTGAACAAACACACCAAGCTAAACAATGGAGGAACATCACAACTATTTCTGACAGCTCAAGAAGTAAGCTATGCCCTTGCCGAAATCACGACAAAAAAGATGAAATCACATACAATTGCTGAGTCAATAATTTTACTAGCATTCTGTACAATTGTAAATATCATGTTTGGCAAGGAATATGAAAAAGTAATTTTTAAAATCCTTATGTCTGATAACACTATTAGTTAGCATATACAAGACATGTCTCAAGACTTTGAGTCACAAGTGATGGCTAACATTAAATAAGCCGGATTTTTTTGCCATCCAGTTAATGAGTCAACTGACATCGCTGGAATAGTTCAGCTCCTAGCATTCAGCAGGTTTGTTTGTAATGGAGACATCTTTGAACAATTTTTATTTTATTTTTTTTAGTTCTCACGATTTGTCATGGAAATCGTGCATTAGCATCTGCACGGACGGTGTAACCTCTGTGTTGGGAAGACTGAAAGGATTCGTCACACTGGCCAAGCAAAAGAGCCCTGGCATTGTTTTTACACACTGTTTCCTTCACAGAGAGGCCCTCATTTCAAAATCAGTAGTACCTGAGCTCCAAAATGTACTGGATGAGACGATCAGAATAGTTAACTACATTAAATAGTAATCCATTAAAATCAAGGTTGTTTTCAGCATTGTGTTCTGCCATGGAAGCTGTTCACACACACAACTCTTACTGCACAAGGAAGTGAGGTGGCTATCTCGAGGGTAGGTGCTTTCAGGGTTCTATGAACTGAGGAAAGAGCTTATTTTTTTTACATTTGAAGAGTCTCAGCTGACTGACTTGCTTAGTGATGAGACCTGCTGCAATAAAGTTGCTTTCCTAGCTGACATCTCACAAGCCTTGAACACTCTTAACAAGGGTATGCAAGGAAAGAATGAAAATATTCTTTCCTGTTCTGAACAAAATTAACTCTTTTAAGGAAAAATTAACATTGTGGGGAGCCAGAATCAAATAAGAGAACAAAGTTAAAATGTTTGAGCTGACAAAAAGTTGCAGACTGGACAAAAATCTTGTCAATTTACTTCTACAAAGTTTGTCACTGCTGAGTAAAAATAATGAATAGTATTTCCCATCACTTGATGTATCTTCCTTGGACTGAGAAGAGATCTGTTTGTGTTAAGTGCATTTGAATCAGCAGAATTAGCTGTTGCACAAGAAAGTGAACTGATGGAAATAAGAAATGACAGAGGACTGAAACTAAAGCACTCAACATATATGGCCTCATTCTTGTTGTCTCTCCTACAGGAGTACCCCATTATCACGAAGAAGGCGATTGAAGCACACCTTCCTTTCTCTACATCATATCTGTGTGAGGCTGGCTGTTTTGCTATGAACACGACAAAGAGCAAGAATAGGTCGTGGCTTCAAACATTGGAGGACGACTTGAGGGTATGCTGGTCAACCATCTGACCTTGGACAAGAGACATAACCAAGCACAGGTTTTCCACTGTTATTTTTATATAAATGATATTTTTTTTTTATAAATGACATCTTTTTCAATGATATCTCAATTCAATAATTGGAATAATAACAAATATGAACATAAATTTTAAAAATTAATCTTTTGAAATCCAGAACAGTATTATTTTTAAAAATAATGATTAGAAATAATAACAACAGATGGAGCTAAAGCAATGACAGGGCATCTTAATGGATTCATCACATTGTACCAAAAGGATGACGAATTCCCAGATTTTTTGAGTTACCACTATATCATCTACCAACAAGTGTTAGCCAACAAAAGATTAAATACTAAAAGTGTTATGGACATCGCTTTAAAAATCGTGAATTCCATCAGAGGACAATCTCTTTAAAGGAGACTTTTCAAAATGCAACTTGACGAAAATGAACCAGATCTGATATTACACACAGATATGAGGTGGCTGAGTTGGAGTAAGTTTCTACAGAGATTTCGAAATTTGCTGAATGAAATTAAAAAAAAAATTGTTGATCAAAGGGGGACCCCCCACGGGAGATGATTATCAGCAGCTACAAAATATGGAGTGATTGTGTGATCTGGCTTTTTTGGCAGATTTTACCAGTAAATTAAGTGATCTGAATTTGGAATTACAAGGAAAAAATAAAAATGTGGGTGACATGATTAGTAGTATTTCTGCATATAAATATCAATTTTTGGCAATGGCTAAAGATCTCAAAGAAAAAAAAATTCGATCATTTTGCAAATATGCAAGATTATTTGCAAAAATATCCTGTTTTTGAATTTAATAGTGAGAAATATGTTTCTGAAATTGAGAATGTTGTGGACGATTTTGAAACCAGATTCAATGATTTTAAAACAATTGAAGACATTGTTCAATATATTTCTTATCCGTTTAATGTCCACTTAGATACGAAACAAATTGCAGAAAAAATCACTGCGATTTTTCACAGGGAGAAAATATTACTTTAAAATGAAATTATTACATTGCGAAAAGACATCTTCATAAAAGCCAGACCATCAGAAAAAGACTTTTAGAAATATGTTTGCCGAGAAAAGTACCCAAATGTAAAAAAAATGCAGTGTACTTTTAAATTCATGTTTTGGTTCCACATATCTATGTGAATCGGCCTTTTTATTTGAAACAAACAAAGATGAAGAATCGCTCTACTCTTACGGACTTGCATACAGAATATTCTTTATGGTTTGCCTTATCACAGTATATCCCTGATTTTGAAAGCTTGGCAGATGACATGAACACAAACTTTGCATAAATTAATTTCAAATACGCATGAATTTAAAATAAGAATTCTGAATTGTATTGAATTTTAAAATTTATAAACAACATTTTTCAATATGTGTTGATTAACCTTTTTAACTATGTGCAATGAAATTTTTGAGATGGTAGATCGTGGCACATTTTGAAGGAAAAAAGTAGATTGCATCACAAATTAAGTTGGCCACCCCTGGTCTAGTCTAATAAAGGAGGTAGCATTCTCTTATATTTTCTTCAAAATCATAATATATGGGTTATCTATGCCTTGTCTTTCCAGTGCCCGAGTATGGAGTCAAATGCCTTTTCATGATCCACAAATGCCAGGCATAATGGTGTTTTATATTCATTTGCTTTCTCCATTAGCTGTGAGATTATGTGAAGGTGATCCATAGTTGAGAATCCTGTCCTAAAGTCAGCTTGCTGTTTTGGTTAACTGTCATCAAGTATTCTCTCTCTCTCTCTCTCTCTCTCTCTCTCTCTCTCTCTCTCTCTCTCTCTCTCTCTCTCTCTCTCTCTCTCTGTGTGTGCAGGGTGTCTCAAAAATACATGGCATAACTTCAGGAATGAGTTCCTCATATGTAGACAATAAAAAATATTTTATATCAACATAGTTCTGGAAAAGCATGGTTCCCGAGTTATTAACTGAAATGTCTTATCTTCTGCAGGTGATTTCCTTCATCACAAGGTACTGACAGAATTTGGTGGTTTTCTATTCTGGCCATGTACTCAAATCAGGAGCAAGTGGATATACACTTTATGTACGGTTTGGCAGGTGGCAATGCTCTGGAGGCTCGTTGTTTGTACCGCCGAAAGATTCCCAGAACGAAGATGTCCAGACAGGAAAACATTTACAGGTATACTTCACCGCCTTCGTGAACATTGGACCTTTACACCTCGTACTGCCTACAGAGGACGACCAAGATCTACGACTCCTGAAGTAGCCGAGGAGATTTTGGATGTTGTGCATGCCACTTCAGGAATCAGCACATGCATGTTTGTTTTGAGTACATGGTCAGAATGGAAAACCATCAGATTCTGTTGGTACCTTGTGATGAAGGAAATCACCTGCAGAAGATAAGACATTCCAATTAATAACTCGGGAACCAAGCCTTTTCAGAACTATGTTGATATAAAATATTTTTTATTGTCTACATATGAGGAACTCATTCCTGAAGTTAGTAATTCTGCTATTTAATTCTACTAAAAATTTTTTCTTTAAGGAACTCTGTTATTATTGTGGAATTTCAGTCATCACTGAAGAAATGGTAAGAAAATGCCACAAAACATTTGACCCCATTATGTACCTATTGTACCTAGTGGAGGCTAGTCACCTGCGAGGTGATCTGATTGAGGTGTATAAAGCCTTGAATGGTTTGAGCATGCTCAGTACTGATGGGATTCTTCCTCTTGCTCAGAATAATCGGCTGAGAGGGCATAAATTCAAATTGAGGAAAGACAGTTGTAGGATAGATGTGCAGAAGTTTGCCTTTAGCCAGCGGGTGGTTTATTGCTGGAACAAATTTCCATCTGTCATTGTAGAAGTTGATAGCCTAAACAGATTCAAATCAGAACTAGACAAACATTTGGAGCGAGTGGATGGGTGAAATGTGAAGGGTTTTTTTTTTTTTTTTTTCGGCTGATTCTATATAAGCTTGCTTTCTTGCATCATGTGCCCTTGCTAATGTTAATTTCCAAATCAGAAATAAACATAATACCAATGTAGGGTTTGAGAACTTAATTATCTTCAAACAACATACTTTACCTACACATCGCGGTACTCAAGGAATACCTTAAAAATAAAACTATTTTTGAGCTCCTTCACTTGGTTTTCTTTTTATTGCACAACTCTGACAATTTTATTGCCATGCCTCATTATTTTTCAAATGTATTAGTTTGAAAGGCTTACAAGATGGATAGATGCTAGGTAACTGGTCTCTTACTGTATTTATATCCGTGATTAAATTGTCTTCTCCCAATACTGACTTAAAAAAATATACACTGCTCATTTCTAGATGTTAATTTTGATTGTATACTTTAAAACTTTGGACTACATTAATGAAATTTTTTTAAACTTAACAAAGGCAGTTGGAAAAGTTAATAAGGTAATTTAGACATGGAGGAGCAATTATATTTAATCGTATTTGAGTCCATTTCATTGTTTGCTTGGTAAAATTATATTTTAAGAGCTTAAAATATTTACAATATATAAACTATTTATGAAATTCACGAAGATAATTTTAATAATTATACTGGAAATTGTAAACAAGATGGGAAAGGTTGCTACTGTATGGAAAATTTACAGAGAAAACAATTTGTATTTTTTACAGTAATTGTGTGCAGCTATATAAAGTAACTCATCATCGACAGGGATGTCTGTGGCCTACTGGCTGGAATTGGAACAGCTTAGATGAAACTGCGACTTTTTCTCATCTGGCTCCAGCCAAACCTTTATGTAGAATTGTCATGTGTTGAAATCTGTTACTGTAATTTCAGTTTCTACTATGACATGCAAGTAGCATGGACAAAACCACTGGTTATGATTTCATTCTGCTTTGGAGTAGTTGTGTAAGGTCCAGGCATGAAGGTCAAACTATGCAAAGGCAATGTTTTAAGCAGTTATCTTGCATTATTTCTCCAATATGTACCCTGTGAACCTTAAAAAAAAACAAAAAAAAAAAAAAAAAACACATACATTAAAAAAAAGTCAGCTGTCTGCATTAGAAGCATACTACAAACCTTTTAATGTACTTATGTCTCTGTAAAGTGTTACTCAGCTTCTTTTTACTAAACATGTCTCCTATATTCTTTTTGAATATTTTCCAAGTACTTTGTCGTATTATTATTATTTTTTTTATGAAACCCCAATCATAAAAGGTATTAGATTCTATAGCACTTAGTACCTTGTATGGGTTGAATGTTGAGAAGATGAAAGAAGATACTTATTGACATTAGACTTTAAGTTCTGTAGATTTTAATTTTCAAGAAATACATATGAAGGGAGGTTGTTCCAAAAAACAGAAGTTGAAGGGATAAAAATGAGGAACAAGAAAAGTTGGTTCTGTGAGTTTGAAGTTAGACAGTAAAAAGGATGCTGACGGGTTGCGGCACATGTTTGAACTGGTTTGGAAGAGAGAGCAAGAATTATAGAAGCCAGTTCAGAAGAACAGTGCCCATGGCAGTATGTAGAAAAGGCATTCAGCAGAAGCACAACGTCTATGATACAGAGTGGAGAGACTTTTAGAAATGAGTCATTAATTAAGTTAACTGCTGTCTTTTGAATGTAATCTAGAATCCTGAGAGAAGTTTGAGGGCACCGTCCCAGACGTGGGAACAATATTCCATAATAGGGTGGATTTGCAGTTTGTGCAGAGTGAACAGCTGTTTGAAAGAAAAGTAACACCGAGAGCAAAAGAGAAAACCCAGTTTTTTAGATGAAGAGGAAGTAATATTTGTGATGTGCTTATGCCAGGAGAGATTGGAAGTCAGGGTAATTCCTAATGGAAATATGTAATCTTGTCTAGAAATCTGAGTGTCGTAGAAGATAAGCATAGGAGCAGAAGAATCCTTTTTTGCAAAATAAAAGACAGAACTGAGTTTTAGAGGGACTGAAATCAACTAAGTTATCTTTGCCCTACTGAGAGAATTACCCAGAGATCAGCATTTAAGGTAGTGGATATTTGAGAAGTTGAAGATGTTTGTGTAAGGCAAGATTTCTTAGACTGGAAGGTGGAATGCAATGTGCTATTATCAACAAAACAGTGGATTTTGGATCATAGGAAGAAAGTCATTAATATATGAGGAAAGGAGTAGGAGGAAAAAAACTGAAACTTGGGAACACTTGAATTGCATTAGTAGAGAAGTTAGATTGTTTGTTTGTTATTTAGTTTTTAGGAGCATTAGCAACTAAGGCCATATTGCTCCGGGGATATGCGGTGATCATTCCCTGACCTTTCCGCATCCTCCATATTTGGTGGGCATGGGCTCGAACCCCTGTCTAATCAAGAAGCATGTGCTACGCACTGCCACTCCTGCCCACCTGGCTACGGAGAAGCCTGAGAAGTTAGAATACAGAGAACCATCTATCATCACCCGCAGTGAGCAGTCAGAGAAAAGTGGATACCCAATTTAAAAAAAATCTATACATTAGCCATACTTTCCCAAAACCTTGTCTTTGTCTATAAATATCATTTATGCTATACCCAATTACTTTCTCATGAACAAGTTTTTGTAGGGTATGCAAGCTAAATGGAGTGAGGTTGTTTTTTTTTTTTTTTGGACGGTGGGGGGGATTTGTTTTGTAAAAATTGAAAAATTCTTAAATGTTTTTAAATATACTTTTTTTTTTTTTTCCACTTTCATTTTATATCTGAACATTAGAGTGAGATAGTCAGGAAAAAAGAGCACAATCAAAATTTTGAAAAAAAAAAAAAAAAAAGCATAAAAAATATGAAAATTATTATTGCTTTTTTTATGCTATAATATCCTTAAATTTATGTATGTATTACTTGATTCAGTTTCATCATCTTCTGACTCTGAATTTCAGAGAATTTCTTCACTTTAGCTTGTGTAAACCTACATTGTCTCAAATCTTGTTGAATGTTAGCATTCAGCAAGATTTTTGAAACTATTATAAATATAAAAGCAGTTGTTATTAAAATCTATTTCGCCACATCACTATAAAGACTCAAGACAATCTGTACGTAACAAAACCTACTTTTTTGACCATGGCACAAAACAATCGTTAAAATGTACATATACATTTACCCTCTTGAAAAGGTTAATCTTTATCCATAAACCTAGTCTCTCATTCCCATTTTCTGGATACTTTTAATAATTGCAAAGAATATAAGCTTTTTTTTTTTTTTTTTTTTTTTTTTTAAATCATAATATATAATAATATATTTACATGAGATAAATATCTCTTAATTAGGCAGGGACAGTGTCAGATGGAGAGCTGGCTAGTGGGAAAGTATCCACATCGAGTAGTATGCTGTGTTTAGATCATATCAGTGATACAACCTCTACCAGAAGGGGTAGTTGCAATTCAGAAAGACCTGTTGATGTTGGGCGGGTAGGCAGCTGGGCGGCAGGATTTGACAAACTTCTAGAAGATCCTGCTGGATTACATACGTTTACTGTAAGTTGTTAATTTTTTTCTTAACTTAGCTCATTATTATGACTTTAACTTTTTGTGTTGTATATAAGCACAACTATGCCTTACTATTTTCATTTTATATTTGTGTGGATGCCAGCCCACCAAAAAAAAAAAAAAACAATTTATGGGACTCTCATTGATTTCGTTCTTACTGACTCCAGTAAATTTCTTTCAGGTAAAGGAAACCTGCTCTATTTTGATTCCTTGCTTTGACAAAATTTTTCATTAAACCAAATTGAATATTCCCAGTCAACACTCTTGATCTTTTTCATATAAACAACCCTTCTAAGCACACGGTTGAGGCTAGTGGCCTTATAGGCACCTCAGATCACAACTTGATGATGGTCTTTTCTACAGTGGAGCCTGTCTCTCTTAGCCATTTCCAACATTTTGTTGTTTAGCATTGCAAGAATGCAAAATGGGATGAACTGCAAGGTTTCTTTTCTTGGTTGGATTACTGTTTCAAATTTTCTGATTCCAGCGTTTGCTCAGATCGTGTCAGTGAAATTATTCTTGTAGGGATGAAATCCTTTATTCCACACTCCACCTTAAAATCTCATCCTTTATCCAAACCTTGGTTTTCCAATAAATATGTTAAGGCTATTCAAGATAAGAATGTTGCATATTGTAATTGGCTTGTATCCAAATCTTCAGGTTCAATTTCTGCCTACACCAATGCTTGCAACAATTGTAAAGCATTTATTAATCAGTCCAAACTAAATTTCAAACAAACTAAGAGTAGAAAACTTGCTTCTTGTCAAAATGGTAGTTGAGCATTCTGGTCTCTTGCCAAAGTTATTGACCTCAACTTTTGCCCATCTCTGTTCCTGCCTATGTCAAAACCAGAAGGTTCTATTTCCATTTCAGCCAAAGATAAAGCTGACCTGCTAGCATCCTATTTTTCTTCCAACTCGTTTATTGATGATTTTGGTAAAATACCTCTCATTATTCCCAGTACACTCCATTCAATGCCTCCTGTGGTCTTCTGTCAAAAGAATTTTGAGCAGTCTTGATACCAATAAAGTGCCAGGTCCTGATGGTATTTCTCCACTTGTTCTTGAAACCTGTACTTCTGAGCTTACTCCTGTTTTGTGTTGCCTTTTTAAACTCTCTCATTCTGCCGGTGTTTTCCCTTCTGCTTGGAAGTTTTTTCATATGCAGTCATTTCCTAAAAAGGGTGACAAATCCCTTCCATCCAATCATCATTCCATTGCACTTATAGAGTAATGGAAAAATCTATTAACTGTCAACTCCTAAACTATATGGAAATTAGCATTACCATTAGTAGAAGCATATGATGCAAGAAAGCAAGCTTATGCAGCATCAGCAAAAAAAAAAAACTTCTCATTTGCTCCAAAAGTTTGTCCAGTTATTCCTTGAATTTATTTAAGCTATCAACTTCTACAACAACAGATGGAAGTTTGTTCCAGCAATCAACTACCCCGTTGGCTAAAGGCAAATTTTCTCTTACCAAGAGAGGCTTAAGTTCTGCAAATTGCAGTAGCTGGAGACTAGGCACCTGCGCGGTGATCTGATTGAGGTCTATAAGGCCTTGAATGGGTTGAGCACGCTGAATTCTGATGGGATCCTTCCACTTGTTCAGATTACGAACCTACGGGGACATAAGTTCAAATTAAGAAAGGACAGATGTAGAATAGATGCGGGGAAATTTGCCTTTGCCAGCGGGTGGTTAATTGCTGGAACAAACTTCCATCTGTCGTTGTGGAAGTTGATAGGTTAAATAAATTTAAGGAGGAACTGGACAGGTATTTGGAGGGAATGGTGTGATTTTTTTTTTTTTTTTTTTTTTTTTTTGGCTGATGCTGCATAAGCTCCTACACTTGCTTTCTTGCATCATGTGCCACTACTACTGCTACTACTAATCCACTGGTGATTACTGGCTTATATTACACATATGTGAACAAATTCAGTGGAAAAGTTTGACAAAATGATTCTCAAAGAAAGGAGGTGATTCCAGGAAAAATTGTATATTGCAAAGAAACCACAAGGTATTAGAACCTATAGTACTTAGTACTGTGCATGGGTTGAAGGTTGAAAAAATGAAAGAAGATACTTGTTGACATTAGATTTGAATTTCTCTAAGTTGTAATTTTTACAAAACTGAAGCAGTTGCTCTTGACATTTCAAAGGCTTTTGGTTGTGTTTAGCATAATTGTCTCCTAAATAAGCTACCATCTTATGGTTTTGTAATCTCTCTGACCACTCACTGCAGGTGATGGTAGAGGCTCTCTGTTTTCTAACTTCTCCACTAATGCAGGTGTTCCTCAAAGTTCAGTATCTTTCTGCTGCTTTTTCCTCTTGTATATTAATGAACTTCTCCCAAATCTTATCCGTATTTTTGCTGATCACAGCACATTGCATTCCGCCTCCCAGTTTGAGATACCGTGCCATACACAGACAGTTTCAACTTCTTGAGTATCCACTACCAATTCCCTAAATGCTGATCTCTAGGTAATTCTCCAGTGGGGCAAAAATAACTTAGCTGATTTAAATCCTTCTAAAACTCAGTCCTGTCTTATATCTTGCAACAGTTTCTTCTGCTCCTATGCTTATCTTTGGTGACCTCTGATTTCTAGACAAGATCACATATCTCTATTGGGATTACCCTGACTCCTAATCTGTCTTGCCATAAGCACTTCACAAATATTGCTTCCTCTGCATCTGAAAAACTGGTTTTTCTGTTTTGCTCTTGGCATTACTTTTCTTCCAAACAGCTGCGCACTCCGTACAAATCTCAAATCCACCCTACTGTGGAATATTGACTTGCTGGGGTTTCGCCCCCAAAACCTTTCTCAGGTTTCTAGACTCCAATTGATAGAGGACAGTTAGGTTAATTAATGACCCATCTCTAACAAAGTATTTTCTTTTAGCCAGCAAGTCACTGATAGCTGGCACAAGTTGCCCTCACAGGTAGTTGAGGCTGACAGTCTGAATGAATTCAAGAGTCGCTGGATACTTACTTGTATGAAGGGGGAAGCATATAATTTGTGTTTTCCTATCTACTTGGTTGGTTGGGTTTTTTTTCTTCTCTCCAGCACATGGAAAAATGCTTGGGATGCATATAAATTATCAAGCAACTCAGAAGCCTATGGCAGATATAAGCTAGTCTGTAATCTGGTCACAAAGGAGGTTAGGCAGACAAAGGAAGATTACGAGAAATCATTGGCAAAAGATGCTAAGAAAAACAGCAAGGATTTCTTTACTTATACAAACTCTAAAAGGAAGGGGATGAATCTGATTGGTCCACTTGAAATCGATGGTTCGACTGTTGATGATTTTGCTCATATAGCAAACAAACTGAATGAGTATTTTGCATCTACATTCACACATGAGGAATTATTAAGGTTTGAAAATGGCAGAAGGTTATCAAATTGTAGCAGGATACTTAATGATTTTGTAATAACTGAAAGCAAAGTGGAGGAGAAATTGTTGAAGTTAAACATAAGAAAAGCACCTGGGGTGGATGGGATCTATCCAGTTATATTAAAGGAGGCGGCAAAGCAACTAAGCAAACCCTTAGCCATAATTATGAGAGCATCCTTGGACTCAAGGGAGGATCCCACAGACTGGAGATGTGCAAATGTATCCCCAATTCACAAAGGGGGATCAAAGAGTGACACAAGTAATTACAGACCAGTTAGTTTAACTTCTGTTCTGGGAAAATTATGGAGTCACTGGTTAAAGATGCATTGCAGGATCATCTAGATAAGACTGCAGCAATAATTCAGACACAGCATGGGTTTGTTAAGGGAAAGTCTTGTCTGACAAATTTGATAGGATATTATGATGTGGTTACAAAGGAACTGGATGCAAAAAATAATTTTGATATCATGTATTTGGATTTCAGGAAAGCTTTTGACACTGTTGTGCATGGAAGACTATTGTACAAATTGGAGCAGAATGGTATTAAGGATAAGTTGCTACAATGGATAAAAGGATGGTTGAGTAGGAGAAGACAAAGGGTGGTAATCAATGGGTGCTGCTCTTCGTGGACTAATGTTATTAGTGGAGTTCCACAGGGTTCGGTGTTGGGTCCACTGTTGTTTTGTATATTTATCAATGATATTGATGAAGGTATATCAGGTTTAGTGTCAAAGTTTGCAGATGATACAAAGGTTGTCAGGGTTTTTAATGACAGTAATGGCAGTATGCTACTGCAGCAGGATCTAGATAATTTGGGCAGATGGGCTAAGAAGTGGCAACTGAAGTTTAACCTTAACAGATGCAAAGTACTGTATATGGGTAGAAGTAACCCCAGAGAAACGTACCAACTGTGTGGTACTACACTTAAGGTGGTAGAAAATGAAAAAGACCTGGGAGTAATTGTGCAGTCAGATATGAAGTTTTCTGAGCAATGCAGACAGGCGCTGCCAGGGCAGGTCATAGGAATTTTGCTAGCAGTGAGAAGGTGATTGTCCCTCTGTATAAGGCAATGGTCGGGCCAGGCCTTGAGTACTGTGTACAGGTCTGGAGGCCTCATTTTAGGAAGGATGTAGATTTACTTGAGCATGTACAGAGAAGGGCAACAAGATTGGTGAGGGGAATGAAGGGATCCTCTTACCAAGAGAGGCATAAGTTCTGCAAATTGCAGTGGGCTGGAGACTAGACACCTGTGCGGTGATCTGATTGAGGTGTATAAGGCCTTGAATGGGTTGAGCACGCTGAATTCTGATGGGATCCTTCCACTTGTTGAGATTATGAACCTGAGGGAGCATAAATTCAAATTAAGAAAAGACATATGTAGAATAGATGTGCGGAAATTTGCCTTTAGCCAGCGGATGGTTAATTGTTGGAACATACTTCCATCTGTCATGGAAGTTGACAGGTTAAATAAATTTAAGGAGGAACTGGACAGGCATTTGGAGGGAATGGTGCGGGTTTTTTTTTTTTTTTTTTTGGCTGATGCTACATAAGCTCATACACTTGCTTTCTTGCATCACATGCCACTACTACTTACACAAATATTCTCCAGTTCAGCAAAAGCCTGTGGCTTCCTTGAACTATACGGTGAATACTATTACTAAATCTCTTCACTCTCTCATAGATGTTCTGTTTCTGCCACATGCCTTTTCTATAGATGCTTTGTGATGGGTACTGTTCTTCTGAATTGAATTCTATAATTCCCTTTCTCTCTTCTAAACCAGTCCAAACACATGCCGTAAACAGTCAGAATCCTTTTACTGTCCAACTTAATCACAACCAACTTTTCTTTTTCCTCATTTATTCCTTCAACTTCTCTTTTCTGGAACAACCTTCCTTACATAATTCCTAAAAATTACAACTTACAGAAATTCAAATCTAATGTCAACAAGTATCTTCTTTCATTTTTTTCAACCTTCAACCCATGCACAGTACTAAGTACTATAGGTTCTAATACCTCGTGGTTTCTTTGCAATATACAATTTTTCCTGGAATCACTTCCCTTCTTTGAGACCATCATTTTTTAACATAATGGGTTTTCTTATCTCTCCTCTCCCATTCACAAATAAAGCAGCAATATTTGGTATTGCCACATTGTAGGCCCAGTAAAAGAGGTCACTTTACACTCACCACAGGTCTCATTAAATAAGCCAACTTTTCTTCTTCCTCATTTATTCTTTCATCTTCGGTTTTCTGAAACAACCTACCTTCATACATATTTCCTGAAAATTACAACCCACTGAAATTCAAGTCTGTTTTTTTTTTTTTTTTATACGAAAACCCCAAACACGATAGGTATTAGAACCTATAGTACTTAGTATCGTGCTTGGGTTGGAGGTTGAGAAGACGAAAGAAGATATTTGTTGACATTAGACTTGAACTTCTTTAGACTGTAATTTTCAGGAAATACGTATGAAGGAAGGTTGTTCCAGAAAACAGCAGTTGAATGAATAAACGAGGAAGATGAAAAGTTGGTTCTGTGAGTTTGAATTTGGACAGTAAATGGATGTTGGCTGGTGGCGACACTTGTTCGGACTGTTTTGAAAGAGAGAAGAGCGGGAATAATACAAGCCAATTCAGAAGAACAGTGCCCATGGAAGTATCTGTAGAAAAGGCATGCAGCAGAAACAGTACATCTATGAGACAGTGAGTGGAAAGACTCTGTTAGAGAGGAATCATTAGTTAACCTAACTGCCCTCTTCTAAATGGAATCTAGAAGCCTGAGAGAGGTTTTGAGGGCACCACTCCAGATGTGGGAACAATATTCCACGGGGGTAGATTTGCAATTTGTACAGGGTTGAACAGCTGTTTGGAAGAAAAGTAACGCTGAGAGAAAAAGAGAAAACCAAGTTTTTTAGATGTAGAAGAAGCAATATTTGTAATGTGCTTGTGCCAAGAGAGATCAGAAGTTAGGGTAATCCCCAAAAGAGATGTATCATTTTGCCTAAAAATCGGAGTGTCATCAAAGATAAGCATAGGAGCAGAAGAATTGTTTTTGCGAGATGTAAGACATGACTGAGAGTTCATTGAAATGTACAAGGCTCTGAGAGCCAAAAGTAAAATGAACAAGATTGAAATGTTCACTGTTAGCATTAGCATTAGTAGAGGCATTTGATGCAAGAAAGCAAGCTTATGCAGCATCAGCCAAAAAAAAAAAAAAAAAAACCACTTCCACTTCACCCCTCTGTTCGTTCAAAATACCTGTCCAGCTGAGCCTTAAACTTATTTAGGCTATCAACTTCCACGATAAGGGATGGAAGTCTGTTCCACCAACCAACCACTCGCTGGCTGAAGGCAAATTTCCGCACGTCTATCCTACATCTGTCTTTCCTCAATTTGAATTTATGCACTCTCAGGTGATTATTCTGAGCGAGAGGAAGAATCCCATCAGCATTGAGCATGCTCAAACCATTCAATGCTTTATACACCTCTATCAGATCAACTCGCTGGTGCCTAGTCTCCAGACACTGTAATTTGCAAAACTTAAGCCTTTCTTCGTAAGAGCACCCCTTTGTTCCATTCACTAATCTTGTTGCCCTTCTCTGTACTCGTTCCAGCAGCTCTACATCCTTCTTGAAATGAGGCCACCAGACCTGTATTCAGTACTCTAGGTGTGGCCTGACCATTGCCTTATACAAGGGAATAATCACCTCCTTATCCCTGCTAGAAAAATTGCTATATATCATTGACAATACACCATGAGCTACTCTTGCAGCCCATCTGCACTGCTCAGAGAACTTCATATCTGCCTGCACAACCACCCCCAGGTCCCTTTCATTCTCTACCACTGTCAGTGTAGTACCACAGAGTTGATACGTTGCTCTGGGGTTGCTGTTTCCCATATGTAGTACTTGACATTTGTCAATGTTAAACTTCATTTGCCACCTCTCAGCCCATCTGCTCAACCTTTCCAGATCCTGTTGCAGCAGCATAGTGTCATTAGTGTCCTTGACAACCCTGCCTACCTTTGTATCGTCTGCAAACTTCAACATTAAACTTGATATACCATCATCAATATCATTTATGAATACAGAAAACAATAATGGACCCAACACTGAGCCCTGAGGGACTCCACTAATAACATTAGTCCACGATGAGCAGTGTCCATTGATTACCACTCTCTGTCTTCTCCCCCTCAGCCACCCCTTTATCCACAGCAGCAATTTGCCTCCAATGTCACACTGCTCCAATTTGTGCAGCAGTCTTCCATGTGCAACAGTATCAAAAGCCTTTCTAAGATCCAAGTATATAATATCAAAGTTATTCCCTGCATCCAGTTCCTTTGTGACTGCATCCAGTTCCTTTGTGACTGCATCATAGTATCCAATCAAATTGGTCAGGCAAGACTTCCCCTTAACAAAACCATGCTGTGTCCGAGCTATAACTGAAGTCTTGTCTAAATGATCCTGCAGTGCTTCTTTAACTAGTGCCTCCATTAATTTTCCTGGAACAGAAGTTAAACTCACAGGTCTATAATTGCTTGTGTCAGCCTTTGATCCTCCTTTGTGAATTGGGGTCACACTTGCACATCTCCAGTCTGCGGGTACCTCCCCTGAGTCCAAGGAAACTCTCATAATTATGGGTAAGGGTTTGCTTACTTCCTCTGCTACCTCCTTTAATATAACTGGATAGATCCCATCCACCCCAGGTGCCTTTCTTGTGTTTATCTTCAACAGTTTTTCCTCCACTTTACTCTTAGTTATTACAAGATTCTCTAGCTTACTGCTAGAGTTGAATACACCCCTGGCTTTCCCCTCGCTAAATAACTCCTCATGTGTGAATGTCGATGCAAAATATTCATTTAGTTTGTTAGCTACCTGAGCAGGATCATCAACAGTTGACCCATCGATATCAAGTGGACCAATCTGATTCATCCCCTTCCTTCTAGAGTTTACATAAGTAAAGAACTCTTTGCTGTTTTTCTTTGCATCCCTTGCCAAAGATTTCTCGTACTCTGCCTTCGCCTGCCTAAACTCCTTTGTAACTTGGTTACAGATCAACTTGTATCTATCAAAAGGTTCTGTGTCATGTGTTAATTTGTATGTATCCCATGCATGTTTCTTCTCTGCCATATGCCCCATCAGTTCATCTGACATCCACTTAGGCCTAAACCTTGAACAATATTTCTTAGTTGGTATGTAAAGCCTAGTAGCTTCCAAGATAAGTTCTTTGAATGCTTCCCATTTTGAATTTGCTGTTGGCAACATCATCAGTTGGTCCCACTGTATAGAATTTAAATACTGTCTCAGTCCATCGTAGTCGCCTTTACGAGAGCAATAACCCTTCCCTTTACCCCTAATGGTAGTTACCTCTTTGAGTAAATCCCACTTCAGCACACTGTGATCACTGCCACCTAGTGGTTCGTTTATCTGCAGATTCTTAATGCATGAAGAATCACTGCTGATAATCAAATCAAGAGTATTCCTCCCTCTAGTTACCTCCCGAACATGCTGATGTAGAAAACAATCATCCAATAAATCCACAAAAGCCTTGCTAGTGTGTGAGTGACCAGCCCCCAAATTCCAGTCAATATCTGGGAAATTAAAATCTCCCATTATAAGACTCTCTGATTTACTGGCCCACTCTATTTCCCTATACAGTTTCTTATTATACTCATCAGAGTCATTAGGCCTATAGCACACTCCTACTCTCACTTTTGATCTCCCATTGCTTATGTCACACCAAACTGACTCGACACTGCACTGTCCAGCGATGTCGACTGGCTTCACTTCCTTGGATTTTATGTATTTCTTAACTAATAGCATAACCCCTCCTCCCTTCCTATCCAGTCTATCCTTTCTGTAGACGTTGTACTCCCCAAATTCCAGTTCTGCATTCCTTATATCTGTGTGACACCAAGTCTCTGATATCCCAATAATATCTGCCTTTGATGTTTTGAGCAATACCTCAAATTCATCAAATTTATTTACTAAACTCCTAGCATTGGTGTACACGCAAGTATACATGCATCTATTTCTATTCTTAGCTACCCTAACACAACCCATGTATTATAAATGATTCCACAACTAAGGCTGTAAATTCAAATGACATGGGAAGAGGCTTAGACTGGCTTGCAGGAAGTTTTCTTTTAGCCAGTGAGTTGACTACTGGAATCGTAAGGTAAGCTTCCTGGGTGGTCGAAGCCAACAGCTTGGGAAGATTCAGTGGTTGGCTGATTAGGTACCTACACAGAGAGGGAGTCAGATGGATATTTTATTTTATCTTTATTATACAGTGCTTCTGCTTGGACTCTTTTTCCTATATATTTGAGACCTTGTCCTATATTTCCTGTATTTCTTACTTTCACATTTTGCCAAGAACGGCTACAAGCCTTTTTGTATCTGCCTTTCCAAAGAAGGTAGCCATTTTTGAATATTCATTTTGCCCGTGTGCTACATGATATCCTGTATTTTCTATATCTTTGGGATACTGTATCCTATTTTCAATCATAAGGCTGTGAGATGCACTGATTTGGAACAAACTTTGATTTAATTTAATCAAAATGAGATCACTTTGAAAACATTTTTTATTCAGGTAGATTTTATTCTGATATATATTTTTTATACTTGAAGGAATTTCTTAAAAAGGAATTCAGCCAAGAAAATATAACATTCTGGGTGGCTTGTGAGCAGTATCGTCAAATTACAGACCTGGCTGAAGTAAGTTAGTTTCATACTTATTGTTTTTCATACAGTTCTTTAATATGCTTATTTGTGTTTTCAACTTATAATATAATTACTGGATTTCTTTTCAGTTACTTAAATACCATTATGCACATTATGCAGGTATACTTCCATTAGATAATTAGGGGTTTTTTTGCATATTATGCAAATTTAAATCTAATATGAACTGGAATGAATCCGGCTAATTTCATCTTACTACTGTACTGATCCATTGTATTTCTTGAATCTGTAAAAAGAACATTACTATAAAGTGAATGAATATATTATTAGCAGAGTGAATTTGAACAAGAAAGCTGAAACAGTGATTTTGTTCTTTCTAGTTTTTTTTTTTTTTTTTATATTTAACAGAAAAGAGAAATAAAATAGTATTATCAAAATAAACATCGGTACATCATCTTTTTTTAGTTCAGCATTCATTTTCACTAAAGACAATTCTAATATAAAATCTTCTAAACCAGTGGCACGCAAACTTATTTCGCTTGTGAACCTTTTATTAAATAAAAAATCGACGTGACAACTCAATGTAAAACCCGAGGTAGGAAGACAAGATTTTTAAAGAGGAAAAATAGCATTTTATAAATTATGTAGAAAAAATTTTATTCCACTGCTGAGAAAGAAATAAAAAAATTGTTTTCATTTTAATTTACACATTAAAATAATAGTTTAATATTTCAGTTGAATACAGCAAAAACAAAAAAATCAAATTCTTATTCTTCAATTAAGATTACAAAACAATAAAAAAATGAACAATTGCAAAAAAAAAAAAAAAACAATTAATGAGAAGGATGAGCTTGGATAACAGATAATATTTGATCCATATATGAAATTGCTAATCTCATGCCATTACATTAGCATTAGTTGAGGCAAATGATGCAAGAAAGCGAGCTTATACAGCATCAGCCAAAAAAAACCCCTTCCCATTTCGCCCACCCGGTCACTCCAAATGCTTGTCTAGTTCAGCCTTAAATTTATTTAAGCAATCAACTTCCACAACAACAGGTGGAAGTCTGTTCCAGCAATCAACTACCCGCAAGCTAAAGGCAAACTTCCACACATCTATTCTACAATGTGTTTCCTCAATTTGAATCTATGCCCCCTAAGGTTCTTAGTCTGAGCAAGCAGAAGTATTCCATCAGCATTGAGCCTGCTCAAACCATTCAAGGCCTTGTACACCTCAATCAGATCACCTCGCAGGTGCCTAGTCTCCAGATGCTGCAACTTGCAGAACTTAAGCCTTTCTTTGTAAGCACACACCCCTTTGTTCCTATCACCAATCTTGTTGCCCTTCTCTGTATTCATTCTAGCAACTCTAGATATCCTTCCTAAAATAAGGCCTCCAGATCTGTACGCAGTACTCAAGGTGTGGCCTGATCATTGCCTTATACAAAGGGATACTCACCTCCTTGTCTCTGCTAGAAAAATTCCTATATGTCATTGACAAAACTCCATGACCTGCCCTGACAGCCCATCTGCACTGCTCAGAGAACTTCATATCTGACTGCACAATTAACCCCAGGTCTTTTTCATTCTCCACCTCCCTCAGTGTAGTACTACACAGTTGGCAACATTTCTCTTGGCTTACTGTTACCCATATGCAGTACTTTGCATTTGTCAGTGTTAAACTTCACTTGCCACTTCTCAGCCCATTTGCCTAACTTTTCTAGATCCTGTTGCAGTAGCATACTGTCTTTAGTGTCATTAACAAAACTGCCAACCTTTGTGTCATCTGCAAACTTGGACACTAAGCCTGATATACTTTCATCGATATCATTGATAAATACACAAAACAACAATGGCCAGAGAACTGAACCCTGGGGAACTCCACTGATTAACCTTAGTCCACATAGAGCAGTGTCCATTTATTACCACTCTCTGCCATCTCCCACTCAACCATCCCTTTATCCATTGCAGCAACTTGCCCGTAATGCCATACTGCCCCAATTTGTACAGCAGTTGCTCATGTGCAAAAGTATCAAAAGCTTTCCTGAAATCCAAGTTTATGATATCAAAATTATTTTTTGCATCCAGTTCCTTTGTGACCACATCATCGTATCCAGTCAGATTGGTCAGACATGACTTCCCCTTAACCCATGCTGTGTCTGAACTATTATTGCAGTTTTGTCTAGGTGATCCTGTATCACCTCTTTAACCAGTGACTCCATTATTTTCCCCAAACAGAGGTTAAACTAAGAATCTATAATTATTTGTGTCACCCTTTGAAGCCCCTTTGTGAATTGAGGATACATTTGCACATCTCCAGTCCATGGGGACCTCCCCTGAATATAAGGATACTCTCATAATTATGGCTAAGGGTTTGCTAACTTCCCCCTCTGCCTCCTTCAATATAACCGGATAGATTCAATCTACATCTGGTGGGGCGCCTCCGTAGCCAGGTGGGCAGGAGCAGTAGTGCGTAGCACACGCTTCTTGATTAGACCGGAGTTCGAGCCCATGCCCACCAAATACGGAGGATGCGGAAAGGTCAGGGAATGACCACCACATATCCCTGGAGCAATATGGCCTTAGTTGCTAATGCTCCTAAAAACCAAAAAAAAAACAAACAAACAGTGTCTCCTCCACTTTGCTCTCAGTTATTACAAAATCACTTAGCTCCCTGTTAGAGTTTGATAAATGTGTGGCATTCCCCTTCTTGAATAACTCCTCATCTCACGTGTGAATGTAGTTGAAAAATACTCATTCAGTTTATCAGCTATTTGAGCAGGATTATCAATAGTCAAACCATCTATGTTAATTGAACCAATCTGATTCATCCCCTTCCTTCTAGAGCATAGGTTCCCAAAGTTGGCGGTACCGCCCCCCCCCAGTGGGCGCTGAAGCCTTCTAGGGGGACGATAGTGGGTTCAGAAGCAATTGGGGGCGGTCTAGGGGTCGGTGGCTCCTTATCCGTTTTTTATCTCCTCGTCCAGTGGACCCAGTTCAAAGGTTAACTAATAAATTCTATAATTTTTACTCTATGGACACAGCTGAAATTCGCTATAGGTGAAGCCAGAACTGTTTTCTTCGATTTTCCCGCTTCAATTTTCAAAACCTTCTATTGAATTTCACGCAAATGACAAAAATGTGACATCAAGTGTGTATTTTTTAGGCCTTTTTCTGTTATTTTTTCTAAACCCACCCTAATTAGCCTAGGGCCTTTGAAACGCGACAACGCGAGCTACTGTGAGTTGACACAAGAAGCAATAAAGTGAAACAGTAGCAACAACTGTTTTTGAACGGCGAACAGATCGTATTTCCTTTCTTCAACGTGTATTGCTCCTACGAACAGAAAATCAGGGAAATTCATTTTTTAGAAACGAGAAAAACTGGTGTAAAACTGATAACACTTCAATGCGCATTTGATAAAAAAAAAAAAAAAAGTTGCTTTATTGTAATTGTTTTTAGTAAACGATATCGGAACAGCAGTTTCCTGGGTTTGATCTTCTAACGAAATTTCGAGAAAATATTTCTATTTGTAGCTGCATTATAAACTTCGAAAACTTGTGTGCAAAAGAAGAAAAAAAAAATCACCCATTATGAATAACGGATTGTTTCTTGAAATGTCTATTCTTCACAAAACTGCAATATTTTCTAACAGTACAAAGCTAACAGATTGCGACTAACGGCTGCTCAAAAAGTATTCTTAGAAGATATTTGCTTGTTACACTTTGATGTCATCGCAAAGGGAGAAATTCTGTTTTAGTACAGAAGCTGAATAAATTCACTGTCCACAGTCATAATGCTGTTCTGAACTGCAATAAACAGATAAACCCCGCTGAAAAATAAATTTTCTCCCCATCACTTCTCTTGCTTTGCTGTGATTTTTGGCGAGCAATTTCACACAATCAAGTCGATGACTGCTAAATGCAATGCTGTTTCTTGTATTCTCTCTCTCTCTCTCTCTCTCTCTCTCTCTCTATTTCGGGATCTCTGACCATGTGGTCATCCTGGAGTATAAACAGAAAATTTGTTAGTCGGAATGCTGCCCACCAATGGCACCAATTATCAACTCTTTTACTGTCCTTATAATTATCAATATGTGCAGATAATCGACTTGGGCAAAATTCAAAAGTGCTACTTCAATTAGGAGCAAAAACCGTTTGCCCCAACATAACAAATTACTTCAGGTACAATAAAAGACTACTACTGATGATTTTACTGACTGAAAGGAAGTGTCCACAACTGTACAAGGCGGTCACTCAAAGGAAAGTAACTGTAGTCATTTTGTATTCAAGGTCAAGCTATACGGCGATGTTTGAAATGTATAATGCAGTTCACTGGCTAATATTTCCAGGGGGATTATTGCAAAATATTGTTCCGAAAAACAATTACAATAAAGCAAAGAGGGTTTTTTATCGAATGCACACTGGACAAAAATCGGACTAATCTGAACTTGGGCATCCTACGATGAAGCTGACTTATTAGAACTTTATCATCTGTTGTGAAACTGAATGCAATAAAGAAATACTTTTGAATCTGCGATGAAACTGACTTACTAGAACTTCAGCATCTGTGATGAAAGTTACAGTTGTGGACCTTTGACAACCTCCTGGCCTTCCTCCCACCAAAAGAGTATTTTTATTTCTTTCTCTCTGTCTCTTTCCCTTAGTGTTTGACTAGAAAGGGTGAACACCCTCCCCTAAGGAGTTTACCCCCCAAATGAATGAAAGGAAGCGGAAATTTCAGGAAAATGAACCCCGTTTTCCTTCATTCGGCAAACAGCAGCTCTGTCAGCACAAGAGAAGTGAAATTACATTTGCAGCTCAGAATGGAATTCAAGCAAGCAAACATATGACACTTTATGGTGAATTTTTCGGGCGTGTGTGTGTGATAATGAAAATTCAATTTTTCCCTCAAATTTTTTGATGGTATCAAATCCATATAAAACAATCCGTTACTCGTAGCACATATATATATATATATATTATGTGAGGTAAAAGTTAGGCAAAAGTAATAAAATTTTTATTTTAAATATCATATTTATTTTAATTATCAGATATATATATATATATATATATATATATAAAACAGGTGAAAAAGGTAAAGAAAGGAGAAGAAAAAGGTAAAGAAAGGAAAAGAAAAAGAAAATAGAGAATAGATGTACCTGGACGCGCAAGGCTACAGAACAGGATACAACTATAAAATAAAACATAGAAATAAATGATAAAGGACATAGTAAGATGGGAAAGTTATTAACAACAACGTGCCATGCCTAATGGAAGATATGAGAAGAAAAGAATGTTAAGATCCTAATGAATTAAGTGGAAAAATTGGCTGAATTGATAAGCCAAATCATATTTACAAAAGCTAGAAAAAAGTGGTAATTAATGCATATTAAAAAGTAGTAATAAATAGAAATGAAAATAATGAAAATAAAAATTGGTACATAGATCAGGTATTTCATCAGGGGACTACACCCGATCATGTACCAAAATACTGCGTTTCTATACAAACCCATGCCGATGGAGGTAGCAATAAATTAAAAAAAATTAAAAAAAAAAATTAAAAATTAAAATTTTATGAAACCTTCATAGACATGAGTGAGGTAGCCCCAACGCAGTGTGTATATTTTAAGTAAACCGTTAAATTAAAAGGTGTAATTAAAAGGTGTACCAGGCAGCAGCATAGAAAAGGGAAGTAATACAAGGTATGGGTGGGAAAAAAGATAGTAGTAAAAAAAGGAGGCGAAAATAGCGAGAATAAGAAAAGAAGGAATGTCCGAATCACCCTCGTATTGCACTAATAGTTCAACGGACGGAAAAAGCAGAATAGAAAGTATAAAGACGTAAAGAGAAGGAAAAGATTTTAAAGATACTAGGCAAGCTGGGTTCGTAAGTACCCAACCTCTTAGAGAGGGCCTTGGCTGTGAAGGTGTTAGTAGAAGAGGAAAATTAATACTGCTAGCCTGTGAAATATTTTGTTAATGTCACATGTAAAAAAAACTAGTATAAAATTACATACCTTTAAAATTATGTAGCATCAATTAGTAGAATTATGTAGCGTCAATTAGTAAAATTATGTAGGATCAATTAGTAAAATGCATAATAAACATGATTAATAAATAGAATACAAACAAGGAGAGGTTGCTTAGTAGAAAAATAATAATGGACGCCCTCTATAGTTAAAAGTGAGGAAAAGGTCCGAATAATATATATATATATATTTTTTTTTTTTTTTTCATTTGCACACCAGGTAAGATGCATGCGAAGTTCCTTCGACATCAGTTTTCAAAATTTATAATGCAGCTATGAATAGAAATATTTTCTTGAAAGTTCGTAAGATCAAATATACATCCGTGAAACTGCTTTCATGGATGTATATTTGATCTTTATTTTTCCAATTTAGTTTTCTAGAAACAATTACAATAAAGCGAATTTTTTTTTTTTATGAAATACGCATCGTAGTGATCAGTTTTACGACAGTTTTTTTTTTTTTTTTTTTTTCCCCCTTCCGTTTCCAGTATAGCTTCCAATAGATGAATTTTCTATATTTTTTGTTAGTAGATACAATACATACTGAAGAAAGGAAATGTGATATTTTTGTTTTTCAAAACCAATTTGTTGAAATTCTTTCGTACAACAGTTATGAAAAGCAGTAAAAGCAAAATGTTGTGACAGAGTGACAATGCAAAATATTGTTCGCAAGTAATGATGTTCAACTGTTTGTTTTCCATGAAAATTGTTTACAGTTTTATTTTCTCCTTTGATCACCTTGGTAACGCTAATGACGTAAGCTTGACCAGTCAATTATATCTCCGCGTCTGTTGATTTGTTCGAGACAGATTAGGCACGAATTTTAAACTAATGCCGTAGTGCATTTCATCTTCAAAGCTTCCAAGGCTGTTTTGCCGACGTAATAATTCATAAATTGATATGTGATCTTACACTTTTGCTGTTTAGGAATAAGTTTCATTATTTTTTGTGTGCTTTGTCAACAATGATCAGTCGAAAGTGTGATAGATAAGTGGAGTCATACAAAGTGTAAATTAAATCTTTTATTTTGTGAATATTGTTGCAAATTTTATTACTTCATTATATCTGAATTTAAGAAGAAATGTCGACAGTACAGTATTGAGTATTTGAAATATGGCTTTATTCAGTCTCCTACGAAACAGTTATTACCTATGTGCTTGATTTGCCAAAAAGTATTTTCAAATGAAGCAATGAAGCCTTCTAGGCTAGAAGAGCATTTGACTAAAATGCATGCTGACGAAAAGGATAAAGATTTGTCCTATTTTCAAGTACTAGAAGAAAAATATTTTAAACTTTCAACTATATCAAAACTTTTTGCGTCATCCACTAAACAAGATGACTGATTACAAGCTTCTTATAATATTTCATTATTAATCGCAAAAGCGGGAAAACCACACACAATTGGTGAGGAATTAATCTTGTCGGCAGTAAAAGAAGTAATAAGCCAGCGTCAGATATCATCAGGAAATTCCTTTGAGCAATAATTCAGTGCCAAGAAGAATCGATGAAATGGCTGAAGACGTTGAAAAATCATTGTGCAATTATTTGAAGACATGCCAATTTTCCATTCAACTCGAGAAATCAACTCTCCCAAATAATGAAGCACTACTCTTATCAATACGTACGATTCATAAAAGAAGAAAAAGTTTGTCAAGAATTATTGTTTGCTAAAAATTTGGAAGCGGATACAAAGGAAGAATCTATATTTAATACCATGAATAAGTTTTTTTCAAGAGAAAGACATTCCTATTCGTAATATTTTGTCTGCTGCTACTAATGGTGCTCCAGCAATGACAGGGCATCACAAGGGTTTCATAGCACATTTGAAACAAGCAGTACCAAATGTACTCACTATACATTGTGTTCTTCATCGTCAACATTTGGTTGTGAAGAATTTAAGTGAAAGCCTGCATAACTCCATTACGTTATTAGAGCAGTCAACAAGATTAGAAGCAATTCATTGAGTGACAGATTGTTTAGCCAACTTTGTAGTGAAAACGATGAAGATTTCAATCGTTTGCTGCTTCACACAGAAGTTTGTTGGCTTTCAAAAAGGTATTTGCCTGAATCGATTTTACAATTTGTTTGATTCAGTACTAGAGTTCCTAGAAAACAGAGACGACGGATTGCGGGCCAACCTGATTATATCCAAAAATACATCTCTTATTTGACAGACCTCTATAAAATATTTAATGAAGTCAATCTACAATTACAAGGTGATGAATGGAATTCAATTAAAACAAAAAATGTTATTGCCGCTTTTGTGGGGAAACTTCTTCTGTTCAAGTGGAATCTAGACTGAGGGGAATATAGCCACTTTTCAAATTTATCAGCAGTGTCTCTCAAAAAGGAAGATTTACTTACATACTGCCAACACTTGGAGGTTCTCCATGCTAATTTCAATGAGCGATTCAAGGATATTCTAAACATGAATATACCAAATTGGATTCTAGATTCTTTCTCACATGTAAACACAGCAGGATCATCAAATTTAGAAGAGGAACTCATAGAACTCACAACAAATGAAGAACTAAAAATAAAATTCAAAAGTGGATACCAAGAGTTCTGGCTTCAGAAATCAATACCGACACTGTACCCTGGATTATGGGAAATAGTGCAGAAATTTTTAATTGCATTTCCATCTTCTTATTTGGCTGAGCATGGGTTTAGTGCTGTAGCGAATTTACTTATATAAGAAAAAGAACCGATTTCATATAACTGAGTGTGGCGATTTACGACTGTTTTTAATGAAAGTTGAACCCAATATTAACAAACTTTTAAAAATGCATCAGGCTCATCCTTTACATTAATTTATTTTTTCTTTGTATTTTTACTTTATAAGTTCGAAATAAACGATTTCGTAATATATTTGATGTAATATATTACAATAAGATTCTTACTAATGCATTTGCAATCTCTTAATATGTATTCCGAATTTTCATATTTAAACCATTGTATGAAACTGTGCATAATGTTATTCGAGCATACACTTTACAAATCTTTACATATGTGCTATGTTTCATCAAAATCGGTATAGCAATAACTGTGTTCAAGATGAAGCACATATTGACCGCTACTTTTTCAATAATTTAACAGCATAAGCAGTAATGTATCATTAGTTGCTATTTACGTCGAAAATATCAAACAGCTTGAACGTGGAAAACTGTTATAATGGGGGGGGGTGTTACAAAATTTATGCCTTGCAAAGTGGGTGGTGGCTCGAAAAAGTTTGGGAACCTATGTTCTAGAGTTTGCATAAGTAAAGAACTCTTTGCATTCTTTGCCAAAAATTTCTCGTAATCTGCCTCTGCCTGCCTAACCTCCTTTGTGACTTGATTATAGTCTAGCTTATATCTGCCATAGGCCTCTGTGTCTCCTGATAATTTACATGCATCCCATGCATTTTTCTTCTCTGCCACAATCCTCATTAATCCATCTGATATTCATTTAGGCCTGAACCTTGAACAGTATTTTTTAGTTGGTATGAAAAGCCTAGTAGCATCCAAGATTAAGTCCCTGAAGGCTTCCCACTTGGAATTCACCATCGGTAACATTATCAGTTGATCCCACTGTATAGAATTTAAAAACTGTCTGAGACCACTGTAGTCACCTTTACGATTGCAAAAATCCTTCCCTTTACCCTTGATGGTAATTACATCTTTAAGTAAATCCCACATCAGTACACTGTGATCAGTGTCACCCAGTGGTTACTTTATCTGCAAATTCTTAATGCATGAATAATTGTTGCTGATAATCATGTCAAGAGTATTACTCCCTCTGGTTGCCCTTCGAACATGTTGCTGTTGACAATAGTCATCCAACAAATCCACAAAAGTCTTGCTAGTGTGCAAGTGACCAACCCAAAAGTTCCAGTCAATATCTGGAAAGTTAATATTCTCCATTATAAGACATTCTGATTTACTGGTGCACTCTATTTCTTTGCAAAATTGTTCATTATACTTATCAGAGTTATTAAGCGTATAACACACACCTACTCCCATTTTCTGTTTCCCTGTGCTTATGTCACACACCGCACTGACTCAACATTGTATTGTCCACCAATGTCAATTGGATGCACTTCCTTAGATTTTGTGTTTGTTAACTAACAGCATAACCCTCCTCTCTTCCTTATTAGTTGATGAATCAGTTAATCATCTAATAATGCTCTTTGTAAGAACAAGTTTTTTGAACCAAATTTAAACTAATCAATTTTGCCAAAAAAAAAAAAAAAAATTTTTCTTCTGCTTCTCAGTATTATTGAAGATAGATATTTTGTTCATCAAATTTGTTAATTTCAGTGCAAGCATTTGCCAGGCTCTATTTTGAAATAAGAACCAATTGACGTACAGTGATCCTTGGTTGGGGAATTAACAACTCCATAAGGAGCCATGAAATATAACAAGTTATCTCATGCTATTTTGGCATTTTAATAATTCCGCCTAGCAGTGCTGAAGCAGAGAATATTCAGCTAAGGGGGAAAAAACTGAATTCAGAATTATTTCTTGTACACTCTGGAACTCACAATATCCCAGTCTTAACAGCAGTGCCATGTTATAAACAGAACTTTGACTTAATAATTCAGAATAGGTACAAATTTATTTCTATATTTATCTTTTTTAACAGTTATAATCAGTTGATTATAATCAACTGACAATCTAAACAGAAATACACAGATAGAAAAATGTTAAGGTTACTAATATTTAAAAATTTACTTGAGTGGTAAACAATCCTATGGCTGTATTTTAATATAAAATATGTATTTTGTCAGTGAAATTTAATTTATTGTGCAGAGTGGGACTTAAATTTCCTGATTTTTCAAAAAAATTTCTTATTTTCTTTCCATTTTTTACTATTTTGGCCAGGAAAAAAAAAAAAAAAAAAAAATATATATATATATATATTTATTCATGCCAACAAATACCTCCTAATCTACATATTTTTGAAAATCAAAAGTTGGCAGCTATGAATGTGTATGACAAGATTTAGAGTTGTTTATCTTACTGGCTAATCCATTCTTGAATATCTTCAGTTTTTGAGTATTAACTTATATATGTTGGGGAAGGCATATTATCCCTAAACTGAGGCTAACACCACCAGTTCGGTCTCAGTATATCATTATGGCTTTACATATATCCCTGACTGGATCAGAATCTAGTTTTCTTAAGGTCAAATGTTGCCTGGAATCTGGCTGCAATTTGAATTATGCAAACATGTCACTTGAAAACAGTGATTGCTGCCATGTTTTCAAGTGACATGTTGGTGATACCAATGGAGATGGGTTTATGGAATGATATGAAAAAGGAATAGGTCACTGCCTGTCTGGCATAGCATGCACTTTCGTTAAGCTATTGCACTACTTTTTTTCCCATGGAATCATCATTCTTAGAGGCATTTTGCATGATATTATTTGAATGTTGTGTTTCTTTATGTAGTTAATTACCTTGTATTTGGATTATAATGAATTTTATAATTATCCTTTAGTTTTAAATGTGATTACAAGTTGTAGTTTTTGTTTCTTTTAGTTGAAAAAAGTTGCCAAAGATATATACACTAAACATTTGTGCAATGGAGCACAGGAACCAGTAAATGTTGATAGTCAGGCACGTCAAATGGCCCAAGAAGGGCTTGATCATCCTACCATTGAGCTCTTCCTTCCTGCTCAGAAACAGGTAATATGCTATCATAGGAAACACTGAATTTGATCAACAAATATATACATGTATACACTTATTCAACATTAAAATGCAGATACCTAATAACACATTCTGCTATGCTATTAGACAGTCACGTCTGAAAATGAGCTTAATCTACTATTGTATTAGTTGATTAAATTACCACATACAACCTGAGCTATGGCCTGGTGTGGTCTCTAGCTGAGCTACTGGGATGGGTGACTAACCCTGGGGTATAGATTCACCACTAATCACAGATTCCAGGGGTTTGCTAACTAGGGAAATAGGATAAATCCATTTATGTATCCCCCCCCCCTTTTGGTATTGTATCAGTAGGGCCATTCATTCACCTTATATGCAAAACAGTGCTGCAGGACTACATGTTAATTTCACTTACGATGTCCATACAATTGATGTTGAGTTAGCAAAGGTGTGCCTTTATGAACCTTTGTTCTCCAGTATAAGAGCACTAACTGGAGGAGAATTTGACCCACATGCTCCTAAAAATATATCAACCAATAGCATTAGATTATGTTCAATAGTGATTTATTCTGTTGTCGTCCCTTATCTAACTCCAGATTTCTATGGACTTGTTCTGGCCATAAAAGCAAATCTTTTATATATTATGCTCATTATATGAAACACCTTCAGTTTTGCTTAAGTTATTTTACAGTATTTATATTATGGCATCGTAATAAGAAAAGTCTGGTGCATTTGTTGCATATTTTGGCATTGGTGTTGCACAACTGTAGCTTAAGGTTAATGGAGAAAGAAACCGATTTTTCTCATCAGAGATGCTGGCAGGGTAGTGTAAAAACGTAGTTCTCTATAGTGTTAGTTCTGTATAAAGCTTATGCTTAACTACATATACCAGTAATTGTTCAATGTCTTGTGTTGTTTGTTCTCAAGATGATAGGGAAAACAGTTTTTTGGTGTTAAGGTGATAACAGGTATTAGGTAAAAACAATTTCTAGATTTATTAATAGTATTATCAGACTTCAAGCATGGTTTTGCTGCCATTTTTGAATCTCCTGTAGCAGACGGTGATGAATCCCCAATTCTTTTACCACAGTAATAATAGATTGTGTTATTGGCATGGTCATCTAATGTGAGCAAATGCTTCTTTCTCAAGACCTGCTGTATACATAAAATAGAACAAATTCCTATATTAATTTATTTGAGCTACAGACTCCACTGAGTAATAACCGAAACTATAATGTATCTGAATGAATATGAATAAACCGTAAAATTAAAATAAACTTTGGAATTAAAAAAAAAACAAAAAAAAAAAAACCATTACCCGTAAAATGAATCAGGAAATGCAGTCTAAATAAATTCATAAACAAACAGAAATGGTATAAATTGAACTGTGCATAACTCAAAAAAGACATATCTGAAACCATATTGATGTGACTTATATTCATCACAAAAAGAAATGAAGATCTGTAAACTTTCCCACGTATGTGGATTAAAATCATTTAATGAATGATTTAATTAACTAATTTCTAAACCTCTGCACTGCCATATCCAATCACGGCATCCTAATCAAATGGTAGAACTGGTAGCAGGTGTAAGCTGCTACCAGTTCTACCATTGATCCCTAAGTAATGAAGTGAGGTGACCACTTTTTACAAATACTATCTTCAAAAGGGTAAGAAGCAAAGCACGATGGCTTATTTTTATTTCCATGGGCAGTGCCATTGCTTTACATTGCTTTACTTACAGGGTTATAAGGGAGGGAAAAGGGGGAAGGAACAGAAATGGGCAGTGGGCATTCCTACACTCCATATTTGCCAATAGATTGGAGACTGAAACAAGGATATAAAAAAATATCCTTGAATAAATTGATTACAAAAGTTTTCACTCAAAAATGTGGTTGCAGTTATTTAGGACATCAAATTATTCAGGATCTCAGTTAAGAGGATGGGCATCGTCATGTGCCCCAGGACTTCCAGGTGAAAAACTCTAATCTGGTTTCTTCTCTTTTTTTTCTCTTTTTTTATATCTTTGAATTTTTCTCCTTGCAATCTATTAGTGAACAGATTGGAAGTAGAAAACTTCAAAGACTGTGATACTCTTTCTGTTCCTTTTGCTTCCCTCCTATTCCTGAAGTAAAGCAATAGCATGGCTCTTGGAAATAAAAACAAACCATGGTGCTTCACTTCTTATCCCTTTTGAAGATGGTATTCCGAAAAGCTCTCACTTCAGGTGAGCTTTCATCTTCTAACACAGTGGTTTTCAACCTTTTTATAATAATGGCACCCTTAAGTAATTTATTTTTTTTTTGCGGCACCCCTACTCAATTTTCTGCCCAATAGATCTGATTCTCTCTCTGTGTGTGTGTGTGTGTGTGTGTGTGTGTGTGTGTGTATATATATATATATATATATCTGATAATTAAAATAAATATGATATTTAAATAAAATCATCAGCCAGTAGTACGGCAATAATGCAGAGCGAAATGAAACGCAAAATAATATAAAATAAACAAACAGGGAAGGGAAAGTAGAGATAATAGGACAAAAAGGTAGTCGATAATCCCCTGTATAATTTAGTCAATTAAGTCATTAAACCCAATTAATAAAAAACGATATAAATTTAAATAATGCCAATTGTAAATAATTTAGCGGTACCGCCCTTGAAGGTACCAGTTCCAAAAGACGTGAAATATCACCAAAAAAGGGTTAAAGAAACTACCAAAAAACTAAAATATCAAAATAATAGACTGACCATCATTTATTTATTTTTATTACTTTTACCTAACTTTTACCTCACATAATATAAATTAGTGGTAGTAGTGGGATGATATGCTAAATAAGCAGCACCTGTGCCGCCATCTATTCTTTTCCTTTCTATTATATAAGCTGGTTAAGCTTGCATTATGTCAGTGGTGTGGCTCTGATCAAGAGTGCTCTCTGTTCTATAGATTATTTTTCGCTGCATAAGGACCACCGCCATGCAAATCCTCTGCATTGGTTGATCTATCGGAGAATGGAGGGGTGGTTTGGTTCTTCGATATTTCTGCCTTTGCGATGATTTGTATGACGATTGAAATGCAGCGATTCCATGACCATTATTGGCCTCGTGGTCCTCTGTCGATATGGGGCATGATGGTCAGTCTATTATTTTGATATTTTAGTTTTTTGGTAGTTTCTTTAACCCTTTTTTGGTGATATTTCACGTCTTTTGGAACTGGTACCTTCAAGGGCGGTACCGCTAAATTATTTACAATTGGCATTATTTAAATTTATATCGTTTTTTATTAATTGGGTTTAATGACTTAATTGACTAAATTATACAGGGGATTATCGACTACCTTTTTGTCCTATTATCTCTACTTTCCCTTCCCTGTTTGTTTATTTTATATTATTTTGTGTTTCATTTCGCTCTGCATTATTGCCGTACTACTGGCTGATGATTTTATTTAAATATCATATTTATTTTAATTATCAGATATAATTAGGCATCATGTGGAGGATGTGCATTTGCTGCCTCTAATGATAGCTACATAGCCATATTTATTTATTTTTATTACTTTTACCTAACTTTTACCTCACATAATATATATATATATATATATATATATATATAATATTAAAAAATATATATGTTATATGATATTTATTACAATAATATAATTATAAAAATTACATTTCATAATACAAATTTTATATATATATATATATATATATAGTTATTCTTTTTGTATTATCATTCTATTGTGGTTTATTCCGTCTTTGTTCATTTTCTTAATTACAGGTATTTTCTACACATAGGTATTATAGTCAATACATTACTGGTCTTTAAACTAGCCTAATCTCGGTTATCTTAATTTCCCATGGCCTATACATTCTGGATTTTTCAATTTGTTACGTATTGCTAAAAAAAGTCATCAATTATTGATGAAAAACTGTAGCAATACTATTTTAAAACAATATGATATAATATTAAACATATTTATACGTTTTTGTATTACATCTTTATATATTTTATACATTTTTGTATTACATCACATGGACGTCAATCCCCTACTTCATCGGGGGCTTTGAGCGGATTGACGGTCCATTCGATGTAATGCATTTCTTACTTACCCATTTCTGTTTGCATCTATCACAGCTTTGCTATTTTATCTAATTACTAAATTCTAAGTTTCGATTTTTAATTTTTTATAAATTTTTTTATGAACCAAATTAATTCCCCATAATTTCTACAGCAACTGTGATAGAATACACAAAGCCCAACGGGTAAGTTTATTTAATATATTGCAATAACATTACCTACTTGATGTGTTTCAATGGAGGTCGTAGATTCGAAGAGTCGAAAAAGGGAAGTTTCCCGCCCTTAACTTGTTTTAAGGATGGCTATTTTTATTGCGCAGTCGCATTGACGTTTCAATTTGTTACTTCCATTAGGTTTGACGTTTCACTTCCATTAGGTTGTGTGCCGATGGTGTATTGGCTGAAGTCCCCGATCTTCAGGCCAATGTCTATTATGGTGGTTTTGTAGTTGGATTTCAATGAATTTACTTAGTTGTGTATTTACATAATTTTTACATTTATTTTTATTTTTACATTTATTTTATGCCTTACCTCGGACAGTGCCGGTACCGCTTTTCCAAGGCGTAACAGCACTTGATTGTCCAGAGGCAAAGCTATATACATATATACAGCCTCTTACAATGGGTGTGTGGGGGGGGGTGAATTTTGGCAATAGGTCGTAGTGCAGTCAGGCAACGAGCCTCGCCTGAGTGCAATAAACCTAATAAATAAGGGGATACTCTTCTGAGCAAATACTATTATATTTTTAGCTGGCTTTTGATAAATGCATGTGGGTCTATATTGGGATGGTGTTTTCTACTATTTGCGTATATGGCAGTTTTTATGTGATATCTACTGTATTGAGTTTTTTAATAGCTATAATTACGTTATTTATATTGTTGCATATTTGTAATAGTCTGTTTGTCTGATTTCTTATGGTATTACCTTGTACATTCTTTGCTATGTTACTTTCCTAGTGTGTGAGTTTTATTGTTTCGAAATTAAAATGGTCTCTTTTATCATAGTGATTTGTATATATTTTGTCTGGGTGGATGGCAATTTCGCTGTCTAAGTAGACAGCTTTTTGGTTGTTGTCCGGATTTGTACATTCAATTTTAAGGTCTACTGGGTAATTGTTCTTTGCTACATTTATAAAGTTGTCGTGGTTGAACACAATTACGTCATCTATATATCTATAGAATTTTATATCGTCCGTAATGTTACTTTCATAATAGTGCAGATAGAGGTTAGCCATGCCGCAAGAACTGCTGGATCCCATAGCTATACCCCTGCATTGTATATACGCTTTGCCTCCCATTAGAATGTAGTTCCCTTTTACACTGATTTTAGTAAGGTCATTCCAATATTGTTTTTTGCATTGTAGTATGCTGTGATATTTTTGGTAATATATCTGTAGTACTTCCATTAGGTTGTCGTGTGCTATGCTTGTAAAGAGGTTTTTGAAGTCGTACGTGTTTATACTTTTAATATTATTGTTTTGTTTTTTAATAACATCCAAATATTCTTTGTTGTTGTTGATAATTCTGGTGTTTTTAATTTCTTTGGTGATGTTTTTTAATTTGTCTTCCATGATCTTACTGGTATACTTGATATAGCTGTTTTTGCCTGAGGTAATGAATCTTTTTCCCGTAGGAATCTTGTGATATATTGGAATCCAATATATGTAGGGGTATTGTATCTTGTCTATTTTAATTTTAAGCTTTTTATGCATAGCCAATACTTTTTTGCTGATGCTGTTTGGATTGGAGTCTATGTACTTGTATGTTTCATTGTCATTCAATTCCTCTTTGATGGCTTCTATGTAGAATCTTTTGCAAATGATACTGAAATTATTGTTTGCTTTGTCGGTTCTAGTGATAACAAATTTGTTTTGTATTTCTTTGATTTTATTGTAGATATTTTTTAAATTTAATTGATTGTTATTTATATGATGTTTTTTTATGTTTTCCTTGAAACGGTCTAGTATGTTTTCAGTATTGGCGTTTATCCAACATTGGAATGATTCTATGGGTTCATTGTTTTTGTATGCGATTTTGAATGCAAATTGTAACAGATCTGTGTATATTGATTTTTTAATGTTTTCCAATCTAATTGGGGTGTTGGGTCTGAATTTTGTACCCTTTTTCATTGTTTCTCTTAGTGTTTTGTCTTTGATGATATCGAGGTCTCCTGTTACTATATGATTGTAATGTGTATTGATGAATTTTTTATATCTACTTTCCTGGCAGTGACAAGGTTGTTCTCCTTCATTCATATTATTAATGGTGTTTTTGTAATTGCAGATGGTTAGTCCTATTGGCTTGGTGTATCTGTATCTAATATTTATTTGTGTGTTTTTGATGGGTAGGTAACATTTGTTATTATTTATGATATTACTTATATTAACTGTGTCGTATAAACGGTTTTGGTATTTAATTATGCAGTACTCTTTTTTTATTGCGTTCGTTAAAATTTATGCCTATTCTGAATTTAAATATATCTTCAAGTATATTGTTGAGGTGTATATTCTGTGTCTTTTGCCTTTGGTATATTTTGTTAAGTGCTTTAAGTTTGCTTATTTTAATAGAGAAAAGTATGTTGTGTATATTTTTGATGTTTATGGGGTTTGTGTCCCATTCTGTTAATAGTTTTTCGAAATCATTTATATTTATTGGTATTTTGCTGTTGTTTTTGTTGTATTCCTGTAATTTTCCGTTTTTAATCCCGTTATATTGCCAGTTTTTGCTGATCTGGAAGATGTTGTAAGTACATGTTTCTGGGCTGGTGAATGCGAAGTTCCTTCCATTGAATCGATTGTTTAATCCATAGGGATATAGGGATTTATATAAAAGAATGAACATATCTTCCATGATTCCTCTTTGTGTGTTGTTATCGATGATGGTTAGAATGGCAATGGATACTTTGGCAAAGTCATGCTTTTTTGAAGTGTCTGTATTCGATTTCGTTATTGTATTTGTCTGTCCTGTTTTGAGCGTCTATTGCAGCGTTTTCATCAAATCTGTTTATTTGTGATCTGTGAAGGTTCATACGAAGGTGGAGCTCTGCACTTGTTTGTCCGATGTATTGTATCCCACATATCCCGCATGTAATTAGGTAGATTACATTTTTGGTGTGACAGAATGTTGGTGCTTCTTCAGAATTTAGATGGTGTCTGTGCATGTAGGGACAGGTTTTACAGAGTTTGCTGTTGCATTTTTTGAAATTGAGTTGTTTCATGTGTAGCCCGATATTTTCATTATTTATACGTTTTTGGTTATTTGCTTCTTTACTCCCATGTGGTGTGATGGCATTGTATGCTAAGTGACCATTGCTATGAAGAGACGGGTCCCGCGTGGTCATATTCGGTCCCGGGGTGCCATTTATGCTGTGATACCCGTACAGCATGTTATTCTTATTTGTATTAGCTTCCATGTTGTTATTTATTGTGCATTTTGTGATTAATGCATTTTGTTATTAATTTAAGGCCCTTTATGTGTGTCCGGTAATACCCCTGGGTAGGAATTTTTTAAAATGGTTCTTTTCGTATTTTATTTTTAATGCATTACATCGAATGGAATGCATTACATCGAATGGACCGTCAATCCGCTCAAAGCCCCCGATGAAGTAGGGGATTGACGTCCATGTGATGTAATACAAAAATGTATAAAATATATAAAGATGTAATACAAAAACGTATAAATATGTTTAATATTATATCATATTGTTTTAAAATAGTATTGCTACAGTTTTTCATCAATAATTGATATGACTTTTTTTAGCAATACGTAACAAATTGAAAAATCCTGAATGTATAGGCCATGGGAAATTAAGATAACCAAGATTAGGCTAGCTTAAAGACCAGTAATGTATTGACTATAATACCTATGTGTAGAAAATACCTGTAATTAAGAAAATGAACAAAGACGGAATAAACCACAATAGAATGATAATACAAAAAGAATAACAATATGTATTCTGTTCGTACCCATGCATTGCTAAAACAGCTACTGGGACAACAGAAAAAGCTAGAGATAGAAATAAATTAAGTAAAACTACTATAAAAGCATATTAAAAATAAAATACAACATGAATTATCATATTAAAAAAGAATAAAATTATATATATATATAATTTTATTCTTTATATAGAGGTACTAAGCAAACATCAATTATAGATTACCAAAAAATTAAAAAGATACTGTACACCTTTTTATAATGAAATAAACATATAAATTAAAAATATAATAATAATTTTAAGTAACTTAAACCCAAATTACGTGGCACCTCGGTTGAAAACCATTGTTCTAACAGCTCTACCAGTTGATTAGAATGGTTTCATTGGATTTGGGAGTTCAGAGGTTTAGAAATTTGTCCATTAAAAGTTTTAATCCATATAGGTGAGCAAGTTTTGCAGGTCTGTTTCTTTTAGGTATGGATGTGAAGTCATATCAGTATAGTTTTAGATGTCTTTCTGAGTTACGATCAGAATAATTTATTCCATTTCTGTTTGTTTATAGATTTTTAAACAAACAGATATTTAAATCTTATTTCCTAAGGTATTGTAAGATGAATGGTTTTTGAAAACTTTATTTTGTGGTTTAATTCATTTGGATGCATTATGGTTTGGCTTATTATTTTATGGAGTCTGTAGCTCAAAGAAATGTTGTTGAATGTAGGAAGCATCTGTTCTGTTTTATCTATATAGCAGGTCTTGAGAAAGAAACATTTCCTCGTACCACATCATATTTTGTTTATGAGACAATAAGAAATCCCATTATCTGTTTTTAGGTCTTAAGGCACGATCCTGAATCAGATGCTGGGACTGATCTGACTTGATCAACTTGATGTTCACTGTTTTATAGACAAAGAGCCAAATACTGGATCATGAAATCATGACTAATTAGCAAACAGAATACCTATTTGATCCATATAGTTTGATGAAACTGAAGTGTCAAATTTGAGTGAAAATTAAAATTGATAGATCATCTTGGAAATGGGCACACTTTTTGTACTGAGTTAGTATTCGCATAACAGTGGCAAATGACATAAGAAAACAAGCTTATACAGCATCAACATAAAATAAAAAAACCTCACTTCCCATTTTTCCTACTCATTCCCTCCAATATTTTGTATATTTCTCCCATGAATTTATGCTATCAACTTTCGCAACAGATGGAAGTTTGTTCCACCAATCAATCACCTGCTGGCTAAAGGCAAACTTCTGCACATCTATTCTGCAACACCTTTCCTCAATTTGAATTTGTGCCCCACTCGTGTTTAGTCTGAGGAAGAATTCCACCAGCATTGAGTGTGCTCAATCTATTCAAAGCCTTAAACATCTCAGTCAGATCACCATGCACATGCCTAGTCTCTAGACACTGCAATTTACAGAACAGAAGCCTTTCTTGGTAAGGGCACCCCTTTGATTGCCTCACTCTGTACTTGTTCCAGCAGCTCTACATCCTTACAGTATTCAAAATGGTCTGACTGTTGCCGTATACAATGGGATAATCACTTCCTTATCCCTGCTAGGAAAATTCCTGTATATCATTGATGAGCTGTCCTGGCAGTCTGTATTGCTCAGAGAAATTCATATCCAACTGCGCAATTATCCCAGGTCTTTTTTATTTTCACTAGCTTGAGTGTAATACAACACAGTTGGTATGTTACTGTGGGTTTCTGCTACCCATATGCAGTGCTTTGCATTTGTCATTGTTAAACTTCAATTGCCATTTCTCGTCCATTCTATCTAACTTTTCTAGAAGCTGTTTCCAGTAGCATATGTTTATTCCTGTCATTAACTACCATGCCAACTTATGTATCATCTGCAAACTTGGATATTAAGCCTGATATGCCTTCATCAATATCATTGAAAAATAGAGAAAAATCAGGGGCCCAACACTTAACTCTGTGGGAGGGATTCCACTAATAACATTAGTCCACAAGGAACAGTGTCCATTAATTATCACTCTGTCTTCTCCCACTCAACCATCCCTTTGTCCATAGCAGTAACTTGCCCCTAATGCCACACGGCTCCAATTTGTACACCAATTTTTTATGCACAACAGTACCAGAACCATTCTTGAAATCCAGGTATGTGATATCAAAATAATTTTTTGCATCCACATTGTGACCACATTGTAGTATCCAGTCAAATTGGTCAGAAGTTTACCCCTTAACAAACCCATGTGTCTGAAGCATAGGTTGCAGCCTTGTCTAGATGACCCTACATTACTTCTTTTGTCAGTGAGTCCATTATTTTCCCTGGAACAGAAGTTAAACTAACTGGTCTGTAATTATTCATGTCACCCTTTGATCCCCTTTGTGAATTGTGAATTACATTCACACATCTCAGTCTGTGGGGGACCTCCTTTGCTGTCTAGTAATATACTTGGATAGATCCCATCCACCTCCATGCCTTTCTTATGTTTAAATTCAGCAATTTCTCTTCCACTTTCCCCTCAGTTATTACAAAATCATTTTGCCTTCTGTTAAGAGTTTTAAAAAACTTCTGGTATCCCCTTCCCTTAAAGAATCCCTCATGTTTGTATGTAGATGCAAAATACTCATTAAGTTTGTCAGCAAACTGAGCAGGATCATCAATGGTCAAATCAAGTGGACCAATTTTATTTATCCCCTTCCTTCTAGTTTTTACGCAAGTAAAGAAGTCTTTGCATCCTTTGCCAAAGATTTCTCATGATCCTCAGCTTATCTAACTTCATTTGTGACTTGATTGCAGACTAGTTTATATCTACCATGGGCTTCTGTGTCACCTGATAATTTATATGCATCTGATGAATTTTTCTTCTCTGCCATGAGTCTTATCAGTTCATCTGACATCTGTTTAGGCCTTGAAGTGTATTTCTTAGTTGGTATATAAAACCTAGTAGCTTCTATGATTAATTCCTTCATTGCTTTCCATTGTGAATTTGCTGATGGTAACATCATCTATTGATCCTGCTGTATAGAATTTAAAAGCTGTCTTGATTCCACTGTAGCTGCCTTTACGAAAGCAAAAACCCTTCCTTTTGCCATTTATAGTACTTACATCTTTAAGTGAACCTGACATCAGTACGCTGTAATCACTGCCACCTAGTGGTTCTTTTATCTGCAGATTCTTAATGCATGAATAATCACTGCTGATAATTATATGAAGAGTGTTACTCTCTCTGTTGTTGCCTAACATGTTTTCTTTAGAAAACAGTCGTCCAATAAATCCACAAAAGTCTTGCTAATGTGTGAGTGACCATCCCCACAAATTCCAATCAATATCTTCTTCAAGAGGAGTGTTTCCATTTACAATGGGTTTCCTCAGCCTTCAAGTTATTTTTTGGTAGGAATTTTTTCCCGCCACAATTTGTGGTTCATGGTGTCTTGGTCAGTTAAACTTCGGGCTGTCATGCACTCCTGTACTCCATTAATCCATGTCCTCCTAGGTGCAGTGGGAGGGAATTATATTGTTTGGGGAAATCAGTTAAATCAATTTGGGGAAAGTAATGGAGAAATCAATTAACCGCCAACTCTTAAACTACCTAGAAACCTTCCGTCTGATCAACGATCACCAGTATGGATTCAGTCAGAGTCGATCCACTGGTGATATTCTGGCTTATGTTACCCATTTATGGACTAATTCAATGGAAAGGTTTGGTGAAACACAAGTAGTTGCTCTTGACATCTCAAAGGCTTTCGATCGTGTTTAGCATAAAGGTCTTCTAAACAAGCTTCCATCTTATGTTTTGCCAACTGTTTTTAGTAATTGGTTATCCAGTTTTCTCTCTGATCGCTCATGAGGGTGATGGTAGATGGCTCTCTGTCTTCTAACTTCTCCACTAATGCCGGTGTCCCCCAAGGTTCAGTTCTTTTCCCCACTCTTTTCCTCTTGTATATTAATGACTTTCTTCCACTACCAGAAATCCTATCCATAGTTTTGCCGATGATAGCACATTGCACTCCACTTTCCATTTTGAGAAACGTTGTCCTGCTCAATCAGCTTCAACCTCTCAAATCTGCTAACAATTCCTTAAATGCTGAACTTCAGGTAATTCTCCAGTGGGGCAAAGAAAACTTAGTTGATTTCAACCCTTCTAAAACTGCCTTGTCTTATATCTTGCAAAAAGGATTCTTCTGCTCCTATGCTTATCTTTAGTGACACTCCGATTTCTAGGCAAAATGATATACCTCTTTTGGGGGATTACCCTGACTTCTAATCTCTCCTGGCACAAGCACATTACAAATATTGCTTCCTCTGCATCTAAAAAACTTGGTTTTCTCTTTCGCTCTCGGCGTTACTTTTCTTCCAGACAGCTGCTCACTCTGTATAAATCGCAAATCCGCCCTGCCATGGAATATTGTTCCCACATCTGGGGTGGTGCCCCCAAAATCTCTCTCAGGCTTCTCGATTCCATTCAGAAGAGGGCAGTTAGGTTAATTAATGATTCATCTTTAACAAAGTCTCTCCACTCTCTGTCTCATAGACTTACTGTTTCTGCTGCATGCCTCTTCTACAGATACTTCCATGGGCACTGTTCTTCTGAATTGGCTTCTATAATTCCCGCTCTCTCTCTTTCAAAACAGTCCGAACACGTGCCGCCAAATCCATTTACTGTCCAACTCCAAACTCGCAGAGCCAACTTTTCATCTTCCTCGTTTATTCATTCAACTGGTGTTTCTGGAACAACCTTCCTTCATACGTATTTCCTGAAAATTACAGTCTACAGATCAAGTCCAGTGTCAACAAATATCTTCTTTCGTCTTCTCAACCTCCAACCCAAGCACGGTACTAAGTACTATAGGTTCTAATACCTCACGTGTTTGGGGTGTAAATAAAAAAAAAAAAAAAAAAACTGGGGGAGATGAGTCTGGTTCCTTATAGAGAACAAAAGGGGAACATTTGAAAATTTTGCAGTGTCTACAATTTATTGCTTTGCTAGTGAGCCCTGTTCTCATCTCTCGCATGTGAACAACAAACTCATTTTTGGTACCCTAAGGTCTTTTGGTGTTCATAAGACCTAGGTACTCCTCATTCCGAGATCTCATACATTATATTAAAATGTCTTTGCGTTATATCTAATTTTGTGTTTTTAAAGAAATTCGAAAGCGTTTCTATTTAAGATCATTATCTTAATGATTTTGCTAATAGAAAAGCCAAAGAATTTTTTTCGTAGGCCTTGGCAGTGTACATCATCCTTCCATGTAGCAGAATTTGAAACTAATTGTTAGATTCTTCAGTGAAGTCAGAAGCTTGCCTTTTAGTAGTTTTCAATCAAGTAAGCCACAATCGAGAGAGAGAGAGAGAGAGAGAGAGAGAGAGAGAGAGAGAGATCTCAGCATTTATTTGGTTTCTTGCATCTGTTTTACTTATCCATACCATGTTAAACTCTTTTCTTCAATAGCAGCAATAACATTCTTTTTTACTTCCATTTTCTCTCTTATGTCTTCATTCCATTTTCTATCTCTTCTAGAAGTTTTTGCAGTGTCTCCCTAAATCCATTTCTGTGGAGAGCAATTTTTCCCCCCTCGCCTATTCAAAGTCCAAGTTTCGGCTCCATACAATAAAAGACTTAGTACAATCATTTGAAATATAAGTTTCTTTGTTTTATTTAGAATATTTCTGCTCCATAAAACAGAATTTACCATGCTGATAGCCTTTCTGCCATCTGCAATTCTCTTATTGATCTCTGCTTGGGATGATCACTTTGATCCCAAATATTTGAATTTATCTACTTGTTTGATATGAAAACCTTCAATATTTAGAATTTGTCCTGATCCTGAAGACATTTCAGTCTTGCAAAAATTGATTTTCAAAACCCCATTGTTTATATTCCCGAAACAGTGTACGACATGCATAGTCTGCATCTTCTAAGTCTTGTACTATCACCACCTGATCGTCTGCAAAAAGTAAATTGTGAATATAAGTGTTCCTATTGATTGGCAATCCCATTTTATTGCATTTTTTTGACCAGGATGCCAGGCAGGTGTTGATACAAATTTAAGTGTTAGTGACATTCAACAGCCTTGTAATAAGCCTTTTGAAGTGTGTGATAAAGCTGATCCAACTTTAATTTTGCGTCTATTATTCCTGTAATTTGTCTTAATAATGTTAATCAATTGTCCACCAACACTTGTCTCTTTCAGTGCTTCCCATAAAAGTTTTCTTGGGACGCTGTCATATGCCTTTTCAAGATCAATGAAAATCATAAAGATTTCTTTTCCTTTCGATTGACATTTTTAAACTATCTGTTGTACTGATGAGATATGGTCTACACATGACCTCTAGGCTGAAAAACCGCTTTGTACTTCTGACACCTCAATTCGAGCTTCTAAGTGGTTTCTGATCCATTTTCTCAGACCCTTTAAAAGTGGTTCAGGGCGCATAAAAACTGCAGCCATTATCAACCCACTGCAGGATGGAAGCCTCCTCGGCAGTGGACCATAATCTGCCACACTGGTCCAGTGTGGGTTGGCAGATCGACCGTATTTAGCAGTCAGGAGCTTGAACCCCAGTCTATTCAATGAGCGTGTGCCACTGCACTCCTGCTCCTGACTACTCAGGAGCACTCATGCTCCTGAGTGGATATTCCTCTGTAATTTGAACAGCTTTTCCAATCGCCCTTCTTATAAATCCATGTGATATATCCTGTTGTCATTTCTTTCTATATTCCTTCTCCTCTCAGTATACCATTTAACAGTTCTTGTATAAAAACAGCTACTCCTCTTCCTCCGTATTTCAGAAGTGCCATATAAACTCCTCCAGGTAAGAGTTCCACTTCCCTAACAGATACTTTTAAGCCAGAGTCTTCCACACTGAAATCCTCCACCGTCTTGAACTCTTCCTAGTTTTCTTTTAAAAGTCCTTCATAGTACTTCATTCAATCTTTCAAAGGTATTAATTGCAAACCAGCATTGTGTTTATTCTGTTTTCTCAAATCTTTAAGGACCTTCCATGATTTTGCTGATCGCTCAAAGCCCAGTTTGCTATTAATAGTTGTGCACTTACTTTCCAATTCTTCATTTTTCACTTCTACTACCAACCAATTGGCTATTTTCTTCTTTTCAACATAAACGTTCCTGTATGCATCATTCCTTTCCCCCAGCCATTTCCAATATTCAAGTTTCTTTCTTTCGCCGACCGGGTAAAGTACCTGCCCGGCAACCCAAAGGTCGCGGGTTCGATTCCCGCCTCGGGCTTGGATCAAAGTACTGCAAAAACCTTGGGAGGTGCAATATGGCCACAGAAGCCGATGCGCCAACAACTACCAAATCAAAAAAAAAAAAAAAAAAAAAACCCAAGTTTCTTTCCTCTACAGCAGCACTTTCTCTGTAATCCAGGTCTTTTTTGGTCCTTGGCTCTTCTTTTTGGATTTCATGAGATTTTTTTTTACAATATTTTTTTTAAGTATTTGTAAATGTCTTCAGCATTACCTTCTACAGTGGCAGACAAAAAACTGCATCACTTGTGAATTTTACAGATAATGTGTTTTGTGCTGCATTGTGGATTGCAAAAATGTATTTGTTAATGGGATATACCATATTTCTTCGATTCTAAGATGATATCGATTGTAAGATGCACCTTAATTTCAGAAAAAAAAAAGCTTTGATTCTAAGAACAAAAAAAAATAAAACACTAAAATAAATCTAACAAATATTTTTATTATAATAGAATTCCATTTGCTAACAACAATAGTACCGGTATTTATCAGTAGGTATGTTATTCATCACTTTCTTCTGAGCTGTCGATATCTGCATCTGAATCAATATCAGAGTCTACTTCACATTCAGGGTCAGATTTTTGCATACATACCACATTCCATCGAGAGTGTTGATGATGCACCATTTTTTAAATGAGTGCTTTACTATTCTTTCTGGGATCAGCTTCCAAGCTGTTGATACTCATTCTGCCAATTTTGATGCTGGCACTTTCTTAAATTTATTGGAAGGTGTCAACAGAATGTTAGTATTAGTAACGGCCGCATGGTGCAAGAAAGCCTATGGCTTATGCTGCACCAGCCAAAAAAAAAAAAAAAATCCAAACAAAACAATGATAAAAATAAATAAAATAAATAACTAAATAATAATAATTAATAAATAAAAAAATATATATATAAATAAAATAAAATATAAATAAAAAGGAAATTAAACCTATCATCCTATGCGCTTCCCTTACCCGAAGGTACTATCCAGATGACCTTTGAATTTCCCCAAACTGTCGGCCTCTACCACCCATGATGTTGTCGGTCAACAGCCAGAATTCATATTCCTTTCTCAAGTAATCTTTAAATGGTTTGTTGACTAAAACATCGAGTGGCTGCAGTTGGCTGGTCATGCCACTGGGAATCGCAACCATCACCACTTTTTGCACGATTTTATTTTTGACCCATTCGGACAAATGTCCACGAAATGCAAGTACTAGCATGCTAGGTGGGTTACGAAGACTTCCAAGACATCTATTCCACACAATATTTAGCCAGTCTTCCATAAGCTCTGCTGACATCCATCCATTTTTTTGTCTATATAATATCGGTGTTCAGATACACCATAGACACTCTTAAAAAAACTACAAAGTAGTTGTTGTGGGCATCATTTGCTCTTTCTCATATTGTGCTCTGCCTTCACGACGAGTTGCCATGATACTGCACTACCTCAAATAAGTAACGCTTCACTAATAAAGAAGACTGTTGTTACTTATTCTCAGTGAGTACCACCACCCAGACATGTTTCAAGGCTATTGGCCTATCATCAGTGGGTGGGCAGGTACCCTAGTATTGCAGACATGACGACTCAGTTGTGAAGTTAATCGCACAATATGAGAGATGCCAAAAGGTGTATAAGATAATATTTAAAATAATTAAATGCACATCGCATAATACTTTAAGAGTATTATGCCATGTGCATTTAATTATTTAAAATTTTTTTTTTGTGCACGCACAACATCTTTGAGGGAAATTTCATTCTTCAGTATGGTTTTTCGATTTAAAATTAAATATGGTGGCAACTTTCGACCATCAGAGGTGATGCATAGCACCACAGTGATATGCTTCTTTTCGTAGCCTGTGCTTATAATCTTGATTTCTTTAGCACCTTTAGCATTGATGGTGTAATTTTGCCAATTTGACTAAACTTGGTTTCTTTTTTTCCTTAATTTCATCACCTGTTGCTAAAAGTTAATCAGCTTCTGTTGAAAGAGTCCAGGAATTTTTTGACAGATAGATGTTCGGCACCTTAACGATAACATCTGTTGAGTATGGGCTTGGTACACCCAGGGTCCTGAGCTGGATATCATCATTCTTCTCTTTCTTGGTGATTCCCTTCTATTTCTGTCTCTCTCTCTCTCTCTCTCTCTCTCTCTCTCTCTCTCTCTCTCAGGTGTAACTCATAATTTTTTTTTTTTTTTTTTTTTTTTTTTTGGCTGGTGCAGCAAAAGCCTTAGGCTTCCTTGCACCATATGGCTAATTATAATAATCCACTACGACACACAAGTCTGTCACACCAGCTGCGACTGCCTTTAAAAATTATTTTCTCTAGTCCAATGGACTTGGCAATTTCTCCGGCTTTCAATTGCATGGCTTGTCAAGTGATGGGTAATCCTTTTGTGCGTGTCTCCGTTACAAAACGTATCAGAGCTTCATCGACTTGTGGAAATCTTCCTTTCTTAGGCCCTGTAAAGCACTTTGTTGTTGCTTTGCACGAAAATATGGAATTGTGATCATTTCTCCAACGACAAACATTTACTTCACTAATGTCAAAATGTCGACCCACAGCTGTATTTCCATGTTCTTCATACACAATAACTTTTCGTTTCAATGCGTCTTCGTAGTGCAATCTTTTTGACATTTTAATGTGCAAAAGGAATCAAAATTAACGAAATACAGTAACTCCACGTCTTATGTACTTTCGAAGATATAAACAAAACTTCTTAGTTTTCGCTGAGTGGGCTCCACTATAATGAAATAACGGTGGCTTCACATTTCGAAAGCATGTGAAATCGCCCGCGCCACTTTATCCGAGCCAATCAGGTTGAATTTCGATTCGTCAGAAAAGAAGTCAGTGCCATTGCTCTTTTGTCCACAAAACATGTGTTTTAGCCCAAGCAAGTTGCTTCTTCCTCATTTGTTGGATCAACAGTCTTCTTGGGCTGATAGGCATGCATACCACATTCCGAAAGCTGTCTTTGGATAGTTCGTGCGCTTGTTTCAACACCAGAGGCCATCTCAAAGTCCAGTTTTAGATCAGGAGCACTAGCATGGGGATTATGAAGGCATGGCCGTTTCAAATATCGATCCTGGGAAGGCGTAGGCACTCTCTTATGGCCTGATTCAGGTCTTCTCTTCACATCACTGGTTTCACACTTTAATTTCAGCATGTGATACTGTTGACTGGTGGCAACCTATTTTATCAGCAACAGCAAGGCGTAGAAAGCCCTTTCTGGGACAGAGCAGCAGCTACACTTTTTTTTGGTGTCAACTGAACATATGGAGCGATGCTTACACCTCCGCAAAACAGGATACTAATGAGTATGTATACCTTTCCAACGCCATATTTATAGAAAAGGCTGATGCAATACCTTGCAATTACTGTCTGATGGAATAGAAGCATTACGTGATGCAATACCTTTGCTTTGCGATAAACAAAATGACTGTAATCAAACAACATCTTATACGTTTCACTGCAAATGTTACTTTTTTAAAGTGATGCAGTTTTTTTGTCCGCCACTATATCTCTATATTAATTGCAGCATACAATCTCTAGGTGAAGTGTTTCTAATGCTGTCATCCTGAAGTAGTTTAATGTTAAATTGATCCGTTTATAGAATTTCTCCTCTGCATAGTTTCCATCTTTCAAAGAAAGACATTGTGCTTCTTGAAAGGGTCCAAAGATGGGTAACTCGCCTGGTGAGATCAGCAAAAGGGCATCCATATGAGGAAAGACTTCGAATGTGGGTTGCAAAGCTTTCCACTCAATTTTAACTTTCCATTTAATATCTAGAAAGTTAAAATCTCTGATTAGAAGACATTCTGATTTACTGGCCTACTCTTTCTGTGTACAGTTGTTAGTTGTACTCATCAGTCATTATCCTATAACACACTCCTACTCACATTTTTGCTTTCCCGGTGCTTATGACACATTAAACTGACTCATCATTGCACTGGCGCACTATGGCCATAGTTGCCGATGTGCCTAATAAATCCCTAAACAAACAAACAAATGATCATTGCACTGGCCACCCTTGTCAACTGGATGCACTGCCTTAGATTTTATGTGCTTCTTAACTAAGAGCAAACCCCTCTGCCTCCTATCCTTTATATCCTTTCTGTATACATTGTACTCCCATATTCAATTTCTGCATCCCTTATATCTGAGTAACACCATGTCACTGATATCCCAATAATGTCTACATGTGATGGCTTGACCAGCACTTCAGATTCATCAAATTTATTTACTATGTTCCTAGCATTGGTGTACATGCAAGTATATATATGCACATGTTCTTATCCTTAGTTACCGTAACACAGCCCACATATTTACTTGTTTCATAATGACTCCCAGCAGTCTTTAATCCCCAGTAACTTGCTTTCAAGACTGCTGCACATTCCAATAGGAACAGTGCAAGAATCACTTTGTGTCTGTGTAACCCCCTAATCTAGCAGTTTTCTGACTCTCACTCCTCGATAGCATCAGCAAATATTCTTGTACCCTCTCTGTTTAAGTGTATCCCATCCCTGTAGAAACAGTCTCTCCTTTTAACAAAGCACAGACCATGCTGAGAAGTTAAAACCAAGAGCCAGAATGGGTGACTTTGTCATTTTAAGTTGATGTTAAGATTCTAAATGAGAAATAAGTAGTTATTTAAAGTTGAAGGCATATAATGGCTGTGTTTTTTCCAGAAAAATTTAATTTAACCTAACTTCCAAGTTTGCAGTAAGTTGGCTAGTAGATGAGCATTAAGAACATCAGAAGGAGAGCTTTAATGGGGCTGTTTAGTATTCAATCGCCTTATATTTATACATTGTTATAATGAAACTTTGCTAGTGTCTTGTAAAATTTGGTATCATTATATAGTGTACCCTTTAAAGTTTATTTCTATTCACTTTTCTAAGAGCTGTGTTAAAAATCACAGAGAATTCACATAACTGTAGCTCGTGGGTGCACATGCAATCCAATTTGTTTAGATTGCAGGGAGGAGGGGAAAAATTACCAGATTGATAATGATACAAAGCTTCATATACTGATAACTTATAGTTTGAATTTAGTTTTATTAAGAACTGGGCTTGATTTACTTGTGGAGAATATGAAGTGGATTGTATGTGTTGACTTAGTACTAGGGCTCACAATACCGGTCAAAATCTTAATACCGGTATTTTTAATTTATGAAACCGGGATACCGGTATTCCAGAAAAAAACATTTTTTGCAATAAAATGACAATTAGGTGTAATAAAGTAAGGAAAAAACAAGTAATTACTTTAATTCATGTTTTAAATCAAACTTTTATTATAATAATAAATATTCTAGCAAAAATTATTAAACATACAGTTATTCTAAAAACAAAAAAAAATAAGCATCCACACTACCTGTCCGAATAAAGTGAGCTCTTAAGAAACTCAAGTGTTATCGTTTAAACTGGATCTAATTTTGGTACATGTTTAATTAGCAACAGAAAACATCCTTTTTGATTCTGTACAGGTTGGTGTTTTGTACTGAGAGAGTAGTAGATGAATTACAGTTTAACCCCCCCCCTATTCCCTCATCTTCAAAAAATCTTATTTCCTTTTTATCAAAAATAAAAAAAAATTTCCTTTTTGACTTTTTATGGCACTATATCCGTATTAACGAAAGAAAGAAATTGACGGTTAAGCTTGGTGAGGAAACCAAGTCTAAGTTGTTAATTTTTATTTCCCTGTACCTTAGTATCACCATCAGTGGCCATTGTTATGATTTTCGTACAGCAACTCCCCTCAAGCACTAAGCTTTACAAGCTACCTGACTGCGCTAAAAAATGACAATTTCCAGGAGCTGAGGGACACTCTCCCCCCACACACATGAGTACAGTAAACCCCTGCTATTCACGGGGGTTACGTTCCTGAGAAATGTCGCGAATACCGAAAACGCGAATACTGAGTTATGGCTCACATAGTAATAAAGGGGTTCCGTTCCAAAGTATGAAATATATAAGAAAAACTAGTCTAACATTTTGTCTATGTATGTACAAATTTTGTATTATATGTACCTTCATAATATGACTATATACATAGACAGTACATAGTGAATTGCAAGCATATGGCATCGAAATGAAAATAAGAAACAGTTTAATATTAAATGTAATATTTATTAGAAATTTCAAACAAATCTTTCAAACCAGCGTCTTTGTTAGCTAAAAAACTTATCCCGCCAGTGCTATCGCCAGTTTCGCTAAAGTGTTGATAAGGAGTTTTGACTTTTCATGAATGATGAGTGAACTTAACGGAATTTTATTTTGAGTTCGATCTTCTATCCACAGATTTAAAGCCTTTTCCATTTTTTCTAATTTAACATCACGAGTTACAGAGCAAATTTTTGAAGCAATTAGCGCGTTTTCACGGACACTACGGCGGATTTTTTCTTACGATTTTTTGATTAATCGTACCGTTGACTGACTGAGGAGACACTTTCACCATTAGAAATTGTCTAATAACTCAATTTTATTCGCTAATGTCATCACCTTCTTTGATATTTTCACATTTCTCTTGTTATTCGTAGCCATATTTTTGTACGGGTTAGAAAGAACTTGTCCACAATAAAGTCACTTTCTTCCATTAACACACTCGAAAAAGTCTGTTTTACACTGCAAAATGGTAGATTTATCACTTTTGTAAGCATATAAATTGATAAATTTATTCAATTTATAAGCGTATAAATTAAAAGCAAACGACGAAACCTTCCATGACAAGCGCATAACACATACTGAACAAGGATTAGCGAGAAACATCCACGCTCGTGATTTTGTCACCCCTCTCCCCCCACCCACTGAGCGCTGTTTTGACCGAGAAAGATAATTTTAGCCACGCCCATGTTTTTTTTATGGTGGAAAATATTCACAGCGCTTTAAATTCACATTTTTTTAGGTTTCATTTTATATATTAAATCAGTGACTGCGAAATCGCGAATACAGATACCGCGAATAGCGGGGGTTTACTGTATATATATTATATATCGTATATATATATATTATATGTTGAGCTGTCAGTTTCTCAAGAGCAATGACACAAATATAAAACAAAACTCATTTATCATACGAATTTACTTACAATACATAACTGGTGTTCATTTACATCTAATCTATTCATTTTCTCATTTAATCTGTTAAATTATGTACCCTATAAATAAACACAAATAATAAAATAAAAATAAAATGTTATATACATAACATTTTATGTACATAAAATAAATGTTAATAAAATGTTATATACAGACAGATGTAATGTACAATCATCAATTTGATGGCATTAATCTGTTCTGCAACTCTCTCTTTTTCTATTTCTTATATTCTTTTACATAACTTAATATATAGATAATATATAAATGTAGTGGATTCTGCTTATTTGGACCATCGTTAATCGGGGGCAGCCGTTTATTTGGGGCAAATCTTAAAAACAGAACCCAATCAAGAAAATAGCCAGAATTTACTTCACTTAATTGGGATAACATGCCGTTTAATCAGAGCAGGAGACTGTAGCACTGGAGATTACCCTACGATTTTCTCCGATTGTACCATGTGGTTCGGTCAGATTTGTGGAGGTCACAACCAATAAAACAATTAGTAGTCACCTGTTTATTGGGCTTTTCTGTTAGTGCAGTCTATCATAAACGAATAGTAAACTCAATCTTATTGAATTTGCGATAATATCGACAGCTGGATTTCTGTGGGTTATTATGGTGAAATGTGTTTACACTTCCATGGAATCTTCAATCATATAAAAAAATTAATTTTCAGAATCTTTTTCTCTTCATTCCTATTTTTAAACGTTGTAAAATTGTTACTCCATTCTCAATTGCGCGTATTGTGTTACTTGCAATTTGTGTGTGCCGTGTCCTTTGTCATTGATTCCTTATCATTTTACTGTTTTAAATTTTAACCCCAACCCACAAATGTCAGTGAACAGAAATGTCAACTAGTTAGTATGTACATATTATAGTACATATTAATTATTCCGATTATCACGTATCATTTAATTTTTTAATTGGTAAGGTAACAAAGAGTAAATTTGTGCTTAATATATCTTTACTTTTATAGCTGTGGATAATATTCCTCCTATTTTTGCTAATTAGAATCGCTGTTTAATAGAATTAAAATTCAATTCACAAACGTGATCACAATGACCAGCGCTTACTACACATCATACAGTGAACGGTACTTTATCGTAACGTGATTTGATTGTACAGTGAACCAATTGTAAAGCGGGGGTCCGTTGTATCTTTAACTTTTTTTACGTGGAACTTCGGGTAATTGGGGCAGCTGCTTAATCAGGCCAAAATGCAATATATAATTTTTTTTTTTTTTTTTTTTTTTATCATTATAATTCCTATTCATTGTTAATGTGTATATAAATTCTGCTATGTATATGTTTTTATTTTTATCTGCTTTGTACTGAATTTATGCCCTTAGCCTGTTGCTGTATTTGCAATAAATGAATATTTATTTTTTTATTTATTCTATAGGAGTTACTCTTTAAGCTCAATTGACAATAATATTCTCTGGTGTCTAACATTTTTCTGGACTGAATATAGGTGAAATGCTGTATAATAAGTATTGCAATCTTCTCACTAAAATAAATAAACATTATCTTAATATCACGTATGCACAGTGTGAAAACTTCTTGGTGATTATTAAGATAAGAGCCTATTTTATAATATAGGAAAAAAATAAATTTTTGTTCCAGAAAACATGCATTTTAGGTGGTATGCTAATTAGCATTTTTTAGTGTAGAAGGATTCTATAGTCTATGTTTAACTTCAGAGATGATGCTACAGTATTTGATGTTATCTGATATGGATTCATTAATTCAACATTGGATTATTGGAAATGCAATATGTTTTGAAGTTGCTGCTGTTCCTTGACCAATGACATAGGGGTTTGTCTTTTAGTACTGATTATTCAAAACAGTCTATAATTAAATTCGAAGAGTGAAGTGGGTCCGTCAACTTTTGAATAGCTTGTATAATTCCAAAAGACTGCTGAAACCTTACAGCAAACTTTGTAATGAAAATTTCCTAGAGTCTTGTAAAATTTAGTACTGTTATGCAATATATGGTCCTTTAAGTTTATATTTCTACTCACTTTCCTAAGAGCTGTGTGAAAAATCCACAGAGAATTCACATAGCTGTAACTCGTTATGGATAGACATGTAGTCCAATTTGTTTACATTGCAGGGAGGCGGTGGGGGGGGGGGATATGCAGATCACTGATATAAAATCCATGATTTCCCAACACAGGTACTGTGCATCTTGAAGTGTCCAAATATATGTGCTCATTTTGAAGATAATGATAATAAATATACTTCAGAGGGGTAAAAAAACTTTCCCATTGGCAGATTTAAAAAAAAGAATTCTTAAGGAATTCACAATGAGGCATGTGAAATCTTTTTAACTTTCTTGCACATAATAACAAAGATTGCTGAATTTTGTACAGGGTTGTTAAAAGTAAAGTATCCCTATGCAGAGGGCTCTGGAGTGAATTTTAAGGCTCGTACTGAAGAGAAATTTGGACAACAGGTACAATAAAGAATGCGCTGCTCACCATTTATTGGAAAAAAAAAAATTAGTTACAAAATTTGTCACTGTATAGCGCATAACTACCTTAGTTATGATTATGCAAATAACTTACGTTATTTGCATAATCGTAAGTTATTCCCACAGTGCCACTACTCAGCTCTACTGTACTGTATAAAAGCAAAACAGTCTCTTCAAAATCATACAGTAGATGTTTGCCTGCACTACAGCAGCAGCAGCAGCAATGCCAACAACGTTGCGGGAAAATGCACTATCAGTGAAGCTGTACTATCAGAACAGCAACAATGCAGCTATGGCTACCAGAGAATTTCGGTGTCAGAATCGCATAAGGCTTGGACCTATGACTGTTTGTGCTGTCCGCAAAATGATTGCAAAATTTGAAGTGACAGGACATTTTGGTGTTCAACCAGGTAGAGGTCGAAAACAAGTGGACTCCTCATGTTGAAGATGTGGCTATGGCTGTCGTGGATTTATCAAGTCAATCTCCATGTGGTAGCGCAAGCGTGCCAGCTGTTTCTTGTGAAGTGGACATGCTGTATTCCACTGTAAGGCTAGTAGTGTGTCAGGTGTTGCGGTACTATCCTTACAAGATACACATGCTACAGCAGCTAAAGCATGGTGTTGCAGATATTCGTTCAACATACGCACTTTAGTTTCTGGCACGAATGGCAGTGGATATCCCTTGGCCATGGAATATCCTTTGGAGTGATGAAGCCCACTTTTGCTTAAATGGACAAGTGAATATGCACAACTGTCGCATTTGGGCAACAGAAAACCCTAAACCCTTGAGTTATCCAAGAGGCCCTATTGCATTCCCCAAAAGTGACAGTATGGTGTGGATTTATGGCCACATTCATGATTGGGCCATATTTTTTTGAACAGGTAACACTGACTGGACCCTGCACCTGTTCCGTCACTGGACAGCGATATTATGAAATGTTGGCAAATTTCGTAATACCAGAGCTGCAACAATGTGAGTGCCTTGAGGATACCATATTCATACAAGATGGTGCACCACCCCACATCCACTGTTGTGTCCAAAGATTGCTAAGGCAACACTTAACAGATGAACGAGTCATCAGCCGTTGTTTCCAGACATCTTGGCCACCCTGATCACCGGACCTTATCCCATACGACTTCTGGTTGCGGGGTTTTTTGAAGAACCAAGTGTATCGGGAAGGATGTCAAATTCTGGCAGATCTTAAGGACAGCATTAGACGTCGTGTGCTGGCTATTCCAGTTGACATGTTATGTTCTGCTGCAGAAAATGCTGTTATTCAAATGGAAACTGTTGTTGACCAAAATGGAGGACACATCGAACAGTTGTAGTGCTGTTCAAGTGATTTGTATTGCCACAGCACCATATAGTGACAAATTTTGTAACTAATTTTTTCCCCCTATAAATGGTGAGTGCATTCTTTATCATACCTGTTGTCCAAATTTCTCTTCAGTATGAGCTTTAGAACTCGTTCCAGAGCCCTCTACATAGGGATACTTTAATTTTAACAACCCTGTACATTAAAACAATGTTTATTATGAATAATTGTACATGCTACAGAAAAAATATCCACATCTTAGATATTATTTGCTATTTTTAATATTTGTAGTCTGTGTGAAAAAGGGTGACATTTCTCTTTTTAGTATTGTCATGAAAACCTGTCATGTGACGTCCACTGTTTTTGCAACTGTTTAGAGTTTGCGTGGTACTGAGCAAACACTGTTTATTTAAAGTTTAAGGTTACCTGTTTTTACTTACCCACAGTAAACATCTACTTTCTTACTCTAGGTGTTTTTGAAAGCTTTATTATTGTTTTCACAGTGTAAAGGTGATAACATGAAACCTGGTGTTATTTCAGAATGGGTGCTACCCTGTGGGAAGCAACATATATAATTTCAAATCTTTTGCGCTGTGTAGGGCACCAAATTTGAAATAAGCCCGAAATTTGAAGTAACTAATAGTATCAAATATACAGGGTTAGTCAAAATGTTGTTGACAACTTTGACAGTTTATGTCACATATACTGTATATGAAAGTTTCTGTGATAAAAATGGTATCAAATGAAGCTATGTATATCTTAGTGCATTTGCATCATTTATACACAGCCAATTATAGATTAGCAAATTTGCAATAGCGGCATCGTTTAAGTTACATCTCATATTGTGAATACCTTCACGATGAGTTGCCACGACATTTCACTACTTCGAATAAGTAATGCTTCACCCCGAAGGAGAAGACTGTTGTTACTTATTCTCAGTGGATACCACCACCCAGACGGCACTGTTTCAGGGCTATTTGACCCTTCTTCGGTGGGTGGGTAGGTGCCCAAGTGACGTAATGATGACAAAAGAGTTGTGAAGTTATCTCCACAATATGAGAGATGCCTAATAAGTTAGTCCTAACTTATATCATACACCATTAGGCATCTCTCATATTGTGGAGATATACTTCACAACTGTTTTGTCATCATTACATCACTTGGGTACCTACCCACCCACTGAAGAAGGGCCAAATAGCCCTGAGACGGTACCGTCTGGGTGGTGGTATTCACTGAGAATAAATAACAACAGTCTTCTCCTTCGTGTGAAGTGTTACTTATTCGAAGTAGTGCAATGTCATGGCAACTCGTCGTGAAGGTATTCACAATATGAGATGTAACTTAAACGATGCCGCTATTGTAAATTTATAATTGGCTGTGTATAAATGATGCAAATGCACTAAGATATACATAGCCTAACTCTTTCGCAGCTTGAGGCATAAGCCCTTAATGCATTAGAGTAGTATCAAATGAAGCTTAAATATTGAAGTTGTGTTTGCCCCAACAGAGATGGTGTAGACATTGCAGATGTCTCTGCCAGATAGTGCTGCATTCAAAATGGCATCACCTGTGGAGAAATCATTTTGCAGAGTGGGAATTTGAGTTCTCTGTTATCATGAAACAAAATCAAGTGTTTCTGTGCAGCAATCATTCCAAACTAAATTTCACAGAAATCCACCAACTCGAGACTCCATTATTAAGTAGTACAGGCAGTTTGGAGCACAGATGCACCTGTAAGGGAAAAAGCACAGGTTGTCCCATCACAGATGATGCGACTGTAGAATGTATATGGCAGGCGTATCTCAGGAGTCCCTGCAAATTGACTAACAAGGCCAGTAGAGAAATTGGGATTCCACAGAAAAGTGTTTGGTGTATTCTCAGAAGGCAACTCTCTGTGCAAAATTCACTTGTTACAAGCTCTAAAACCACATGACAGAGTTTCTAGGTACAAATTTTGTTGTAACATCCAAGAACTGATACAGCGGAAAATTTCATAGACAAGGTTAGTGTTTACCAGTGAAGCCATGTCCCATCTCAGTGGTAAAGTGAATTGACAAGAACATTCATATCTGGGAGGTGAGAATCCACACGAAACTTTGGAACATGAATGGGACAGTCCAAAAGTAAACGTTTGCTGTGCAATGTCTTGTGAAAAATATTTATGCACTCTTTTTTTTTTTTTTTTTTTTTTTTTTTCCGAAGACAGTGCGAATGGCATTTCCTACCTTGACATGCTGACTGAGTGGTTGCTGCCACAGTTGATACAAGACAGAAACAATTTCATTTTATGGAAGGATGGGTAAGGAAGGGTCCACATTTCCATAGGGAGGTGCAAAAGTTTCTGAATGACAATTATACCTGTCACTGAATTGGCCATGCTTCCTGTGATGGAAAACCTTTACTTCATTGGCCACAGAGATCACTGGAGCACACTCCCTTAGATTTTTATGTTTTGGGTTTTGTGAAAGATTCGCTGTTTGAGCCCCCTTACCTGTTATTTTCAAGAGTTGCAAGGATGTGTCACTGCAGCTATCACTCGAACAACAATACACTGGAGATAGTGTGGCATGAATTCAATTACTGCATTGATGTGTGCAGGGTCACATGTAGAACCCATATTGAAGGACTGTAAGGTAACTCTTAAAAACTTTGCTTTCATTTGATACCTTTTTTTACAGCAAAATATGTAGTTACTTTCAGATAAACTGCCAAAGTTGTTGACAACATTTTTACTAACCCTGTATATGATGATTTTTTTCATTTAATATTTATATAAGTAATAAGTTGAAATATGTGCATGTGTAGTTTGAAATTTCATGCATGTAAAGGTCTTTTGAATTGGAAAATGGAAGGGGCTAAGAGACTGATTTATCTGTTTTGTCTAATATGTTTTTTATAATTTTTAGCAAAACTATTTTTTTTAATGATTATTGTATATAAATTTTTTTTAAGTTTTTAAAAAATTAATTTTTAAGCACTTAAAAATTTACATAGAGTAATCATTATAATCCATTAAGAAAAGACAAAATATTGGCATTACTCAGGCAGGATTTAAAAAAAAAAAAAACCCCCCAAAATGTGTTCCAAAAAGAAAATGGGCACCTCTCTGAGGTCCCACCACCATTTTTGTTAGTGGTGGAACATCAGTGCCTGGTTAAATAACCTTCACGAAGTGTATCATATTCATGTAAACTGTTCATGAACATTTAGTGTTAACTGTGTTTATAGTAATGCCAAGCATATCATAAATAAAATGAGAATTCAAACTCCTGGTAAATGATGACATAATAGGGCTAAGGAAAACATAATGTCACTTAGAAATAGGGGATGGTGGGTTTTGCTATGATATATGTAATGTCTTTAGATAGGATAGACTAAATAAAAGGGATGGGGATATGTTTCTTATCAAAAGCAGCTTGAAAAATGCTGTGAAAAATGTATTCCCAGATTCAGAAATTAGAAGAATATTTATTTATTTTTTTAATGAAAACCCCAAACACGAGAGGTATTAGAACCTTTTGTCTTCTCAACCTCCAACCCAAGCACGGTATGAAGTACCGTGCTTGGGTTGGAGGTTGAGAAGACAAAAGAAGATATTTGTTGACATTAGACTTGAACTTCTGTAGACTGTAATTTTCAGGAAATACATACGAAGGAAGGTTGTTCCAGAAAATGGCAGTTGAATGAATAAACGAGGAAGGTGAAAAGTTGGTTCTATGAGTTTGAAGTTGGGCAGTAAATGGATGTTGGCTGGTGGCGGCACACGTTCGGACTGTTTTGAAAGAGAGAGCGGGAATTATAGAAGCCAGTTCAGAAGAACAGTGCCAATGGAAGTACAGTCAGTCCTCGTATAACACGTGTTTGCATTACACGAATTCGATCATACACGATTTATAAATAGGGGAACGTTATCTTATATAACACGAACCGAATTCGCTTATACACGATTCGCCTTTGTGTTTACAAGAAATGGCAGTCGAACACGGAATCACCCCAACTGAACGCAACACGATAGGAACGAAGGAGATTCTGAAAATGTATTTATGTGTTTTATATCAGTGAAGGGGAAACACATTTCACCATAATAACGTAAAAACCAACACAATTCCAGCTATCGATATAATTGCAAATGCAATTAGATCGAGTTTACTACCAGTTTATAACAGATTCCACTAGTAGAAACGCAACTGGAAAATGTTTTTATTGTTTTATGGTAGTAACCCTGAGAAATGTGCTTTAGTAAAATGTGAGGTGTTAATAGTGTATCTCGGGCTTTACAGTGTTGTTTATTCAGTTGCTACACGCGCACAGCTTTGTTTATGTGTATCAAGCATGCCTCCTCGTTTTGTAATTGTGCTTTATTCCCTAAAAATTAGTAAAATACTTAAAAGGTGTGAAAAGGAAGCGTCCTGGCGAAGACACTGCAGATTCAGAGAGAGAAAAAAAAAGGAAGCAATATGGATAAACAGAGGCGGACTGGCTCAAAAATTCTCCCGGGAGAATTTATAGTGGCCTCATACTACGGTTTATGGCCAAAATCACACCGGCCTCCGGCCCACCGTGGTTTCCCCCGTAAGGCAACTATCGTGCTATAGAGAAAAAATATGAAATTGTGAAACGCTTTGAGCGAAATGAAAGACCATGTGATATTGCACGTGCTACAGACCTAAATGAGGCAACGTCGAGAATTACAAAGAATGCAGATAAAATAAAAACAACTTTCAAAGCGGGAACAACTCAGTGTAATTAAAATCCATTAGATTAAGGCACAAAGAATTGGGAGAGATGGAACGGCTGTCATCTCTTTGGATAGAAAATCAAACAAAAAACAAGTCTGCTTACGATAGAAGCAAAAGCATTAGCAATATTTTATTACGACTTACGTATTATGTATTATAAAATACGTAAGTATTTTATTACGACTATTTTATTTAATATAATAAATTTTTTACGAATAAAATACGTATTTTATTCGTATAAAATACTTTTTTAGTATTAAAAAATACTAAAAATACTTTATTATAATATAATATTATTTTTATTACGTATTTTAATCGTTTTAAATACGTAAGTATTTTATAACGATTAAAATTACCCGATTATTTATTGTGTTTGGTAATGTTTTGGTTCCAAATGTGTGTTCAATCTTGGGTGGTCGGCACCTAACCCCACTTTTCCCATAGGGCCTGTTGTTTATATTGCACGATTTTGCATTGCACGAGGTTTTCTAGAGGAACGCAACTATCGTGCTATACGAGGACAGACTGTATCTGTAGAAAAGGCATGCAGTAGAGACAGAATGTCTGTGGGACAGAGAGTGGAGACTGTTAGAGATGGGTCATTAATTAACCTAACTTCCCTTTTCTGAATGGAATCTAGAAGCCTGAGAGAGGTTTTGGGGCACCACCCCAGATGTGGGAAAAATTTCCCACAATTCCATCATAGGGCGGATTTGCAATTTGTACAGAGTGAACAGCTCTTTGGAAGAAAAGTAACGGCATGAGTGAAAGAAAAAACCAAGTTTTTTAGATGCAGAGGAAGCAATATTTGTAATGTGCTTGTGCCAAGAGAGATTAGAAGTCAGGTTAATTCCCAAAATAGATATATTATCTTGCCTAGAAATCGAAGTGTCACCAAAGATAACCATAGGAGCAGAAGAATCCTTTTTGCGAGATATAAGACAAAACTGTGTTTTAGAAGGGTTAAAATCAACTAAGTTGTCTTTGCCCCACTGGAGAATTAGTATTAGTAATGGCTGCATGGTGCAGGAAAGCTTATGGCTTATGCTGCACCAGCCAAAAAAAAAAAAAAAAAAATCCGAACAAAACAATGATAAAAACCAAAAAAAAATAAATAAATAAAATAAATAATAATAATTAATAAAAAAAACAGGAAATTAAACCTATCATCCTATGTGTTTCCCTTACCCAAAAGTACTATCCAGATGACCTTTGAATTTCCCAACTGTTGGCCTCTACCACACATGAAGGCAACTTATTCCAGTAATTTATAACTCTCTGGCTAAAATAAAACTTCCTGCAGTCCAATCTAAACATTTCCCCCTGTAACTTGAATTTATGTCCCCTAGTTCTAGCATCATTTATAATCTTGAAAATTTCGTCCTCATCCATTTTACTGATGCCTCTCAGAGCCTTAAACACCTCAATCAAATCTCCTCTAAGGTGTCTAGTTTCCAAACTCTGCAACCCACGTATTCGAAGTCTTTCTTCATAAGGACGCCCTTTTGCCGATCTCACCAGGCGAGTTACTCGCCTTTTTTTGCACCCTTTCAAGAAGCTCGATGTCTTTCTTTAGGTGCGGTCTCCATACTTGAACACAGTATTCCAAGTGTGGTCTAACATAAGCCTTATATAATGGGATTATCACGTCCCTATCTCTACTTGCAAAAGTTCGATAGATCATCGATAGGACACCATGGGCCTTCCTTGTAACCTGTTTACAATGTTCAGAGAATTTCATGTCTGACCGCATCATAACACCCAAGTCTCTTTCTTCCAGTACTGGGTTTAGTTGAACTACAAGAAGTGAATAAGTTATTTTGGGATTACTGTTTCCCAGGTGTAATACCTTATATTTTGTTGGATTAAAGCATAGCTGCCATTTTTCTGACCATTCCTGAAGTCTATTTAGGTCTCTCTGAAGAAGCTCAGCTTGACAGTGATCATTAACTACTCTACCAATTTTAACATAAAAGTATCGGTAAAGGTTTCCACGTGTTTCAACTCCGATACCGTTCGTAAATTTCCCGCCATTGTGATACGATAGTTGTATGCCGTACCAGATAGCGTTAGTTGAACTTCGTTAGCAGTTAAATTGTACGTTTAAATAAATACATATAACGACTTAGATTACAAACGTAATATAATTAATTATATATAACATAATTAATAACTTAACATAATTAATTATAATTAATTAATAGAATCATGACTCAGACCAGAGCAGCAAAGCAAAAGGCTCAAGCTAATGGAAGCGCTGTGGCTCAGAGCAGAACTGAGGGGGGCAGTTGTCCTCTGACTCACAGCCTTATAAAATGCACTGTTTGCTTGATGTTTGCAGAGCAATCGGGTACGGGACATGATACTGCCAAGGGGGATGTCTTTGTGTGTGCGCGCGCGCGATGCAAGGAGTGTATCGATATCAGGCAACAACTCGGCGTTCTTGTGGGCCTATATGAGAGCTTGAAGGACAGGGTGGATGCCCTCGAAGGAACTAAATTGAGGGGCCCATCAAGCTCTCAGCTGCCCACATCAACGGCAGAGCTTGCACTTGGGCATCGCGTGACACAGAGACAACCCCCAAGGCAGAATGCGCTGGTCCCGAAGGAACTAGTAGTTGTTGGTGACTCTATTGTCAGGGAAACGGGGAACATGCTTTGTAAAAAAAGATAGGTGGAACAGGACCAGGGTATGTCTGCCAGGGGCAAAGGTTGATGACGTTGTAGAGCGAATATCATCTTTTAAGGGCACAAAAGGTGATATAGTTGTACACGTTGGCACTAATAATATTAAGAGTAGGAGACCGGCAGAATTACTTAACAAGTACAGGTCACTGTTGAACAAAACCCGAGAATTAGGGTTGAATTTGAAAGTGTCTGCAATTCTGCCCAGACACGATAGGAGGGAGTATATGATGAGAGCCTTGTCGATCAATTCGGCCCTGGAAAGATTGTGCAAGGCTCAAGGGGTAGAATTTTTTTCAGCCTGGACTGTACTTGTTAACAGGAGAGATTGCTTCTACAGGGATGGGATACACTTAAATAGAAAGGGTGCAAGAATATTTGCTGATGCTATCGAGGCAGTGTTAGGTGGGTCGGAAAACTGCTAGCTTGGAGGGAGACAAAGACCAATAGATTGACAGTAGCCACTGGCAGAGGTGAAAGAGATTCTTGCACTGCTTCTATTAGAATGAGCAGAAGCCTGAAAAACAAGATGCATGGTATTTCAGAGACTGCTGGGAGCCATTGCGGTACAAGTAAACACATGGGTTGTGTTAGGGTAGCTAAGAATAGAAACAGGTGCAGGTATACTTGCGTGTACACCAATGCTAGGAGTTTAGTAAATAAATTTGATGAATTTGAGGTATTGCTCAAAACATCAAAGGCAGATATTGTTGGGATATCAGAGACGTGGTGTCACACAGATATAGGGGATGCAGAACTGCAATTTGGGGAGTACAACGTCTACAGAAAGGATAGACAGGATAGGAAGGGGGGAGGGGTTATGCTATTAGTTAAGAAACACATAAAAACCAAGGAAGTGAAGCCAGTCGACATCGCTGGACAGTGCAGTGTTGAGTCAGTTTGGTGTGACATAAGCATTGGGAGATCAAAATTGAGAGTAGGAGTGTGCTATAGGCCTAATGACTCTGATGAGTATAATAAGGAACTGTACAGGGAAATAGAGTGGGCCAGTAAATCAGAGAGTCTTATAATGGGAGATTTTAATTTCCCAGATATTGACTGGAATTTGGGGGCTGGTTACTCACACACTAGCAGGGCTTTTGTGGATTTATTGGATGATTGTTTTCTACATCAGCATGTTCGGGAGGCTACTAGATGGAATAATACTCTTGATTTGATTATCAGCAGTGATTCTTCATGCATTAAGAATCTGCAGATAAATGAACCACTAGGTGGCAGTGATCACAGTGTGCTGAAGTGGGAGTTACTGAAAGAGGTAACTACCATTAGGGGTAAAGGGAAGGGTTATTGCTTCCGTAAAGGCGACTACGATGGACTGAGACAGTATTTAAATTCTATACAGTGGGACCAACTGATGATGTTACCAACAGCAAATTCAAAATGGGAAGCATTCAAAGAACTTATCTTGGAAGCTACTAGGCTTTACGTACCAACTAAGAAATATTGTTCAAGGTTTAGGCCAAAATGGATGTCAGATGAACTAATGAGACATATGGCAGAGAAGAAAAATGCATGGGATACTTACAAATTAACACATGACACAGAAGCCTATGATAGATACAAGTTGATATGCAACCAAGTTACAAAGGAGGTTAGGCAGGCGAAGGCAGATTACGAGAAATCCTTGGCAAGGGATGCAAAGAAAAACAGCAAAGAGTTCTTTACTTATGTAAACTCTAGAAGGAAGGGGATGAATCAGATTGGTCCACTTGATATTGATGGGTCAACTGTTGATGATCCTGCTCAGGTAGCTAACAAACTAAATGAATATTTTGCATCGACATTCACACATGAGGAGTTATTCAGCAAGGGGAATGCCAGAGGTGTATTGAACTCTAGCAGTCAGCTACAGAATCTTGAAATAACTGGGAGTAAAGTGGAGGAGAAACTGTTGAAGATAAACACAAGAAAGGCACCCGGGGTGGATGGGATCTATCCAGTTATATTAAAGGAGGCAGCAAAGGAAGTAAGCAAACCCTTAGCCATAATTATGAGAGCTTCCTTGGACTCAGGGGAGGTACCATAGACTGGAAATGTGCAAATGTGACCCGAATTCACAAAGGAGGATCAAAGGCTGACACAAGTAATTATAGACCTGTGAGCTTAACTTCTGTTCCAGGAAAATTAATGGAGGCACTGGTTAAAGAAGCACTGCAGGATCATTTAGACAAGACTTCAGTTATAGCTCAGACACAGCATGGTTTTGTTAAGGGGAAGTCTTGCCTGACCAACTTGATTGGATACTATGATGCAGTCACAAAAGAACTGGATGCAGGGAATAACTTTGATATTATATACTTGGATCTTAGAAAGGCTTTTGATACTGTTGCACATGGAAGACTGCTACACAAATTGGAGCAGTGTGACATTGGAGGCAAATTGCTGCTATGGATAAAGGGGTGGTTGAGGGGGAGAAGACAGAGAGTGGTAATCAATGGACACTGCTCATCGTGGACTAATGTTATTAGTGGAGTCCCTCAGGGCTCAGTGTTGGGTCCATTATTGTTTTCTGTATTTATAAATGATATTGATGATGGTATATCAAGCTTAATGTCCAAGTTTGCAGATGATACAAAGGTTGGCAGGGTTGTTAAGGACACTACTGACACTATGCTGCTGCAACAGGATCTGGAAAGGTTGAGCAGATGGGCTGAGAGGTGGCAAATGAAGTTTAACATTGACAAATGTAAAGTACTACACATGGGAAACAGCAACCCCAGAGCAACGTATCAACTCTGTGGTACTACACTGACAGTGGTAGAGAATGAAAGGGACTTGGGGGTGATTGTGCAGGCAGATATGAAGTTCTCTGAGCAGTGCAGACGGGCTGCAAGAGTAGCTCATGGAGTATTGTCAATGATATACAGGAATTTTTCCAGCAGGGATAAGGAGGTGATTATTCCATTGTATAAGGCAATGGTCAGGCCACACCTAGAGTATTGTATACAGGTCTGGAGGCCTCATTTCAAGAAGGATGTAGAGCTGCTGGAACGAGTACAGAGAAGGGCAACAAGATTAGTGAATGGAACAAAGGGGTGCTCTTACGAAGAAAGGCTTAAGTTTTGCAAATTACAATGTCTGGAGACTAGGCACAAGCGAGGTGATCTGATAGAGGTGTATAAAGCCTTGAATGGTTTAAGCATGCTCAATGCTGATGGGATTCTTCCTCTAGCTCAGAAAAATCACCTGAGAGGGCATAAATTCAAATTGAGGAAAGACAGATGTAGGATAGACGTGCGGAAATTTGCCTTTAGCCAGCGGGTGGTTGGTTGGTGGAACAGACTGCCATCCCTTGTGGTGGAGGTTGATAGCCTAAATAAGTTTAAGGCTCAGCTGGACAGGTATTTTGAACGAACAGAGGGGTGAAGTGGAAGTGGGTTTTTTTTTTTTTTGGCTGATGCTGCATAAGCTTGCTTTCTTGCATCAAATGCCTCTGCTAATGCTAAACATCATCTGCAAATTTAGACATCACGCCCTCTATCCCTTCATCAAAGTCGTTTATAAAAATTAAAAACAACAGTGGTCCTAATACTGATCGTTGGGGAACCCCACTTCTTACATCAACCCAATCTGAGGAATAGCCATTTATCACAACCCTCTGCCTCCTGCCCCGAAGCCATCCTTCTATCCATCTAAGGATTTTCCCAGTGATTCCAACCTGTTCCAGCTTATAAAGCAACTGCTCATGTGGGACTGAATCAAAAGCTTTGCTGAAATCTAAATAAACAATATCGAAATTATTCCCTAAATCCAGCTCGTGAGTGACCCTTTCGAAATAGCGAACCAGATTTGTTAAACATGATTTTCCCTTTACAAAACCATGCTGAGTAGCCTTGAGAATTTCAATTCAATCCAAATGATCCTGAATTCCACCCTTGATCATTGCCTCCATGATTTTCCCTACTACTGAAGTCAGACTGACGGTCGATAATTTCCAACTTCACTTTTAGAGCCACCCTTATGTATGTGAGATACATTTGCAAATTACCTGGAGATTGGCATTTAAGGAATTGGTAGCGGATATTTGAGAAGTTGAAGCTGATTTTGAGCAGGGCAATGTTTCTCAAAATGGAAAGTGGAATGCAATGTGCTATCATCGGCAGAAAAACTATGGATAGGATTTCCAGTCAATGGAAGAAGGTCATTAATATACAAGAGGGGAAAGAACTGAATCTAGGGGTACACCAGCATTATTGGAGAAGTTAGAAGACAGTGAGCAATCAGAGAGAAAACTAGATAACCAATTACAAAAAACAGTTGGCAAACTATAAGATGGAAGCTTGTTTAGAAGACCATTATGCCAAACAAGATCAAAAGCCTTTGAGATGTCAAGAGCAACTGCTTGTGTTCTCCTAACTTTTCCATTAAATTTGTCCATAAATGGGTAACAAAAGCCAGATACCACTATTGTATTGACACGGATGGAATCCATGCTGGCGATCGTTGATCACACAGAAGGTTTCAAGATAGTTTAAGAGTTGGCGGTTAATTGATTTCTCCATTACTTTAGAAAGAGTAGACGTAATTGCAATGGGACAATATGCGATGGGAGGGATTTGTCACCATTTTTAGGAACTGGCTGGATATGAGCAAATTTCCAAGCAGAAGGAAAAACACCTTTGGAATAAGAAAGTGAAAAAAGGTGGCAAAGAAGAGGAGTAAGTTCTGGAGCACAGGTTTTGAGAACAAGTGGAGAAATACCATCAGAACGTGGAGCTTTCTTAGCATCAAGATTCGTCAAAATCCTTTTGTCGGAAGACAACAGGAAGCATTGAATGGAGCGTGTTGGGAATTTTGGGAGGTGTTTTACTAAGGTCATTAATATGTGAGTTGGAAGAAAAATGGGATGCTAGCAGGTCAGCTTTATCCTTGGCTGAAGTGGCAATAGAACCATCTTTGACAGAGGTGGGAGCAGTGATGTGGCAAAAGTTGCGGCTAATAGCTTTGGCAAGAGACCAGAATGCTCGGCTACCATTAGGACAAGAAGCAAGTTTTCTACTCTTGGCCTGTTCAAAATCTAGTTTGGACTGATTAATAACTGCTTTACAATTGTTGTGAGCTTTGGTGTAGGCAGAAAATGAAACTGAAGAATTGGAAACAAGCCAATTACGATATGCAATGTTCTTCTCTTCAACAGCCTTAGCACATTTATTGGAAAACCACTTTAAAATCTCGACTTTAGATAAAAGTCGAGATTTTAAAGTGGCTAAAGGATTCCATTCCTACAAGAATAATTTCACTGGCACAATCTGAGCAAATATTGACATCAGAAGTTTTGAAACAGTAGTTCGACCAAGGAAAAGAAGAAAAGAAATGTCGCAGGTCATCCCATTTTGCATTCTTGTAATGCCGAACAATACGAGGTTGAGAAGAGCAATGAGATAAAGGCTCCATTGGAGAAGAGATAATCACCAAGTTGTGATCTGAGGTGCCTAAAGGAACACTCACTTCCACTGTGTACTTAGAAGGGTTGTTTGTGAGGAAATGATCAAGTGCGTTGGCTGTATAGTTAGGATTGTCAGTACATGAACAATCTGTGCAAAGTCATTAGTAATTGCAAAAGCCTCAGCATCTCAACCGGCTGGGTCAGTGTTACTAGAAAACAGAAGCCAGCTGGAGTTGTGAACATTAAATCACCAAGGAAAATTACCTCACTGTTAGGAAAGTTGGACTGGAGAAAGTCAAGTTGCAAAGAGAGGAAATCAAAGAGGTCTGAGTGATTAGTGGATGTGGGAGAATGGTAGAGACAACAGTTGAATTTTACAGAATGAGGTAGAGAGATTTTAAGCTAGAGAAGATCGAAAAGAGGAGATTCCAAATTACCAAGTCTCTGACAGTGAATATCGGAATGGACATGCATAAGTACCACCTTTGAGATGAAAGGACTCATACAGCGAATAATTTGGGCAACTGAGATGAGCAGTAGTTGAATCATCCGATAACTGAGATTTTGTCAGAAAAAGTACTTGCAGACTGCAATTGGAAATAGACATCATTGAGATTAGAATTGAGACCATGTATATTTGTGAAATGAACTATGAAATGTTTAGGAGGTTTAGATCTTTTTGCAGATAAGCTTACTCTATTAGTTTAATTCATGGTGTATTCAATAGTAAGAAAAAATATGGGGCACGTGCTGTATGAAGTAATGAAATTTTTGGATATGGCGTACACGTGGTAAGAATATACCCAGATCCTTGACATAACATGGCCTCGACAACGTCCCCTGCATACACACTACTCGGACCCCCTCCAGTCACTATCTGGCAGAGTCGATGTAGCAAGATTATACACTAGCTTATCCGGAAGCCTCCTATAGAGTTACCAATAGGTTCGGCACAGTGTACTAACTAGTGGCTAGCCTGTGACACCGTTTTAGAGCTGTACCATTGAAATGTAAGGAAAATTGGATCTCACCATGATGTCCATCATAACCTCAAAAGTCATCAGTCTTATTGCGTGATGGAAGAGATTGGGAAGGGTTGACTGGAACTTGGCTCTGGAGACTAAACATGGGTTCCACCACTTCAAGCCTCCAATAAGCAAAGTAGTGGTATTTCACCGGTTGATGAGAGTCATCTACCACCTAGTATTGCCTGGTAACACAGAGGGACGGAATTCCTCCATGTGGTGTGGGTGCCACACCTTGACCCCTGCTTATGTTGGTTCACACCTGGGTGGTCACCCACAGTGTGCTTGTGCATGGGGGTTATACTCAGGATTACTAACAGTCCCACCATCGTGAAGGATTTGGCTGTCACAGACTGTCTGAACTCTGCCGAAATTGGGTCCACTTGACTTGAGTGTCACCTGAATATCAGTTCCATCAGCATTTTTTACTCCCAGGTAGCAAGTACAGCTTGTCTGGCCTATCTGAGAGAATGTCTGTGACAACCTCAAGGACCAATAGAAGAATATGGCAGCATATAATCAGTACAGTGTGAAGTACAGTCAGTCCTCGTATAACACGTGTTTACACTACACGAATTCGATCATACACGATTTATAAATAGGGGAACGATATCTTATATAACACGAACCAAATTCGCTTATTCACGATTCGCCTTTGTGTTTACAAGAAATGGCAGTCGAATGCGGAATCACCCGAACTGAACGCAACACGATAGGAAGGAAGAGGAATTTCTGAAAATGTATTTGTTTTTTATATCAGTGAAGGGGGAAACACATTTCACCATAATAACGTAAAAAAGCAACACAATTCCAGCTATCGGTATAATCGCAAATGCAATTAAATAGAGTTTACTACAAGTTTATAACAGATTCTATTAGCAGAAAGGCAACTGGAAATTGTTTTATGGTAGTAACCCCTAGAAATTATTATTATTATTATTATTATTAATATCCATATGATGCAAGGAAGCCTGAGGCTTATGCTGCACCAGGAAAAAAAAAAAAAAAAAATCCCGAGTAACCCTGAGAGAGAGAGAGAGTTGTTGTTGTTTGTTGTTTGGTTTTTAGGAGCATTAGCAACTAAGGCCATATTGCTCCGGGGATATGCGGTGGTCATTCCCTGACCTTTCCGCATCCTCCATATTTGGTGGTGACGGGCTCGAACTAGAGAGCGAGAGAGAGCGAGAGAGAGAGAGAGAGAGAGAGAGAGAGAGAGAGAGAGAGAGAGAGAGAGAGAGAGAGAGAGAGTCAAAAGTAGAAGGGAATCACCAAGAAAGAGAAGAATGATGAAATCCAGCTCAGGACCCTGGGTGTGCCAAGCCCATACTCACCAGATGTGAGCCCCCGGGGTTTGTGCTTTAGTAAAATGCGAGGTATTAATAGTGTATCTCTGCCTTTACGGTGTTGTTTATTCAGTTGCTACACGCGCGCAGCTTTGATTATGTGTATCAAGCGTGCCTCCTCGTTTTGTAATTGTGCTTTATTCCCTAAAAATGAGTAAAATACTTAAAAGGTGTGAAAAGGAAGCGTCCTGGTGAAGACACTGCAGATTCACAGAGGAAAAACAAAAGCAATATTGATAAACAGATGCGGACTGGGTCAAAAATTCTTACCCGGGGAAATTTATAGTGCCCTCATACTATGGTTTATGGCCAAAATCACACCGGCCTCGGGCCCACCGGGGTTTCCCCGGTAAGGCTAATGGCCAGTCCACCTCTGTCGATAGAGAAAAAATATGAAATCATGAAACGCTTTGAGCGAAATGAAAGACCATGTGATATTGCACGTGCTACAGACCTAAATGAGGCAACGCTGAGAATTACAAAGAATGCAGAGAAAATAAAACAACTTTCATAGCAGGAACAACTCAAAGTGTAATTAAAATCCATTAGATTAAGACACAAAGAATTGGAAGAGATAGAATGGCTGTCATCTGTTTGGATAGAAAATCAAACAAAAAACAAGTTTGCTTACGATAGAAGCAAAAGCATTAGCAATATTTTATTACGTAATAGTAGTAATAAAATACTTATGTATTACTTAAAATAATTAAAATGCTTACATATTACGTATTTTATTACGTATAATAATAAATAACCGTAATAAAATACTTACGTATTTTATTACGATTATTCATCATGTTTGGTAATGTTTTGGTTACCAATGTGTGTTCAATCTTGGGTGGTCGGCATCTAACCCTATTTTTCCCATAGGGCCTGTTGTTTTATATTACACGAGGGTTTCTATGAACGCGGATTCACCCGAACTGAACGCAACACGATAGGAATGAAGAGGATTTTCTGAAAATGTATTTGTTTTTTATATCAGTGAAGGGGAAACACATTTCACCATAATAACGTAAAAAGCAACACAATTCCAGCTATCGGTATAATTGCATTTGCGATTTTAAGCAGTCAGCTGCTTAAATTACGTTGAGAAATGTTGTTGCCTATTGTTAAAAGGAAAGAGAAAATGGAGGACTGCTACCAAGTACTGCATCCTTTTAAAAAGAGCAGTGCTGGATTAAGAATTTCTTGAGCAGGTGTTGCAAAGTATGCAGCCATTGATGCCAGAGAAGACCAAAAGACATGCAAGCATTACTGTAATGGGCAATTTCAGTGAGGTTTAATACATCTGATTTATAACATATGCACCAATAATCATTTTAAAAAAAATTCTGTTTAGACTCAGGCATGACCACTAAGTCAGGGGAATTTACAATTAATCATTTCAACAATGAATACAGCAACGGTACTCAACAGTGACACAGGCTTAAACCACAGTCCACTCAAAAACTTATGCTTTTGCACTCAAGTTTGAATGCTTAGCTAGGTAGACAAGTTAGTTCAATTGATTAAAGAAGATTGGTTTTACTGCTAGCTGAGCATCATTACATGCATTATAAAAAGGTCACTCTAGGATTTCAAATAGTTTTAATCATATTAAAACATATAATTTTTAAAGAAACTATTTACTTTTTAATACAGAGAATGGTATTTAAAATGCAAAAATTATGAATGTTATTAAATTTACACTATATGATTTTTTTAACTATCTAGGAAGGTACTGCAAAGTTTTTGTGATAGCTATACAATTTCTGAATGGGGAATTGGTACAGTGCTATGCCGATGTGGTGATACAGTTACCAAATAGCAACTTCTGGAAAGTCTAAAGTTACATGAGGTGGACTTTAATAATTCAATACAATGATAAAATGAGAGTGTGGTATGCTGTAGACCAGAAGTGTGATGAGTGCCCCTATGTGCAGACAGAATGGGTGAGCAAGCCTGAATGTCTTATTCTGGCAATTTCAGTTTGCCCCTTATTTATTGTGGCAAGTGGAAGAGAGAACACAATATGGGGGACAAAATTGGTTGGGGGAATAAGCGTGGCAATATTTCAAACCCACAATTGTTGCCACACCTCACTGAAGCAAGTGAGGAATGCACAGGAGCATTATTGCGAATTAGGCACACACCTTTTGACATCTTTCCCTGTCTTTTTTCTTTTATAGCAGCAAGTAGCTTTATGGGGAGGTTGGAAATACTTTTCTGTCATAGTTGCACTTTATTCATATGCAACTGTTGATGGATGATATTCTCCACAGATCTACACTAATTTAGAGCTCTTCAACTAATACGGCAATCTTTCGGGATTAATTCCTCAATTTTTGCAACACTTCTGTAACAGTTGCCGAGCACCCTGGGATTTCTTCATCATGCACTGAGGTCCTTCCACATTTGAATTGTTTATACCAATGTGCAACAACACTGTAACCTGGGCAGTCTTCTCCATAAACAGCAACCATTTCTTCGTTGATTTTTTTGGGTGCAGAAAGAACTAAATCACTGACCTGTATTCCACTTTATCCATTGTGACACTTCATTTCATTCAGCACTGCAAAGGGAAAAAATATGAATTGTCAGATCGAAACCAAAATTTGTGTGGTTGCTGTAGAGATTTCAATGGAGATTTTGTTTGATAGAGGTATCAAACAAAAAAAAAATTTCCATCTTTCTATCACTACTTCTCGGTGAATACAAATCTTTTTTATCCCCCCCCATAGCTTTAAAGCTATAGTCACAGAAGCCGTGAATGCTTATATACCATTAAGAAAATATAGCACTAGATGGTTTGAGAAAGTTAGTGATGTGAGGTACTGAAGTCTATAACAGCCACAAGTTGATCTGTAATAATAGTACAGAAAAGGTTGGGCTGGGAAAAGTTGATCACGAGAAATCACCGTCTAAAGAGCAAAGACTGGGGTCATCAAAGTGATTTTCATATATTTGAATACAAAGAAGAAAATAAATCAGATTAGACCCTTGTGCAATGAGTGCAGAAAAATCTTAGATGTCCCAGCTGATGAATTGAACAGGTGCTTTTGTCAATCTTTACGGAAGACCTTTTTGTAATGAGAAGCTGTGAAAGTGAAGCTGGGAAGCATGAATTTGTGATATTGAAATTACTGAAAATTGTTTATTATAAAAACTTTTAATTTAAAGACATATGGCCCCTGAAGTCAGTTTGAGGGTATCATAAGAGTGCATAGAACCATTAGGTTAATTATGTGGGCATCCATTGGTCTCGTGACAGATTCCTCTGGCTTGGTAGAAATGCCAGTGTATGTCCAATGCATGAAGACAATTCTAGGGGTGAGGCAGGTAATTAGATATCATCAATCTGACCTCTGTGATAGAGAAAATCATGGCAGCAATGATAAAGAGTAACTTTTGCAAAAAAAAAAAAAAATGCAATTGGTTTTGTTAAGGGAAAATCATGTTTAACTAACCTGATTAGCTATTTTGACACAATTATTCATGAGCTGGATATAGGAAATAATTTCAACATTATGTATTTGAATTGCAAAGAATTTGACTCAGTCTCTAATATTAGAAAGATGATTGTGTATAAGCTTGAACATGTTGTAATTATGGGTAAGATTCTAAAATGGATTGTCAGGTGACTGCAGGACAAGGCAGCAGAGGGTTGAGTTAATGGTTACGTTTCAGATTGGGCTAACAAGAAAAGGTAATTCTACCGTTGCCCTCCTTCCTCTGCAGAAGTGATTTTAGGAATTTAAGAGGTAGGAATATTTGAAGAGCCATTTTTGAACACCTTTTCCCACTGCCTATGTTGATCATTTCCCCAGCAAATGAAGAGGGAAAAACTAACCAAACACATTATTCAGAAATTGAAGCAGTAGTTTGTCTTACACATTGCTTGTGATGAAGTCTGTGCATATTCCAGCTTTGTGATAGAACTGAAATCTTTTTTGTGACAAAAGTCTTGAGCTCAAATGCAGTCACGAGCCTTGCTTTGAATGAGGTATAGAAGGAATAACATTGTTTATATTATATCGGTATGATGGAGATTGTGTTTAAGAATTCAATATAGAGCAGTAGAAATAATATTGTTTATATCATATCAATATGATGTAGTTTTTGTGTTTAAAATTTTATGTATATTTTTATGTTGAGGTGTTTTTTTAGTTTATTTTTAGTTAATATTTAAGTTAAATTAAGTGTGATAGTATTGTTAATTAATATAATTTATTTTCTTTCGGTTGATTAGAAGTTGAAATTGGTTCAGATTGCTATTGTATTTTGCCCTTTCTCTGTTCAAATTGTAGCATATTAATTTCTAATTTAAATTAGAAAATTTTCATAATTTTGACTTTAGCACCATATACTTATTAATGATAAATATTCTTAATTCCTCTCTCTCTGTTATGACTTTTTTTATCTGAGTTTTCTTATTGTAGGCTTTGCATAGATTTATTTATAATTTGCTGTATTACATTGCAAAGTTTTCTACCAGAGAGAGAGAGAGAGAGCTATTGTACCTTTCTGTCAGCTTATCTTTCATGCCTTATTATAACTTTGTAAATTTTTATTTGCTTGCGCATATCCACTATATTTTTTATTTATTTATTAATTTTTTTTTAATTTCAGATATTCAACTTAATGAAATTTGATTGCTACCATCGCTTTTTAAAGTCTGCCATGTTTAAAGAGTGTATGATGCGAGAAATGCAGGGGGAACCACTACTCTTCTTAGGAGACAAGCATGTTGAGGAAACTGAAATATATACTAAGAGAAACCATACTGATAAAAATAAAAGAAAAGATGATATTGAAGAAAAAAAAAGGAAATCTTTGATACCATGGCATAAACGTACGTACGTGCATGCATGTGTGCATTTTTTTTAACTTCTCATTTCAATTATAATATGTACTTAAAATATAGTAGAAATTATAATTCAAAAAAATTTTTTTTTCTTTCTATACAAGTGTGATCAAACTATTCAGGTATTGGATTAATATGAAATGATGAACATGAAATTAAAATATCTGTTAAAGTGATTTCAGTGTAAATTTTTAGTATACATTAATTATTAGCTTGAATTTTGATCTGCATCATTAATTGCTTTCATTAGAATTAGAAGAATAGTGGTAAAGTAAAAAAAATAAATAAATTGCATGTTTGCTCTCAATAAACAGTTTTTTTGTTCCTGCAACTTTTGTTTTTTAGCAAGGCACGTTGTTGTTGTTGTCATAACCCAACTCAAGTTCACTGCCAGAAAGTCTACTATTTTTATGCAAACAGTGTAGCAAGGCTATCCATTATGATTAATATTTCATATTAATCCAAACTGCATTGCTCATATAAAATCCTACAACTACGTTATTTTTTAATAGTGTTAAATAGTATAAAAATAATTATCTTTTACATCAGCTGTGAATTTTTGTATTCCTCCAGTATAGTATTCACTTAAAAGCTTTCATTTTAATTGGAAAAGTTGAGTGATACAAAAAAAAATATCTTTATGGTTCATCAAAAAATACATGTTGCTATGGCAACATTTCATAGAGTTTTGGGGGTTTTTTCCCGATGTCATTAACACTTTCGCTCCTGGCTTTTCTGACGATAGTTTCAACCTGGTAATGAAAACTATGGGATTCGGTCAGTCTGAATTGGAAAGAGCAGAAACATTTTTTGGGCATTCTTCTCACTCTGACTGAATTAATCAGTCTGGTGAAGGTTTCTTGACAAAAAGATAGTTTTTCTTCTCTCAAAGAGCAAGAAAGTTCTGAAAGTAGGGTGGTTTAAAATCTGAAGATTTTATTTTAGAAGTTTGCCCCGTTACAAACCTGTGCTGTGATTGAAGTTTAGCTTCCCACTCCTGTCTAGTTGGTCCTGCATTACTTTTTTAAGGTGCCTCCGTAGCCAGGTGGACAGCAGCAGCAGTGTGTAGCACACGCTTCTTGATTAGATCAGGGTTCGAGCCCGTGACCACCAAATACAGAGGATGCGGAAAGGTCAGGAAATGACCATTGCATATCCCTGGAGCAACATGGCCTTAGTTGCTAATGCTCCTAAAAACCAAATAACTAACTAACAATTACTTTTTTAAAATGGTAACTCTATTATTTTCCCTGGAACAGAAGTTAAGCTTCTTCTTTTGATGCAGTCTCCTATTGGAGGTTGGCGATCATCACGCTGTACTTCTCTCTCTCTTGGGCAAGATGAAAAAGATCCTCAACTGATCTGCCAGTCCAATTGCAGATTGTTTTTCAGCCAACAAAGTTTCCTCCTTCCCACTCCTCTCTTTCCCTCTATTAAGCTAACAGGTCTAATTACTCATGTCACTCTTTGATCCCTCTTTTTTTTTTTTAATTGGGGATGCATTTGCACATCTCCAGTCCACTGGGACTTCCTGCTAATCCAAGGATGCTCTCATAATTATGGCTAATGATCTGCTTATCTCCTTTGCTGCCTCCCTTAATATTATTGGAAAGATCCCATCCACCTCAGGGCCTTTCTTACATTTAACTTCAGCAATTTCTCTTCCACTTTTTCGCTCAGTTATTACAAAATCCTTTAGCTCCTTGGTAGAATATGATAAACTTCTGGCAACCACCCCCTTAAAGGATTCCTCATGTATGAATGTAGATGCAAAGTACTTATTCAGTTTGTCAGTAACCTGAGCAGGATCATCAGTAGTTGAACCAGTGATATCAAGTGGACCTATGTGATTCATCCCCTTCCGTCTAGTGTTTGCATAAGAAAAGAAAAGACATCTGCTATTTTTCTTTTCATCTTTTGCCAAAGATTTCTCATAGTCTGTCTTAGATTGGCTAACATCCTTCATGACTTGATTGCAGAATAGTTTATATCTGCCCTTGGCTTCTGTATCGTTTGATATTTTATGCGTGTCCTGTGCATTTTTCTCTCCACAATAAGTTTCATTAATTTATCTCTGACATCCATTTAGGCTTTAAACCATAAACAGCATTTCTTGTTGGTATGAAAACCCCAGTAGTTCCTGTGATTATTTTTTTTGAATGCTTCCCATTTAGAATTTTCTGATGGTAACATTATCAATTGGTCCACTGTATAGAATTTAAAAATTCTCTGAGACCACTGTAGTTGCCTTTACTAAAGCAAAAACCTTTCCCTTTGTCCTTAATGGTAATTACATCTTTACACAGCGTATTGATATGAGTGACCCTCACATCAATACTCCGTGATCACTGCCGCCTAGTTCTTCTTTTATCTGCAGATTTTTAATGCACGAGTAATCATTTTTGATAATTTGATTAAGAGTATTACTCTCTCTCTCTTGTGTTGCCTAACATGGTGCTGTAGAAAACATTCATCCAGTGAATCCAAAAAAGCCTTGCTAGTGTGTGAATGACCACCCCACAAGTTCCAGTCATTATCTGCAAAGTTAAAATCTCACATTATAAGACATTCTGTTTTACTACCCCACTCAGAATCATCTTATAACGCACTCCTACTCTCATTTTTGCCTTCCCAGTGCTTATGTCACACCAAAAATGACTCAACATTGTATTGGCCACCCATGTCAACTGGATGCACTGTCTTAGATTTTATGTGCTTCTTAGCTAAGAGCATAATCCCTCCTATCCTGTCTGTCCTTTCTATATAAATTGTACTCCCCCATATTTAAATTCTGCATCTCTTATATCTGAATGACACCACCTATCTGATATCCTCATAATGTGTCTGCATTTGATGACTTGACCAGCACTTCAGATTCGTCAAATTTATTTAAATGTTCTACCATTGGTGTATACATGTCTGTGTTCTTACTCTTGTTATTCTTACACAGCCCTTGTATTTCATGATGACTCAAAGTAGGCCTTGAAATCCCTAGCACTTTGCTTTCCAGGCTGCTGCACATCACAATGGATACAGTGCAAGAATCACTTTGATCTCTGCTTGCAGTTATTGTTAATCTGTTAGCCTGTGTAACCCATGTAGCACCTTAAAGCATCATAATTTACTTTTCTGAAATTATAACCCATTCCTTTGCCTTTAACTACTGCTACCTCTCTCTTCATTGTCCACTGTAGAACTCCATGATCACTTCTTGCTACTAGTTCCTGTAGTGCCAACTCTATTATGTCATCTAGTTCATGGGTGATGATGAGATTTAGAACAGAGGTGCCCAAACTTTCTCAGTTCACGGCGCCATTAGTGTCCCAGTAATTTTTTCACGGCACCCCTAAGCCAAAATGTATACCTAACACAATGGTTTTCGACCTTTTAATGTATACCTATATCTTGTCTTCCTTCATGGATTAGGCGATCCGCCTGTTCCGATTTCGAAGAGGTCTGCCCATATTTTCTTCAGTCTTTTTCCTTTTGCTCTATATGTGTAAGCTAATTTAGGGAATCTATCTTCCATTCTTTCTACATGTTCTTTCCATTTTTGTCTGTATTCTATAATTTTAATTGAGTAAATCTTTAATTCCTTTCTAATATTTATGTTTGGTATTTTATCTAATTTTGTACATCCCTTAACATATCTTAAAAATTTCATTCCTGCAGTTGTATTCTATTAATGTCTCTTTGTTTCAGTATCCATGTTTCAGAACCATAAAGAAGTGTTGGTATTGCCATTACTTTGTAAAATTTCAATTGTGTTTCTTTCCTTGTTTTCTTAGCCAGAGTTCTTTTTATTGTTCCACATATATTTTGAAATTTCACCAATTTCTGGTTCATATCTTCTTCAGCATCATATGCTATATCACATCCTAGATATTTAAAATGTTTTACTTGTTCTAATATTTTATTGTCTTTAACTATTTTTGTTCTCACCGTATTTTTCTCCTTAAAAGCCATTGTTCTAGTTTTCATTGTTGATATTTTAACTTTATATTCTTCTGTTACTTGGTTTAATTTAAATACTGCTCTTTGTAAATTATCTTCACTATCTTGAATAATTACTTGATCATCTGCAAATAAGTGTATTAATCCTATTCTTTGTATTTAAATATATCTCTGTATTAATTTCTTCTTTCCATTTACATATCATATCCTCGATATATATGTTAAACAACATTGGTGACAAGCTACATCCCCGTCTAACTCCTTGATTTTTTATACTTTCTTCTGTTAATTTATTACTTGTGTCTATTACTATTTTTGTTCCTTGATATAAATTTTGTATTATTTTTGTAAGATGCTTTGGATATTCTTTATTACTCAATATGTCCCATAGTTTTCGTCTGTTTACTCAATCAAATGCTTTTTCATAATCTATAAATGCTAAATGTGTTTCTAAATTAAACTCTTTGTTTTTCTATTATTTGTTTTAATATAAATATATTATCTGTACATGATCTTCCTTTTCTGAATCCTGCCTGTTCTTCTATTAATATTTCATCAGAGATAATTTTAATTCTATTATTTATTATTTTGCTATACATTTTATATATTGTATTTAGTATGCTATTCCCTCTATAATTCTTTGTATCATTTCTATTTCCTTTTTTAAATATCAAACTTTTTATTATCTTCCATTCTTCTGGTATTTTATATTTGTTCCCAACATTTATTAAATAAATTTAGTATCCTGTCTTTTAAAAAACTTCCTCCATACTTGATCAGTTCTGCATTCATACCATCCATTCCTACTGCTTTCCTATTTAAAATTATAATCCTATTTAAGAATAAAATTATTATATATACCTATATAATAATTTTATTCTTTATATAGAGGTACTAAATAAAGATCAATTATAGATCACCACAAAATAAAAAAATACAGTACAATGGATACTGTACACCTTTTTATAATGAAATAAATGTATAAATTAAAAAAAATAATAAATAATAATAATAACAGTAACTTTAAGTAACTTAAACCCAAATTACACGGCACCCCAAGAATGTTGTTGTGGCAGTCCGGTTGAAAACCACTGGTCTAGAATATTCTTTTCCCTACTTTCCCCGCCATCTTGATACAAATAGCAATTCATCTAGTTGATTTAAAAATTTTGTCCCCCATGTCAAGTTTCCTGTCCATTTGCTCCAATCAATTAGAGGAAAATTAAAATCACCCATAAAAAGATATTGATGCTTACTTGCCCATTCCATTTGTATGTAAAGGCTCTCATCATAATTTTCACAATCACCTGGCCTGTAGATTACTCCCATTCTCGTTATACCTTTGCTTCCAACTCAACTATATCACACTATACGGCTTCTATACTAGCATGCAAAATGTCTGAATCTGGGAAAGCTTTCATTGCGCTCATGCTTCTTTTGATAAGAAGCATGATCCCACCACCCCTTCTGTCTTCCCTATCCTTCCTAAATACATTATACATACCATACTGAAACTCATCATCCCCTATCTTCGGGTGGCACCACATTTCCATAAGCCCTATTATGTCTGCGTTACTTGTCCTAACCAGCAATTTGAATTCACTCATTTTTATTGACGACACTTCTGACATTACTGTATAAACAATTAACACTTAAGTGTTTTTGTATAGTTAACTACTTTGATACACCCCTTAAAGTTATTTAAATTCACTTCCCTGGCATTAGCTACCTGCTCATTTGAAACATGCTAATATATTCTGTTGTGATAACAAACAAGAACTTTTGAGGTATTGCCACTGTAAAGGCACTGCCCATAAATTTAGTATGTTAATGATTCCTACCATACTACTCATTGAAAAAAAACAAAAAAAAAAAAAAAACACTGTGTGTGTGTGTGTGTGTGTGTGTGTGTGTGTGTGTGTGTGTGTGTGTGTGTGTGTGTGTGCATATATATATATATATATATATATATATCCAAATTATATAAGTTACCATAATGCAAGTACCTCATCGTTTGAAAATTGATGTAACCATTCTCCAACCGTACCTCCAGCTTATATGAAAAATATGCAAAGTTACATAAAAATATATCAAATATTAGATAAATAACATAATAAGCCCAACTTGGGAACCCATTTTGTAGGAGACTTTGTCGAGGGCTAAACCCCTACAAAATAAAAACCCAAGTTAGACTGAGCCATCGGTTTCTGTTATCATCTGCCTGTATACCAATTCCAATATCCATAATAATGGATAATACAATTAATTTAGCATAGGGTTATATTAAATACTATAAATCAGTATAAAACTGGCCGTCCAAAAAGTGGGTTATGTCTAATCATAATTTGTACGAATACAGACTGGATGATATTCTGGGCTACATACTGGGCTAAATATCATCCAGTCTGTATTCGTACAAATTATGATTAGACACAACCCACTTTTTGGACGGCCAGTTTTATACTGATTTATAGTATTTAATATAACCCTATGCTAAATTAATTGTATTATCCATTATTATGGATATTGGAATTGGTATACAGGCAGATGATAACAGAAACCGATGGCTCAGTCTAACTTGGGTTTTTATTTTGTAGGGGTTTAGCCCTCGACAAAGTCTCCTACAAAATGGGTTCCCAAGTTGGGCTTATTATGTTATTTATCTAATATTTGATATATTTTTATGTAACTTTGCATATTTTTCATATAAGCCGGAGGTACGGTTGGAGAATGGTTACATCAATTTTCAAACGATGAGGTACTTGCATTACGGTAACTTATATAATTTGGACATACCTAACGTCCGATGTAATGTTATATCTTTTGATGGCATTAATCGGTTCGTTCTATTGTAACATTTTGTTTTTATTTTTATATAATAGTAACACTTAATAATTTTTTATGTATATATCTTACAATTTAACACTAGTATATTTGGATTATATATATATATATATATATATATATATACACACACAGGGTGTTTCAAAAATGATGATTAATAATTTAAAGGTGAAAAGTACAAACTAAAATAAGCAAAAAAAAGTCCCAGTGAATATCGGGCCGCAAATGAACCATTTTTGAGATAATGCAGATTTTCTGTTAAGATTCGCCACTGACTATGGGAACACTAGTTTAGCAAAAAGCTGTGAATCCTTTGCTAAGGGTGGTTTTATTAAACATAAGATAATGCATTTTTAATTTTTGGTTTCAACACCACAGGATTTTACAGATGTTACATGTAACATCTATAAATGCTGTCCTTGTATCCATATGCAGCTTTGTAGTCTTCTCTGCATTGAGTTGCGTATCCTCTCAGGCATTCCTGGGTCATTCTGATTTGTTGAAAGGCTCCTTCAACCCGACGCTTCAATTCTTCAACTATGTTAATGCCAAAAGAGTACACCAAGCTTTTTGATGACCCCAGATACAAACATCCATAGGATTTAAGCCTGGTGATCTGGGAGGCCACATTACAGGCCCACCTCTACCTATTGACCATACCTTCTAGTTAGATACAGAGTCACAACTCGATTAAAATGTGCCGGTGCACCATCATGCATAAACCACATGTTCTGGCATTGATGAAGTGGAACATTATCATCATCAAGGAGGTCTAGAAGAACATTTTGCAGAAACTGAAGGTACAGCTCCCCTGTTAGCCTGTTTGGCAGAAAGTGTGGTCCAATTAAACAGTGTCCTAGTAGTCCTGCCAAGACATTCAACGAGAAACGCTGCTGATTTTGTGAATTGTATTAGGATTTTCGTTGGACCAAACGTGACAGTTATGAAAATTAAAAATACCATCACGAGTAAACCCAGCTTCGTCAGTGAACAAAATGTTGTTTAAAAATTGGGGGTTCAGAACGCACTGTTGTTGCATCCACTGTCAGAAGTTCACTCTGGGAGGGTAGTCTGTATTGCTGAGACCTGGTACACGCTGGATATGGTAGGGGTACAGTAATTGACAATGTAAAATTTGCCACACGCTGCTATGACTCGGTACACGCTCTTGCAGAGCAACTCTCCTGGTCGAAATTCCTGAATTTTTGTTCTATTCTTTGTAACACCCTTTCCTCAACATGAGGTGTTATGCTTCTGGGCCTACCTGCTCGTATTCCATGTGTGAAGCGCATATCCCCGGAGCAATATGGCCTTAGTTGCTAATGCTCCTAAAAACCAAATAACAAACAACAAACAAGCACTTTATGTATGGTTTGGCAAACGGCAGTGCTTTGGAAGCTCGTCGTTTGTACCATAAAAGGTCCCCAGAACGTAGATGTCTAGACAGGAAAACATTTGAAGGTATCTATCGCTGCCTTTGTGAACATGGGACCTTTACACCTCATGCTGCCGACAGAGGATGACCAAAATCTGCGACTCCTGAAGTAGAGTAGGAGATTTTGAATGTTGTGCATGCCACTCCTGGAATCAGCACATGCAGAAAAGCAATGCAACTGGCTATTCAACGTTCAACTATTTAGAGAGTGTTGCAAGAACACCAACTGTATCCTTATCATCTGCAACGGGTACAGGCCTTGTCACCAGCAGATTACCCTGCGTGAGTAATAGTAGTAGTAGTAGTAGTAGTAGTGGCATGTGATGCAAAGCAAGTGTATGAGCTTATGCAGCATCAGCCAAAAAAAAAAAAAAAAAAAAAACCACACCATTCCCTCCAAATACCTGTCCAGTTCCTCCTTAAATTTATTCAACCTATCAACTTCCACAGCGACAGATGGAAGTTTGTTCCAGCAATTAACCACCCGCTGGCTAAAGGCAAATTTCTGCACATTTATTCTACATCTGTCCTTTCTTAATTTGAATTTATGCCCCCTTAGGTTCGTAATCTGAACAAGTGGAAGGATCCCATAAGAATTCAGCGTGCTCAACCCATTTAAGGCCTTATACAACTTAATCAGATCACCGCCACTGCAATTTGCAGAACTTAAGCCTCTCTTGGTAAGAGGATCCTTTCATTCCCCTCACCAATCTTGTTGCCCTTCTCTGTACATGCAGGTGCCTCCGTAGCCAGGTGGGAAGGAGCAGCAGTGCGTAGCACATGCTTCTTGATTAGACCGGGGTTTGAGCCCGTCACCACCAAATACGGAGGATGCGGAAAAGTCAGGGAATGACCACCGCGTATCCCGGAGCAATATCGCCTTAGTTGCTAATGCTCCTAAAAAAAAAAAAAAAAACAACAACTCTGTTGTACACACTCAAGCAAATCTACATCCTTCCTAAAATGAGGCCTTCAGACCTGTATGCAGTACTCAAGGTGTGGCCTGACCATTGCCTTATACAGAGGGACAATCACCTCCTTTTCCCTGCTAGCAAAATTCCTATATATCATTGACAAAACCCCATGACCTGCCCTGGCAGCCTGTCTGCATTGCTCAGAAAACTTCATATCTGACTGCACAATTACTCCCAGGTCTTTTTCATTTTCTACCACCTTAAGTGTAGTACCACGCAGTTGGTACGTTTCTCTGGGGTTACTTCTACTCATATACAGTTGTCAAGGTTAAACTTCAGTTGCCACTTCTTAGCCCATCTGCTCAAATTATCTAGGTCCTGTTGCAGTAGCACACTGCCATTACTGTCATTAACAACCCTGCCAACCTTTGTATCATCTGCAAACTTCAACATTAAGCCTGATATACCCTCATCAATATCATTGATAAATATACAAAACAACAGTGGACCCAACACCGAACCCTGTGGGACTCCACTAATAACATTAGTCCACGAAGAGCAGCACCCATTGATTACCACCCTCTGTCTTCTCCCACTTAACCATCCTTTTATCCATTGTAGCAACTTACCCTTAATACCATTCTGCTCCAATTTGTACAATAGTCTTCCATGCACAACAATGTCAAAAGCTTACCTGAAATCCAAATATATGATATCAAAATTATTTTTTTTCATCCAGTTCCTTTGTAACCACATCATAATATCCTGTCAAATTTGTCAGACAAGACTTTCCCTTAACAAACCCATGCTGTGTCTGAATTATTGCTGCAGTCTTGTCTTGATGATCCTGCAATGCATCTTTAACCAGTGACTCCATTATTTTACCCGGAACAGAAGTTAAACTAACTGGTCTGAAATTACTCGTGTCACCCTTTGATCCCCCTTTGTGAATTGGGGATACATTCACATCTCCAGTCCGTGGGAACCTCCCCTGAGTCCAAGGATGCTCTCATAATTATGCATAATTATGAGAGCATCCTTTTGCAGCAGTGTTGTACAACTCCTCACTTTCCTGCCTTAGTGATATTCACAGATGAAGCACAGTTCACACGAGACAGAATCCAAAATTTTCACAATCATCATGTATGGGCTGAGGAAAACTCACATGCACTTCTTCCATTACATCACCAACAGCAATTCAGCCTCAACATCTGGGCAGGCGGTTTTGGTGATAAGTTATTTGGGATTCATGTACTTCCAAACAAACTCACAGGGCAGGCGTACAGAAACTTTCTGGAAAACAACATGCCTGATTTTTTGGATGACACACCACTGATCATTCGTCAACAAGCACACTTCATGCACGATGGCACTCCCACACATTTCAGGCACCTAGCCACCTATCTGAATCGAATTTTCCTGGTCAGTTGATAGGTAGATGGGGACCAACTGCCTGGCCTCCACACTCATCTGATTTAAACCCACTAGATTTCTTTTTGTGGGGCCATTTAAAGTCATTGGTGTATTCGACTGTGGTGTCTGATGTGGAAACTCTCCGCACTCGAATTGTGGCAGGTTGTCAGACAATACGAAACACGCCAGGTTGTTGTTGAGGCCTGTATTTGGGCAGAAAGTGAACATTTTGAACAATTACTATAAGTGATGTGAACGGTTAAGTGTCATAGACAGATCTTCAAAACTTGGTAACCAAGCATTTCTGGAACTATGTTGATATAATATATTTTTATTGTCTACATATGAGGAACTCATTCCTGAAGTTATGCTGTGTATTTTTGAGACACCCTATATATATAGACAAATGTTTATATTCAGTGTATAGGGAAGGGATGTTGACCTGTCAATTGTAATTACCATGGAAAAATTGAGAAGGCCTGTAAGGTGAAGGAGATAACCTGAAATAAATTGATTATCATAATAATAGAAATAATAATGAAGATAACAATGTTACCTAAAGTAGTGGGACCTAAAGCTTTAACTACTTCTTCATAGGGTCGACATCCAAAACCATAGAAGCCACAACAATAAGCAGGGTCTCTGTTTCTGTTTTGATGTATACATGCAAAATGTATAAAACACAGCTGACCCAACAGAGACCAAAAAGAAAAGAATAAAATTAAAAAAAAAAAAAAAAAAATTGCCAATAGAACTTAAAGCGGGGGAAAAAAATTTTGAAGTCAAAAGGATAGATACATTACAAAAATTACTACCTCTTACTGTGTGTTTGGAACGGAATCTGTGAAATAGTTGCCTGTGGTGTTTACAAAGTAACGTTGGAGAACCAAAGATAAAGCCGATAGATCACTGTCCAGAGTGTTTATGTCAGTTGAAGCAACCACTTGTGAGGGGGAGGAAGTAGAGTCGTCAAATGAAATGTCCCATGTTACGGAGAAGTAGGTAAATAAACAAATGAGGCACAGTGCCAGCAGAGGGAGATTATTAATGACTGACAAAGTAGAATAGAAAGACACAAAAGTTTGTATCAGAGGAAAAAGGGAACGATAGCAGAGGAATAGCATCTCAGTATTGCTTTCGGCCAGCCTAATTGCACACAAGAAATAAAATGTAGTTGTTAAGGAAAGCAGAAAGAAATTTGAAGAAAAGTAATATAGTTGTGCTCAGGTTGTCCGGGGTTGCTGAACCCTCTACTTCCTCCCCCTCACAAGTGGACTGATGTCTGGACAAATGCCTCATATGTTTAAGTCAGTATTGTTATTGTAAAAAAAAAAAAAAAAAAAAAAAAAAAAAGGGACATAACAGAACACGATACTCCCATGTAATTGCCAATCTGTGGGCACAAATCCCACCCCCCAAAGTTCTGTTGGCAATTCCCCCCACCTAAATTTTACTCTTTTCTTTTTGGTCTCTGTCATGTCGGCTGTGATTTATACATTTTGCATGTATACATCATAACAGAAGCAGATACCCTGCTTATCGTTGTGGCTCCTATGGTTTTGGCTACCTACCCTATGAAGAAGTAGTTAAAGCTTTAGGACCCACTACTTTAGGTAACATTGTTATCTTCATTATTATTTCTATTTTTATGTTAATCAATTTATTTCAGGTTATCTCTTTCACCTTACAGACCTTTGCAATTTTTCCATGGTAATTACAATTGACAGGTCAACATCTTTTCCCTATACACTGAATATAAATATTTGTCTATATTTCATTATGGTTGCCAGGTTTCTCTACTGGAACTAGTAGTACCCGGATCCATAACACAGTTTAATATTTTTGATTTAATACTTTGTTTGCTTACTTTTACTAATACTCTAGATACTAATACAGTGGACTCCCGCTAATCCGAACATCCGCCTAATCCGAACCAGTTTCGGTCGGCAGAGAGGAAATTTTTTAGTTCGCAAAATATATGTTTTTTTGTATTTTCCAGTTAAATTTAAATGGCATTAATGGTGCAAAAACATTTAGAATTCCACAAAACAATTGTATTTTATTGTAGACTGTACTAATACAAAATTAACAAATCAGTGTTTGACATGGCCTATTAAAATTACAGATCTATACTTACACACCAAAACAGGAATAAAAGTCATTTTTCAGAAGTAACAAACTCTATTAGTTTCTTTTGACGTAACGATGAAAATCGGCTAGATGATGCTATGTTTTGCCACTGCTTCATAAACATGTAGTCTGCCGGTATAGCGCTGGGATGTTGTTCTAAGTAGCGTAAAGCGAGGTCAAGGGCCGCTGTCGCATCTGTGTGCGGCACAAGTTGTTCCGCAGAAACACCGGGCTCGTCATCACTCCCGTCATCATTCTGTTTGGAGTCTTCTTGGGTGACAGCTGCCATGATGTCCTCATCCGACAGGTTTTCATGACCTATTCCATCCGCTGCAATCCACTCGTTAACGTCAGATTCTATTGCTTCCTCGCACCCGGGAATTTCCTGTACGAGCTGAATTAATTGTTCTATGTCATTGTTTTCGTCAGAGCTATCGACAAAGCTGAGAGAGGGCCATAATTTCTTCCACGATCTTTGTATGGACTGCTCGGTTACACCCTCCCACGACTCAGCAACCCAATATACAACATCTTTTAAGTTCACTTGTTTCATTTTCTCATGTAAAGAAAGTGAATTGGTGTTATCTTCTATCAAGGACCTAAGATATTTCTTTCTGTATGCAAGCTTGATAGACTGTAACACCCCCTGGTCCATGGGCTGTAATAACGGTGTTACATTAGGCTGTAAAAAAACTGCCTTTATATCCCCTGATGTCAACTCGGAAACGTCTGGGTGGGACGGCACATTGTCTATGAGGAGAATGGCACGAGGTGGCAAATCATTTTCATTGCTGAAACGTTTCACTGCTGGGACAAATTGATTATGAAACCACTCAATGAAAAGCTGTCTGTTCATCCAAGCTTTTTTTTGACTTTTATAATGGACTGGAAGATTGTTAATGTTCATATTTTTAAAAGCTCTCGGCTTCGCTGATTTACCGATCATCATCAAAGGTAGCTCGTGATTTCCTGAAGCATTACTACAAGCTATCAATGTCACTCGCTCCTTATTCATTTTAAAACCTGGGGCACGCATTTCTTGTTGAGATGCTAGACTTTTTGTGGGCAAAGCCTTAAAATTTAAACTTGTCTCATCAGCGTTATATATCTGCTGAGGTGAATAATGTGATACCAAATCAGCGAACTCACTCAAATATTTCTCTGCTGCAGCATGATCAGCTGATAATTGCTCCCCCGTGATCGTTAGCTGGCGAATCCCATGGCGCTTCTTCCAGCGATCAAACTAACCGGTACTCGCACTAAATGATTCATCACCTTTCATTAGTTTGTTGAGATGAATGGCCTTTTCTCTAACAAGAGGTTCACTTAGTGGTGTTCCCCTTCCTCTTTCCTGAGTGAACCACGTGAATAAGGCTTCATCAAGCTTGTCAAACGTTGAGGGCCTTACTGTTTGTCAATTTTCAACTGATTTTTCTGAAGTAGAGGTACAAAACTGCTCGATCTTTGCGCGGTTTTTTTTCCAGTCAGTTACTGTGGCCTTGCCCACTCCAAACTCTATTGCTAATTTCGTTGCACTTTCCCCCTTGTCCAGCCTTTTCAAAACTTCCAGCTTATCTTTCAACGTACACGTGGTGTGTTTCCGTTTTGTGGCCATTGTGGCAGCAGACTGATGTAAAAATGTAATGTAGAGCGAAGATATAAACATTCACATTTAATGCACAATGTCGCCTGCAATTAGTCTTAGCGTGGGGGGGGGTTGCTTCCGGTGTGTTACGCTCACGTACAAACGCTAGTAGGCTTACTGTACATTCATTCCTTAATAAACCAGACCTGTTTTACTGCTTGCTTCTGCATTATTGCAGTTATTCGGCTAATCCGAAATTCTGCTAATCCGAACAGGGCTCGGTCTCAATTAGTTCGGACTAGTGGGAGTCTAGTGTACTTCTTTACTTACTAATACTCTAGATTTACTTATACTCTAGACTAATACTCAAGATTTCTAAGAGGTACAAGCTAAAGGTTATAATGATTTATGCACCAACATCGAGCCATGATGATGAAGAGGTTGAAGAAATGTAAACTGAAATTGAGTCTCCTAGATGAGCAGAAAACCCACTACACTATTATTATGGGGGACTTCAATGCTAAGGTTGGAAAAAGACAAAACAGCGCAGAAAGGGAAACTATAGGAAAGAGACTTGTGGAATTTGCAGAATCTCAAGGATTGTCAGTAATGAACACTTTTCAAGAAAAGGATGAACAGAAAGTGGACATGGAAAAGTCCAAATGGATTAACAACTAATGAAATCGACTTCATCCTCACTAACAGAAGATATATTGTGAATGATGTTACTGTCCTGAATAAGGTAAATGTTGGAAGTGATCACAGAATGGTAAGATGTACACTTGATATAGATGTAGGAAAGGAAAAACTGACTCGAGTAAATAATACAAAGGTCTTTGAGATAACAGAAGAGGAGAAAAAGCAGTATGTACTGGAACTTAAGAACAAGTGTGAGCTTCTGCAGACTGCTCAGGACCAAGATATTGACGAGGAATATTACAACTTTCTGAAAGTGATAAAGTTCAAGAAATCTATAGGGAAAAAGAAATCCAAAGAAGAAAAAAATTAGTCAAGAAACACTTGTTATGATGAACCGAAGGCGAAAAATGAAGAGCAAGATAAACACTGACAAGGAAAAAATTGAGTATACTGACTTATGCAGAGCCATTAGAAAGAGACTCAGAGAGGACATAAGAAGATTTAACACATGAAAAGTAGAACAAGCATTAAGGGAAAACAAAGGATTTAAATCAGCAGCCATGAGCAGTAATACAGAAAGACAAATGATACTGAAACTGAAAAATAGCGATGGTGTACTTAGAAACAGCAGAGAAGGCATAATTCAAATAGCAGAAGACTACTATAGAGAATTATACAAGAAGCGAGGGAATAATGCCAGCAGTGGGGAAGATGGATTGCAAATTAGCAACACATATGAAATACCCGATATTCTTCCTAATGAGGTAGAACATGCATTGAAGAAAATGAAGAATCAGAAAGCCCCGGGGGAAGATGAAGTTACTGTAGAGTTGTTAAAATTGGGAGGAAGAGACATAACACAAAAACTGGCAAGGCTCTTCACAAAGTGCATTAGAAAAGGTGTGACACCTAAACAGTGGAATAATGCAATCATAGTTTTGCTGCATAAGAAAGGAGATAAATCAGAAATTGGAAATTATAGGCCAATTAGCTTGTTATTCCACATCTACAAGTTGTTCACAAGGGTCATTACTAACAGATTAGAAAGAATACTTGATGAGAATCAACCGAAAGAGCAAGCTGGCTTTAGGACAAGATTCTCAACTATGGATCACCTTCACGTAATATCACAGCTAATGGAGAAAGCAAATGAATATAAAACACCATTATGCCTGGCATTTGTGGATTATGAAAAGGCATTTGACTCCATACAGCATAAGGCAATGTTTCGGGCACTGGAAAGACAAGGCATAGACACCCCACATATTATGATTTTGAAGAAAATATATGAGAATGCTATCTCCTTTATTAGACTAGACAAAGACAGTAGGAAATTTAAAATCGAGAAAGGAGTTCGACAAGGAAACACAATATCTCCGAAGCTGTTTACTGCTGCCCTTGAGGAAGCTTTCAGAAGATTAGACTGGTCGCAGAAAGGAGTCAATGTGAACGGAGAGTACCTAAACCATTTACGATTTGCAGATGACATTGTGGTCAAAAGCCATGATCCCAAAGAATTAGAGGAAAATCTTAATCAGTTATGCACAGTTAGTAAGGATTTTGGACTAAAGATGAATATGGCTGAAACAAAAGTAATGATGAACAAGTATGCCACAGAAAGGGAAATAATGATTGAAGGAGCAGTAATTGAAAAGGTGGAGTCATATACTTATCTGGGACAAGTTATTAGCTGTAATAATGATAAATGGCTGGAAGTCAAGAGAAGAATAAATTTTGGATGGATGGCATTCAGGAAATATAGTCACATACTGAAGAACAATATCCCAGTTTGTCTGAAATGCAAAATAATGAACCAATGTATACTCCCCACCATGACTTATGGAAGTGAAACTTGGGCACTCACCAAAAGAATGGAAGAGAAGCTGAGAACTACACAGTGAAGAATGGAACGAATTATATTGGAAATCAGACTGTTAGATAAGAAGAGAAACACATACATTAGCAAACTCAAGTAAAGGACATTCTTATCAAAACTAAAGAACTAAAATGGTCTTGGGCAGGACACATAGCTCGAAGACATGATGCCAGATGGATTAAGAAAATAACAGAATAGTACCCAAGAGGAGCTAGAAGAAAACCTGGAAGACAAAGGTGGAGATAGATAGATAAAATTCATGAGTTTGTGGGTAAGAAATGGATGGCCAGTGCTCAAAACAGAAAGAACTGGAAAGTTGCTGGAGTTGCCTTCATCCTGCAGTGGATTGAAAATGGCTGATGATGATGATTGCTTACTTTGTCATTTGGTAACTTAATTATTTTTATCAATATTATATATTTTACAAGCTCTGTCTTGGCATTGCTTAAGCTGCCTTGAATTGAATAGCTTGATGTACACATCTTACGCAGTTTTTTTTTTTTCCATCGTTCTGACTTTCAATTTTCGATCACTATGGATCAATTTGACTATGGCCATTTTGCATATTCCATAATCAGTTATTCCTTCTCCTTGTCATTGGTGTGTGTGTGTATATATATATATATATATATATAATATAGAAAATTAATAAATATCTTATGTAAAGTAAACTAAACAAGAACTGATTAATGCCATCTATACATATATAGATAGAACATCACATCAGTCTTATTATATATTTTTTGTATAGTTTAAGTACAATTAGTAAAATAGGTAAGATATAGAATAAATATATTTCATATTGGATAAGCTAGTAGCTACTTAACCCTATAATAGCCATAACTGGTCCATGAGGCCAAACCTAGTAAAGGATGATCATTAGTCAAAGTAAAAGTAAAAATAAAACAATTAATAAACATAATAATAATATATATATATATATATATATATATATCAAGTCAATTATAGGTAATTATAGGTACCTATAATTGACTTGATATATATTATTATTATGTTTATTAATTGTTTAATTTCTACTTTTACTTTGACTAATAATATTTATTCTATATCTTACCTATTTTACTAATTGTATTTAAACTATACTATATATATATATATATATATATATATATATATATATATATATACTATACAATATATATATATATATATATATATATATTGTATAGTTTAAGTACAATTAGTAAAATAGGTAATTTATTTGCTATATTCATTATACAAAGGGGTTTGCCTGCGTTCTGACTTGTCTACCAGGACTCTGCCTTTACATATCTACTAATTAATCACTTACTCAACGATATCTTTAAATACAGATTTAGTAAGTATTGTAAAGCCACCAACGAATATATTAACATTAAATTTAGCTATAATCTGTTGGATCATATAAACTTATGAATATATACAAACACGATCTCCCTATTAACAATTTAAAAATCAGTACAAGATTCAGTTACAATAAACCAATAGGTCTCACAGTCTGTAATTATAAGCAGGTTGCCTGCAACCTAGAAAGGAGTGATATTGAGGCCGAATGTTTTTGCCATTTGCCTCAATATCATGTTTATGTGGACAAAGATCACAAGCACATTATTACAGGCGACCTTAGCATCATTACTGAACCTGAACTACGCACCCTACTTTCCTATGGATTTAAATTTAGGCCCAGCGCTACATGCAACACCAATAAGATGTATAAACAAATATACCAAGACCTCATGCAATTTTGCCTAAAATTAGCATATAAATATAATATACCATTAGAAGCTTTCCAAAAATGGATATCCCTTACTTATCAAACTATTTATAAACAGCTTGGTGTCCTACACAAAAATATACAGCCTGCCAAGACTTTTGACTTGGGCAAAGTAAAGCAACAATTAAAAAAGTTATAGGCTATGTTTATCATTACTACCATAGACAAAGCAGCCAACAACTACTGCTTCATATGCAAAAAATTCTATACTACCACTGTGCTTAACGAACTGAACCACAGTTCTACTTATAAACTGGAGCCCATTAAAAGCACCACCATTACAAAAAAATTACTGGCTATACATAAAAAATTAAAATTAAATAACCCTAACACTAATTTTCCATATGTATACTGTATACCAAAATTCCACAAAACACCTACTTGTTTCAGATTTATTACCTCCTGCAGGAACAGTTACGCAAAAATTCCACATAAAAAACTGGTTGAACTACTAAGTATTATTTTTAATAACATTGACAACTCTAGAGTTATCCTCAATAATAACCCGATTCTGGAATATTTAAAATACAACAGTCATACCACTGAACATGTCAGCACTTATGACTTCAAAAATCTGTTTACCAGTATTCCGCACGATAGTTTAAAACACCTTCTCAGTCACTATTACACTGAATATAATAACATATTACCATGCAAGCAACAATACTGGAATGACTTGATAAATATTTGCATCTTCAACAGTTACATCTACAATGGTACCAATATATACAAGCAAAAAACTGGGATTGCAATGGGTGCTTGTAGTTCCAGTCTGTCTGGTTGCCAATCTTTACCTACACTACTTCGAAACAAATATTATCAAGGACATAACTTTGTACAGATACATTGACAGTTTAATCGTTTTTAATCATTCCAACTTTCTCACCGAATTTGGCAATAATTACCCATCGGAATTAGAAATAGTTGCTATCAATAAAGATAGCACAAAAACAGCCACTTACCTGGATATTAACATACAGGTGCACAATAATAAAATAGATACCAACGTTTACGACAAACTTAATGCATTTGGATTTAAAACTATTGGCCTCACCAACTGGCATTCAAATATCTCATTAAGAATTCATAAAAATATAATTGTGTCACAGAGCATTAGAATAATTAAAATATGTAATAACGCTAAATATATAATCAGCACACTTATCGATTTTAAACACAAGTTATCTGAGAACGGACTCCCGGAACGTTTTATTAATATAAACCTACATACAGCTATGTTGATAGCCTTAAATAAATACCATAATCACTTTGACCACTATTATATTATACCTAACGTTTTGCGGAACTAACTCTTTACCCACTGGATTATTTATAGTTGACGGTTTCTACAGATCCTGTACATATGTAAATAATTAGGCACTGCCTCAGAAGCATATTTAATACAGCTTACGCTCATTGAAAAAGTTGTACCTGTATTTGCTTCTGAGGTAGTAATTAATTCTTGGCTTCCCCCTTAGCCATTTTCTTCTTTCGCTTCTTATGAGAACCTCTTATCCTATTTCATTTCTAAATTTCGCCGCTTAATATTATTAATACCCCTTATTGCTATGCGCTAAGATTACTAGAGGGCGTGTGCACTAAACTGTTTTAAACTAATTATTTCTCAGCTAACTACATGTCAGTACGAGGGCGCTGGCACCCGCTATCTACGTATATAAATCAACACGTGCTCTACAACGTGGCTTTTTCTTGTGTTTCTTCTTCGAGGTATGTCTGCTTCTCTTGTTATACCACGCTGTAAGTATCTAGGAACTAGCCTTTCCTGTCCACTTCATTTCCATAATATATTTTATTTTATTTTATTTTATACATTATCCAAATTTTGCTGCATTATACTATTGATATACCAGGATCTCTTGCTATAAGGGACGGGAAGTTACGCCCCTGGTATTATCCGACGTACAATTGCATTATTACTTTTCCTTTACTTCAACTATTTGCTATCTTCTTACCTCATGAACCATTCTTCTTCTGTTCTTACCTCATGAACTATTAGAGTAATTCGAGGGGGATTGAGGTACTATTGCTCTTCTTACACCCTATATCCGTTCTCCTTTTTTAGCTGTTGCTCCTTTGTCATCCACTAACATGATATTATTTAAAAACTATTGGTTCTCAACTACCACTATTATTCGTCTTTCTGCTTGATTCATTGTCTTGGCTATCGGTCGGGCTAAAACCATCACCTCAAATTTCGTCTAACTACCACAAAATTCGTCTAACTTTAACTTACTTACCATTATTATAGCCATCCTTCTTTTTGATATCTTTTATTACCATTCGGCATGGATTAACAGGCAGATGATATCAGAAACTGATAGCTCACTAATTGTAGGAGGACACATTGAAGGGGTTAGCCCTTGATCAAGTCCCTTTCAATGTGTCACCTTTTTCCTATAATTGGCATGACATATGTATATAGTTATTATTTTCTACATTTATGCTTTATTGATTATTTTGTTTTTTCAATATTTGTTATTTCCATTATTTATGTGTATCCTTACCAAGCTAGAACCATGGACTAGTTATAACTATTATAGCGTTTAGTTGCCACCAGCTTATATATACTTGCCTTTAATAAATTTGCACGTTTAATAACTGCTCAAACTATGCTCAAACATAATAAGACTGATGTAATGTTCTATCTAGACATTCATTGATGGCATTACTCACTTCTTCTCCTCCTTTCAGTTTTTAGTTTTTTATCGTATAATTTGCTATAATAATTGTTAATTTATTTGCTATATTCATTATATATATATATATTTATTATGACTTTTCGTCACTTTACCTTTTTGATGCTTTTTATGAACTACCAACTTAATAAGGACATACTACATGGGCAGAGTAGGTTAAATCTGACCCCGGGGCTTATGCTTTGTACAACTCCTCAACCATTCTCCAAACTTTCAACCTTCACATTTAACACACACCACACAGAACAAACCAGCATCTAATGCTTCTTGCCTGAATGGTAATGAGGTTGCCTCCTCTAACTGTTATCATGCTCACTACAATCTAAAATTTAACAAATGCTCCAACAAACTTTGCCTTACATGCCCCTACACGCATCCACAACATATTTCTAACAATTTTGAAGATCCAATATTCTGCAAAAGCAGCAATATAGTTTATCTTTTAAAGCACAAGTATTGGAACCTAATGCCAGAAATCAACAGGAAGAATTATTCGTGTTAAAATTAAAAACTCTCTATCCATATGGACTCAACAATAAATTCAATCATAAGATTGTCACGAATAATATTACAGATATGTGCATATATGAGAAATTAAGAATAAATAGATTAATAAATTAATATTAATAAATATTAATAATAAATAGATTAAGATAAATAAATTAAGAATAAAGGCCTAAATATATCCAGACCTTTTAGGAAACACAAACCCAAAAGTACCAACATTACTATGCATAAATACAAGTTAGGTAACTTTAAACAGACTATCCCTGACTGGGACAATGGTCAGTTCAGTACAGAAGATTCATGATTTACTCTTTTGTACTAAACATAGCATATTAAAGGCCCTTTACAGATTTATACTCACCTTCAATTTCACATCTAAACATTTACTTGACCTTATTACAGATATCTGTAAATTTAAATTAAAATCTTACAGCAAGCTGACCAGCCAAGATAATAATATCACCACTTTTAATTATAATACTTGCCTGGACAATTTCAACATTAATGATTGCATCAATAAATCTACTGACCTACTTCCAGTTGGCTGCCAAAACTTTAACATTATTTCCAGATTCAGATATGCTAAACCTTTTAGGCTCAAGGTTTGCAATTACAAACACCTAGCAACAAACTTAGATAAATCCAACCCTGAACCTACTTCTAATGTATGTATTTGCCATCAGGCTAATTTCCAACCGTTTATTGATAAACATTTTGGCCCTATCTTAACAGGGAACTAAGAAGCATAATGTCCTAACAAGGCCATATCTTAACAAGGAACTAAGAAGCATCATGTCCTATTGGCTTCAGATATAGCCCATACTTTAAAATCAACTTAATTTTTCAGAAAAGAATTATATCATGATTTACTTAACTTCTGTTTTAACCTCTCTTACCATCATAATATCCCCATTGAAGCTTCCAGCTATGGATTAATTCAGTACTTGCTATGATGCTACAGCATTGTAAGCCATCATTGTCACAAGTAAAGCCATCAACAGGTCTAAAATTTCATTTTTTCACATTAATAATCACCCCTGTTGATAAAGCCGCTTGCAATTATGCCATTATCTGTAAAGCCTTTTATTTCCAAACATTAAATACAGAACTAAATTCCAGTGTCACCTATAAGTCCATCACTAACATCAGCAGTATCATCACAAAGAATTTAATTGCTTTCAGCAAGAAACTAAAAATCAACTTCAATATCTACAACCTTCCTTACATTTATTTCATACCTAAGTTCCATAAAAACCCTACAGGATTTAGGTTTATTACATCCTGAAAATACAGTTATGCCCATAAACCTGGCAAAATTTTAGAAAAGTTACTTAAACCGATAATGGACATCCTTCCTAATAGTAGAATAATTAATAACAACATTCCAGTTATTAATCCCCTGAGTACTGACAACATTTCTCATGTGCAAACTTTTGATTTCAATAGTCTATTCACCAGCATAGACCTAACTAACTTAAAAAATTGATCCTGAAGAAAATTTATAATAAATACAAACATATTATTGGTTGTAATTCAGTTTTTTGGAACAATCTCATTAATCTCTGTCTCTCCAATGACTACATTTTTGATGGCCAATCTGTATACTTGCAAACTAAAGGTACCCCCGTGGGTAGCTAACCTATATCTATACTGGTCTGAGACCTCTCTACCCTCAGATATATTGATGACTTATTGGTATTCAACTACCCTATATTTATACATGACTTTGCTGGTATTTATTCTTCAGAACTTACTCTGGAAAAAACAAATAATAATGATTTTTCAGCCAATTACTTAGACATTAATATTAACAGCCCTCATACCACAATCAACATATACAATAAAAGAGATGCTTTTAATTTTAATTTAATTTTATTTAATTTTAATTTTTAATTTAATTTTAATTTTACCCACTGGCACACTAACATTTCTAAAAAAGTACATGCTAATATAATACTCTCCCAATGCATCAGAATTGCGACAATATGCAGTAGCGACAGTCTCTTTGCTGACAACATTAAACAGTTCCATGATAAATTGCAGTGCAATAATTTCCCTACAGCATTCTTCTACCATCATTTCAAAAAATTGGTAAATATTATAAAATTCAAAAAACTTATAAACTACAACTTTGATATAAACAACATATTTACTGAAACATATGAGGCATTTGTCCAGACATCTGTCCAGGGACCAACTATGGTACGGGTTCAGCAACCCGGACAACCTGAGCACAACTATATTACTCTTCTTCAAATTTCTTTCTGCTTTCCTTAATAATTACATTTTATTTCTTGTGTGTAATTAGGCTGGCCGAAAGCAATACACAAAACTTTGTATCCTCTGATACAAAGTTTTGTCTTTCTACACTACTTTGTCAGTCATTAATAAATTCCCTCCGCTGGCACTGTGCCTCATTTGTTTATTTACCTACTTCCCTGCAACACGGGACATTTCACTTTGACGACTCCACTTCCTCCCCCTCACACGTGGTTGCTTCAACTGATATAAACACTCTGGACAGCAATCTATCGGCTTTATCCGTGGTTCTCCAACGTTACTTTGTAAACACCACATGCAACTATTTCACAGATTCCGTTCCAAACACAGTAAGTTGAAGTAATTTTTGTAATGTATCTGTCCTTTTGAATTAAAAGAATTTTTCCCCCCCTCCTTAAAGTTCTATTGGCAAATTTTTTTTTTTTTTTTTTTTTTTAAATTTTACTCTTTTCTTTTTGGTCTCTGTCGGGTCGGCTGTGATTTATACATTTCGCATGTATACATCAAAACAGAAACAGAGACCCTGCTTATTGTCGTGGCTCCTATGGTTTTGGCTGCCAACCATATGAAGAAGTAGTTAAAGCTTTAGGACCCACTACTTTAGGTAACATTGTTATCTTCATTATTATTTCTATTTTTATGTTAATCAATTTATTTCAGGTTATCTCCTTCACCTTACAAGCCTTCTCAATTTTTCCATGGTAATTATGATTGACAGGTCAACATCCCTTCCCTATACACTGAATATAAACATTTGTCTGTATTTCAGTATGGGTGCCAGGTTTCTCTACTGTAGCTAGTAGTACCTGGATCCATAACAGTTTAATAATTTTGATTTAATACTTTGTCATTCGGTAACTTAATTATGTTTATCAGTATTATATATGTATATATAACCCCCCCCCCATTTTTTTTAAATGAGATAGGATTGTGGTTAACCAGATTATAAATGTCCAAACCCAATTGGAGAATATCCTAAAGATTGGTGTCTGGGGATGGATACCAGTTTTGTTTATGTCATTCTAATGAGAAAAAAGAATATAGAATGCTCCCATTGGTAAAATAATAAATAGGATTTGTAGGCACTGGAAGAAGTCTATTAAGAAGCTTATGCTGCTGTGATGTGCCACCTTGCAATGTGTATTTTAAGTTACATGCATGAAACCCACATGCCACCAGTGTTACACTGTTTCTCACCATCTTATATACAGTTCTCATATATACATGTTCTTACTAACTTGATTGTAAATGATGAATGCAGTAAAATGCAATAATGTTCCACTAAAAACAGACTGCATTAAATGTTGAAATAAAAATGGAAGTTTTAAAGTTTTGTTGAAAATGGTTAATGACATGGAACTCAACATCAAAAAATGCTCCATTTTCAAAAGAAAATTGGTTGATCTGATAAGTGGCTACAGATTTCCTCTAAGAGTGAAAATAAAGTCAGGCTAGTCCTATGGATCTTGCATTCATTCCCCACACCTACCCACTAATCATCAAAAACAAAATAGTATTACTCATGTGTTTTGTTTCAATAAATGTTTATTTAATAAACTTTGAGTTTTAATATGTAATTTACCAATCAGAATAATATGCAATAATAAAAATGAGTCTGAAAATTATAGTAGTATTGACAATTTATAGCTGCTATGGACTTATACCTGTTATAGCATACATGATAGAAGAATGTATTGTATATAGAAAAGTCAGAAGAGTAAGTGAAACAGAACATTGAGGTATTTAAGAATTAGTCAAAAAGGTGTGTAGGCTTTCATAATGTTATCACTAAAACCCTGAAGCTTCGAGGAATTGCCCAGTCAGATATTAACTGTTTCATTCACAAAATAAAGTGAATGAAAATGAGAAGTGGAAAACTAGTAAGGTGATGGACATTAAAAGATATCAGGTGTGCAAAAATAGCATACATTCTAAAGGACAAATTTTATCATCGATGTGGATAAAATTTACTGGCCCTTTAATTTGAGCTGACAATGCAGTAATTTGCATTGGGGGAAAAAAAAAAAGTATCAGTAAATGTTCAAAACCAACAGAAATAATTCATAAGAGAATAGCTTTAAACTACTTCTGTACTATCATTTATATCTTGGAAAATTCATCACTAATATTTGAACAGAGATATATAATTTGTTCATATTCTTTTGATTATTAAATCCTTTCTGATTCATTTCTACGCAACTACAGACTATAGCAGAGGTTCCCTAACTTTCTTGGTTCAGCACCCTTAGTGTCTCAGTAATTTTTTCATGGCATCCCTAGGCCAAAAGAAATAGCTAACTGTTAAATATTTCTTTTACTACTTATTTTTCTTAGGTCCTAACAGTTTGGTTTATTTGAGTAGTTAGGTCCAAACAACTTAATAAGTATTTATGCCCTAACAACTTGGTAGCCATTCGAAAAAATAATACATATAAAAATTGAAAGAAAAAATATTTTTATTTCATTCTTAAATAACCACAATTACTTAAAATTATAAGATTTCTATAATTTTTAGTAATTTGCCACACTTACTAATGGGATGTGTACGCCTGTTGGGCACTGCACAACTTTTCATACCTTGGAATAAGATTGGACACCACCACCACCACCCTCATTTCCTGTTCCACATTGATTTTCGTGCGGTACTTGCTTTTTATCACAGCAACCGCTGAAAGCCCAGCTTCGCAAAGATATGAAGTCGCAAATGGAATTAGGATTCGCTGAGCTTTAGCACTTAGCAGTGGATATTCATCTTTTGTTGATATCCAAAACTCAGTTAGTTCCATGCTGCCAAATTCTGTTTTTAAAGTCTTGTCACAAGACAGCTCAATAAGATTTTCTTCTTTTGCAGAGGTAAATTCAGAGGGAGCCTTAGCCTTGAATGGGTCTTGAATCCATGCAAACTTCTCCATATCCTCTGGAAAGCATTTTTCAAACCAGTTACCGAGCTGTGTTAGATGCTCTTCAAAAACAGATTTAAGTTTGTGCCTCAAATAAACATCATTGGATGTAACAAACTGCTGCAACGTGGGGAAACAGTCTTTGCAACCATCTTCATTTAATTTTCTTCTCCATAGTAGTAACTTTTTTCTGAAGGCTGAAACCTTCTCTGCAAGTTTCAGAATGTGCGTGTTGTTATCCTGCTGCAAGAGATTCAACGCATTCAATTTTTCAAAGAGATTGCACAGGTATGATAATTTTGACAAAAAATCAGTATACAAGAAGTTTTTGGCACACTCATGTTCTTCTTCTTTGAATAAGAGTATAGTTCCTGTCGTAATTCGAACACACGGGACAGTACATTGCCACGGGAGAGCCATCGCGAGCTACGGTAACCAAGATGTGTACTCAGATCCCATATCCTTGCACAGTTTTTTTTTTTTTTTTTTAAAAAAACCTTGTTGCCTTCTGTGGCCGAGTGTTTATAAAGTTCAACGCACTTTCCATGACTAGGTTCATACAGGTATGATATGAGTCCTCCACTGTGTTCGCACAGTGGAGGACTCGGTTGCTTTGATGCAAGCACTTCCCTGTGGATTATGCAGTGGATCCACAGTGCATGAATAGTTTTGCTTCGTATGAGTGCCTGCAGTCCTCCCTAACAGCCAGACAGAGTGACCACCATCAGTACAGACCCAAACACACTTAGTCCAGTCTAGGTTGTTTTCACACATAAAAGTGTCAACAACCTCAAACAAGTCTTGTGCCTTTATACCTGCAGTGATACTTTTACAAAAGAGAAGGTCTTCCACAATTTTGTCACCATCTAAGAACCGTGGGTAGCAAAGCAAATGAGTATCCTTGTTACTGTCTGTCGCCTCATCTAGCTGTAATCTGAATTCCTTCACTTTCATTTTTTCAATTAGCTGATCGTTGAGGCCTTCGGTCATGCATTGGATTCTACAACTGATAGTACTGTTGGATAAAGGTACCTTTGAAAGCAGTCTTTCTACAGATTCACTAACGATAATGTTGACCATATCCACTGCAGCCAGTAAAATCAGTTCTTCTGCAATGGTGTGAGGCTTTTTGTGATTCTATATGCCACCTTGTAGGATGCTAGCAAAGCATTGCTTGGTATTGATGCTTGTTTAAAAATGTACCTTTGTGTTCTTTTAACTTTCTGGTAAAATAATCACGTGATTTACTTACTTGCCATGTTAGGATGATTAGCCTCCAAGTGGCGTTTTAGTTTACTTGGAAGCATGCCCTCTGGAGCCCAAACTTTCAGACATAATACACACTGCAGACACTTTTCACGATTGACATCTACTGAAATAAAGGTGGGAAGGAGCAGCAGTGAGTAGCACACGCTACTTGATTAGACCGGGGTTCGAGCCCGTCACCACCAAATACGGAGGATGCGGAAAGGTCACGGAATGACCACCGCATATCCCGGAGCAATATGGCCTTAGTTGCTAATGCTCCTAAAATCCAAAAATAACAAAAAAAAAATATCTACCAAAATAAAACCAAAGTCTAGATAAGTATTGTCATATTTCACAACTTTGTCACTGGTCTATGATTTGTCATCCTTCAAGGACTAAAAATCAACAAAATAATTCACTGAATTTCACTAGACCTCACAGACACTTGATCAAAACACACTTCAGTTATTTCGATTACTGAAGGACCTGGAGAGTTAATAGGATTTATATACAAAATCTAAGAAATGAAAAAGTATGAGAAGTTACTGGTGTATCTTAAAGAACAAGTTAAACAAAAACATCTCAAACATTCGAGAACATCATCAAAAGGAATGCAGCGCGATCTAATGTTGAAACTGTGAACTACATCGAGCTAGTAGTTCACACGGTGTCTGACAGATGTTGAGTATCGCTGTTTCCCTCGAAAATTTAAAATATCCCATGGTGACCCGGGATGCTGCAGTGCACAATTTGGGAACCACTGGACTATAGTAAATTGTAAATATACTCTCATTCAATTTATATGACAAGATTATTATAAGGTGAAGGCAGGTTCAATCAGGAAAGTCTCCCTCTCAATTTCTAGACCTAGAATTTAATTTTTTGATTCCGTACTATTAATTTTTGTTTAAGGCTTTAAATAAGATTGATAAGAAGGGGAAAAAAAATTTTTTTTTTTTTTTTTTTTTTTTTTTTAGTGAGCAAAATGAAAGCAATTGATTCAAAGAATTTTAGTGGTAAGATTATAGAGAGAAGACTGGACATTAGAAGATCATTAAAAAAGAAGAAGAAAGAAAAAGAAGAACTTAAGAAATCAGCTGAAGACACTAGTTCAATTCGTTCAGACTTAACTGGTAGTCGATCATCTCTGGCTAGTAGTGAAACTGGTGCTCTTCTCCTTTGTAAAAATATACCATCTCGAGAGGTGAGAGAGTTTTAAAAATGAGTAGGCATATATTTCTAATGTTAATGCATGGCAATTGAATCTTTTTTGAATTTTAGAAATAAACTACACTTCTCTGCATTTAAAATTTACTTTTCTAGGTGTGCAACATAGTTTAGTAGTTATTGTGTGAGTAAAGTAGCACACATACCTAAGTTGACAGTGTTTCAAGTTCACATGACTGCTAAATATGGTTAATGATTGTTTTTGTCAAAATGATTAATTATAAGATATAAAGCACTAAATGGTGTGAAAGATGCTGCTGTTACTTTGTTAAAATTAAATTTAGGAATAAAAAAGTTAACAAAAAGTAGTAAAAATAAAACGATATTTAGGGTACCATGCCATTGAAGTATAGTTTTCTGTTCCAACTGCTTTTAAAATGTTTTCTTAAATTTTTTGAAGACAGTGACGATGAACAGAAGTTAGTTCCAAAATATTTCCAGTTTTATATCTACATATAGGAAATTCTATAGCTTTTAATCCAGAAAATTCTTTTAAACACGGAGGTGTAGTCAGTTATTAAATTTTTATGGGTACTTGTCTGTTATCCTCTCATCAGTGGAAGTTACAAGTAAGTCTAACCTAACCTAACCAGTGTATATTTATTTGTATTTATATTTATGCCTATGTATAGGTACCTTTTGAAGTTCATACATAGTTTAATAGTGACAAAGGTTGCACCACTTTAAGTGATGATGTCATAACTACTTGGCAGGAGGATAATAAACAAGTACTATTTTGGGTATTAATTCATGTTGTTGTTAAAGTTGTTGAACACGTTAACTGCATGTTGATGCATGTGCATCCGTGAGCTTTTCATCCACTTAGATGAAAAAAATTGCCTGCCTTTAAGAACCATTTTTCTTCCGATTTGATGCAAGAAAACTGGATATATTTGTCAAGTAACCTTTGCTTGCAGCTGACTAAATTCATCCATAGAGAGAAAGGTTGTAGTTCAAGCCAGCAGTGAAGGTGTTAGTTCAATCTCAGTAACTATTATTTTTATAAAGCATAGTAGAATCCTATTATCCAGAAAGCTTAGGATTGATATTTGAGATAGTTTATTTATTTTTTTTGGATAAATAATTTTAAATACAGTTTATCTATAGTATAAAAGGTAAACAGGAAAAAATAAATTGTTTAAAATTACAGTAAACCAACACAGATAAAACTCTGCATTAGTAAACTGTGTTGATTTTATATAACATGTTGGCTGTAGGTTTAACAAAACATAAAGCTAACATGTTTTTCATCTAAGTGGTTTAACAAAACCTACAACTAATATGCAGTTCACTCTGTTTGTTATTTATTTCATATACTTTGCTGTTAATTTCTGAAGAATTTATTACCGAGTGATAAGAAATTTATTGATGTGCCTGAAAAAAGTCAAGAAGGCTGGATAGATTACCAATGCCACTTTCATGTTACACCAACTATGTTGATGTGATACATAAAAACTTTGAAAAAAATAAAATGTTTACAACTTGGCTGTTACATAAATTTTTATTTGTGGTAATTTATGTAATGGTGAATTTCTAGCGTGTGTGTGTGTGCGCGCACATGTTCCACAGTGAAGTTTTGATATAACATAATATAATTTGTATTATACAGAAATGACATGGATAAAATTTACTCTTGTTTGCATCATTCATAATGCTTTATATAAATGGAATCATGATTTTATTATTTTTTGTAAAGTGAAATTAGGGAAATGAACAAGCATGCAGTGCATTCAATTATATTTCTTAAATTAATTTTTTTCCCCTTTTTCTGTGATTGATCATAAAAGTGAAAATTAAATGTAGTTATCTCCTTATTAATTTATTACTGACATTACAACTTTAAAAAATATTTAAGAACTTTGATTTTATAGATACTAAATACATGTACAATACAGCACAACTCACCGAGATTATAATCCCCCAAAAAACTTCACCAGGCCATATGTATGGTATTGTTTACAGCATTTTAAGATTTGTAACCAAGTTAAATGAGGCTGAAAAAACACACGATGAATAATAATGTGGAGTATACAGTATTTATTCAAAAAATTTAATCTAATACTTGTAAACAGTACTGTATAGCATATAAACAAGTTACAATATACAAGAACAAAAATAAACAAAAGGTTAATCTGCTCACATTATTGTTGGTGTTATGGTGATGGAGGATCATAAACTTTCAATGACACCGATTTTGGCAATCTGGGAGCAGATTGACTAGTCATGGTACAACCTGTGGTTGTCTTATGTCCACTTTCTTGAAAAACTGATGGATTTTAATCTGCACATTTTTCTTCTTCTCTTCATACATTAATTTTGTAGCAGGCAGTGGCATTGTTTACACCTGCTGCCATTGTGGTGAACCTCTTGTTGTCAGGATCTTGAACCTCGAAAGATGATAGTGCTTTATCTATTAAAGAAAGATTCAGTTAGCTGCTTGCAGGTGAAATTTTTTTTCAACAACTTCTTCCTCTTCAGTTGCCTCCTGCTGTGTCTGTTTTTCAAGTTCGAACAAATCCAAATCTTTGAGCAGCTCCTGAGAGTGGCTTTCCAACAGTTGGTAAACATGCTCTACCCCCACATCGAGATCCAATTGTTTTCCGAGCACCGTGTTTTTTGAGACTTACTCTACCTCTTCAAATGTATGGAAGTCATGAGCAAATTGTGGGATGAGTTTCTTCCAGATCCTATTAATATTTGAAAATGTTATCTTATGCCAGGCAGAATCTATATTCTTGATTGTGTCATAGATGTTATATTCCTTCGAAATCTGCTTTAAGGTCATTCCACTTTCTCCTTCTGTTGCTGTTAGGGCTTAATTAAAAGTTCTTCATGTGTAATAAGCCTTGAATTTAGCAATAGCATTAGCATTAGAATTAGTAGAGGCATATGATGCAAGAAAGCAAGCTTATTCAGCATCAGCCAAAAAAAAAAAAGAAAAAAAAGCACAACCACTACTACCATTTCACGCCTCCGTTCGTTCGAAATACCTGTCCAGCTGAGCCTTAAATTTGTTTAGGCTATCAACTTCAACAACAAGTGATGGAAGTCTATTCCACAAACCAACTGCCCGCTGGCTAAAGGCAAATTTCCGCACATCTATCCGACATCCGTCCTTCCTCAATTTGAATTTATGCTCTCTCAGGTGATTATTCTGAGCAAGAGGAAGAATCCCATCGGCATTGAGCATACTCAAGCCATTCAAAGCCTTGTACACCTCTATCAAGATCACCTTGCCGATGCCTAGTTTCCAGACTCTGTAATTTGCAAAACTTAAGCCTTTCTTCGTAAGAGTAACCCTTTGTTCCATTCACTAATCTTGTTGCCCTTCTCTGTACTCGTTCCAGCAGCTCTACATCCTTCTTGAAATGAGGCCTCCAGACCTGTATACAGTACTCAAGGTGTGGCCTGACCATGCCTTATACAAGGGAATAATCACATCCCTATCCCTGCTAGAAAAATTCCTGTATATCATTGACAAGACACCATGAGCTACTCTTGCAGCTCGTCTGCACTGCTCAGAGAACTTCATATCTGCCTGCACAATTACCCCCAGGTCCTTTTCATTCTCTACCACTGTCAGCGTAGTACCACAGAGTTGATACGTTGATCTGGGGTTACTGTTTCCCATATGTAGTACTTTACATTTATCAATGTTAAACTTCATTTGCCACCTCTCAGCCCATCTGCTCAACCTTTCCAGATCCTGTTGCAGCAGCATAGCATCAGTAGTGTCCTTAACAACCCTGCCAACCTTTGTATCGTCTGCAAACTTGGACATTAAGTTTGATATACCATCATCTATATCATTTATAAATACAGAAAACAACAATGGACCCAACACTGAACCCTGAGGAACTCCACTAATAACATTAGTCCACGTTGAGCAGTGTTCTTGATTACCACTCTCTGTCTTCTGCCACTCAACCATCCCTTTATCCATAGCAGCAATTTGCCTCCAATGCCACACTGCTCCAATTTGTGCAGCAGTCTTCCATGCGCAACAGTATCAAAAGCCTTTCTAAGATCCAAATATATAATATCAAAGTTATTCCCTGCATCCAGTTCTTTTGTGACTACATCATAGTATCCAATCAAATTGGTCAGACAAGACCTGCTCTTAACAAAACCATGCTGTGTCTGAGCTATAACTGAATTCTTGTCCAGATGATCCTGCAGTGTTTCTTTAACCAGTGCCTCCATTAATTTTCCTGGAACCGAAGTTAAACTACCAGGTCTATAATTACTTGTGTCAGCCTTTGATCCTCCTTTGTGAATTGGGGTTACATTTGCACATCTCCAGTCTATGGGTACCTCCCCTGAGTCCAAAGAAGCTCTCATAATTATGGCCAGGGGTTTGCTTACTTCCTTTGCTGCCTCCTTTAATATAACTGGATAGATCCCATCCACCCTGGGTGCCTTTTTTATGTTTATCCTCAACAATTTCTCCTCCACTTTCCTCTCAGTTATTAGAAAATCATCTAGCTCACTGCCAATGTTTACTTCACCTACGACATTCCCCTTCCTAAATAACTCCTCATGTGTGAATGTAGATGCAAAATACTCGTTTAGATTGTTAGCCACCTGAGCAGGATCCTCAACTGTTGAACCATCAACATCCAGTGGACCAATCTGATTCATCCCTTTCCTTCTTGAGTTTAAATAGGTAAAGAACTCTTTTCTGTTTTTCTTTGCATCCTTTGCCAAGGATTTCTCATAATCTGCCTTTGCCTGCCTAATCTCCTTTGTGACTTGGTTACAGACCAACTTATATCTATCATAGGCTTCCATGTCACCCATTAATTTGTATGCATCCCATGCATTTTTCTTCTCTGCCATATGTCTCATTAGTTCATCTGACAACCATTTAGGCCTGAACCTTGAACAATATTTCTTGGTTGGTATGTAAAGCCTGGTAGCTTCCAAGATTAGTTCCTTGAATGCTTCCCATTTTGAATTTGCTGTTGGTAACATCATCAGTTGGTCCCACTGTATAGAATTTAAATACTGTCTCAGCCCATCATAGTCGCCTTTACGAAAGCAAAAACCCTTCCCTTTAACTCTGATGGTAGTTACCTCCTTGAGTAAATCCCACTTCAGCACACTGTGATCACTGCCACCTAGTGGTTCCTTTATTTGCAGATTCTTAATGCATGAAGAATCACTGCTGATAATCAGATAAAGAGTATTACTCCCTCTAGTTGCCTCCCGAACATCCTGGTGTAGAAAACAATCATCCAATAAATCCACAAAAGCCTTGCTAGTGTGTGAGTGACCAAACCACAAATTCCAGTCAATATCTGGGAAATTAAAATCTCCCATTATAAGACTCTCTGATTTACTGGCCCATTCTATTTCCCTGTACAGTATCCTATTATACTCATCAGAGTCATTAGGCCTATAGCACACTCCTACTCTCAATTTTGATTTACCCATGCTTATGTCACACCAAACTGACTCGACACTGCCCTGTCCATCGATGTCGACTGGCTTCACTTCCTTGGATTTTATGTGTTTTTTAACTAATAGCATAACCCCTCCTCCCTTCCTATCCTGTCTATCCTTTCTGTAGACGTTGTACTCCCCAAATTCCAGTTCTGCATTCCTTATATCTGTGTGACACCATGTCTCTGATATCCCAACAATATCTGCCTTTGATGTTTTGAGCAAAACCTCAAATTCATCAAATTTATTTACTAAACTCCTAGCATTGGTGTACATGCAAGTATACATGCACCTATTTCTATTCTTAGCTACCCTAACACAACCCATGTGTTTACTTGTACCGCAGTGACTTCCAGCAGTCTCTGAAATATCCTGCATATTGTTTTTCAGGCTTCTGCTCATTCCAATAGAAGCAGTGCAAGAATCTCTTTCGCCTCTGCCAGTGGCTACTGTTAATCTATTCGTCTTTGTCTCCCCCCAAGCTAGCAGTTTTCCGACCCACCTATCACTGCCTTGATAGCATCAGCAAATATTCTTGCACCCTTTCTATTTAAGTGTATCCCATGTAGAAGCAATCTCTCCTGTTAACAAGTACAGTCCAGGCTGAAAAAAATTCTACCCCTTGAGCCTTGCACAATCTTTCCAGGGCCGAATTGATCGACAAGGCTCTCATCATATACTCCCTTCTATCGTGTCTGGGCAGAATTGCAGACACTTTCAAATTCTACCCTACTTCACGCCTTTTTTTCAACAGTGACCTGTACTTGTTAAGTAATTCCGCTGGTCTCCTACTTTTAATATTATTAGTGCCAACGTGTACAACTATATCACCTTTTGTGCCCTTAAAAGATGATATCCGCTCTACAACGTCATCAACCTTTGCCCCTGGCAGACATACCCTGGTCCTGTTCCACCTATCCTTTTTACAAGGCATGTTCCCTGTTTCCCTGACAATAGAGTCACCAACAACTACTAGTTCCTGTGGGACCAGTGCATTCTGCCATGGGGGGCTGCCTCTCTGTTGCAAGATGACCAAGTGCAAGCTCTGGCGTTGATGTGGGCAGCTGAGAGCTTGATGGGCCCCTCAATTTATTTCCTTCGAGGGCATCCACCCTGTCTTTCAAGGTCTCATATAGGCCCATAACAACGCCTAATGAGTTGTCGCCTAATTTCCTTGCACTCCTTGCATCGTGCACACACACAAAGACATCCCCCATGGCAGTATCATGTCCCGTACCCGATTGCTCCGCAAACATCAAGCAAACAGTGCATCTTAAAAGGCTGTGATTCAGAGGGCAACTGCCCCCCTCAGTTCTCCCCTGAGCCACAGCACTCCCATTAGCTTGAGCCTTTTGCTTTGCTGCTCTGGTTTGAGTCATGATTTCGATTTAATGTCAATAAAATTACAATTTCAGAACAAAATTAAAACCTTAAACTTGTATCCTAACACAGTTATAACGCTATATTTATTTTTCAGTATCGAGTTCAGTTTTATTTTTCAGTATGTTATCTACGAGTTCCCTTTATATAACTTCCGTATCAAGTTATGTATTAATTATTTGTTACGTTTGTACTCTGTCGTTATATATATATATTTAAAAGTACAATTTAATTGACAATGAAGTTTAACAAGATTAATAGATTTACTGATTAATTGACAATATTATATTAGCACTATACTATACAAAGCTAATGCTATCGAATTCCGGATGTGCTGTATCGTGTTACAATGGCGGTAATTACGAACGGTACTTCTTCGGACTCTTAAGTATTGATAACTTCCAAATCTCGCTGTCTCAATTTAGAATAAACTAAGAATCCTGACTAGGTCTGTACCTACTTATAGATAATAATTTGATATAACAAGTGGTTAATAAATCGGCTAAATACGGTTAAAAACCTCTCGTTCAACGGAGCTGCAATTTGTAACACATGGTTTTGATACCGTTACCGATACTAAGTAATACCCATAAAATCTCTATCAAGTTAAACTTTAAACTAAGTATCGTAACTATGAATATAAAACTACTCTAGAAAATAAGTAAATATGCCAATTTAAGCTAATAAAACAGAAAATAAATCAGAAAAAACGTCTTCTCCAGGAGCTGCAAAATAGCTGCGGCCGCACAGGCTACTCTCGAACCCACGATGTGGGTTAGAGAGTAGCCTCAATAACCCCCTGATCCATTGGTTATAAGAGGGAGGTGGTATTGGGAGGCAGGTACACCACGTTAACATTAGAATGAAAATCATCCAGGTGAGGTGGATGGTTAGGAGCATTGTCCAGTACCAACAGGATCTTGAATGGAAGGTTGTTTTCAGCACAGTACTTTTCTACTTGTGGTATGAAATGTTTGTGGAATCACTCCTTTAAGATTTCGATAGTAATCCAGGGCTTAGAGTTAGACATCCAGATGACTGGAAGTGAAGCCTTGATAATGCCTTGGCATACAAAAACCCTTAGATTTTTTGCGTGGTATACCAACAGTGGTTTGAGTTTGTAGTTGCTGGCAGCATTTCTCCCCAGTAGTAGAGTTAGCCAGTCTTTTGCTGCCTTTAACCTGGGCATTTTCTTTTCCTCCTTCATAATATGCATGCAATCAGGCATTTTTTTTTCCAAAAACAAGCCAGTTTTGTTTACATTTAAGATCTGTTCTGGCTTGTAATCCTCATTAATAATGCCTCACAGAAACTCCGGATATTGATTAGCAGCTTCCTCATCAGCACTGGCTGCCTCACCTCCCATTTTAATGTGTATCAGATTTGTTCATGCCTTGAAGCATTGGAACCGTCCATGACTTGCATTAAAGGTTTCTTCAATAGCACTTTCACCATGTTTACTCTTTACATCTTTAAATAATTTTTTTGCTTTTTCTTGAATGAGCTGTAGGCTACAAGGCATTCATTTTCGTTGCTTATCTTCCAGCCACACACTTAAAAGTTTTTCAATTTCCTCAAATCATTGGACTTTTTTCCTACTTATTGTCAACTGCATTGCCACAGAATGCATTACATGTTCAAGAATTCACTGTTTTTCCTGGAAAATTGTGTTCATGGAAGAGTGACTCAAGTCCAACACGTGCTACGTCAGCCTACTTCTTACTGTCTTCCACTCGTTTGTCTAGTTTCATTTCCAATGTAATAGAGTGCCATTTACCACTATTGCTCTCACTTTTTTTGCTTTGGGGCCATGTTAGGGAAATAACAATATCTTTTTTACTACAGGAAAAAACAGTGATCCTACTTTGAACAAGAACAACAACAACAAAAAAAAAAACCTTCAGGGATCAGGAATAAACAAGCAATGGTAGCAGGTGGCCACGTGGGTAGCTGATGCAGTGGACCCCCGTAAACAGGGATTCAGTGTCAGCTACGATTGGTTCACTGTACGATCAAATCATTTTATGATGGACTCTCATCTCATAATAAAATACTGTTCACTATACGATATGTAGTAAGCGCTGGTCATTGTGATGATGTTTGTGAATTGAATTTTAATTTTATTAAACAGCAATTCTAATAAGCAAAAATAGGAGGAATATTATGTGCAAACTATAAAAGTAAAGATATAAAGCACAAATTTACACTCAGAATATTTTCCACAGGTTAGCAAAATAAGAATAAATTTACAATTACTTACATAACTTAATTTTTTTTTTTTTTTTTTTTTTTTTTTTTTTATGAAAACCCCAAACACGAAAGGTATCAAAACCTATAGTACTTAGTACCATGCATGGGGGGAGGGGGGTATGCCGGAAACTTTGCTCTAGAGACTAAACATGGGTTTCACCACTTCAAGCCTCCAATAAGCAAAGTGGTGGTATTTCATCGGTTGATGAAAGTCATCATCATCATCTTCTTCTTCTTCTTGGTCCTTAGTTGGCAGCTGGGGGAGGCGGTTGGCCACGCAACCAGTATGCTGCTGTAGGTGCCGCAGGGTTTCGGACTTGCTCTGTGATGTTCTTCCATACTTTATGATCCATGGCGTCAGTCCTGGCTTGGTTAAGGTCGAGACGTCGGCTCTTCAAGTCATTTTCCACTTGCTTGGCCCACGTTTTCATAGGCGCGGTCCGTTGGATGCTCCATTGTGTGGGTCGTTGTATCCAAAGGAGTGTGGATGGTATTCTGTTCATGCCCATTCTACATACATGGCCAAACCATCTAAGCCTTCGCTTCTGGATTTGGTCGGCAATGGTTGGTTGCTGTTGGCATCTGGTGCGGACGTCGAGATAGATGGTGGCTTGCGACCCATCTATTATTAGTGATGCGGTCACGAAGTGAGATGCCCAAAATCTGCCGCAGGCATCGCATTTGGAATACCTCAAGTTTGTTTAAATCTAGCTTGAGACAAATCCATGTTTCTGATCCGTAACGGAGAATGGGCAGGATCAAAGTCCGGAAGAGTCGGATTTTAGTCTTTGAGGAAATGTTGGTCCTCTTCCACAGACACCATTTGAGCAAGGTGAACACAGTAGCCGCCTGTCCAATTCTGCTGTGGATTTCCATGGTGGATGCAACTTTCTTCTCCTGGACCAGCGACCCAAGGTATTTAAAGTCCTGCACTTGCTCGATCTGGACGCCTTCGAGATAGATGGTGGCTTGCGACCCATCTGTTGTCAGGGCCTTTGTCTTATCAGCATTGATCTTCAAACCGTATGGCCGGGCAATGTCGTAGAGGATGTCCGTGGCTTCAGAGTCGTTACCAGCAAAGATAGCATTATCATTGGCAAACATCAGGTCAGTCACATAGTGATCCTTGTCATCTACCACCTATACTGTAATATGTGCATACTAACTAATTGATATTTCTGTTCACTGACTTTTTTTTTTTTGGGTTGTAAAACTTAAAATAGTAAAAAAGATAAGCTGTAAAACTTAAAATAGTAAAAAAGATAAAAAAAGATAATGATGAAGAACACAGCACGCACAAATTGCAACGCGATATGCCCAAGTGAGATATGGAGTAACAAGTATACAAAGCTTAAAAAATAGGAATGAAGAGAAGATTCTGAAAATTTACGTATAATTTTTATATGATTGAAGATTTCAGTGAATGGGAAGTATTTCACCATCGATCTTATCGCAAATTATTCATTTTGGAAAATATTCAATTATTAGGCACATTCACATCTATATATGCATAGAGAGACATTGTTTTCACCATGTCTGCATGTAACAACTCTACTCCAAGCAGATGAACTTCCTTGAAATTTTGTGTACTTCTTCTAAAGCATTTGTCTAGCAATCTCAAATTTCATTAAAAATTGTACAAATAAATCTGGCAATTATTATTTTTTTTTTTTTCTCATACAATTTATATGGAAAAAAGAAATAACATTTTTCTGCCATACAGTTTGTATGGGGGGAAAAAAAATTTTTTTTAAAAAATAATAAAAAAATCACAAATTACAGGTACAGGCACTCCTCTGCTTACATACAACTCGTAGATACGTACAAAGCATAAAGCTTCTCAAAATTAATAAAAAATACTGTATATCGTAAATATATCGACAGTTTTGAACCATGCATACGAAGTACCAAAATGAGCTGCCGTGTACAGTGGACCTCCGCTTTACAATATTAATCCATTCCAGAGACACCATCATGTTGTGAAAATATCATAATGTGAACCGAATAACACATTGTTTTTTTGGTAATTCATTCCAAAACCTTGGAAGTCAAAATTTTTACTATATAACTAAGCTATTTATATCTCTAAAAGGTCATTTTTATAATGGAAATTATATTAGTTTTATATAAATTTATGCCAGATAAGCACAACATAAAAACCACTTTTAACTAAAGGATGCAAAAACAAAACGTGGCCAACACGTTTACAAACAGTGCTACTGGCTCAGAGGAAGGACTACATGGTCTGGTTGGAGACAGTCGTAAGCATTGAAACAAGTAGACACTGGTTAAAATAATCACCAGAATCGTTGCTTTATAGAATCAAATTTCAATACACCAATCCAAACCATTAAAATGCACTATGCTTTCCCTGTTTATTGTCCTGCAAACTCGGATTTTTCATCCAACAAACAGAAAATCACCACAGAACACACACAATTTACAGATAGTATAAATGGAGCAATATGAACTTAGTCGCTGATGCTCCTAAAACAAATCCTACTCCAACAACTCCAATGCCATTTATTGCTATGTTTGGTTATAAGAATCAATTTTGAATGCCTTTGTGATATTTTTCTAAAGCACATTTCTGGAGGTCATCTCTAGAAATGTGCTTTGGAAAAATATCCATGAAACAATAAAAACTATTTGCAGTTTCTGGTTTATTGGACTTTTCTGTTAGTGAAATCTATTATAAACAGGTTATAAACTCGATCTTATTGCATTTGCAATTAGATCGATTGAAATGTGCCTAATAATTAGATAACTGAAATTTTGATAAATGGTTTTTGGATAATTGGATTCTGCTGTTCATATATTTTTTGATTATTATAAAAACAGGTTTTCATTTCCAATATATTTTCGTTTATTTTTCTTTAATATAGTCTTTAAGCTCTGCAGAGCTTGCAATGTTCCCGGGTCAGTGTGGCAAAGAAGGTTGTTATCTGTGTCGAGTAATTCTTCCTGATTGCTCAACTACTGTTATAAGAGCTGAAAAGGGAGAGACACTAGGGGAGATACTTCAGAGTCTTATAGAAAAGAGGAACCTAAGTTATACAGCTGTAGAAGCATTTGTTATGGGTGAAGATCAAGTAAGATACAAGATCAATATTTAATCTAGAAATGCTTTAAAAAGTAGAGTAAAATCTCACACACACACGCACACGGTTTTGATGAAATGTTAGCAAATTATTTAACATTACAATGTAATAAATTTTTGTTTTTACTTAAATTTCACAATTAAAGTTTTTATTTCTTTGGTCTTTAGCCACTTGATTTGGCTGTTGATGTGAGTTCTTTAAGTTGCAAAGAAATACGAGTGGAGCAGGTGGTTCTGTTCTGTTTAGAACTTCCCAATAGGAAGACTATTGGTGTCAAAGCTAGGCCAGGTAAACAGTGCAAGGAAGTTTTGAGGCCTGTTCTCCAGAAATATGGATACAAAATGGAGCATTTAATATTGAGCATTGTAAGTGCTATAATTAGGTATACACTTTTATGAAGATATATATTTATGGAAACCAATGATTATTTTCTGAGCTCCACTGTAATTATATTATAAGTTATATTGTTAGATGAAGCTTCCACAATAAATATCAGCATGCAGTATAAAAATTATAGTAAGGTGATGTTAGTATTGCATCATTGTGAACATAGAATTTAAAAATAAAACAGTTAAACACAAGGATGCAATCATTAATTTATGTAACAGTAGTGAATCACTCTGGAGTGATTGACTTTTTATAAAAGGTGTGATATTTGTAAAGAAGAGCTTCGTCTAAACTAACAGTATGGTCATGATGATGTATTAATAAAATTATAAGTATAGTAGTATTGATGCGTGTCACATGGTTGATAAGAAATCATTTGACTACATTTTTTCAGGAAGAAAAAGGTAGTCTTCAGGAAACTTAAAGAAAACTGAAATTGATTTCTCTTTCTCTCATTCTTTCCTTCCCATATCCCTCTTTCTTAATTAGATTTAAAAAAAAAAAACCCTTTGATTATGCACTATATATTACAGTGGGCTCTTGATATCTATCATTTATTTATTCCTTAAAAGTGCAACATATAAACAGAACTTATGGATGATGGGCTTTGGTGTCAAAACTAGTTTTAAGAATAATTTTATGTATTTAAAAATACAAATCAGTTTCCTGCTTGAAGGGTAAATTACCCTCAGTCTACACACAAGAAATTAAAATTCCAAGTGGAGGACCATGGATTCCTGGGGGTATCATCCTTCTTAAAAAAGGAATCTGTAATTTGCATCTTAGCTTTCTTCCTCTCATTTAGGATTTCCTTGTATAGTAATGGAGACTGGTTTTTGCCAATCACCAAATGAAAAGAGAATATCCAAGGTTATTTTATTTTATTTTATTTTTGGTAGTAAAATTTAAAACACAGTAAGAAAAGATCAATAACAAAGCACACGGCTTGCGCAAATAGGAACTAACACGACACGTGCAACTTTTTACAGAGTAAAAAGTTTACGAAGTTTAGATATGGGAATGAAGAGCTGATTCCGAAAATTTATTTATGTTTTTTTATATGATTAAGGATTTCAGTGAAAGGGAAACATATTTCGCCATAATAATGTAAAAATACACATAATTCCAGCTATCGATATCATAAATGCAATAAGATTGAGTTTACTACCCATTTATAATAGATTGTACAAAAAAAAAAGAAGAAAAAAAGCCCAATAAACCAAAAACTGCAAATTATTTTTATTGTTTTATGGTTGTGACCTCCAGAAATGTGCTGTAAAAAAAAAATATCACAGAAGCGTTCAAAATTGATTCTTATAACTGAAGATGTGATTCTAATAAACGATGAAAGTTTAGTGCATTTTATTGATTTTAATCGATTCTTTGAAATCTGATTCTAATAACTAATGATCGCTATAACCAGTGCTTACTGTATGTACAATATTGGCAAAAAATATATATATATACACATACATACATACATACACACAGAATATTTCATATTTCCCTGCCAATAGATTGTGTTATTCTCTTACAACAGGCTTGCTGACTCACACCAAATGAATCATTATTAGAAAAAGAAAGAAAAGAGCCAGGATGCCAGTCTTTTGCTGAATCAGCAAAAAAAATAAAAAATAAATGTTTATTCAACTGTGTCTACCCACGTCATATTCTTCATCTACAGAATGTACTAGTCCAGTTGCTCCTTAAAATTCACCATACTGTCACCCTCAACCATTCAATAACATGGTTTATTCTAGTGGTCAGCAACACAATGACTAAAGATAAACTTTCTTAAGTTCATTTTATTAGTTTTTATTTATGTCCCTAGATTTTTGTGGCCCATTTCATTGTGAAAATTCCATAGTCATTAATTTTATTTCTCCCTCTTAGTGCTTTATACACCTCATTTTGACCTTTGGAGATGTTTACTGTCTTTCTTTAGTTGTTGTCTCCACACCTGGAAACAGTATTCCAAATGCAATCTCACTAGTCCTTAATTGAAATTTATTGAACCAGCCCTTACTTATGAAACATTCTTCTTCTGATTTTTCTCCATCCACCTTGATTTTCAAAAAAACTTATCCTGCTTTATCAATATGAAACTGAAGCTTTCTGTTAGCTTGCTGTTCAGAAATCAAAATGAATTATGACTATTCCATTTTTTTAACATTTTCTCTGACTCTCAAACATATAATTGTATCAGGAACTGTTAATTTTGCAACTTTGCGAAAATTTATTTTTATTTTGTTACACAGAGCATTAATGAAACTACAATAAATAAATTAGCTTTCGGCTAATGCCAGGATGGTGCGTGAGGCACGTGGTTAATTGTTTGTTGATGTTTGCGGCTGTGACGTTTGGTGGTGACGTGGCCAGCGTTTGTCTATGGATAGAATTACTGACTCTGTGATGGGGTTAACTTGACAACCACTGTTCCTGTTCAAAGCGGTGTCCGAGCATTTTATATTTAGCGATTCCAGCCAGGTATGCCTCAGGTGATGGTGGGACCTGTCCACAACCACGACATCGCGGTGTGGGTCGATGTCGTGGTGGGTTGTCCAGACATGCTCGGCGATAGCTGAGTGTTCTACATCTGCCAAACGGATCGCCCTTTTATGTTCTGAGAGACGTTTCTCGAGTCGACATCCAGTCTCTCCAAAGTAGCAGCTCGTGCAGTCACGGCAAGAGATGCGATAGACCAAACCACTTTGTAGAAGGGTGGGGACAGGTGTTTTTATGTTGGAAAGGAGAGAACGCAGTTTCTTGCCTGGGAGTTGGATGCACTTTATCCCATGCGATCTTAGGATTCTACCGATCTGCTGTGACAGGTTGGGGTAGTATGGGATGAATGCCCTCATGGATGACTCGTCACCGTTGGCGTTGCTGTTGGTCGTCACGTTGTCGCGTGCTTGTAGATCACACCTGTCAAGGACGTTGATGGGGTAGCCACACCTCGTAAGGTCTACTTTGACTCTGGTGATCTCTTTGCGTCTTTCATCTGCGGAGCTGGAGTGTGTCCAGGCGCGAGTTAGTAAGGTTCGGGCAGTTGAGAGGAGGTGGCCCCATGCGTGTGCTGACTGGAAGTTGGTAAATTGGCCAGCACACATGGGCTTACGATAAACTGTCGTCTTCAAGCACGTGTCTTCGCGCCAGTCAGCACACGCACGGGGCCACCTCCTCTCAACTGCCCGAACCTTACTAACTCGCGCCTGGACACACTCCAGCTCCGCAGATGAAAGACGCAAAGAGATCACCAGAGTCAAAGTAGACCTTACGAGGTGTGGCTACCCCATCGACGTCCTTGACAGGTGTGATCTACAAGCACGCGACAACGTGACGACCAACAGCAACGCCAACGGTGACGAGTCATCCACGAGGGCATTCATCCCATACTACCCCAACCTGTCACAGCAGATCGGTAGAATCCTAAGATCGCATGGGATAAAGTGCATCCAACTCCCAAGCAAGAAACTGCGTTCTCTCCTTTCCAACATAAAAAACACCTGTCCCCACCCTTCTACAGAGTGGTTTGGTCTATCGCATCTCTTGCCGTGACTGCACGAGCTGCTACTTTGGAGAGACTGGACGTCGACTCGAGAAACGTCTCTCAGAACATAAAAGGGTGATCCGTTTGGCAGATGTAGAACACTCAGCTATCGCCGAGCATGTCTGGACAACCCACCACGACATCGACCCACACAGCGATGTCGTGGTTGTGGACAGGTCCCACCATCACCTGAGGCGTACCTGGCTGGAATCGCTAAATATAAAATGCTCGGACACCGCTTTGAACAGGAACAGTGGTTGTCAAGTTAACCCCATCACAGAGTCAGTAATTCTATCCATAGACAAACGCTGGCCACGTCACCACCAAACGTCACAGCCACAAACATCAACAAACAATTAACCACGTGCCTCACGCACCATCCTGGCAGTGCATCTCTATTCCAACTGCCATTCAAGTATTGTAATCCGATGAAGGCTGCCACCCAGCCGAAAGCTAATTTATTTATTGTAGTTTCATTAATGCTCTGTGTAACAAAATAAAAATAAATTTTCGCATTATGAATCCAGAGCACGTAGGCCTGTTTTATTAATTTTGCAATTTTGTTTTTATCTTCTTATCCATTCTAAAGTGTGTTGTGTCTCTCTTGAACATGTCTCTTTCAACCCTTTCTTTCATCTGCCAGGCAAAATAGCTCTTTGAAGACAGCAAAGTCAGCATAACTTGTTTTTCTTTATAATTTCAGTAATGGATTCTGTGTCAGTTCTTATCTTGTAATTTCACTAGTTATCTTCCCTGCTTGGTTGATTCTGTTTATTTTTCTGTGACATTTCATCTCAAAGGCTGCACCCCCTCCCTCATTCACGCAGCATCCTGATCCATATGCATAGTGGATATAGGGTCAAGTGGCACTGCTGGTTGCACACGACTCTGCTATCAGTTCCGTTGGGTTGAGATAAGTTTCCCATAAACGTTAGAACGTGTCAGTGATGTGTTATTAATGTTATGTGATGTAGGGTTCTATAGCTCTTCTGGCCTCTCTGCCTATGCACCTATGGAGCACCACAGACTCTTAGTTTCTGTCTTTGGCACAGGGAGCTGGGCCAGGAAGTCTGGAATCAATAACTCTGGCTAGGCTGTCCCTGAGGTTGCCTGAGCTTCTCAGGGAGGGGACACACACACACACACACACACACACACACAGGAAAGGTTCAGGTAGAGTTGTGAAAATAGTTGAGGACAATTGAAGTGTGGAGGGTAGAATAAAGAGTAAGGAGGTTCAGATAGGCCAGCATACAGTATATGCTAGTGAGCAAAAAGTGTGTTCCCTTTTGAGTGAGATCCATCCACTCAGGAGGAGAGGGAGGGAAGACATAGTTCTGAGGCAAGAGAACCTCGATTTGGGAGGGACAGCAGGTTCCATGTTTGATTTCTGGGAATGGGGTTAGAAGCAATCAGCAGCAGAGGTCTGCTGCCGAATAATCCTACACCACGAGTTCCCTGGTGTCAGCAAATGCTACCCTAGGCCAGAGTGAGCAACTTCATGCTTCCCGCTCAAGTCTGTCCTGTGTCATCTTGCCTTCCCCAGTTAGGAGCTGGGCACTGGTTGTAGAGGCGTTGAGTCCACCAATGTGGCATTTGTTATTGTCAATTTAGGGTGTTGTCTTTATTTACTTGGTAAGTCCTTATTTACCTATCATTTCCCTTGATTGGACTCTCTTTTTGTGTGTCAGTAGGGCTGTTTTATTACCTCTCCACACGAGGCAAGTGCTTGTTTCAATTGTGTTGGTAATCTTCTTGATTGCATCATCAGTGTGTATATTAGGCTTATAGAATTCTGACTGTAGTCCTACTTCTTGATAGCAGGCAGTAATTCTGCCAAGAATAAGGAGTTCTAATATTTTTGTCATCACTGGTCACGGGGAAATTGGGCGATAGAACTTAGCAGCAAAGGGAGGTTTGTTAGGTCACTTTACCAGGAATGTAAGGACTGCCTGCTTCCAGGAAAGTAGGAAACAACCTGTAGAGAGACATTTATTATATAGATTGAGCTAATGTCAGGATAGTACTCAAACATTGTCTGGAAAAAGCATTGTCAACAATTATTATTATTATTCACTGTATTGCATGTGCTTCACCCCTGAACAGCTTCAGCTAGGAGGGTGCCTATATACATTTGTACATTATAACTTAGACAGCGCCGACCTGGCTAGCTGGGTGGGTAAAGTACCTGCCTGGTAACCCGAAGGTTGGCGGTTCGAATCCCGCTTCGGGCTTGGATCAGAGTAAATGCAAAAACTTTGGGAGGTGCATTATGGCCACAGAAGCCGATGCACCAACAACTAACAAAAAATAAAAATATATAAAAAATAACTTAGACAGAGACATAGAAGTTGTACATAAATTATGCATACATAAACATTAGTTTCTATACAATAATACTACAAATAACATCAAATACAAACAAATAAAGCACATACACACATATACAGTGACACAAGAAAAAGGTAGAGACATATAAATGCATACATATCGTAATATATACAACTAACACATAAACATACAAAAAATAATAATTTAAAACAAATTAATTCTTCAGCGAAATAGAGTTCAGTGGAGATTCCATCCTAAAGGAGATAATCGGGACACTTCTACAGTTGTATGTGGTGGTACATGTTCTGTATCTTCTCAGATCTGTATGCTTTCTCATCACAGAACTTGTGGGGATCAGTCTTCAGGGTGTTGTACGTTTGGAGAATGTTAGATGGAAAATATCTTCTAAGCATTGTTAAATTCTGTAATAAGCTTCTTAGGGGAATCCACTTGTCATTGCAAAGGACGCAGGAAGGCCTAGGGCTTACAACAAGATTATGGACATTTGTGGTGTCAAGATGATCAGTGAGGAGTTGGCAGAGGTTGAGCAGATTTCCTGCAATGAACAACTGATTCCAAGGGGGTATAACCAAGGTTAGCATACATGATTGATCTTGAGATGGTGAAAGGATGGCCATTAACACCGTTCAACCACCTTAAAATCCAATACTCCATATCCATGAGTTTTTTTATGTTAGTGAGGGAAGCATAGGACCAAATCGTCGAGGCATACATGGGAATCGGAACAATACATGTTTGTATGTAGTGAGTGGCAAGTTTGTGGTTGTTTACTCCAGTAAGTTCCTGTCTTATCACCCACATTGCTGACAGGGTTTTTGCCTAGTGCTGTTGGAAGGTCGGGCCTTCGTCCCAGGTAAGCCTTAGATTGGTGTGATGTGAGATCTTTTGGACCCTAATACCATTGATGTAGATATCCATGTTCATCTTCTTCGGATTGGTGAAAGACATTTGTGTTGACTTGGTTGGGTTTATGGATAGACCAATATTCTCAAGATAATGGTCAAGTTCTTCTATTAGGGCAGTGGCATGGGCATTGATTGGATCAGATTTGTCATCGTGTTTCGACGAGATGAAGAGTTTTATACCATCTGCGTAAGAGCTCAGTCAGGGTGCATAGAGAGGAAGGGGTCCAAAGCGGCAGAAATAGAATAGTGCAGAAAGGACGCCACCTTGGGGGACTCCTCTGTAGATGACATGGTTCGACTGGAAGGTTCTATGTGAACATAGAACCTTCCATCTAGAATGTTAGATGGAAAATATCTTCTAAGCATTGTTAAATTCTGTAATAAGCTTCTTAGGGGAATCCATGTGTCATTGCAAAGGACGCAGGGAGGCCTAGGGCTTACAACAAGATTATGGACATTTGGGGTGTCAAGACGATCAGTGAGGCATCTCTCGGATGCCTTTTATTTGAGAATGGAAACAATGACTTTTAATAAGCCTCCCTGTATTCTGAAATGCCTTTCATCATCAAGGCATTGATTGAGATGTTATCGAAAGCAGCTTTAATGTCTAAAAAGATTATATCAATCTGTTCTTTGGCATTCGGAATCATTTGGATCCGAAATAGGGTGTCCATTAAATTTGTCACAGTCGATATCTTTGGAATCACAGTGTTTAAATATTGGAGGTCTTTTCTGGAAAAAATGCATGACAAGAATTGGCAGCAGAGTCTTTTCGAACAATTTTAATAAATTGATACTTATAGAGATGGGACGAAAACCCTTCTTGTCTTTCGGATGTTTGATTTTAGGCACAGGTTTTACGATATAATAATTCCATATTTCAGGGATAACCTCAGTGTGTAGGGTTTCTCTGAATATGTGTAGCAAGACCTCAATGATAAATGGACTGCTTACTTTCATGATGAAGAGGGGAAACATATCAGGGCCAGAAGTGGATTTATTTGGGAGACTATTTAATGCTTGAATAAAATTTTCTTTGGTTATGGTGATTTCTGTTAGTAGAGAGGTCTGATAAGATTGGATCCAGATGGAGTCTTGTTCATGAAATTTACCAGCCAACTGGTATTGTCTGGTGCGAGAGAATTATACTTTAAATTAGGATCTGGCGAGATTCCAAAGGTACTGTTTGTCCATTCTCTAAATAAGGTTTCATCCCCGGTGAAGTTGGTATTCTTGTTGTTATTGATTCTTTTACACTTCTTAAGCTTTTTAGAAATAGCAAAGTTGTACTCTTGGCATTTGTGCTTTAAGAAACAGGCCCATTCTTTTTTGTAAGCTATCTAGTCTTCAGCAGTTTGGGTTTTCTGCCATTTTATGTAAGCATTTTGTTTTCTTACAAACACTACTTTGATATTGTTGTTAAACCACCAGTTAGACTGATGTGAGATCCAAATTTCGTTAGACACACCAACACAAGCTATTTGAAATAATTTTTCAGACAGGATGGAAGTGGCTTCAGGCCCTGACCTTTCTAACAGTGCATTCCATTTATACATAGTGAGGCGATGGAGGATTATTTCTTGCTTTATGAACTTGTTCGAAAAGACTCTTCTCGTATGCAGCAGGCCACATTCTTCAACCGAGGTACTAGAGAGGTTGGAGTGGGCATAAAATTCACAATCCAACAGTTGATGATCTGATTTGAAGAATGTTGGTTTGATAAGTTCTGCATGAGGGATGTTGTGAAAAATGAGGTTGAGCTGCTGATTTCCCCGAGTTGGGGGAGTTTGAAGTGGATGAAGTTTGAGCATATGTAACATATCTTCCAGAGAAGACCGAGCCATTGAGTACCTTGGCAGGGGCATGTTGAAGTCCCCTACGAGAATAGTAGGGATGTTGGGTTGGAGGTTGGTAGTAATCAAGGCTCTTAGTTCCGTTCTAACCTCTAGGGTGTGTTCTGGAGGGAGGCAGACAGTGCAGACGTGTATTCTAATTTTATCGAGGTCAAGGATTACAGAGATGGCTTCAAAGTTTTCAGAGCTACTTGAGTTGGTCCTATGTTGAGAAAAGGAATTTTTATAGATCATTACCACTCCACCACCACAGCGAATGGCCTGTCCATTAGCTTGAGCAGCATAGTTCAAAGGGTGTTAATAGATCTGTTGTGGTTCAGCCAGGTCTCCATTAAACAAATAATATCTTACTCTGCAGTAAGGAGAATAGACAGAAGTGTATAGAGTTTGCAACTTATGCCTCTTATGTTGTGAATGTGGCATCTGATAGCTACAGGTACGGTAATGGGACACTGTAGTTGTTATGCTTGAGTATTATTATGTCCTCTCTGGAGCACTTGAGCTTTGCTGTCTTCAAAAGGTTTGATTAGAGTATTTCGTGGCCATGGGTCCAAGCTGATTTGGCGGTTGGCAGGGAACGGCTGGATTTGAGACAATGAAAGAGGCATAAGATGCGTACCTTGTACATAGTTTTCTAACATCTACTTTCATGGAGTATTCCTTCCAATTCATTTCTGTGATTGCCGGTATAGTGGTTGCTGGATTTAATCTTGACCCAAAGATTTGGTCCTCAGTCAGTACAGCAGTTATATTGTAGTTATATGCTGGGAAAGTTGTTCGTTGATTGGGTTTCGGATGATGTCTTATGATACCCTTTTCGTTGATGTTTGTTAGAGATGGAGGGAAATAAGACATGGCACCGGGATTTAGAAGTTGGTTCTCTTCATGGGTGCCGTTTTGGTTGTCTCTACCCTTTGGTCAGACACCAGTTTGGGCTGATAGCAGTAATGTCAGCATAAGACTGCCAAAACAATTGTTTTTGTTGTGGCAGGTTGAGGCTGCAGCCGACAACCTCATTGACTGTATCCACTGAATTAGTACCAGCAAGTGTTACATCCCTTATCTTCTGAGTATCCTTTTTCAATGTATCCTCTGTTATCTTTTTTACTGTATGAATTTCAGATGAGGGGTTATGTGTTGCGATGCAGCTCTGAGAAGAAACGGAATTTGGTTCCAAGTATAGGTGACTGAACCATCAGGGGCAATGATGGTGTTTATTTCACCCTGAGGTAGTTTGTGGCAAACTTTTATAAATAATGCCACATCATGCCCGGCGGAACACGGTAAGTCTGATAAGCAGGGCATAGGGTCGGCAATGTTTTTTTTTTTTTTTTTTTTTGTTAGTTGTTGGCGCATCCGGCTTCTGTGGCCATAATGCACCTCCCAAAGTTTTTGCATTTTACTGTGATGCAAGCCCAAGGCGGGATTCGAACCCGTCGGCAATGTGTGAGGTTGCCAAAATTAAAAATTTTATTATAATAATATTTAATAAAAGTATCTCTCAAGGGCACTAAATACATTTCTGCCGCAATGCCCGTACATATTGTACGAGCATTGCGGGAGGCCAGACTCGCTTTGTGCAACTTCCGGGTCGGAAGTTGCACACAGTGATATCCCAAGTTAAGATCCCATAGCCTAGGACCATACTGCAATGTGGTCTACGAGATTAAGTGCCCGGATTGTGAGGAGTGTTATGTGGGGGAAACGGGGCGACGTTTAAAAGGACCGTCTGGGGGAACACACGACCGCTATCAAGACTGCTAACTATGCGAGGTCTGCTGTGGCAGAGCATTTCTGGGAAAAGCAGCATCGGATCTCCCCTGAAGACGCGGTCATTACTGATCGCATCCATGGATTTTGGGAATGCAAGTGGCTCGAGAGCTTACGAATCGGTTCATCCGGTCACAATACTATTAATCGGGACAGGTGGATCCGTTTATACCCCCTGTTTGAGGCAGTTGTCCTCAGAAGGGATGACCGTTTCTGTTTGACACGCTCCCGAGCCACTTCCATTTCCGATACGCGCATGGAGAATGTAGATCATGTGTCTGATGATCACGTGCATGAGTGCCATGGATCTGCTACTTAAGGATGTGTCTTAACACTAGTAGTATGCTGTTGAAGAAGAAGACGGCAGTCTCCGAAATCTCCAGGTTTCATTGTTTTATCGCTTTTAAACCCAGTTTATTTTAGATAATTTTACTGCTTTTAACTATATTTTAAATTATATTGTAACTATAATTTAATCAGTGTTTTTATTTTCATCACATTTCACTGTATATTATTTTATTTTATAGTAAATTTTGAGTTCAATTTCTTGGCTGGTGTTTATCATTAATTATTATAGTATGGAAATTCCCAGCCCCATAGGCCTGTTTGAAGATATTTTACAAAGTTTAAGCCCAAATTGTAGCATATAAACACTCCAAAATATGAAGATGACTAATGCATACAATTGCTGTCCTGATCAGCTGGTCATTGCCATAGTGCATATACAGTAAACCCCCGCTATTTGCGGTTTCGCGTATTCGTGATCGCCGATTTTAATATAAAATGAAATCTAAAAAAATGTGAATTTTAAAGCGCCGTGAATATTTTCCGCCATAAAAAAACATGGGCATGGCTAGAATTATCTTTCCCGGTCAAAACAGTGCTCAGTGGGTGTGGGGAGAGGGATGACAAAATCGCTAGCGTGGATATTTCTCAACTAATCCTTGTTCAGTATGTGTTATGCACTTGTCATGGAAGGTTTCGTCGTTTGCTTTTAATTTATATGCTTATAAATTTATCAATTTATAAATTGATATGCTTACAAAAATGATAAATCTACCGTTTTGTTATCGAGTGTGTTAACGGAAGAAAGTGACTTTATTGTGGACAAGTTTTTTTTTACCCGTACAAAAATATAGCTACGAATAACAAGGGAAATGTGAAAATATCAAAGAAGGTGATGACATTAGCGAATAAAATTGAGTTATTAGACAAAATTTCTAATGGTGAAAGTGTCTCCTCAGTGGCAAAACATTATAAAATCAATGAGTCAACGGTACGAACAATCAAGAAATCGGAAGAAAAAATCCACCGTGGTGTCCGTAAAAACGCGCTAATTGCTTCAAAAATTTGCTCTGTAACTCATGATGTTAAATTTGAAAAAATGGAAAAAGCTTTAAATCTGTGGAGAGAAGACTGAACTCAAAATAAAATTCCGTTAAGTTCACTCATCATTCGTGAAAAGGCAAAACTTCTTTATTAAAACTTTAGCGAAACTGGTGATAGCACTGGCGGGATAAGTTTCTTTTGCTAGCAAAGGTGCTGGTTTGAAAGATTTGTTTGAAATTTCTAATAAATATTACATTTAATATTAAATTGTTTCTTATTTTCATCTCGATGCCATATGCTTGCATTTCACTATGTACATAGTCATAATATGAAGGTACATATAATACATACATACACAAAATTTTAGACTAGTTTTTCTTATATACTGTATTTCATACTTTGGAATGGAACCCCTTTATTACTATGGGAGCCATAACTCAGTATTTGCGTTTTCGTTATTCACGACATTTCTCAGGAACGTAACCCTCGCGAATAGCGGGGGTTACGTAGTTGACTTAATATATATGATAAAATATTTCTGCTAATATCTCAAAAACTATTAAAAATAAATACATCCAATTTCACCTGGTGATACTTTTTAAGGTTGAGTATCCAATCCATACACATACAGGACAGAGTACAACTGATCTGTAGAGTGTTAGTTTAGTTTCAGTTTTTCTTCCAGATTTCTAGCATTTTTAGAAAGTTTGTTTATAGCTGACCAGCCCTATTTGACTCTGCCTTTGTTGACTTACTTCATGTAGGTCTTGTTTTCTGTTATTTAAGTTACTAGTTAAGTGAAGCTTGTTCTATTGTTTTTCATACTGATTGTGATGGATGGTTTTTTTTTTTTTTTTTTTAAGTTCATGTGCATGTTTTATTTAATGTAGTTGAGTTGAGACTGTTTAAGAATTTTTCCTAAGTAGTCTTAGGAATTTTTATCACAACTATTATATCCGAATATTTTGTCTGGTTTATTGGTTCCATTGATTTTTATTCGATAGTCTATATTTCCTCTTTTGTAATACTTCCTAAGAAGATGTTAAAAAGGTAGTGGGGAGAGAGCTCCTCTGCATTACCTTTCATAATTGGAAATATTATCAGATTTGATATTTCTGAGCTTTACTAGCATTAGAGTTCCTCATAGTATTCAGTTAGAAGACAGACACCGAGCATGATGGTGTCATGCTCTGTGTCTGTTAAGGGCTTTCTTAACTGATTTCTGTTCCCATGGTCAAAAGCCTATTTGTAATCTAAGAAACAAAAAGACCTGCTTGTAGTCTGGGGAGGGTAAATTACCAGACCAGAAATACAATTTTTGTTTCAATCCCAAGCGGGATCTACCAACCTCAGGAGCATGAAGATCACATCAGATTCACCCCTTCCTGTTCTTCTGAAGGCCTATCTCTTCTTTTTCCACAATCTCTTCATATTGTTTCTCTGATCTGATTTTATCAGCTACAGTTATTCTTACTGTTATAGGCAATATTCCAAGTTTACGTCAAATGACTGCTTTTTGTCAGCTTCAAAATGAAAATAATTTTCAATTTCTTTTCTAAAGTGAGGCCTCTTAGCATTTTCATGAGACTGTAGACTGAGTTTAAAAATAGTAGTAGTAGTAATAGTAATCGAGGTATGTGATGCAAGAAAGCAAGCTTATGTAGCATCAGCCAAAAAAAAAAAAAAAAATTCACACATCCATTCCCTCCAAACGTTTGTCCAGTTCCTCCTTGAATTTATTTAAGCTATCAGCTTCCACAACAACAGATGAAAGTTTGTTCTAGCAATCAACTACCTGCTAGCTAAAGGCAAATTTTCGTGAATTAGTGACTTTTAAGTTATATACATGATGTGTGAAGCAGGTTCACCATGATAATATGAGAATAAGAGTTAGTGGATAATGGATATGAGAAACAATGGACGGGGAAGAAGTTGATGGATATTGTATTCTGTATTTACAAAAAAGGCAGTGTTTATTGATTTTCCTTCATAAGCATTACCTATGAAGGTAACGCTTCCAGATTCAGGGTACACTCTTCCTTAAGAACTTCAGGAGCATTAAAAATTTCATTTCTAAAACTATTTGTTTTCAGATACCACTTATATAAATTAGATTGTTGTGGTGGGGGAAGAAGACTATGCACTATATTTTTTATGTAAAATTGTAATAGCATAGAACCTCCTAAATCTATAGGACTTAGTGTTACCTTACTGGAGTTTTGAAATCTAATACTATTGGATTCCACTGTTTTTGTGTTGTCATGGCAGATTTTGAGACCATTCAGCCACTCTTGATGCCACGCCATTTAGGTGTGGTGTAAATTATTATAGTGTAACTGAAAATGCTTTCATAAAATAATATTCTAGAATAGACTTTAAAAGATCTCTCTCTCTCTCTCTCTCTCTCTCTCTCTCTCTCTCTCTCTCTCTCTCTCTCTCTCTCTCTCTCTCTCTCTCTCTCTCTCATAGCCTGAAGGAAATGTAACCAAAGGCTTAGAAGGAGACCACTTAAAACATCACTAATACACTAACTCTTAGCTGCGTGAACTCTAGGTGGTGCCACTCCTGTCTTTCTATGCTGGGACTGCAAACTAACAGTGTTCTGTTGTGATTTTGCTATTTTACACTCCTTAACTGTTTGGCTTTTGAGCAAGCTAACAGTATTCTTGATTCAAGAACGGTCAGCAAACATTTCTGGTCCCCTCAGTTAGTCTGTGGACTACAGTCAGGTGGCCTACTTTTGAGAATGATGAAATATCAACTTTTGGAATAACCATTGAAAGTTTCTACTTTTGGAACAGTAGACATCCAAGTCAACACCTTGTTCCGCCCTCAGCAACCTGCATCCCACTAAGCATGCTAAGAAGCTAACCCAGTCAATAACATCAGCCTGCATAGACTATGAGGAAGAGGATGCCCAGAAAAAATGCTGTTCCCTGGGTGGTGTCCTGAGCTTGAAGACCTCAGGTGAATGGTACGCTAGGCAAGAGAAAATTTCCAGTGTGCAGGGGCCTCCTGGCCCCAGAGCAAGATTGCTGCAGTGAGAGAAGCCTATAAGGACCCTCAGAAATGGTTACACTACCTTCATTACAAATAAGAAAAGGATAGCTAGTGGGCCTTCATTGGCACATCTAGTAATTCAGATCTGCGCTTGGGGTGTTATATATCGGATTGCTATGAACAAAATGATTTGCTGGAGGTGTAGGTGATCAAATTGACTGCCCTATCTTTTCAGTCCAGCTACTTAATCCCAATTTCTTTAACAATTTCCTTGCCTAGGGTTGTTTTCTTTACATCTGGAAATGGACAAATCTAAGGTTGATACTCAAAAATCCAGATAAGCCTCCTGCTGGCCTGAGGTTTTACTGTCCAATAGCTTTTGCCACCTTGCTTGGTAAGATTCTTGATAGTGTTACTGCTGAGGTTAAGTGACCATTACCACCTGCAATCTGATAGGCAGTATGGATTCAAACCAGGTAAATCAACAGAAGATGCAGTGTACCAGCTAACCCAAGCAGCAGCCAATACTCAAGAAAAATATTTGCCGACCATTGCCATTGACCTTGTTGGAGCATTTGACACCTTGTAATGGCTGGTCTAGCATCCTGCAGAAGTTATGCCACGTAAGTTCCCACTCGGCTTATATAAAATAATAAACAGTTATTTGAGCAATAGAAAAGTTAGTCTGGACCACATATCAACAGATAAACAGAACTGTCATAAGAGGGTTCTCCTGGGCTTTGTCGTGGGTCCATACTTCCAGACCATTTTTATGGGCAAACTACTAAATACCGATCTCTCAACCACAGAGGACATGGTGTTTGAAGACAACCTGGTTCTGATTGTGAAGATTAACTCCCATGCAGAAAAAGAAACTCCAGCAAATTTTAGCCCTATAGAAACTGCAGTAGCAGACCAATATTCATAAAATCAAAATGGCCCCAAATAAAGCTAAAGCCATATTGCTTAAAGGAACTGTGCAGATCATCTTTTATAAAAATCAGTGATATTTTCTTGAAAATTGTCCAGGAATTTAAATGCCTGGCCATCATATTCAGTTTTAAATTAACCTCCTATCCATACTGGAGCAAGATGCTCCAGATATGGATAGAAAATGTAAGAAATTTTGTCAAAAAAAATGTAAGAAATTATATAGGTCTGATCACTAGAATCAGCAAAGCTGATTAGGGATTAAAAACAAAGACATTAGCTCTGATCTATAAAGCAGTATTCATACCAGTACTCTTCTTTGGTGCTGGAATCTGGTTTCATAGGAGAGCAGTAAACAAAAACAAACTAGACTCCATACAAAGAATCATCCTGCTTGCCATCACAAGAGCCTGTAGAATGGTTAGTACCCTTGCCTTTCAGGTTTGGTTTGGGGGGGGTGGATTACCTTGCCTCTTGACTTTGAAGTTGTTCACCTTGGTGCCTAATGTGGCTCCAACTCTCCCTTGAGTATCCTCCTGGCCTGTACACAACTTTCTTTGACTGGTTATACAGTCGATTCCGATTATTTTTTTTTTGGACACATCGGGACTAGTGCATTTGGCCCGATTAAGTGGCTGTCCCAATTATGCAAAGTTTCATGTAAATAGGTAAAAATACAGCTTTATGATTGATTCTCAGTACGAGCAAACAACATTACGATGGGCTCATCATAGTAAAGTACTGTTCACTATACGATATGTAGTAAGTGCCAGTCATTGTGATCACTAGGGTTCGGATTTTTATGACCTTAAATATGACAAAATAATTTACCTTTAGCATTTTAGCATTAGCATTAGTAGAGGCATATGATGCAAGAAAGCAAGCTTATTCAGCATCAGCCAAAAAAAAAAAAAAAAACACACCACTCCCATTTCACCCCTCCGTTCGCTCGAAATACCTGTCCAGTTGAGCCTTAAATTTGTTTAGGCTATCAACTTCAACAACAAGTAATGGAAGTCGGTTCCACCAACCAACCATCCGCTGGCCAAAGGCAAATTTCCGCACATCTATCCGACATCCATCCTTCCCCAATTTGAATTTATGCCCTCTGAGCTGATTATTCTGAGCAAGATGAAGAATCCCATTGGCATTGAGCATGCTCAAACCATTCAAAGCCTTATACACCTCTATCAGATCACCTCGCCGGTGCCTAGTCTCCAGACTCTGTAATTTGCAAAACTTAAGCCTTTCTTCGTAAGAGCAACCCTTTGTTCCATTCACTAATCTTGTTGCCCTTCTCTGTACCCGTTCCAGCAGCTCTACATCCTTCTTGAAATGAGGCCTCCAGACCTGTATACAGTACTCAAGATGTGGCCTAACCATTGCCTTATACAAGGGAATAATCACCTCCTTATCCCTGCTAGAAAAATTCCTGTATATCATTGACAAGACACCATGAGCTACTCTTGCAGCTCGTCTGCACTGCTCAGAGAACTTCATATCTGCCTGCACAATTACCCCCAGGTCCTTTTCATTCTCCACCACTGTCAGTGTAGTACTGCAGAGTTGATACATTGCTCTGGGGTTACTGTTTCCCATATGTAGTACTTTACATTTGTCAATGTTAAACTTCATTTGCCACCTCTCAGCCCATCTGTTCAACCTTTCCAGATCCTGTTGCAGCAGCATAGCATCAGTGGTGTCCTTAACAACCCTGCCAACCTTTGTATCATCTGCAAACTTGGACATTAAACTTGATATCCCATCATCAATATCATTCATAAACACCGAAAACAACAACGAACCCAACACTGAACCCTGAGGAACTCCACTAATAACATTAGCCCACGTCGAGCAGTGTCCATTGATTACCACTCTGTCTTCTGCCAGTCAACCATCCCCTTATCCATAGCAGCAATTTGCCCCCAATGCCACACTGCTCCAATTTGTGCAGCAGTCTTCCATGTGCAACAGTATCAAAAGCCTTTCTAAGATCCAAATATATAATATCAAAGATATTCAATGCATCCAGTTCTTTTGTGACTACATCATAGTATCCAATCAAATTGGTCAGGCAAGACCTGCCCTTAACAAAACCATGCTGCGTCTGAGCTATAACTGAAGTCTTGTCTAGATGATCCTGCAGTGCTTCTTTAACCAGTGCCTCCATTAATTTACCTGGAACAGAAGTTAAACTAACAGGTCTATAATTACTTGTCAGCCTTTGATCCGCCTTTGTGAATTGGGGTTACATTTGCACATCTCCAGTCTATGGGTACATCCCCTGAGTCCATAGAAGCTCTCATAATTATGGCTAGGGGTTTGCTTACTTCCTTGCCGCCTCCTTTAATATAACTGAATAGATCCCATCCACCCCAGGTGCCTTTTTTATGTTTATCCTCAACAATCTCTCCTCCACTTCCCTCTCAGTTATTACAAAATCATCCAGCTCACTGCCAATGTTTACTTTACCTACATCATTCTCCTTCCTGAATAACTCCTCATGCGTGAATGTAGATGCAAAATACTCGTTTAGATTGTTAGCCACCTGAGCAGGATCCTCAACTGTTGAACCATCAATATCCAGTGGACCAATCTGATTCATCCCTTTCCTTCTTGAGTTTAAATAGGTAAAGAACTCTTTTCTGTTTTTCTTTGCAACCTTTGCCAAGGAATTTTTGTAGTCTGCCTTTGCCTTCCTAATCTCCTTTGTGACTTGGTTACAGACCAACTTATATCTATCATAGGCTTCCATGTCACCCATTAATTTGTATGTATCCCATGCATTTTTCTTCTCATATAAATGATATTTACTTTATTTATTCTTTTAAAGTTGTACAACTTGTTATACAAACTTCTAACAAGTAATATAATGAAAATATCACAATTTGCAAGTTTTTTTTTTTTTGAAGTATAAACATTAAAATAAAATTTTTTAAACATACAAAAGAGTCCATCAGAATTCAACGTGCTCAACCCATTCAAGGCCTTATACACCTCAATCAGATCACCGCGCAGGTGCCTAGTCTCCAGCCGCTGCAATTTGCAGAACTTAAGCCTCTCTTGGTAAGAGGATCCCTTCATTCCCCTCACCAATCTTGGTGCCCTTCTCTGTACACACTCAGTCAAATCTACATCCTTCCTAAAATGAGGCCTCCGGACCTGTACGCAGTACTCAAGGTGTGGTCTGACCATTGCCTTATACAGAGGGACAATCACACCTTCTTTTCCCTGCTAGCAAAATTCCTGTATATCATTGACAAAACAACATGACCTGGCATGTCAGTCTGTCTGCATTGCTCAGAAAACTTCATATCTGACTGCACAATTACTCCCAGGTCTTTTTCATTTTCTACAACCTGAAGTGTAGTACCACACGGTTGATATGGTTCTCTGGGGTTACTTATACCTATAATCAGTACTTTGGATTTGTCAATGTTAAACTTCATTTGCCACTTCTCAGTCCATCTGCCCAAATTTTCTAGATCCTGTTGCAGTAGCACACTGCCATTACTGTCATTAACAACCCTGCCAACCTTTGTATCATCTGCAAACTTTGACACTAAGCCTGATATACCTTCATCAATATCATTGATAAATATACAAAACAACAGTGGACCCCCAACATCGAACCCCGTGGGACTCCACTAATAACATTAGTCCATAAAGAGCAGCACCCATTGATTACCACCCCTGTCTTCTCCCACTTAACCATCCTTTTTTCCATTGTAGCAACTTACCCTTAATACCATTCTGTTCCAATTTGTACAATAGTCTTCCGTTTAAAATAATTAAATGCATATGGCATAATACTTTAAGAGTTTAGTATCTATATAATATCGGTGTTTTGATACACCATAGACACTCTTAAAAAAACTACAAAGTAGTTGTTGTGGGCATCATTTGCTCTTTCTCATATTGTGCTCTGCCTTCACGACGAGTTGCCATGATACTGCACCACCTCAAATAAGTAACGCTTCACTAATAGAGAAGACTATTGTTACTTATTCTCAGTGAGTACTGATGATAGGCCAATAGCCTTGAAACATGTCTGGGTGGTGGTACTCACTGAGAATAAGTAACAATAGTCTTCTCTATTAGTGAAGCGTTACTTATTTGAGGTAGTGCAGTATCGTGGCAACTCGTCGTGAAGGCAGAGCACAATATGAGAAAGAGCAAATGATGCCCACAACAACTACTTTGTAGTTTTTTTAAGAGTGTCTATGGTGTATCAAAACACCGATATTAAATAGTCTTCCGTGCGCAACAGCATCAAAAACTTTCCGGAAATCTAAATATATGATATCAAAATTATCTTTTTCCATCCAGTTCCTTTGTAACCACATTATAATATCCTATCAAATTTTGTCAGACAAGACTTTCTCTTAACAAACCCATGCTGTGTCTGAAGTATTGCTGCAGTCTTGTCTAGATGATCCTGCAAACCAGTGACTCCATTATTTTACCCAGAACAGAAGTTAAACCATCTGGAAGTTTGTTCCAGCAATTAACCACCCGCTGGCTAAAGACAAACTTCTGCACATCTATTGTACAGATGTCTTTCCTCAATTTGAATTTATGCCCTCTCAGGCGATTACTCTGAGCAAGAGGAAGAATCTCATCAGCATTGAGCATGCTCAAACCATTCAACCTTATACACCTCAATCAGATCACCTCGCTGGTGCCTAGTCTCCAAATGCTGCAACTTGCAGAACTTAAGCTTTTCTTTGTAAGCACACCCCTTTGTTCCTCTCACCAATCGTATTGCCGTTCTCTGTACTGATTCTAGCAACTCTACATCCTTCCTAAAATGTGGCCTCCAGATCTATATACAGTACTAAAGGTGCGGCATGACAATTGCCTCGTACAATTGCCTCACCTTATCCCTGCTAGAAAAATTCCTATATATCATTGACAAGACACGATGAGCTACTTTTGCAGACTGTCTGCACTGCTCAGAAAACTTCTTATCTGACTGCACAATTACCCCCAGTTCCTTTTCATTCTCTGCCACTGAGTGTAGTACCACACAGTTGTTAAGTTACTCTGAGTTTACTGCTTCCCATATGCAGTACTTTACATTTGTCAATATTAAACTTCGGTTGCCATGTCTCAGCCCATCTGCCCAAATTTTCTAGATCCTGTTGAAGTAGCACACTGCCATTACTGTCATTAACAACCCTGCAAACCTTCATGTATTCTGCAGACTTAGACATTAAGCCTTATATACCATCATCAATATCATTAATAAATACAGAAAACATCCTTGGACCCAACACTGAACCCTGGGGGAACTCCACCAATAATATTAGTCCATGAAGACTAATATTATTAGTGTATCGGAAAACTGCTTGATTGGGGGGATTAACAGAGTAAAAGGGTAAAAGTAGCCACAGGCAGAGGTGAAGGTGATTCTTGCACAACTTCTATTAGAATAAGTAGCGACCTGGAGCAAGCGGTGCTGGGGGTTTCAGGGACTGATGGCAGTCATCATGAAACAGGTGGGTATATGGGATGTGTTAGGGTAACGAATAATAAGGATGGGTACATGTATATTTGCATGTATACCAATGCTAGAAGTATAGTAAATAAATTTGAAGTGTTCGTCAAGACATCAAAGGTGGATATTGTTGGGATAGCAGAGATATGGTGTCACACAGATATAAGGAATGCAGAACTGGAATTTAGGGAGTACAATGTATACAGAAAAGATTGACAGGATAGAAAGGGAGGAGGTTTTATGGTGTTAATTAAGAAAAACATAAAATCAAAAGAAGTGCATCCAGTTGATATAGATGAACAGTGCAGTGTTGAGTCAGTTTGGTGTGACATAAGCACTGCGAAAGCAAAAATAAGAATAGGATGTGTTATAGGCCTAATGACTCGAATGAGTACAGTGAACAATTGTGCAGAGAAATAATGGGCTAGTAAATCAGCATGTCTTATAACGGTGGATTTTAACTTCCCAGATATTGACTGGAACTTGTGGTTTGGTCACTCACACACTAGTAAAACTTTTGTGGATTTATTGGATGATTGTTTTCTGTAGCAGCATGTTCGAGAGGCAACCAGAGAGGGTAATACTCTTGATCTGGTTATCAGCAGTGATCATTCGTGTATTAAGAATTTGCAGATAAAGGAACCATTAGGTGGCAGTGATCACTGTGTACTGATGTGGAATTTACTTAAAGATATAATTACCATCAGGGGTAAAGGAAAGAATTTTTACTTCCGTAAAGGTGAGTACAGTGGTCTCAGACAGTTTTAAATTCTGTACAGTGGGATCAACTGACAATGTTACCAACAGTAAATTCTAAGTGGGAAGCATTCAAGGAATTAATCATGGATGCTACAAAAAGTTTCATACCTATTAAGAAATATTGTTCAAGGTTTAGGCCTAAATGGTTATCGAATGAACTAATGAGACTCGTAACAGAGAAGAAAAATGCATGGGATGCATATAAATTATCAAGCGACTTAGAGAAGCCTATGGCAAATATAAGCTAGTCTGTAATCAGGTCACAAAGGAAGATTACAAGAAATCTTTGGCAAAAGATGCTAAGAAAAACAGCAAGGATTTCTTTACTTATATAAACTCTAAAAGGAAGGGGATGAATCTGATTGGTCCACTTGACATCGATGGTTCGACTGTTGATGATCCTGCTCAGATAGCAAATGAACTGAATGAGTATTTTGCATCTTCATTCACACATGAGGAATTATTAAAGTTTGAAAATGGCAGAAGGTTATCAAATTGTAGCAGGATACTTAATGATTTTGTAATAACTGAGAGCAAAGTGGAGGAGAAATTGTTGAAGTTAAACATAAGAAAGGCACCTGGGGTGCATGGGATCTATCCAGTTATGTTAAAGGAGGCGGCAAAGCAACTAAGCAAACCCTTAGCCATAATTATGAGAGCATCCTTGGATTCGGGGGAGGTCCCCACGGACTGGAGATGTGCAAATGTATCCCCAATTCACAAAGGGGGATTGAAGGGTAACACGAGGAATTACAGAACAGTTAGTTTAACTTCTGTTCCAGGTAAAATAATGGAGTCACTAGTTTGCAGGATGATGCATTGCAGGATCATCTAGACAAGACTACAGCAATACTTCAGACACAGCATGGGTTTGTTAAGGGAATGTCTTGTCTGACAAATTTGATAGGATATTATGGTGTGGTTACAAAGGAACTGGATGCAAAAAATAATTTTGATATCATATATTTAGATTTCAGGAAAGCTTTTTGCACTGTTGTGCATGGAAGACTATTGTACAAATTGGAGCAGAATGGTATTAAGGGTAAGTTGCTACAATGGAAAAAAGGATGGTTGAGTGGAAGAAGACAGAGGGTGATAATCAATGGGTGCTGCTCTTCATGGACTAATGTTATTAGTGGAGTCCCACAGGGTTCGGTGTTGGGTCCTCTGTTGTTTTGTTTATTTATCAATGATATTGATGAAGGTATATCAGGCTTAGTGTCAGAGTTAGCAGATGATACAAAGATTGGCAGGGTTGTTAATGACAGTAATGGCAGTGTGCTCCTGCAACGGGATCTAGATGAAGTTTTCTGAGCAATGCTGACAGGCTGCCAGGACAGGTCATGGGGTTTTGTAAATGATTTATAAGAATTTTGCTAGCAGGGAAAAGGAGGTGATTGTCCCTCTATATAAGGCAATGGTCAGGCCACGCCTTGAGTACTGCGTACAGGTCTGAAGGCCTCATTTTAGGAAGGATGTAGATTTGCTTGACCGTGTACAGTTGTTATTTGGTTTTTAGGAGCATTAGCAACTAAGGTCATATTTCTCCGGGATATGCGGTGGTCATTCCCTGACCTTTCCGCATCCTCCATATTTGGTGGTGACAGGCTCGAACCCCGGTCTAATCAAGAAGCGTGTGCTACGCACTGCTGCTCCTTCCCCCACCTGGCTACGGAGGCGCCACCATGTACAGAGAAGGGCAACAAGATTGATGAGGGGAATGAAGGGATCCTCGCACCAAGAGAGGCTTAAGTTCTGCAAATTGCAGTGGCTGGAGACTAGCCACCTGTGCGGCGATCTGATTTAGGTGTATAAGACATTGAATGGGTTGAGCACGCTGAATTCTGATGGGATCCTTCCACTTGTTCAGATTACGAACCTAAGGGGCCATAAATTGCCCACATCAGAATAGATGTGTGGAAATTTGCCTTTAGTGAGCGGGTGGTTAATTGCTAGTACAAACTTCCATCTGTCGTTGTGGAAATTGATAGGTTAAATAAATTTAAGGAGGAACTGGACAGGCATTTGGAGGGAATGGTGTGATTTATTTATTTTTTTTTTTTGGCTGATGCTGCATAAGCTCATACACTTGCATCAAATGCCACTACTACTACTACTACTACTATGAGCAGTGTCCATTGAATATCACTCTCCGTCTTCTCCCACTCAACCATCCCTTTATCCATAGCAGGAATTTGTCTCCAATGCCACACTGCTCCAATTTGTGCAGCAGTCTTCCATGTGCAACAGTATTAAAAGCCTTTCTAATATCCAAATATATAATATCAAAGTTATTCCCTGCATCCATTTCCTTTGTGACCAGATCATAGTATCCAATTGGTCAGACAAGGTCAAATCTCACATTCGAAATGCTTTTGTTAAAAAAAACAGCACATGGTAATGATAACTTCTGATATTACCAAAGCATTCGGCACAACATGGAGATATGGAATCCTCCAAGACTCATTCAAACTTGGACTGAGAAGTTACTTGCCACGATTCATTCAGAATTTTCTCCATCTCAGGACCTTTCAAGAAAGATTCCAGAATGAGGTGTCTGAAATTAACAAACAAGAAGGAGTACCTCAAGGATGATCGATTTTAAGTGCCACACTCTTTGCGTTATGCAACAATGGCATTATTCAAGACATCCCAGCTAGGGTGGAAACTTATATGTATGCAGAAGATCTTGCTATTTCCTGTTGATCATAACATGGCTATCATTGAAAGACAACTACAGATAGCAATAAACAAAATTTAAACTTGGACAAAATGCAACGGTCATCAATTAAACGAGGAGAAAACAGCAGCAATACACTTCTGTAAAATGCGAACATTTCATCTGGAACTTCTATTAAAACTGAAAGGCAGAGAAATACCTATGACAGATTCCATAAGACTATTGGGTTTGTTTTAGACACCAAACTTAATTTTCATAAGCATATAACCTACCTGAGAACTACATGCCTCCAGAAATTAAACATCCATCGTGCAGTATCATCAGCATTTTGGGGTGCTAACAGGCTGTCATTGCTGAATTTATATTGTGTTATAATCGGATCATGATTGGATTATGGAGCTATCTTATATGCTTCAGCTAAAAACAGCATCTTACAGTCTCTGAACACCATCCAACACAGTGCCCTTCAATCTGCACTAGGTGCCTACAGAAACTTGCCAGTACAGAGCTTGTACGTTGAATCACATGACCCTCTGCTGCTTTATCTTAGAAGACAACGCCTACTCTTCCAATACGCTGCCAAAATACGAAGCTTTCCATCTTATCCTTGCTGGGTATAGGATACCTCAACCAACCTCTTTAGCAAACACTTTACGAATCCAAGCCTAATGTGAACCCAGACCTGCTGGGATATGTCTTCAAAAAATAATGCAGAAGTAGAAAATGAACCTCAATAAAATTGCGTAAAGTACAAATATGCCTTTACCTCCATAGAATAAACATGATATAGACATTGATCTACTTCACTCAGTGGTCAAAAAATACCATTCCATCATTTAACATCCGACAGTTACATGCCAACTATACTTCAGAACACACTGAGAAACTCAAAATCTATATGGATGACTCTAAATCCCACTCGATGTAGGCGCAACAGCTGTATTCCTTTGCATGTAATCTCAAAAACTCTTCCAGTTGAGTGCAGCATACTTTCTGCAGAACTGTATGCTATATAGCTTGCATTAAGTGAAATATGTCAACAGTCGTCTCTCTCTCTCTCTCTCTCTCTCTCTCTCTCCCTCCCCCCTCCCTCCCTCCCTCCCCTAATATATTCCAATTTGCTCAGTGCTATCTCAGCCATACAGGGTAAACAACATTCCCACCATCGTATTCTACAAGGGCGCCTCCGTAGCCTGGTGGGAAGGAGCAGCAGTGCGTAGCACACGCTTCTTGATTAGACCGGGGTTCGAGCCCGTCATCACCAAATACGGAGGGTACGGAAAGATCAGGGAATGACCACCGCATATCCCGGAGCAATATGGCCTTAGTTGCTAATGCTCCTAAAAAAAACCAAATAACAAATATTCTACAAGAAATTGAATTTCTTATCAACCGATATCAAAAAAAGCACTCTGAAATAACTCTTTACTTGATTCCAGGACAATCTGGAATAGAAGGCAATGAAAAAGCAGACAAGCAACCAAGTCAGCATCAGAACTGCCAAACAAAACAATGATAGTACCATACACTGATTTTAGACCAATTATTATTAGAGCAAGTGAAGATGAATGGGCCCAGATATGGAGAAATCAAACCAAACCAACAAACTTCAAGAAATAAAACTGAATCCAGAATTATGAAACTCAAGCATCAGAAAAAGCCGCAGAGAAGAAGTAATGCTTGCCAGACTACAAATTGGTCACATTCACCTTATGCATTATCATTTACTAGCTAATCAGAATTCCCCTCTCTGTTTCCGTTGCCAAGTTCACCTTACAGAAAACACATCCTATTGGTATGCCCATGCTTCAGGAATTCCAGACTACCACTTTGCTTCCAAAGTCTGTGTAATAATCAGAATCCACATACCCTTCAACAGATATTAGATACCTCTTCAAATCTAGAGAAACTGTTTAATTTCATTCGGCAAATTGGATTTGACAAACGAATCTGAAAATAGAGTTACATTAAAAAAAAAAAAAAAAACCTGAAAGACACATCTTGGCCTTGTCTTAAAACTCTTAATCAACAGCAGCCCATGTATTTACTTGTTGCACAATGACTCCCAGCAGTCTGAAATCCCCTGTACCTTGTTTTCCAGGCTGCTGCTCATTCCAATAGAAGCAGTGCAAGAATCACTTTCACCTCTGCCAGCAGCTACTGTTAATCTATAAGTCTGTGTATTCCCCCCCCCCCGAAGCTAGCAGTTTTCTGACCCAGCTAACACTGCCTCGATAGCATGAGCAAATATTCTTGCACCCTTTCTATTTAAGTGTGCCCCATCCCTCTAGAAGCAGTTTCTCCTGTTAACAAGCACAGACCAGGCTGAGAAAAATTCTACCCCTTGAGCCTTGCACAGTCTCTCCAGGCCCGAATTGATCGACAAAGCTCTCATCATATACTCCCTCCTTTGTTCCAGACAGAATTGGAGACACTTTCAAATTTAACCCTAACATTTCACTCCCACATAGGACACTCTGTCCCTATGACTTTAATCCCACCTTTCAAGCACGTTACCACCCTAAAGGCAGAGATAGGACTACTTCAACCAGGAAACTGGAAAATAAAGGAACAAGGGCAAGGGGAATTCAGAAGGCAGCCACCCCCTCCCCTCTGGAGTATAGGCTGCGTTTTGAGGGTATCCCTTTGTTCCTTTTTCTTCCAATTTTCAGGTGGAAGTATTCCCATCATCCACCATATTTACCTATTACTCATAACTTAAACTGTCACTTCTGTGCTCTTTTCATTTTTTTAAATTTTTTATTTAAGAGGCCCTCCCTGGCAAGTGCAAGCAATGCCAGGGTTTGACCAGTCACAGGCCTTGTAATCCCTACTTCCTACTCCACTTCAATGTGCTTGTGGATGTCAGCTAGGGAATTGTGATGTTCCAGGCTGACTGGTTAGGTGAACAGTAGATTAACATAACTCAGATTGCACAGTCACATGCTATCTGGCCTTCATAGTTTGTATTGCATCGCAAAGCTACATTGCACAGTTGGGAAAACTCCTTGGCATTACTTGACCTGTAACACTGTGCACTCTACACCTCATGCCACCGTGAAGACCCTAGCAAGTGTATAAGTTATTTTGGGGTTGGGAATAACTACCCCAAAATAATTTATACACTTGATATGGGTTGAATTAAAAACGGTAGAGGAAGGGAAGAAAGGAATTTGGGTGTTACAAGGTGGTCAAGCATTAAGTTTCCTTAGCATGTAAACAGGTAGCAAGGAAGGCCCATGTAGTCATTTGAAAGTTTATTGAACATTTGCTTATAGATATAGGGTGGGACCATGCTTGTGTATTGTGTTCAAGAATGGAGACTGCAACTGAAAAAAGACATTGAGCTTGTTGAATGGGTCCAGAGATGGGCAAAATGGCATCCATATGAGGAAAGACAGAATGTATAGGCTACAGAGATTTTGACTGGATTCCTGGAAGTTTTTTTAGGCAGGGAGTGAGTTGTTAATTACTGGAATAAGCAAGTTGCCTCCATAAGTGTTTAGAGCACAGCTTGTGGGAATTCAAAGGTCAGTTGGATAATACCTATATGAGGAAGAAGTCAAATAGTTATTTTTTTTTATTATTAATATATATATATATATATATATATATATATTTTTTTTTTTTTTTTTTTGGCTGGTGCAGCAAAACCCTCGGGATACCTTGCGCCATATGGCAAATGCTAATATGTACAATGGTGCAATAGCTGAATGGGACTTGTTACTGGCAAAAAAATAATGCTTGAACTTCAAGAGCAAAATATTAGCATTAGCAGACACATATGATGCAAGACAGCAAGCTTATGCAGCATCAGCCAAAAAAAAAAAAAAAAACCCCCACTCCTATTTCACTTCTCCATTTGTTCCATTGTCCATGTAAAAAGAATAATAGCTAAATGAGGTGGAGTAGTTACCCATACAAATACAAGTATTGTCATTCTAACTTTCAGTTTACCAAATTTCCCAACATCTGTCAAAGCAGGCTACTTAACCTGCATAATACACCATATATTCCAAATCCAGTAAGATGCTTCAATTGTCAGAAATTCGGCTACTCCCAATCGACCAGTATGAGAGTTTTTGTATGTGCCTCATGTTGATATAACCGTACAGACCTCTCAGTGGAATCACAGAAATGCCTACACTGTAGAGGAACTTGCCCTGCCTATTCAAAAGAATTTGAATACTGGAAATGAGGAGGGATAAAAAAAAAAAAAAAAAAAGATTCAGTCTTGTGAAGTCAAAAATAAAGTAACATATCAGGAAGCAGTGAAACAAATACTACTATGTACTTCATGTCCACACCTACACTTCATAGTACAAAAACTGTGCATGATAACAGCTCAGACAAATGTTTCTGTTTTAGAAGAACTTTACTCTGGAAGAGTCAGTTGACTGCTTCACAGACGGTGCCTCCTTAGCCAGGTGGGAAGGAGCAGCAGTGCATAGCACACGCTTCTTGATTAGACCGGGGTTCGAGCCCGTCACCACCAAATACGGAGGATGCAGAAAGGTCAGGGAATGACCACCGCATATTCCTGGAGCAATATGGCCTTAGTTGCTAATGCTCCTAAAAATCAAATAACAAACAATACAGCACATGGAACATTAGCAATTTTAAGAGCTAATGCTCCTAAAAAAAAAAAAAAAAAAAAAAAGCTTCACAGAATCAACGTCCATAAATACACCGTTCTCACTTCCTATGAATGGTGAGTCACAGGAAGTAAGAATGGAAGATATCTGAAATACTAGAAAGTGATAAGACTTTTTCAGGTGATTACTTCCAAAAGAGAGAGAGAGAGAGAGAGAGAGAGAGAGAGAGGGAGGGAGGGAGGGAGGGGGGAGAGAAATGAAAGTCAAAAATGAACTGACACAATCCAACCTTATCTCAAAACAAGAAGCATCCATCATCAAATCTAAAAAAATACACAATCTAATAGAATCACCAAGGCCTACATAGTAAATCGGATAATGTTAGCTACTTGCTTGAACAATACAATACAATAAAATTGGCATTTGCCTATAAGAAATAAATCTTGCTCATCATATTTCATTATCTATAAAATGCTATACTATGTTTTGAAAAGATATAGTATCAGTACAGCACATGGGGTGCCTCCGTAGCCAGGTGGGAAGGAGTAGCAGTGCGTAGCACATGCTTCTTGATTAGACTGGGATTTGAGCCCGTCACCACCAAATACGGAGGATGTGGAAAGGTCAGGGAATGACCACCGCATTTCCTGGAGCAATATGGCCTTAGTTGCTAATGCTCCTAAAAATCAAATAACAAACAATACAGCACATGGAACATTAGCCATTTTCGTTGACTCAAAAATTCCCTTCAAATCTATCTCGCTATAAACTTAATCGATAGCTGTTGCAATCTGTATTATATTTGCTATTGCTCTTGTGATTGCGTTGCTATATCATCTGCTGAATCATACATTTGTATTCTCTAAAATTGTTGTCAACCAGTGTTGGATAGTTTATGTAGGATGGATTGGTTGATGAAATTGCCTTCTTCTTTCTCTACCCTTCAAAGACAAAAAATTAGTTAATGGGGAACTGATTGGTAATATTTTAACTGATGTAAAATAATGAATAACACATTTTTTAATCCAATTATTTGTGAAAGCTGTGATTCTTAAGCATTTTCATTAGATGTATATTTCATCACATGGTGTATTTCATTAGAAAATGTTTTCTATGTCCAAACTGCATTTACAAGCAGTTTTAGTTGATGAAAAAGCTAATTTATTTTCACCTGTTTTGATAGCCACATCACTCTTTCCACATGCTACTAAATGTGTAGTGATGATGTTACAAGTAATAATGGCAGCAGTGTTTTTCCTTGCTACAGGAAATTTGTTTACTTTTTTATTTTGATTTATTTATTGTAATTTTATTTTTTATTATCCTGAATTTTCAACAGATGGACTTGAATTTACCCAGGAAAGAAGTAGTTAATTTCTCTAATTCATGTGCATCGTTGCACATTTTGAGATTAATCATAAATTGCATTTTATGATTAATCAACAATTAACCAATTGTGATTGATTCACTCAGAGGCAACAACAAAAACATTCAGCAGCAGTCCACAAGAGCAATTTCCTCTATGGTGTTCATTGTGGCTAGCAGCAAAGAGAAGCTTTAAGTTCACTCAAGAAGGGACAAAGTGACCACTTGACCTTTCTTTGTTGCTGAGCTTCCTTCTCGAGACACTCTTTCTCTCTCCTTAGCTTCATTGTGTTGGATATCAAATGGGAGAACCATATAACATTTTGTACAGACTGTAGGCTTCTTAAGACATAATTTCATTGTATTTTATTCCACTTATGATTGAGCCACAAACCTTTTGGAACAGTGCATTCCAAAAAGGCTGGGTTTCTTGTAAATGCCCAGTTATTAATTAAATTTCATAAATTATGTTATTATGATGCACTGTAGTGTATATTTTAATGAGATTTCAAAACTTTATGAGCAATATGTTATGAGTCCCACTTTCAAAAACACAAAGCACTATCTGAAAAAATACAAGATAAATTCTAATACCAGACACCATTTATCATATAATCAACTTCTGGATATGGATGAACTACTCCACACCTCACACAGTCAAAAAATGCTGTCACAGGCCCTGATGGAATTTGTTTTATGCCGATTGAGCATCTACTTAATGTTCACTACTCAATCTGAGTAGTTGGCCGACCGGGCTAGCCGAGTGGGTAAAGTACCTGCCCGGCAACCCAAAGGTCGCGGGTTCGATTCCCGCCTCGGGCTTGGATCAAAGTACTGCAAAAACCTTGGGAGGTGCAATATGGCCACAGAAGCCGATGCGCCAACAACTACCAAATCAAAAAAAAAAAAAAAAAATCAATCTGAGTAAAGACAACTTACTCTTGCAGTTATACAACAGAATATATTTGTCCGTATGTTGTCCTAACAACTGGAGACTTTCAAGTCCCTGCTTTTTCTAAACCTGGAAAAGATCCTTCTATCATATTGGATTATAGACCTATCACCCTTGTCAGCCAGCTTAGGCAAAACATTAGAAAGAATGATTAATGCCAGACAGAAAGAATGACAAATGCCAGATTTGGTTCCTGGAAATCCAAAAACGCAGGTCCACATCAGCCTGGATTTCAAAAAAAATTCCAGTAGATTTACTGGTTAAAGATGATATAAATACTGCTCATCCTGATATAATGTTTCAAGTTATGGGCATATTTATTTTGACACCTTGTCCACAGATTGTTTACATTACAGACAGTGAAAATGTATATATCTTATATAATTAAGTAGTGATGTGATGGGCATAATCAAGAGGTTATAATTAACTTTCGATTATAGCAAATCACCAGTTATACAACAGAATATATTTGTCCGTATGTTGTCCTAACAACTGGAGACTTTCAAGTCCCTGCTTTTTCTAAACCTGGAAAAGATCCTTCTATCATATTGGATTATAGACCTATCACCCTTGTCAGCCAGCTTAGGCAAAACATTAGAAAGAATGATTAATGCCAGACAGAAAGAATGACAAATGCCAGATTTGGTTCCTGGAAATCCAAAAACGCAGGTCCACATCAGCCTGGATTTCAAAAAAAATTCCAGTAGATTTACTGGTTAAAGATGATATAAATACTGCTCATCCTGATATAATGTTTCAAGTTATGGGCATATTTATTTTGACACCTTGTCCACAGATTGTTTACATTACAGACAGTGAAAATGTATATATCTTATATAATTAAGTAGTGATGTGATGGGCATAATCAAGAGGTTATAATTAACTTTCGATTATAGCAAATCATTTGATTATTTCAATTATACTCATTATTCAAATGATTCATTATATTGTGGAAAATCATTTAAATGTATCATTCAATTATTTCATAATGTAAAAAAAAAAAAAAAAATAGCAGGTCTCGACTACACAAGTTTTCTGCCCAACATGTCAATTATTTCATTTGAATGATATAATGGAATGACTACTAATCAATTGAATCAAAGCAGTGAGGGAGGAGGAGGTTTTTCATTACAAAACACAAGTACTATCCAAAGAAATAATTTGCATTAACCACCATGTCTCGTGATTAATGTAAGTTAATTTAATCTTAAGTTAAAATGTGACACACACACACACACACACACACACACACACACACACACACACACACACACACACACACACATGTACTATTATACTTTTGGGTTTTAGTTAGCCCCAACTAACAAATCATAGCTAGAAAACAAGCAGCTGGGAAGTTATTGCCAAGAGATAATGATGGGCAATAGACTCAATAAGTCCCAAAAAACATTTAAGTAATTATAATAGTTAATGTAAAAATTAGGGTGACTTCCATAATCAATCATACATGTGAGCTCCAACATAAATTGCATGATCAAGCATGCTGATGGGAGATGGGAACTGCATAATGTATTTAATGTGCCCTATCCATCTATAATTTAAAACTGAACTTTATTATCTCTTAGGACATTCACAGGCCTGAATTACAGCTTTAATTGACGTGATATTAGCATTAATAGTGGCATATGATGCAAGACAACAAGCTTATACAACACACACACACACACACACTCACTCTTCCCATTTCATCTATCTTTCCCTTTAAACGTTTGTCCAGTTCTTCCATGAATTTATTTAAGCTATCAACTTCCATAACAACAGATGGAAGTTTGTTCCAGCAATTAACTACCCGCTTGCTAAAGGCAAATTTCTGCACAGCTATTCTATAGCTGTCTTTCCTCAATTTAAATTTATTCCTCCTCAAGTGCTTAATCTGAGCAAGAGGAAGAATCCCATCAGCATTGAGCTTGCTCAAATCATTCAAAGCTTAAACACCTGAATCAGATCACCTCACAGGCGCCTAGTCTCCAGAAGCTGCAATTTGCAGAACTAAACCTTTCTTAGTAAAAGCACCCATTTGTTCCTCCATTAATCTTGTTGCTCCTCTCTGTATACCCGCTACAACAGCTCTACACCACTCCTAAAATGAGGCCTCCAGACCTGTATGCAGTACTCAAAGTATGGCCTGACTATTGCCTTATACAAAGGGTAATCACTTCCTTATCCCTGCTAGCAAAATTCCTGTATATCATTGACAAAACCCATGAGCTGTCCTGGCAGCCTGTCTGCAATGTCAGCGAACTTCATATCTGACTGCACAGTTACCCCCAGGTCTTTTTCATTCTCGTCTACTCAGAGTGTATTACCACACATTTGGTACATTACTCTGTGGTTACTGCTACCCATATATAGTACTTTGCATCTGTCAATGTTAAACTTCAGTTGTCACTTCTCAGCCCATCTGCCAAACTTTTCTAGATCCTGTTGCAGTAGCATACTGTCACATCACTGTCATTAAAAACCCTGCCGACCTTTGTATTATCTGTGAACTTGGACATTAAGCATGGTATACCTTCATAAATATCATCAATAAATTAGAAAACAACAATGGCTCAACACCGAACCCAGGGGTACTCCACTAATAACATTAGTCCACAGAGAGGAGTGTCCATTGATTACCACTCTGTCTTTTTCCCCCTCGACGTGGGCACCTGTACGTGGTGAGGGGACCTCCCAGTGACGCTGCTGGACTTCCAGACTAGCATCACTGGGATCCAACGCCCACAGCCCAGGTTCCAGGCTTACATCAATGGAATCCGGCGTGTTTGCCGTGCGCTGCGACCCGTGGAAATTCGAAATGGGGGATCCTGATGGTTGAGGGGCCCAGCTTCAATACACGACTTTGGCCCCTGCTTCGACAAGACGGGTGGTCCTGGAAGGCCCGGCTAGGATCAATCGGCTAGTAGGCTCGCCTGCGGGGGTCAGCCGTGTCAATGCCATGCCCCTACCCTCATGGTCCGAGGGACAGGATTCAGGCTGGCGGCGGTGCAGGTATAGTGTCTGGGTAGCCCTGGCGTCCCACTCCCGAGCGCATTTATTGCATGCCGGGTAGTGGGACTCCGTGGGCTCCGTGGTGGGTAGGGAGCCCGGGCACTGAACAATTTAAAAAATATATGAATCCTGATCAACTTACTTCTTCAGGGGCCCCAACCCGGTCGCTATCAGAAATCAATGAAAAAGATACAGATAGCATTATTGCTAAGAAGAGGCAGCGAACCGAATTACCATCAGGGCCTGTCCCAAGGTTCTTAATCATGCATTCTACAAATGAAACACCGATTGGTAAAATGTCGCCCTTTTTTATTCAAAGAGTTAGATGGGTTAGCAGGTTCACCCAAATCAGTTAAGAGGCTTCGCTCTGGAGACCTTTTAATTGAAACTAAAAATGACAGGCAATCTGAACATCTACTCCGAACAACATCAATCGGAGGAATACCTATAACAGTGACACCACACAGAACACTCAATTCATCGAGAAGTGTCATTTCGGAGTGGGACCTTCTCGACGTAACCGAGGAGGAAATCTGCTCCGAATTAAAACCACAGGGAGTTATTGCCGTCAAAAGAATTACTGCGCGAAGGGATGGAAAACTTGTTAAAACCAGGAGCGTTATCCTGACTTTTAACTCTCCTAAACCTCCTGATGAGATTAAAGCGGGATACATCAGTTGTTCAGTGCGTCCATACGTTCCGAACCCTTTACGGTGTTTTAAATGCCAGAAGTATGGACACTCTCAAATGGCCTGTCATGGAGTCCTTGCATGCGCTCGATGCGGTGCAAAGGACCACGAAACAACAGCATGTTCAGCCACAAAACCCACCTGTATTAACTGTGAAGGCGAACACCCGGCCTACTCACGAGCATGCCAGAGATGGAAAGAAGAAAAAGAAATTCAACGGCTGAAGGCAGAACTAAATCTATCATACCAGGAGGCAAGGAAATCGGTAAAACCCCTGAATATCAACAAACCTACCTACGCCCATAAGGTAGCAGGGAGATGTTCCGTCGGAACTCAGACGGACATGACCATTCCTCCAAAGGAGTCTTTCACTCCCATCGCGCGTTATCTTTTAAGTTCTCAAAAACCTGCACAGAAAAACCAATCAGCTGCCATTCCTATATCAGTACCTCCTAATGCTCCACAAGCAACAAAGGAAATTATGAAAGAAAAGAATAAGAAAGGGGAAGTCCCCCCAGAACCCAAGAAAACATGGATGTCGAGCAGAAGGAGGTACCCGAAGATTCAGTCTTGGAACTCTTTGCGGAGGAAGAAATGGACACGGGACAGCGTCCATTCTTCCCCAAAAAAGATAAACCCAAGACTGATAAAAGTAAGCCCTCAGCACCTCGGAAGCCGCCTGATGGACCCACCAAGCCAAAATAATGGCTAAATTCCTACAATGGAATTGTCGTGGATTCTGGAAAAATGCAGAAGACATCAAGGCACTCCTGCAAAAGCACAAACCATCTTGCTTTTGTATACAGGAGACTTACCTAAGGGCAAATGATGACCCCAGGATGCACAACGTTACTATCATTCGCAAGGATAGAACTGGGGGGTGGCCCCGCTCATGGAGGAGTCGCAATCCTTGTGGGCAACCATACCCCTTTTCAGCATCTGCAACTTACTACCAGCATAGAGGCAGTAGCAATTCGAATAACAGTGGGGTTTTTACTAACCGTTTGCTCTATATATTTGCCATCTGGTACTGACATCTGCAGAAAGACCTTGATGATCCCGTAATGCAGTTGCCTCCCCCTTTCTTACTTCTTGGGGACTTTAATGGACATAACACCCTGTGGGGTAGTGCTAGCATTAATAGAAGGGGACGAGTCATAGAGCGTATGCTCATTGACAATGACCTCTGCCTTCTTAATGTGGGAACAAACACCTTTTTCCACATGCCTACCCGTACGTTTTCTGCCATTGATCTTTCTATCAGCTCGCCTTCTCTTCTCTCGTCACTTACCTGGGAGGTAGAAGGGAACCTGTATGGAAGTGATCACTTCCCCGTGATAACCACCTTAATTACTGGGAGACCTTGTCTTCCTGTCAGGTTACCGCGGTGGAAGTTTGATCAAGCTGACTGGAGTGCCTTTCAACACTTGGCAAAATTTGACAACTCTGCAGTCAGTCAGGAGCCTATCAATGATGCAGTTACGTACATAACAGAAAATATTGTCCATGCAGCTGCAACTACAATTCCAAAAACATCCACCCGGTTTCCTCCCTTTCCAAAGCCATGGTGGAATCCAGAATGCACAGCAGCTAAAAAGGCTCAAAACAAGGCTTGGGGGATATTTCGAAGATATCCTACCACAGTCAACCTATTAGCCTTTAAACGTGCCCGAGCCAAAGCACGCTACATCCACCATCAGAGTCAAAGGGAATCGTGGATCCGTTTCACATCATCCATTACCCAGACGACCAGTACTAAGGTGGTCTGGGAAAAAATCCGGAAAATGAAGGGAAAATACACAGTACACCCCTCATCGGTCCTTGAATATAATGGATGTACTATTGCAGACTCTACTGCAATAGCCAATGCTCTTGGGGAAACGTTTTATAACATCTCTGCAACATCATCTTACTCCCCAGAGTTTCTGGTCTTAAAGCACAACATTGAAAAACAGGCCCTTAAATTCACATCGAAGGGTTCCCACCCATACAATGGGCCATTTAATATCAATGAGCTGAAAACAGCACTCGCCCGTACAAAGGCTACAGCTGCTGGACCAGACAACATCCATTGTGAAATGATCAAACATCTTTCACCAGAATCCATGGACCATGTGCTCTTCCTGTACAACAGAATCTTCCTTGAAGAGCATTTTCCGGATACCTGGTGCAAGGCAACTATTCTTGCTTTTGCTAAGCCAGGAAAGGATCCTATATGTCCAAAAACCTATTGTCCCATTGCTCTGACCAGCTGTCTGTGCAAAATATTGGAGAGAATGGTCGATGCCCATCTCTTATGGTATTTAGAATCGAACGACCTTCTCTCCCGCTTTCAGTGCAGCTTCCGAAGAAACAGGTCCACACTGGACCACTTAATTAGACTGGAAACATCTATCCGAGATGCTTTCCTAAAAAGAGAACATTTGGTGTCCATCTTCTTTGACATGGAAAAAGCATACGACACAACTTGGAGATTTGGTGTTTTAAAAGACCTTTACAACCTTCGTCTAAGAGGCCACCTTCCAATTTTTATTAAAAATTTTTTATCCTGCCGTTATTTCCAAGTTCGTGTAGGATCCTCCCTTTCGCGGCCCTTTTGCCAAGAGGAGGGGGTACCACAAGGATCTGTCTTAAGTGTCACGCTTTTTGCCATTAAAATAAATTCTATTTCTGAACAACTTCCTCCAACTATAAACAGTGCACTCTACGTCGATGATTTCAGCATATTCTCTCAATCATGCAATATGAGGGTTATTGAGGGTTATTTAACCCTCATATTGCAATCATGCAATATGAGGGTTATTTTGTCGCAAACGTAACCTCCACCCTGAGCCTGAATTACGACTTGGACAAAGCACCATTCCAGTTGTATCAGAGGCAAAATTCCTGGGACTCATTTTTGACAAAAAGCTGACATTTGTCCAACACATTCGTCAGCTTCGCACAAAGTGCACGAGAGGGCTTAACATCCTCCGCTCTCTCTCTTCTACCTCTTGGGGTGCAGACCGATGCACTCTCCTACATCTACACCGTGCACTTGTACACTCAAAATTAGATTATGGGTCTCAGGTATATGCATCTGCCAGAAATAGCGCTGTTCATTGGCTTGACCCCATCCATCATCAAGCCATTCATATTGCTACTGGTGCATTCAGAACATCACCTATCCAAAGTCTGTATGTCGAAGCAAATGAACCATCCTTGTCGCTTCGACGAATGCAGTTGTCTCTACAATATGCCTTCAAGCTGAAGTCCCTGCCAGACCATCCCACGTGGACATCCGTTTTCGAGCCACGATGGGAAAATCTCTACAACACACGACGGACCGCCAATCGCCCATTCGGCATTCGTGTTCAAGAGCTACTCAATGAGCTTAACATCTCGGTAGACAAGGTCGCTCGATCACCAAAGGAGCCCCTTCCACCCTGGCATGCACAAACACCAGCATGTGACTTCTCGCTCAAGATTGCGACGAAGTCGAATACTCCAATTTCTGTCTACCTTCAGCTCTATTCACAACACCGTGCAGAACATTCTGACTTCTTGCCAGTTTACACAGACAGCTCGACGTCAGAATCGTATGTGGGATCTGCTGCTGTCTTTCCAAATAATACTATATCAGAGCAGATACCCCTTGACTGCAGCATTTACACTGCAGAGCTGCATGCCATAGAGTTAGCTCTAGATCACATAAGAAAACACCGTTGCCAACGGTGTATTATATATGCCAATTCAATGAGTGCACTACAGGCTTTATCAGCGATGTCACACACTAATCATCCAACCCTGTCCCGAATCCAGCAGATAATATACAGCCTCTATGTAAGTGGATTCGATATCCGCTTCTGCTGGATCCCCAGTCACATCGGGATTAGAGGAAATGATTTGGCTGACACTGCAGCCAAATCGGCAGCCCTGACGGATAATCTTGATCTGTTAGTCCCCTATACAGACTACAGGCAAGTGATCCGTAGTAACCTACAATCTCAGTGGCAAGATTCGTGGCATCGACTGATTACTACAAACAAACTATGTCGAATTAAGCCTGTGATCCATCCTTGGCGGTCCAGCTTATGCAGGGATCGCAAAGAGGAAGTTGTTCTTGCTCGGCTCCGCATAGGACACTGTCATGTTACACACTCCTTTTTGCTGAGGGCTGATGACCCTCCTATGTGCGAGCAGTGCAACACCATTTTATCCGTTAAACATATTTTATGTGACTGTACCAATTTTAGAAATGCTCGTTTTACCGCTTTTAACCATCTGACTGACCCTTATACACTCAGTCAGAGTTTATCCGACAATGACCATGTGTCTGCTATTTTTAGTTTCCTAAAAACAGTAAACCTTTTTACTCATATTTAAAAAAAAAAAAAAAAAAAAATTTTTTTTAAGATTTATTATTGTTACTTGTTTACTGATATTTGTCTTTTACAGTTTATAGTTGTTTTTATACCCTGACTTAGTGACCTAATTCATTAGGTCACTGAAAGTTTTACCTTTTTATGACAAGGTTTTGGCGCATTATAGCCTTAGTTGCTGATGCGCCAATAAAACTCAACCAACTAATCTGTCTTTTCCCACTCAACGATCCCTCTGTCCATAGCAACAACTTGCCCTTAATGCCAAAATGACATGGTTTTAAATGGTGACCAAAAGCTACCTAATGTAATTTTGATGGGGATGAAGCCTGATGGACTAATTCCTTTTCTGTATAATGATTTTATTTTATTCTGTTCTATTTTATTCATTTATATTTATTTTATTATTATTATTTTTTTTTGTATCTCTTACAAGTTGACATCCTTTAAAAGGTCTAGCTGCTCTTCTGAATAGTGCAGAAGAGCATATAAGACAGTCTTACCAAGCATAAAGTACTTTAGTGAATTCTTTTCAAAATGCCCTTGATATCACAGTGCAGTGGGTACTGATATTAAGAGTACAAGGGTGCTTTCCTTTAATCTAGGTGTTTTCAGTTGGCTGAATATGAATATGAATTGTGTGATTTAAGAGTCTTCCTAGAAATATTTTTTATTCTAATTATTTTGGAATTAGTATTTTAGTTGTTAATTTGTGTAGTAATTATGTTTTGTATACCTTGTTATGCCACAAAGGCAAATATATGCATATTAAAATTACCCTAATGGTAAATTAAATAAGCTATTGAAATTACCTTAAGCACATCATTTCAAAAACGAAACCTTAAGTTGTTTATTGAAAAGTGTTGTTTATTCATTATATAGGCAAATGCTATGAAGCAGTTTCAGTCAACTTCACCAGTCACCGTTCTTGATAATCAGAAAGTTATTACTGAGATGAAAGAAGATTTATCTAGTAAGGATTATTTTATTGCATTTTTCTTTTCCTGATAAATATGTTGTTCATTGATAAACTTGACATTCTTCATATGCTATAAATTTGGCATATAATCCTTCATGATTAGTATTATTAATAAGCAAGCTTATTTATACAGCATCAGTGAACAAAAAACTTCCCACATCACATGTCCATCCTCTCTAATAATTAGTTCATGGTTCCAGTTCATTAAGTTTATACAAACTACCCACTTCCACAATACCAGATGGAGGTTTTTCTAATAATCAACTACTTGCTGGTTGAAATCAAAATTCCACACATGTGTTCTGCAACTATCCTTTCTCAGTTTAAATTTATGCCCCCCCCCTTGTGTTGTCTGAGCAAGAATAAAGATGCCCATTTAGCTTACTCAATCCATTCATAGCTTTAAACACCTCAATCTGATCTCTTTGCAAGAGTATGATTTCCAGATGCTGCAATTCACAGAGCTGAAGCCTTTCTTGTAAGTGTACCCTTTTGTTCCCCTCACTAATCTCATTGCTCTTCTCTGCATCCACTCCAGTTGATCCACACCCTTCCTAAAATTATGTTTCTAGACCTGTATGCAGTGCTCAAGATTGCCCACCTTTGTCTCATTAAATGGGATAATCATCATCTCCTTATCCTTATGATAAAATTACTAGTTGAATCTCATTAATACAAAGTTCAAAGGATATAAATTTTCTAAATTTTTATGTTTTGTAATAAAAAGGTTTATAGTGACAAGGTCTCCAAAAGTCAAAATTTTACCCCCCCCCCATTTTTGGTACATATTATATCTAATAATAATAATATCAAAAATAAATGAGAAAATAAATTAATAAAATAAAATTTTAAAAACAAAAGCCTTGTCTAACAATACAGTAATAGGAATAACACATTTGTTAAAGATTTTATTTTATTTGTAAGGTAAACTAAGAGAAAAGCAATTTACAGAAATGAAAACATTGTACAATATACTTTGATATATACAATATTTCAGTATCATGGTAAAAAGAATTGCAATCTTAATATAAACGGAGACAACATCATCATCAGCCATTTTAAATCCACTGCAGGATGAAGGCCTCTCCAGCAACTTTCCAGTTCCTTCAGTTTAGTGCAATGGTCATCCATTTACTACCCATGGATTTGTGAATTTCATCTGTCCAACTATATTGTTGTCTTCCATGTTTTCTTTTAGCTCCTCTTGGGTACCATTCTGTTACTTTCTTAGTCCATCTGTCATCATGTCTTCAAGCCATGTGTCCTGACCAAGACCATTTTAGTTCTTTAGTTTTGATAATGTCCTTTATTTGTGTTTGCTGCCTAACCCATGTGTTTCTATTCTTATGCAGCAGTCTGATTCCTAATATAATTTGTTCCATTCTTCGTTGTATAGTTTTCAGCTATTTTTCCATTCTTTTGGTGAGTGCCCAAGTTTCACTTCCATAAATCATTGTGGGGAGCATACATTGGTTCATTATTTTACATTTCAGACAAATTGGGATATTACTCCTCACTATACTTCCTGAATACTGTCCATCTGAAATTTATTCTTTGCTTGCCTTCCAGCCATTTATCATTATTGCGGCTAATCATTTGTCCCAGGTAAGTATATGAATCCACCTTTTCAATTACTGCTCTTTCATGATTATATGTTGCATATTTGTTCATCCTTACTTTTGTTTTAGCCATATTCATCTTTAGTCCGAAATCCTTACTAACTCTGCATATCTGATTAAGATTTTCCTCTAAATCTTTGGGATCGTGGCTTATGATCACAATGTCATCTGCAAATCATAAATAGTTTAGGTACTCTCCATTCACATTGACTCCTTTCTGCGACCAGTCTAACCTTCTAAAAGCTTCTTCGAGGGCAGCAGTAAACAACTTCGGAGATAGTGTCTCATTGTCAAACTCCTTTCTTAATTTCAAATTTTCTACTGTTTCTGTCTAGTCTAATGAAGGAGGTAGCATTCTCATATATTTTCTTCAAAATCATAATGTATGTGATGTCTATGACTTGTCTTTCCAGTGCCTGAAACTGCCTTATGCTGTATGGAGTCAAATGCCTTTTCATAATCCACAAATGCCAGGCATAATGGTGTTTTATATTCATTTGCTTTCTCCATTAGCTGAGATATTACGTGAAGATGATCCATAACAGAGAAGAACAATGCATGGGATGCATATAAATTATCAAGCGACTCAGAAGCCTGTGGCAAATATAAGCCTAGTCTGTAATCAGGTCACAAAGGAGGTTAGGCAGGCGAAGGCAGATTACGAGAAATCCTTGGCAAAAGATGCTAAGAAAAACAGCAAGGATTTCTTTACGTATATAAACTCTAAAAGGAAGGGGATGAATCTGATTGGTCCACTTGACATCGATGGTTCGACTGTTGATGATCCTGCTCAGAGAGCAAACAAACTGAATGAGTATTTTGCATCTACATTCAAAAAAGGAGGAATTATTAAAGTTTGAAAATGGCAGACGGTTATCAAATTGTAGCAGGATACTTAATGATTTTGTAATAACTGAGAGCAAAGTGGAGGAGAAATTGTTGAAGTTAAACATAAGAAAAGCACCTGGGGTGGATGGGATCTATCCAGTTATATTAAAGGAGGCGGCAAAGCAACTAAGCAAACCCTTAGCCATAATTATGAGAGCATCCTGGACTCAGGGGAGGTTCCCATGGACTGGAGATGTGCAAATGTATCCCCAATTCACAAAGGGGGATCGAAGGGTGACACGAGTAATTACAGACCAGTTAGTTTAACTTCTGTTCCGGGTAAAATAATGGAGTCACTGTTTAAAGATGCATTGCAGGATCATCTAGACAAGACTGCAGCAATAATTCAGACACAGCATGGGTTTGTTAAGGGAAAGTCTTGTCTGACAAATTTGATGGGATATTATGATGTGGTTACAAAGGAACTGGATGCAAAAAATAATTTTTGATATCATATATTTGGATTTCAGGAAAGCTTTTGACACTGTTGCGCATGGAAGACTATTGTACAAATTGGAGCAGAATGGTATTAAGGATAAGTTGCTACAATGGACAAAAGGATGGTTAAGTGGGAGAAGACAGAGGGTGGTAATCAATGGGTGCTGCTCTTCGTGGAGTCTCACAGGGTTCGGTGTTGGGTCCACTGTTGTTTTGTTTATTTATCAATGATATTGATGAAGGTATATCAGGCTTAATGTCGAAGTTTGCAAATGATACAAAGGTTGGCAGGGTTGTTAATGACAGTAATGGCAGTGTGCTACTGCAACAGGATCTAGATAATTTGGGCAGATGGGCTAAGAAGTGGCAACTGAAGTTTAACCTTGACAAATGCAAAGTACTGCATATGGGTAGAAGTAACTCCAGAGAAACGTACCAACTGTGTGGTACTACACTTAAGGTAGTAGAAAATGAAAAAGACATGGGAGTAATTGTGCAGTCAGATAATGAAGTTTTCTGAGCAATGCAGACAGGCTGCCAGGACAGGTCATGGGGTTTTGTCAATGATATATAGGAATTTTTCTAGCAGGGAAAAGGAGGTGATTGGCCCTCTGTATAAGACAATGGTCAGGCCATGCCTTGAGTACTGCGTACAGGTCTGGAGGCCTCGTTTTAGGAAGGATGTAGATTTGCTTGACCATGTACAGAGAAGGGCAACAAGATTGTGAGGGGTAATGAAGGGAGCCTCTTACCAAAAGTGGCTTAAATTCTGCAAATTGCAGCGGCTGGAGACTAGGCACCTGCGCGATGATCTGATTGAGGTGTATAAGGCCTTGAATGGGTTGAGCACGCTGAATTCTGATGGGATCCTTTCACTTGTTCAGATTACGAACCTAAGGGGCCATAAATTCAAATTAAGAAAAGACAGATGTAGAATAGATATGTGTGGAAATTTGCCTTTAGCCAGCGGGTGGGTAATTGCTGGAACAAACTTCCATCTGTCATTGTGGAAGTTGATAGGTTGAATAAATTTAAGGAGGAACTGGACAGGCATTTGGAGGGAATGGTGTGTTTTTTTTTGTTTTTTTTTGGCTGATGCTGCATAAGCTCATACACTTGTTTTCTTGCATCACATGCCACTACTACGTAGGTGAGAATCCCATCCTAAATCCACCTTGCTCTTTCGTTTGATTCTCGTCAAGTATTCTTTCTAATCTGTTAGTAATGACCCTTGTGAACAACTTATAGATGTGTGATAACAAGCTTGGACTATAATTTCCAATTTCTGATTTATCTCATTTCTTATGCAGCAAAATTTTGATTGCATTATTCTACTCCTTAGATATCATGCCTTTCCTGATGTATTTTGTGAAGAGCCTTGCCACTTTCTGTGTCATATCTCTTCCTCCCAATTTTAATAACTCTACAGTAACTTCATCTTCACCTGGGGCTTTCTGATTCTTCATTTTCTTCAATGCATGTTCTGCCTCATCAGGAAGGATATCGGGTATGTTGTATGTGTCGATAATTTGTGATCCATTTCTGCACTGCTTGCATCATTTCCTCTCTTCTTATATAATTCTTTATTGTATTCTTCTGTTATTTGAATTATGCCTTTTCTGCTGTTTATCCATCACTATTCTTCAGATTCAGTATCATTTTGTGAAAAATGCATGGGATACGTATAAATTAACGGATGACACAGAACCCTATGATAGATACAAGCTGGTCTGTAACCAATTCACAGAAGAGGTTAGGTAGGTAAAGGCAGATTACGAGAAATCTTTGGCAAAGGATGCAGAAAAACACAGCAAACAGTTCTTTACTTATGTAATCTCTAGAAAGAAGGGGATGAATCAGATTGGTCCACTTGATATCGATGGTTCAACTATTGATGATCCTGCCAGAGGTGTATTAAACTCTGACAGTAAGCTAGATAATCTCGTAATAACTGAGAGTAAAGTGGAGGAGAAATTGTTGAAGATAAATATTAGAAAGGCACCTGGGGTGGATGGAAACTATCCAGTTATATTAAAGGAGGCATCAAAGGAAGTAAGCAAACCCTTAGCCATAATTATGAGAGCTACCTTGGACTCAGGGGTGGTCCTCATGGACTGGAGATGTGTAAATATATCTCCAATTCTCAAAGGGTGACAATCGAAGGGTGACACAAATTACAGACCTGTTAGTTTAACTTCTGTTCCCGGCAAAATAATGGAGTCAGTGGTTAAAGAAGCATTGCGGGATCATCTAGATAAGATTGCTGTTATAGTTCAGACACGGCATGGGTTTATTAAAGGTCTTACATCTTGTCTTACCAATTTGGTTGGATACTACGATGCGGTTACAAAGGAACTGGATGCAAAAAATAATTTTGATATCATATACTTAGATCTTAGGAAGGCTTTTAATACTGTTGCACACGGAAGATAGCTGTACAAATGGAGCAGTGTTGCATTTGAAGCAAATTGCTGCTATAGATAAAGGGATGGTTGAGTGGGAGAAGACAGAGAGTGGTAATCAATGCACACTGCTATTTATGGACAAACGTTATTAGTGGAGTTTCCTAGGGTTCAGTGTTGGGTCATTGTTTTCTGTATTTATTAATGATATTGACGAATATATATCAGGCTATAACTGAAAAGTTATAGAAAGTATATAGAAATCATTTCTCATAAATATCCTTTCAAACTCACGATCCTGCGTTCTTATGTAAATAGTAGTTGGTGTGGGGTTAAGGAGCTTGATCATTTAAACTCATCTGTTTCGCAATTGGAGAAATATTCCATTGTACCTAATTAATACTCACTTCAAGTATATCATTGTTAGATATAGTGGCATTCCAGTTGAAGGCACTGCTAAATCCAATGCTTGATTTTCTGTTTATCCTTTACACCATCTCGATAGTCTTTCTTGTTCTTGCACACTCATTGCTACCTCCATCTTTATTTTCTTATATTGGATTGCTCAATACTCTCAACAACACTCTGCATTTGACTTTGGCATTGATTAACTCAAAGGCTATAGCAGCGTGGCATTCAGTCCCTTTCACTATTCAAAAAATTATTGATGTTAAAACATCTATAGCAGCACCTAACAATGAAATATAAAGAAAATGCAATTGCAAAAATACAGTCATTCCTTGATTTGCACACGTGGGTATGTTCCAGGAAAACACTGCACAGTCCAAATCCACGCAATGCAAAACATAGTTTATATGACATAAAGAGGGTTCCATACCTGTACACAAAAAATAATGTGAAAAAAAAAATTAAATTGAAAAAAATTATCTTCATTTGGTAAGAAAAAAGAAAAAATTAAAAACATGCCCATAAAATTAATCTTGCTAATACTTACCTCTAGATTTTTAATCTGAATTCTTTGCTTCTTCGTTGCTGTTATCATGTGATAAGCTTGCAACAGTATCCGGCACTTTTTTGAAATAAATTAGTTAAAATTGGCTTAGAAGCACACGGTTTTTGCTATAAATTTCTTCATAAGGAACTAAAGCCAATGATAAAGTTCTGCAAAAATTTAAACTCCTCTCCAAATTAGGATCCATATCCAGAGCTTCTTGGCTAAGCTGATTTGCAAGTCGTTGTTCTTGCACACCTACTCTGCATTTGATTTTGGCATCGTTGAACTCAAAGGTGTGGCATTCAGTCCCTTTCACTACTCAGAAAATTATTTATGTCAAAACATCTATAGCAGCACCTAACAATAGAATATAAATAATATAAAGAGTGTAATATAGAGACTACCTGAGTTTTTACTCGGGTAGTCTCTCCGCAGTCAAATTTTTGTGTGCATCTTCTTCGTTTTTATTATTATTTTTTTTTCTTGCAAAAAATATTGTCCACTGATAATTCTTCTTTATGAGATTCAAGGACTTCTGTGATACATATCTGCTGGTTCTAGTTCTTCAAATCCCTTTCCATTAATTGTTTTGCCAATTCTCACAAACTCACAACATTTTAACTGTGGCTTCTTTAGTGCAGCTTTGTAGCCACAGCTTTATCCTGATTTCATTGTTGAGTTCTTAACTTCACTCCATGCAAACTAAGTATTTTTTACATCAAGAATTCTATGATTCTGCGAGTATTCTCGAATTGAAACACTGCCTGTTCCATTAGTAGTTTCTATCAATTGTTAAAAAGATCTTCTTAGGTAATAAAGTTTGAAGAAAGCTATAACACCTTTGTCCATCGGCTGAATTAATGAACTTGTATTCTCAGGAAGATAGATAATTTTCGCATTTGGGTGCAGATCAGACAAATGTGCAGAATGACTGGGTGCATTATCAAGAATGAGCAAAATTTTGAATGCTATGTTCTTCTTCAGGCAATATCTTTTTGTTTTGACGCAAAAACAATTTAAAAACCAATCCTCGAAGATTTTAGCTGTCATCCAGGCTTTTTTTTGCTCAATTTCCATTGAGCTGGTAAGGTGGTCCTTGAGGGTTGTCACAGATATTCTCTCAGATATGCCAGACAAACTGTACTTGCTACCTGGGAGTCTAAAACGCTAATGGAACTGATATTCGGGTGACATACAAGTCAAGTGGACCCAATTTCGGCAAAATCTGGACGGTCTGTGAACCTCCATTCGGACAGTCTGTGGTATAACCTCCATGCACAAGCACTGTGGGTGACCACCCAGGTGTGAACCAACGTAAGCAGGGGTCGAGGTGTGCCGCCCCTTGTGTTACCAGGCAGTACTAGGTCGTAGATGACTCTCATAAGCCGGTACAATACCACCACTTTACTTATTGGATGCTTGAAGTGGTGGAACCCATGTTTAATCTCTAGAGCCAAGTTCCGGTCAACCCTTCCCCATCTCTTCCATCGTGCATTATGATTGATGACTTTTGAGGTTATGATGAACACCGTGGTGAGATCCAATCTTCCTTACATTTTCAGGGTCCAGCTGTAAAATGGTGTTCACAGTCCAGCCGCTAGTTAGTACCCTCAACCGAACCTGTTGATAACCCTTAAGGTGGCTTCCGGATCAGCTAGTGTATAATCTTGCTACCTCTACTCTGCCAGATAGTAACTGGAGAGAGTCCGAGTAGTGTGTATGCGTGGGGCATTGTCGAGGCCACGTTATGTCAAGGATCTGGTTATATTCTTACCATGTGTACGACATATCCAAAAATTTCATTACTTCATACAGCATGTCCCACCAACTTTTTTCTTACAATTGAATACACCACGAATTGTCAAACTAATAGAGTAAAGCTTATCTGTGAAAAGATCTAAACCTCCCAAACACTACCTAATTCATTTCACAAATATACGTGGTCTCAATTCTAATCCCAATGATGTCCATTTCCACTTGCAGTCTGCCAAACCCCATGTACTTTTTCTGACAGAATCTCAGTTATCGGTTGATTCAACTACTGCTCATCTCAGTTGCCCAAATTATTCGCTGTATGATTCCTTTCGCCTGAAAGGTGGTACTTGTGTGTATATGTCCGTTCCGATATTCCCTATCAGAGACTCGGTAACTTGGAATTTCCTCTTTTCAATCTTCTCTGGCTTAAAATCTCTGTCTCATTGTGTCAAATTCATCTGTTGTCTCTACCGTTCTCCCAACTCCACTAATCACTTGGAGCTCTTTGACTTCCTCTCTTTGCAACTTGACAATCCTAACCATACAGCCAACATGCTTGATCTTTTTCTCACAGACAACCCTTCTAAGTACACCATTGAAGTGAGTGGTCCTTTAGGCACCTCAGATTGCAACTTGGTGTTGTCTCTTCTCCAATGCAGCCTTTATCTCATGGCTATTCCCAACCTTGTTGTTTGGCATTACATTCTTGTAATGGGATGACCTGCGAGACTTCTTTTCTTTGGTCTGATTACTGTTTCAAAACTTCTGATTTCAACGTTTTCTCAGATCGTGTCAATGAAATTATTCTTGCAGGAATGGAATCCTTTATCTCACACTCCACTTTAAAATTTTGTCCTTTATCTAAACCTTGGTTTTCCAATAAATGTGCAAAGGCTGTTCAAGAGAAGAACGTTGCATATCATAATTGGCTTGTTTCTCATTCTTCAGTTTCATTTTCTGCCAACACCAAAGCTCGCAATAATTGTAAAGCAGTTATTAATCAGTCCAAACTAGAGTTTGAACAGGCTAAGAGTAGAAAACTTGCTTCTTGCCCTAATGGTAGACGAGAATTCTGGTCTCTTGCCAAAGCTGTTGGCCATAACTTTTGCCCATCACTGCTCCCAACTCTGTCCAAATCAGATGGTTCTGCTGTCACTTCAGCGAAGGATAAAGCTGACCTGCTAGCATCCCATTTTTCTTCTAACTCATGTATTAACGATCTTGGTAAAACACATACCACCATTCCCAACACGATCCAGTCAATGCCTACTGTGGTCTTCCGTCAAAAGAATGTTAGAAGGATTTTGATGAATCTTGATGCTAAAAAAGCTCCAGGCCCCAATGGTATTTCTCCACTTGTTCTCAAAACCTGTGCTCCTGAACCTACTCTTGTTCTTTGCCACCTTTTTCACTTTCTTATTCCAAAGGTATTTTTCTTTCTGCTTGGAAATTTGCTCATATCCAGTCAGCTCCTAAAAAGGGTGACAAATCCCTCCCATCCAATTATTGTCCCATTGCAATTACTTCTACTCTTTCTAAAGTAATGGAGAAATCAATTAACCGCCAACTCTTAAACTACCTAGAAACCTTCCATCTGATCAACGATTGCCAATATGGATTCCATCAGTGTTGATCCAATGGTGATATTCTGGCTTATGTTATCCGTTTATGGACTAATTCATGGAAAAGTTTGGTGAAACGCAAGCAGTTGCTCTTGACATATCAAAGGCTTTCGATCGTGTTTGGCTTAAAGGTCTTCCAAATAAGCTTCCATCTTATGGTTTGCCAACTGTTTTTTGTAATTGGTTTTCTCTCCGATTGCTCACTGAAAGTGATGGTAGATGGCTCTCTGTCTTCTAACTTCTCCACTAATGATAGTGTCCCCCAAGGCTCAGTTCTTTATCCCACTCTTTTCTTCTTATATATTATGACCTTCTTCCATTGACTGGAAATCCTATCCATAGTTTTGCCGATGATAGCACATTGCATTCCACTTTCCATTTTGAGAAACCTTGCTCTGCTCAATCAGCTTCAACTTCACAAAAATCGGCTAACAATTCCTTAAATTTCCGATCTTGAGGTAATTCTCCAGTGGGGGCAATGACAACTTAGTTGATTTCAATCCTTCTAAAACTCAGTCTTGTCTTATATCTCACAAAAAGGTTTCTTCTACTCCTATGCTTAGGTGACAAACAGGTGACACTCCTGTTTCTAGGCAAAATGATATATCTCTTTTGGGGATTACCCTGACTTCTAATCTCTCTTAGCACAAGCACATTACAAATATTTCTTCCTCTGCATCTAAAAAACTTGGTTTTCTGTTTCGCTCTTGGCATTACTTTTTTTCCAAACAGCTGTTCACTCTGTACAAATCACAAATCCGCCCTACCATGGAATATTGTTCCCACATCTGAGGTGGTGCCCCGAAAACCTCTCTCAGGATTCTTGATTCCATTCAGAAGAGGGCAGTTAGGGTAATTAATGATTCATCTCTAACAGAGTCTCTCCACGTGCTGTCTCATAGACATACTGTTTTTGCTGCATGCCTCTTCTACAGATATTTCAATGGGCACTGTTCTTCTGAATTGGCTTCTATAATTCTGGCTCTCTCTTTGAAAACAGTCCAAACCTGTGTCGCCAACAGTCCATTTACTGTCCAACTTCAAACTCACAGAACCAACTTTTCATCTTCCTCGTTTATTCATTCGACTGTTGTTTTCTGGAATAACCTTCCTTCATACATATTTCCTGTAAATTAAAATCTACAGGAAGTTCAAGTCCAATGTCAACAAATATCTTCTTTCGTCTTCTCAACCTCCAACCCAAGCACGGTACTAAGTATTATAGGTTCTAATACCTCTCGTGTTTGGGGTTTACATAAAGAAAAAAATAAAAAAAATAGGGAGCTTTTTGATATTCCTTTAAAAGCATGAGGATGTTCTGACATATAAATTAAAAGCGGTTTATACTTAAAGTCGCCCTCTGCATTGCCACATTTCAAATCTGCGAAAGATTGGTTAACACCAATCTTTTGCAGCTTTGAAACCTGGGGCAGTTTTCTCTTCTTTTGAAATGAATGTTTGGCTTGGCACACACTTCCAAAATAAGTCAGTCTCATCATCAGCTTTAAACACTTGACTTTCTAGATAGTCCTCATTTGCAATAACATCCTTTAAAGTTTTTTGGATACAAAGAAGCAACTTCCATATCTGCACTGGCTGCTTCGCCCATTAATTTTAGATTGTGAAGACTTTTTGATGTTTTTTAAAATTTCAAACCAACCCTTACTAGCCTGAAAGTTGCCTGCATTGGAAGGACCGGCTTCTTCTCGTAAGCAATTAAAATTTTGCAGAGCTTTAGCGCGAATAATATCTGAACTAAGAGGCATTCTCTTTTGATTCAAGATCTATCCAGAAAGAAAGTGATTTTTCACTTTTCTCTATTAATGCATTTTTCACTTTTGTAATGTTTTTTGCAGCCAATGATGTTTAACAGATAACTGACCTTTAATTTTCTCGGCATTTTCCCTAATTCGTTGAATGCTAGATTCATTTATGCTGTGTTTCTTGTTTATTGTCACAACCTTTTCACCATTTCTAACTCCTTAACAAATTTTAATTTTTCCTCTAAATTAAAAATTATTTTTTGTTGTAGCTTTCTTCATTTTAGGCACTAATTAAACACACACTTTATATAGACAAGAAATATTAAATCAGCAAAAGCAGTGCTTACTGATTAAAACACTATGTTATGCGAACCAGAAAAAGATAATGTATGAACAGCTAACATGGAATAAGTGATGAAGGGGGTCCCGAATGTGAAATTGTTACAAAAATAACCAGACAAACACATCACCATTTATTGCTATGTTTGGTTATAAGAATCAGTTTTGAATGCCTTTGTGATATTTTTCTAAAGCACATTTCTTGGAGGTCATGACCATAAAACAATAAAAACAATTTGCACTTTCCGGTTTATTGGGCCTTTCTGTTAGTGCAATCTAATTATAAATGGGTAGTAAACTCAATCTTGTTGCATTTGCAATAATACCGACAGCTGGAATTCTGTAGATTTTATGTTATTATGGTGAAATATGTTTCTCCTTCAATGAAATCTTCAATCTTGTAAAAAAACACGAATAAAATTTCAAAATCTGCTCTTCATTCTTATTTTTGAAACTTTGTAAACAAAAATTGTGCAGGTAGCGAAACTCTCCGCTCAATCTAAAATATGTTAGTAAATAGGCATCGTTGCTATCATACTATTGAAAAAAAATGGGTAATTAGACTAATGACTTGTATTTTGCTAACCTCTTCAAATATTGATTCGGTAGATTAAGTAGCTGGCGTGTACATAAAACATTACATCATTCATACTAAATATTTCGGATTGAAGTATGACACTAATGTCACTAATATAGATTCAGTAGGCTAAGTAGTGGGTCTGAGCATAAAACTTTGCATCATTCATGACTTCGGTTCTGGCTTTGTTAGATTTTTAAAACGGTTCTGATTTTCGTCAAAGTTGTTTTCACGTAAAACATCTTTTGTGAATACAGGGTATACACAGTTTTTTTCATTTTATTTTTGGTTGGCGTGGTGAGGAGCAAAACTGCACCTTACCAAGTTTAGTCTTATAAAGATAGTAAGAATTTGCTGTATTTGTAACATGGTTTAGTGACCCCTTTTTTTATCCCTCATAAGTCTTAGTAATTACTAAGTAACTTACGTATGTAAGTAACTTACCATGTCAGTCCCTATAGTAAAGTATGGCGAACAGTAATGTTTAAGAAAACAACAATTCATATGAATTGTTGTTTTCTTAAACATTACTGTTCACATTGTCAAAGAGACCACTGGAAGCACTGAAGTCTTTTCTTCTTTGCCCAGTTGGCAGTTTGACAAAGAAGGAAATATCCTCGATAAGTGTATTAATATTGTTGTCTCTGTAACTCGTCCACCCACTGTGGCATCCAAAAAAAAATGTAAATGCGTTGTGTTAATTTTAAAACAGAAGCTGGATATTTGTACAAAATTAGAAAAAGTGAAAATTGTAATGCACTTATGACAACACTTACATAGCTTAGAAGTGTGAAAAGTTGTGTTATTTTAAAATTACATCGGGGGAAATAAAGTATATTGTATATATTAGTGTGACTAAGAATTTTAACTTCACATTAAGAAATTTTGTTGTAGTAGTAGTAGAGGCATGTGATGCAAGAAAGCAAGTGTATGAGCTTATGCAGCATCAGCAAAAAAAAAAAAAAAATTTCACACAACCATTCCCTCTAAATTTTTGTCCAGTTTCTCCTTAAATTTATTTAACCTGTCAACTTCCACGGCAACAGATGGAAGTTTGTTCCAGCAATTAACCACCGGCTGGCTAAAGGCAAATTATTCATCTATTCTACCTCTATCTCCTAGATTCTACATCCACACATCTATTCTACATCTGTCTTTTCTTAATTTGAATTTATGCCCCCTTAGGCTCGTAATCTGAACAAGTGGAAGGATCCCATCAGAATTCAGCGTGCTCAACTCATTCAAGGCCTTATACACCTCGATCAGATCACAGCGCAGGTGCCTAGTCTCCAGCCGCTGCAATTTGCAGAACTTAAGCCTCTCTTGGTAAGAGGATCCCTTCATTCCCCTCACCAATCTTGTTGCCCTTCTCTGTACACGGTCAAGCAAATCTATATCCTTCCTAAAATGAGGCCTCCAGACCTGTACGCAGTACTGAAGGCATGGCCTGACCATTGCCTTATACAGAGGGACAATCATCTCCTTTTCCCTGCTAGCAAAATTCCTATAAATCATTGACAAAACCCCATGACCTGCTCTGGCAGCCTGTCTGCATTGCTCAGAAAACTTCATATCTGACTGCACAATACTCCCAGGTCTTTCATTTTCTACCACCTTAAGTGTAGTAACACACAGTGTAGTTGGTATGTTTTTCTGGGGTTACTTCTACCCATATGCAGTACTTTGTATTTCAAGGTTAAACTTCAGTTGCCACTTCTTAGCCCATCTGCCCAAATTATCTAGATCCTGTTGCAGGAGCACACTGCCATTACTATCATTAACAACCCTGCCAACCTTTGTATCATCTGCGAACTTCGACACTAAGCCTGATATACCTTCATCAATTGATAAATATACAAAACAGCAGAGGACCCAACACCAAACCCTCTGGGACTCCACTAATAACATTAGTCCACGATGAGCAGCACCCATTGATTACCACCCCTGTCTTCTCCCACTCAACCATCCTTTTATCCATTGTAGCAACTTACCCTTAATACGATTCTGCTCCAATTTGTACAATAGTCTTCCATGTGCAACAGTATCAAAAGCTTTCCTGAAATCCAAATATATGATATCAAAATTATTTTTTGATATCATATATTTTTTTTGTGTAGGCTTCCATACGAGTAATGCCTTTGCAACCTGCATTCCACAATCCACATAAACGTTGGGTAGCTGGACTCATGTGTACTAACAAATTCAGTAATATATATATATATTATATTTCAGTCATATTCAGTTATCAAATAGTGTACCCTAGGTGATAAAAACTTCTATATTGTGCTCAAGAAATATTTACCAAAACTTTACCTCAGAATGTGTAATCCACATTCTAATTTCTTCAAAACATTCACATTTTTCTGGATAGTGAATGCATTTCTTTTAGCTTAACTACCATTGTATTAAGCTTTGAAATCTAGTTGTGTAGATGCATCCTTTACCCTTTTCTTAATTTTAGGATTGATGTTTTTTTTTTTTTTTTTTTTCTTTATGCCTACAATCATGCACACACACACACACACACACACACACACACACACACACACACACACACACACACACACACACACACACACAGCTAGTAAGCTACTGGTGTTTTTCAGAACTAAAATTCATATAGGTCACCAATTATTTCATTGTTTGGAATTTTGAATAAATGATCTGTTTATATGTATTGAAAAAAACTAATATTTTTGGAAAATGTTTGAGAAACTCTTGGTGTTTAAAGATGATGCCTTAAAAGGCCATTGCATGAGCACTGTTTGTAGTCCTGCAGATGTTCAGTCAGTAATAAAATTTTGTGATGGAGCATGCCTTAGAGTGATTGTCTCTAACTGTGTAGATTCTTTTTCAGAAATGGAGTAAGGTCAGGAGGTCACAAAGGAAAGGTTATTTAGTGCACCTCTTCCACTTAATTGGTTTGGAAAACTAGCAGCATTCAAAGCAGCACTGTGAACCTGATAATTAAAATGTAGCAGGACCCAGTTTAATTGGAAAACAGTTTCATGTGCATTTTCTTTCTGAGTATCATTAATTTGTGCAAAAAAAAAAACAGTTCAATTGCATTTCCAGTGACAGGCTTTCTCAGTCAAAAAAAAAAAAAAAAAATCCTATTGCAGGGACATGCTAACAAACTTTATTTGGCCATTGAATTTTTACAGGCTGTGATAATTGAGATGATTATTAATGTGAAATTCAAGTTTTTCTGTGAAAAGTATCTATCTTAAGAAACTGTAAAGCACTTCCGTTTTTTTTAAATTGAGTAAACTACTGAAAAATTGTTTTGTTTTGTTTTGTTAGTTGGAACTTTTCCTCCCTATGTGCATCAAAAATTACATTGAACTACATAACAATTGACTTACTTTCACTATACCTTATGATGCACTGCACTTTCTGCTGAACAAATGCCATATCACTAAATGTGAAGGTCATATAAGTTTGCTATTGCAGTGCATGCGTTAGACCTTTTAGGCTATTACATTAAGCTTTGAGAGTACCTTAACATTTTTCAAAAATACAGGGATTTCAAAAAGAAGTAACACTTTCAGGTGTTCATAAAACACCAGTGTATGCGTCAGTGCAAGTTAGTGCAAGAGCATCATGATAGTACACAGCAAATGCTAAAATAGCTGAGAATGGCATAATTTTCATTTTAAATGCTGAAATTTTTATAAATAGAATTATAATTTACATCACTTCTGGTGGGGGGGGGGATGAAGAGCTGTTGGACATACAGGGAAACAGGATTTTATGTTATCCAGTTTGAAAAGGCTTTCAGTGATGAATTTGTGATATGACTTTTGAGTATTAGTATTGGCAAAATGATACAAAGAATCAAAGTTTACAAAATGGCCAAAAAAGAAACATTTTGCCCATTTTGTTTGTCCATTTCTTCTAACAAGATGAATTTATTTAGAACCACAAATTTACAATGCTTGTGGGTCCTCTCTGGTTGATGGAAAAATTCTGCACACATATCTGCAGCCATCCTTTTTAATTGTACTCTCCTTATGCATAGCTGTCATCAAGAAAGATTAAAGATGCTATCAGCATTTAGTTTACTTAATCATTTAAATCCCTTAAACACATCAATTAGATTACTGTGCAGATGCTAAGTTTCCATGTTCTGCAATTCTAAGGTTCTATAGTCTTACCAAGACTATATAACCTTAGTCTTTCTGGGCAAGAGTCCCCTTTTTATCCTCTTTGCACTATATCCAACAGATCTGCATCCTATATAAAATGAGGTTTCCAAATCTATTAGCATTAGCATTAGTAGAGGCATTTGATGCAAGAAAGCAAGCTTATGCAGCATCAGCCAAAAAAACCCCACTTCCACTTCACCCCTCTGTTCGTTCAAAATACCTGTCCAGCTGAGCCTTAAACTTATTTAGGCTATCAACCTCCACTACAAGGGATGGAAGTCTGTTCCACCAACCAACCAACCACCTGCTCACTAAAGGCAAATTTCCGCACGTCTATCCTACATCTGTCTTTCCTCAATTTGAATTTATGCCCTCTCAGGTGATTTTTTTCTGAGCTAGAGGAAGAATTCCATCAGCATTGAGCATGCTTAAACCATTCAAAGCTTTATACACCTCTATCAGATCACCTCGCTGGTGCCTAGTCTCCAGACGCTATAATTTGCAAAACTTAAGCCTTTCTTCGTAAGAGCACCTCTTTGTTCCATTCACTAATTTTGTTGCCCTTCTCTGTACTCGTTCCAGCAGCTCTACATCCTTCTTGAAATGAAGCCTCCAGATCTGCATACAGTACTCTAGGTGTGGTCTGACCATTGCCTTATACAAGGGAATAATCACCTCCTTATCCCTGCTGGAAAAATTCCTGTATATCATTGACAATACGCCATGAGCTACTCTTGCAGCCCGTCTGCACTGCTCAGAGAACTTCATATCTGCCTGCACAACCACCCCCAAGTCCCTTTCATTCTCTACCACTGTCAGTGTAGTACCACAGAGTTAATACGTTGCTCTGGGGTTGCTGTTTCCCATGTGTAGTACTTTACATTTGTCAATTTTAAACTTCATTTGCCACCTCTCAGCCCATCTGCTCAACCTTTCCAGATCCTGTTGCAGCAGCATAGTGTCAGTAGTGTCCTTGACAACCCTGCCAACCTTTGTATCGTCTGCAAACTTGGACATTAAGCTTGATATACCATCATCAATATCATTTATAAATACAGAAAACAATAATGGACCCAACACTGAGCCCTGAGGGACTCCACTAATAACATTAGTCCACGATGAGCAGTGTCCATTGATTACCACTCTCTGTCTTCTCCCCCTCAACCATCCCTTTATCCATAGCAGCAATTTGCCTCCAATGTCACACTGCTCCAATTTGTGTAGTAGTCTTCCATGTGCAACAGTATCAAAAGCCTTTCTAAGATCCAAGTATATAATATCAAAGCTATTCCCTGCATCCAGTTCTTTTGTGACTGCATCATAGTATCCAATCAAATTGGTCAGGCAAGACTTCCCCTTATCAAAACCATGCTGTGTCCGAGCTATAACTGAAGTCTTGTCTAAATGATCCTGCAGTGCTTCTTTAACCAGTGCCTCCATTAATTTTCCTGGAACAGAAGTTAAGCTCACAGGTCTATAATTACTTGTGTCAGCCTTTGATCCCCTAGAGGCGCCTCCGTAGCCAGGTGGGAAGGAGCAGCAGTGAGTAGCACACGCTTCTTGATTAGACCGGGGTTCGAGCCCGTCACCACCAAATACGGAGGATGCGGAAAGGTCAGGAATGACCACCGCATGTTCACGGAGCAATATGGCCTTAGTTGCTAATGCTCCTAAAAAACAAACAACATCGAATCCTTTGATCCTCCTTTGTGAATTGGGGTCATATTTGCACATTTCCAGTCTATGGGTACCTCCCCTGAGTCCAAGGAAGCTCTCATAATTATGCAGTATTCCAGACATTTTGCTTAACCATTGTTTTATACAATATGATAATCACTGCATTTGCTAGATTGGCAAAGCTTCTGACATCATTGACAGAATATTATTTGCTCTGACAGCCTGTCTGCACTGCTCAAAGAACTTTGTTAGGACAATAACATTATTCCTAGATCTTTTTCTTATCACTTACTCTCATTAATGTCATTAAGATTAAAGAAGCTATCAGCATTTTTAATCTTTGTCTGTTTGTCTTTCTTAGACATTAAATCTGAAATACCTACATTGTTATCATTAATAAATATTAAAAACAGTATGGAACCCCAATACCAAACCATCTGGTACCCTACTCATAATATTAATTCATGGAGAGCTGTGGACATTTATAGCTACCTTTTGCTTTCTTCACCATGGTTAGGCACATTTTGGCCTTGTTCCATAAAGCCTACAAACAAACAGCAACCTTTTGCTTCATAACTCTTAACCATCTCTTTATTCATAGTAACTTCTCTCTAATGCCACATAGCTCTTTTAACTGTCTTTAACTTCTTAGGAAGTCCTGGAGGGCCTAATTATTCAGCTCGATCACCTTACACCACTGTATTTTTCTTGTGTATTAATTGTCGTTGAATCGAAATCCTTGGCATGGTTTTGCAGATTGCAGTGCACTTAATGCTACTTTCAGGTTTAGCTAATTTGTGCCTAACCATCAAACATATTCCACTATCTATCACTGATTACTTCCATTCCAATTTCAAGGTAATTTCATTGGGGATAGAAACTTAGTTGACTTTATTAGGCTACTAATAATAGTCTACCATTATTACTTAATAGTAATACTACTACTATTATACTACTATAATTACTTACTACTTAATAGTCTACTGCATACAGTGTGATTCACTACCAGTGTGACAAACTTGCTGGAGGTGTAGGGGGCACAAAGACGAATCGGAATCATATAGCATTGCAGGGTCCGAAATGCCTTCGTCATGCGGTAGAGGACGTTAAACGGGAGGTCGCGTGAACAGCGATCCTGCTGGAAGTCAGCATTTGTGAATCAGTTCCCGAGGCAGTAGGATGGACGAGTATTCAAATGTTGAATTGGCCAACATGCACCTCGCGTATGGAGATGCAGACTGTAACGGGCGTGCTGCTCTGTGCTTGTACCAGGAACGTTTCACGCACAGGCGTGCTCCTCACTCTAAGATTTTTGCCCGTGTGCACAGAAGGTTACGTGAGACTGGTTGTTTCATGAAAGGTACCATGAATCGAGAGCGAACAACGAGGACACCAGACAATGAGGAGAATGTCCTACGTCTTGCAGAAGGCAATCAGAGTACTCGAGCGATAGGCCAACGATTGGGTATTTCCCAATCCACTGTATGGAGGATACTGTCAACAAACCAAATGAGTTCATACCATCTGCAACACGTCCAATCATTGGAGCCTGCAGACTATCCACTCCGGAGGACTTTTGCTACTTGGTTTCTTCAACAGAAACGGTTCGCAAATGCTGACTTCCAGCGGGATCGCTGTTCACGCGACCTCCCGTTCAACGTCCTCTACCACATGACGAAAGCATTTCGGACCCTGCAATGCTATGTGATTTCGATTCGTCTTTGTGCCCCCTACACCTCCTGCAAGTTTGTTGCACTGGTAGTGAATCACACTGTGTATATGTATGTATATGTATATATATGTATATATATATATATATATATATATATTCACTACATATATATTCACCACATATATATTCACCAGATTTCTAGAGCAGAGTATATTCTTTCCTTGTATTAACACTTTCTACCTTTATTGGCAATAACCATATAAAGATATAGTTTATTTTTTCTTTCTGGCTTTTTCTTTTCTTTTTTTTTTTTTTTTTTCTCTCTGAGAAACTGTTAGTCTGTTCAAATCCATCCTATTATGGAATGTTGTTCCCATATTTAAGGAAGTACAGTCGAACCTCTATATAACGAAATCAATCATTCCCTTGAAAAAATTCTTTATACAGAAATTTCTTTATAAAGAAATGTGACCTTTTCATCGATGAAAAATACTGTAAATTCAGAAATATAGTAAAAGATGGGAAAGAAGCTGGAATTAATAAATTTTATAAAATTTTCAAACAATTTATTAATACATACATGGGTGCCTCCATAGCCAGCTGGGCAGGAGCAGCAGTGCATAGCACACGCTTCTTGATTAGACTTGGGTTCGAGCCCATGACCACCAAATACGGAGGATGTGGAAAGGTCAGGGAATGACCATCGCTTATGCCTGGAGCAATATGGCCTTAGTTGCTAATGCTCCTAAAAACCAAAATAACAATAACAACAATACATACATATTAAAAAAATGACTACTTACATGATGTTCACAGTATATATTAGTACACTTTTAAGAATTATGTCGTAAAATATTTGGTTATTTAATTGAGTATTTAAGCCTTAAACACTCAGATATATTTTCTGTTACATTTTCTTCCCACTGAAGACCTCAGCGCAAAGTTTCAAATGTTGCCAACATTTGTATGGAAGGTTTAATATTGCCCTCATTTTCATCCAGCTCATTGTCTATATTGTCAGTAGTTCTTTAAATACGATCCAAAATGTTAGTCACTCGGATATTCAGCTACTATGACATCATTATCAACTCCTAAAAATTCGTCAAGAACAATTTCTCCACTGATCAAACCTTGCTTGGAACTCTTCCAAAGATTGCTCAATATCTTATAGTAGTTCATCCCTCTCATCTCTGTTAATTAGCATTTTAGCAAAACCTGCTTTTGCAAAACAATTCTTAATCGTTGTTTCCCCCACCTTGACTCCACACTTTTGCCAACTCTGATATGCACATTCACAAATCTATAGGTTGGTTGGTTTCTATTCTCAGTATAATTTTTTTCAGTGTGCGTGCACCTTTGGTAGTGCATTTTCAAATTCTTGATAATGCCCTGGTCCATTGGCTGCAGTTAAGACAAATTATTCAGAAGGAAGAAAACAAGCTTCACACTTATAAGTTTCGAAATCACCAAGTGAAGGTGGGTAAGGGCAGTTATCGACAATCAACACGATTTTTCTGGTGGCGCCTCCGTAGCCAGGTGGGAAGGAGCAGTAGTGCGTAGCACACGCTTCTTGATTAGACCGGGGTTCGAGCCCGTCACCACCAAATACGAAGGATGCGGAAAGGTCAAGGGAATGACCACCGCATATTCCCAGAGCAATATGGCCTTAGTTGCTAATGCTCCTAAAAACCAAATAACAAACAAACAACAATTTTTCTGTTTTCTTTCATCTTTCTATTGAAATTTAAACGCCACTGCTCAGAAATTTCTCTTGTCATTCAACGTTTTTTGTTGTAATTGTAGTCCAACTCTAACGACTTTACTCCTTTGAAACATCAGGGTTGTTTACTTTTGTGCCTATTACCAAAAGCTTCATATTTGCAACCAAAAGTGTAATTCTCTCCTTACTATTTTTACCACCTAAACATTTATCACCTTTAAAAGTCAGTGTCTTGTCTGGAAGACACTTCATCCAGTGTCTTGTTCGGCAAACATTTAAAATATAGAACTGTTTCATCAACGTTGAATATGTCTTTGTACTCATAGTCCTCCATAATTTTTTTTCAAAATTATTTCTATCCAATGGGTATGTGTAGTCTTCTTTGATTGCAACTCCACTTTCATCAGAAATAACTTTTTCAAGTAAGCTGTGACACTTTAAATTTGTCCAGACAAACAGCTTGGAATGTTTTGTGCCCCAGAAAAGATGGCCTTTTCTTTCATTAATAGCACTGATATTGGCATGTTTTGGTCTCGAATCAACTTCATCCACTTAAAAACTGTTTCATCTACATCTTCCCAATTTATGTAATCCCTCAGATATAGTTCACCCTGTTCTAGCCCAAATAAGAAGCATATTACTATAAATTGAAGAATGCCATCAACTGGTCACCTTCTGTTGGATTCCAACACATTCCTGCATTTTGGGCAATGAACTGGCTGATAAAACTGCAAAAAATCCAACTACCTTAGACTTAACTAATATCCCTGTTCTGCCATCAGACTATCCATTAACCATTCAGGCTGCAGGCCTGTCAGAATGGGCAGCAATATGGCACTCTCAGACTAATAATAAACGCTTTCAATTTAAACATGATCCGAAAATTTGGCAGTCCAGTGTCTTCACATTAAGATGAGAAGTAGTAGTCCTTTCAAGGGCAAAAATAGGTCATACTTATCCGACCCACCTTTATTTACTCACGGGATGAACCACCACAGTGTCCACTTTGTAATATAAATCTGACTATTAAACACATTCTCACTGACTGCCCCTACTATAAAGAAGACAGAATTTCAACCCAGCTATTCCTGGTTAATCTTGATAAACCAATAACTTTGGAGAATCTCATTGGAGCCAATGCAAATATTTCCAAATTTTTAAACTTCCTTAAGCAAACTGGACTTTTTAATCAATTTTGACTTTACGAAACTTTCATATTTTTATACAATAAGTGGATAGGTGCATATAGCCAGAGTAGCTTATGGGCCATCAAAAACAGGGTTTTTCAGAATGGTTGACACACTACTGGCAGGGACATCAAATTTTAAAGTGATTTCTTGTTTTTTTAACGCTGCAATTTACATTATTAAGTAGGGCTCACAATACCAGTATTTTTAATTTATGAAACTGGAATACCAGTATTCCATCCCCCCCTCATTTTTCTTAATAAATTTCTATGACAATTAGGTGCAATAAAATAAGGAAAAAAAACAAGTAATTACTTGAATTTATGTTTTAAATCAAACTTTTATTACAATAATAAATATTCTAATAAAAAAATATTAAACATACAGTTATTCTAAACCCAAAAAAATATACATATTGAAACTGCAAATTTGGATGTCTAAGCATCCACACTACCTGTCCGAATAAAGTGAGCTCTTAAGAAACATAAGCAATCAATATTGTTATCATTTAAACTGGATCTAATTTTGGTACATTAATTAGCGGCAGAAAACGTCCTTTTGGATTCTGTGCTGGTTGGTGCTATTGTACTGAGATAGTTGTAGACGAGTTGCAGTTTATTCCCCTCCCCTTATTCCCTTATCTTCAAAAAATCTTATTTTCTTTTTTACTTTTTATGGCACTATATCTATATTAACGAAAGAAAGGGATTGACGTTTAAGCTTGGTGAAGAAACCAAATCTAAGATGTGGGGGTTATTTATTAATATTTATTTCCCTGTACCTAATGGCCTCCATAGCCAAGTGGTCAGGAGCGGGAGTGCAGTAGCACATGCTCTTTGAGTAGACCGGGGTTCAAGCCCCTGACTGCTGAATACGGTCGATCTGCCAACCCGCACTGGACCAGCATGGCAGATTATGGTCCACTTCCCTCAGCATGAATTGTTGGGGAGGCTTCCATCCTGCAGTGGGTTGATAATGGCTGCACTTTACCTTTTACCTTAGTATTGCCGAGAGTGGCCATTGTTATGATTTTCGTACAGCAGCTCCCCTCAAGCACTAAGACCCACAAGCTACCTGACTGCATTAAAAAATCAGAATTTGCAGGAGCTGAGGGATTTTCCCATAGTTTCTCATGAGCAATGAAACAAATATTATAAAACAAGTCATTTATCATACAAAACTACTTAAAAGTATATACATAATTGGTATTCATTTACATCTAATCTGTTCATTTTTCTCATTTAATCTGTTAATACATGCTATAATTTCTATAAAAGTTCTCTCAATTAACAAAATATCAACTCTCTCTCTCTCTCTCTCTCTCTCTCTCTCTCTCTCTCTCTCTCTCTCTCTCTCTCTCTCTCTCTCTCTCTCTCTACAGCAGCGAACACTAAACTAATTCAATCTTAATCACTTCCTCATATTTCTCTTAATCAGCAATATCAATTCTCTTCACAACAGCAATCCATAAGCTGACTTAATACTAACAATTCCATATATATCTATCTCTCAATTTAGCAATATCAATTTTCGTTACAACTTCAACCAATAAACCAACTCAATACTAAACATTTCTGTAAATTTCTCATAATCTCTTCAACTTCATCCTTACTTTAAAATAATTACAGTTTTATGTAAGCACCCTTTTAAATAAAACATAGTTCAGAGGACTTACCTTCTCTTTCACAGTGGGATTCCTTCCACGGAGTGCAGTGAAGTCTTTCTTCTTAGTTGAATTCTGCCATATAGCTCTTCCAGTACTGTCTTATTTCGGGAACAGTTTTCTGTTAATACTGAAGAAAATTACCACAGCAGTAGTAGAAGCCAGGACACTATCTGCCTGGCTTGTTTCTCTGCTTCCAGATTAACTTCTATCACAGGAACATGCCTGGCGGAACTATTCACTATATAGTGGGACACTCCTAGAACTGGACCCCAAACTGAACCCAGAACTACCACTGCAAGTCTGCAACTCCTCCGAACAACAACCACAACCCACTCTTTTGGCACGAGAGCCTTATTTATTTCCTTTTCATTTACGTATCTCCGCCTATCTAATTTAAACCTGACCCAATCATGGTGTTATTCTTTAAATTCTTCTTCACTCTTTTTCCTTTGGTGGGAAAAACCGAATGTTTTTCCCACACGACGAAACTCTTTCATCTTTTACCTCTAGATCACCTGCCGACAATACATTTGAACTGCTCCATACCGATGCCCTTTCCTAAAATGCACTAAGTGCCTCAAGTAGTGGTGTAATAGAGGGATTAAACTATTGTTCGGAAGCTTTTAATTTTAACCCTTCCACACCTGCCATGGCATTGTTTACCATATTTCTTAAGTGCCCTACCAGGCCTACTCCCACTAATGAAAATATTTCTGTAATGATATTTTCATTATTCCTTAAGTACTTTACTTCTACACACACTATACTTACTAAGAGAAATATATTTGTAAGATTTTTGTCTTAGTTTCATGACGTTTCTAGGTTTCTGTTGCACATACTGTAATATCAATGATTTTTTGTTGTCAATTTTATAACTTTATGTGAATAAATCAAAACAATTATTTTTTAAATTAGTACCGTAAAACCAATCAGTATTTCAAATCCTGAAAAAAAAAATGACTGGAATCTCGGTATTATAAGCCCTACTATTAAGCACTTTCACTTTTTCACACTGCACTCTAAGAGGATTTCCTCTTAGACACTGTAAGATTACTTGCACAGCATTTAAAACAAAACTGAAATTAGGGACCACTTGTAGCTACCATGTAAACAGAGACAGGTGAAATTTAGTGAAAGTGTGGATGACTCATTTCTTCCAAACGACAGATGAATTTCCGAGATAAAGGAAAATCGCTCTATACTAATTCTCTAATAGGATGCTTACGGTAGAAAATAGGTTGACTAATGCCTGTGTCGGGAATATGCCTTAATCTTTGCCAGTGGTTGTACAGCTGACCAGTGGGACTTTTCAGCATAGTAGTGTATAAGTTGTATAGGTTTTACTTCGTTTTAGCCATTGCTGACCCACTGCTGGCAAATGCCTCTCACAAGCTTCTATCTTTTTCTATCCCACACCATGGTTGGCCAGTTTCCTCCTGCAGGGTTTTACAGTCACCATTAAATTGTAAAGTGTTTTAGCTCTTAATTTGTGGAATTAAAGCCTTTAGCTATTAAAAGTTAAAGGGATTAATGCTTAATCCTTTTAGCTCTTAATTCATGCTTTCTACAGCATCAGCTCTATTGCCTAAAGGCCAGAAGTGCAAACAATGCTTACCAGGTCTCTCGAAATCAGTTCGTTATATGGAAATTTTCTTCATTATATGGAAACTATTTCCAATATAATGACCAGGGGGAAATCAAAAAAGTTCGCTACATAGAAAATTTCACTATATAGAAATTCATTAAAGGGAGGTCCGACTTAATTACAAAAATCTTTATAGAAACTCTTTAATTCTATCCAGAAGACAGAATTCACATTAATTAATGATCTCTCTCATACAAACTTAGTTCATTTCTTTTATCACACATGGATTTTGTTTGTGCTGCTGGTTTTTTCTGCACATATTCTCATGGCCATTTTCTTATGAATTGTACTGTTTACTTTAACCCCATGAGAATACGTATGTTGTTGAGCCAGCATCCATTCAGAGTTCAACTTCAGACTCACTAAATTAATTCATTCTCTCTCTCTCTCTCTCTCTCTCTCTCTCTCTCTCTCTCTCTCACACACACACACACACACACTAAGTTTTGCCACATGTTCAGAGTTGCATTAAAAGGGTAAGTTAATTATTATTTTAAATTATTTTCCATGGTTAAATGGTTATGCAATGAAAATGTATGGTAAACTACTAAATTCAGTTTTGAGAAAGTATAAAATTTTATTAGCTACAGTAATAATGGAATCTTAAATATATTGAATGATTATTTCACCAGATAGTATTCAGTTTTATTTTGTGTTAAGAAGGGCTTATTTTATTCAAATATAACAGTTTGTTTAAAATCCATTTCTTTATATTCAAAAATATTTATCACTAGGCTATATTAATCTTAGGTTGCCCTTCATTAAAAGATTATGGAGCACCAGGAATTCAGCTGCAGAATTCACATGAAATGTCAGAGTTAGAAGAGATAACAAATCAAATATTTGAAGACCTTCTTAAAGGAAAATCACAGTTTCAGTTTGATGAATTGGGGGTTATAGATCTGGATCATTCTGTGCAGGTATAGAACTAATTTGTTCTGGTAATTTTGCTAAGGCTGAATATATAAATATAATTTAAAAATACCCAGTTAGTCATTAAATAACTGGTCCACTATTTGAAGTTTTCTCATTCATCAAATAATTTTTTTTTTAAAACTTTAACCTATGCATCTACCATTTTTAAAAGATCTTTGTGTAACTGAGCTTAAACTACTGAGTTTCTACATTTTTTTTTTTTTTTTTTTTGTTATTTTTTATATTATCAATAATAATATTCAGTTAGCTGTAAAGTTTTTCTCAACAAAATTCTCATCAATACTAAAGGATACATGTGCTACTGTCGATTTCTTCCTTAATTTTACATTACATAGTGTGTCCTACCCTTCTAGTTAGAGGACATGTTATTTAACATGTGCTAATTCAAGCCTTTTTAATTACTTCAACTCCATTCTATCGTGCCTCTTAGGCTGACTGATGATGCAGTGTGAGAAAGCCAATGATGCATTTATCTTCCCCACATTTATTGTTTTATTATAATTTTTATTTTGCATGTTTTGCTTAATGTTGGGGTAATTGGATAAATATTTGCAATATTAATTTGCCAATGGCTGTAGACAGCTGACCAGCGGGACTTTTCGGTATAGTGTATAAGTTGTATAGGTTTTACTTCTTTTTAGCCATTGCTGACCTACTGCTGGCAATTGCCTCTCGCACACTCCTTTTTCAAGGAAGTGGAAAGTGAAATTATTATTTTACATAACGTTACATAAAGATTTTTTAAAAAAAAATCTTTAAAGTTTTAAAAAAAACCTATTTCATGAATGAGATAGAATAATTTCAAATATATTAACAAGCAATTCACAAGGTAAATTTACATACTTCAGGTTAATCTCTAATTAATAATATCAATTTAAAAATATATTGTTATTTTTCCCCTTTACAAAATCAGTTATTCTATAGTAAAATCCTATTCTATAACCCAATGAAAATAGTTTCTACACGTGCTGCAAAAAATTATGAATCTGAATATTTAAAAAAAAAAAAAAAAAAAAAAAATACAATGTTAACTACTTTTTACTTTATAACTTAAACAGCTTTTATTATGCAAAAATTATGCAAATCCAGTAATCATATATATACAGGGTGTTTCAGTTAAACGTTTCAGAACTTCTAAGAGGGGTAGGGTACATCTTGACAACTCGAAATCATATAGCAATGTGGGGTCGGAAATGCTTTCCTGAAGCGGTGTTGTACACAGAAGCACCATAAAGAAAAGAGACCGTAAGTGAGAAATCGTTTTAATAATACATGAAAAGAAGCAAAAGGTACATGGATTAAAGTAAGTGTTCGAAGTTTCTTCAACCTCGTATTGCTTTCGCACAGTGGTACCTTGGAAAATGTGCTACAAATCCCCTTTTTCCTGCTGAAGTGTTGTTTTCCAATGAGGCATCCTTCACAAGGGAAGGAATTTTCAACACACATAACGACCATATCTGGGCGGTCGAGAACCCGCATGCAATACGACGTTGTGCAGCACAGATTCGATTTTCGGTCAATGTATGGCCCGGTATTATGGGAGATCACCTCATCGGACCTTACCTGTTACCGTGTCGTCTAACCGGACCTATCTACTTGATCTTTCTGCAGCAAGTATTGCCACAACTTTTGAGAGATGAACAGATTTCTGCATTGACGCAACAGACAATGTGGTTCCAACACGATGGAGCCCCTGCCCATTATAGCGGAGATGTTCGTAACTACCTGGATGTCACATTTGGTCAACAGTGGATCGGACGTGGTGGTCCCATGCGTTGGCCTGCTCGGTCACCCGACCTATCATGTCTTGATTTTTATTTCTGGGGTCATATGAAATCGCTAGTTTATGACACCCCTGTTGACAATGCTGAGGAGCTGGTTGCAAGAATCGCAGTAGCTGCCGAAGAAATTTGAAATTCGCCTGGAGTATTCCAGAATGTTCGAATGTCCATGCGTCGGAGATGTGAGGCGTGCATTGGAGCCCGTGGAAGAAACTTCGAACACTTACTTTAATCCATGTACCTTTTGCTTCTTTTCATGTATTATTAAAACGATTTCTCACTTACGGTCTCTTTTCTTTATGGTGCTTCTGTGTACAACACCGCTTCAGGAAAGCATTTCCGACCCCACATTGCTATATGATTTCGAGTTGTCAGGATGTACCCTACCCCTCTTAGAAGTTCTGAAACGTTTAACTGAAACACCCTGTATATATATGATTACTGGATTTGCTGAAAATAAAATTCAACTTTATTCTTATTTTTACATAAATATATAATAAAAACTTTATGATTAATTCCTGCTATACATAGAATGAATAATTTGACCAGTTCCAGAGGGTCCGTTTTGGGGACCCTGTGGAACTGGTCTGTGGACCCCAGTTTGGAAAATGCTGGTCTAGTGCCATATATTGCAGTTTATAATAGTTATAAGTTGATTCATAATAGTATCAGAAATGGTTAGAATGACAAAGACTGACTGAAATCGCTAGCTGAAAGACAAAGAAAAGTTACAAAATATATTTATGTGTATAATTACACAAGGAAAAAAAAAAAAGTAAATCATATTTGGTTCTGAAAAGTTCACTGACAACCCAGCTGATATAACTAATGAATTGAATGAGTACTTTGCACTGATTTTTATAGGTGAAAATCTCTTTGTGGGAGTGTGTTACCCAAACATTACCCATACACAGCCCTTCAAAGGAAGTGGTGAGGAGAAACTATACTAGTGAACCTGAATGCTGTAAAATCGGTGCCTCCGTAGCCAGGTGGGCGAGCAGCAGTGCATAGCGCACACTTCTTGATTAGACCGGGGTTCGAGCCTGTGCCCATCAAATACAGAGGATGCGGAAAGGTCAGGGAATGACCACCGCATATCCCCGGAGCAATATGGCCTTATTTGCTAATGCTCCTAAAAACCAAATAACAAACAAACAAACAGCTGTAAAATCAGCAATATAGAAATTATAAAAATTATTACTAGAAAAACTTTTGAGCCTGAAGGCAAGTAAGAACCCTTAGACTGTATGTACCCAGTTATTTTTTTTTTAAAGGAAGTGGTGAGTATTGCCAATCCATAAAGGTGGTTCAAAGAATGAGATGGTTAACTTAAGACTGGTCAATCTGACTTCAGTGGAAGAAAAAAATTCATGCAGATAGTGATTAACAATGCAACCCAGTGTCATCTAATTAGGAATGGTTTTTAACTAACCTTATAAATTATTATGACAGCATCACCCATGAGTTGAATGCAGGAAATAACTTGGGCAGGGTTTATTTCTTTAGCAATGCATTTGACTTGATCCTACATGAGGAATCCACTATGTAAGTTTGAGAAATCCATTATATAAGTTGGAACATATTTGGATTACATGTATGATACTTAGATGGATTACAGGATGGTTGCATGACTTGAGGCAAAGGGTTATAATTACTAATTACTGTAAAGAGTAGGCTAGGATTTTAGAATCAGCCAAAGTAATTCCTCAGGGAACAGTGTGCAGATCATTTCCCATTTTTGATTTTCTTAAAGACATTGATGAATGGATACAAGGAAAGAAATTAAAAACAGTGGAGGAAGAAAGGAATCTGGGAGTTATAATATAAGCAGATATGAAGTTTTCTGAGCAGTGTAAACAGGCAGCCAGGAAAGCTCATGGTGTCTTCTTGATGATTTTTATAACATTATCCTGTAGGTATATTGGAGGTCATAGTCCCACAGTATAACACAGTACTCCAAATGTTGTAAGACCACATTTGGAGTACTGTGTTCAAGTATGGAGACCTCATCTGAAAAAACACATTGTACTTCTTGAAAGGGTCCAGAGATGGGCAACTTGTGTGGTGAAATTGGCAAAAGGACAACCACATGAGGAAGACTCCATATATGTGGGCTACAGAGCTTGGCAACCGGGCACTTCAGAGGTGACCTGATTGAGGTTTATAAGGCTCTGAGAGGGGTTAGTAAAATGAAGGAAGGTGGAATTTTCACTGTTATAGAGAATTCCAGAACTCTGGAGCATTTTTAAATTAAAATTTCAGGGGAAGAGGTTTAGACTAGATTGTAGGAAGTTTTCTTTTAACCAGTGAGTTGTTGATTGCTGGAAGAGGTTGCCTTCACAGATTGTTGAAGCTGACAGTTTGAATAAATTCAAAGGTCAACTAGATAGTTACCTATGTGAAGAGGGAAGCAAATAATTTGTATTTTCTTATTTCTTATCTACTCCTGTTTCTTTTTTTTTCCCCAGCCAGTGCAGCAAAAGCTTCTGGCTTCCTCCTATATTGCTATTACTATATTAAAGCTTGCAAGTGATGTGAAGAGAGAGAGAGAGAGAGAGAGAGAGAGAGTAGTTACCCCTTTCAGGAGTGCATGTGTGTGTGTTCCATGTGAGGGACTGAAGGAGTATGAACATGTGTATTTACATTTCTGGTACAGGTTCTCTTGAAACTCTACAAAGATGTGCTGCCATTTATAAGCTGTGTTCAAAGGGTGAAGTGTGATGATGGTTTGTGATAGTTTTGAAAATTGGCATAGGATGCTATACGCTTTGGGCAAAATTATAGATGTATGGGCGTACACAAGCTGAAACCTGTTTTTTTTTTTTTTTTTTTTTTTTTAATTTTGATTTTATTTTTAACAGTAATTTCACTCTAATGTTCAGCTATAAAATCAAAATAGAAAAAAAGATTAATATTTAAAAGAATTTATGTACATAGTTTTTCAATTTTTATAAGCTTCCAAGTTCACTAAAAACAATCCACTCAGAAAAAGAAACTCACTTGTGAAAGGATTGTGAGAATCAAACAGTGCTCCTGGGTGATTCAGGAATGGCCCAATAAGTGGTAACTACATTTTAATGCTGCAAAATGCAAGGTTTTATACTTTAGAGATAAAAATGCTAAAATAACTTAAGTGTTGAGGTGGGATTAAAAAAAAAAAAAAAACAGAAGAGAAAGAAAAGGATTTGGATATCACAGTATAGGTAAACACAAAGTTCTCTGTGTGGTATAGGCAAGTGGTAAGGACAGCCTGTGGTGTCCTATCAAACATTTGTTTGTATGGATTGGGGGGAGGGACTCAAGATTGCACCATTTAAGGCCACCACGAGACTGCCTTTGGATAATTTGTATCCAATTGTGGAGGTCACACCTAAAAAGGACATCATGCTTCTTGAGAGAGTCCAAAGATGGACAGCATAGTTGGTGAAATCAGCTCAGCAAAAAACTCATGAGGAGAGGCTTTGAATAAGTAGGCACTTTAGAGGGCATTTGATTAAGGTGTATAAGGCTTTGGGGGGTTTGTAAAATGAATGAAGGAGAAATTTTTGTGTTAAGTGATACTAGAAGCAGGGGCATAAATTCAAACTAAGAGGAACAGTTATAGAATGGACTGGATTGGACTATAGAAAGATTTTATTTAGCCAGTGAATTGTTAATTGTTGGAATAAGTTGCCTACATGGGTAGTTTAGGCAGGTGGCTCAGTAAAATTCAAAGGCTCATTGGATCACAGTTTCTACAGAAAGAGGGAAAATAGATAAGGTAGTCACCTCCCTCCCCACTCCTCAAAAAAACCTTTGGTTTCCTTGCACCATATGAGCCAGTACTAATAATATCTTTAATAGCAGTCTTGTATACAGTAATACTGTAATACCTCGCTTAGCACGGCTTCAGACAGCATAGGTTTCACTACAACATGGTTTTCAGTTAAGTCAAAAATTTACTGTTCATGTTAAAACTCATTCAATAGCCTAGACACATACTCTACATATATGCTGCATTGTCGTAGCCTAGGTACACGTACATATATGCTGTATTGTTGTAGCCTAGGTATGCATACATATATGCTGCAGTGCCAACTGTATTGTCTCACATGCACATGTGCCAATAGCAATGTGCAACACACATAGTGTTCAGTATTCTTAATTCCATCCTGGCGAGACGACGTGATAGCTTTTCAAACTTTTCATTTCACAATTTATTTTTTTACTCCTTTAAATAACATTTAAAACAGGGATGACCAACCTTTTAGCTTCCCTGGACCACATTGGAAGAAGAAGAGTTGTTTTGGGCCACACATAAAATACACTAACACTAACGATAGCTGATGAGCAAAAAAACGTAGAATATATAGTTAACATATTTAAGTAATTTAAATTTCATTAATTCATGAATTTTTTATTATAAAAGTAAAAGACAAGACAGCAACATGAAATTAGTGAGGTTTGACTGTTTTTGAGACACTAATGCTTCGATATTTGGTTCGATGGAAGTAGTTGCAATTCTCAGTGAGTTCTCAAGGTGCCCATCAGATATTTTGGTTCTAGTTTTATTCTTCATGTGCTTCATCCTTGAAAATAGCTGCTCACAAATGTAGGTGCTTCCAAATAGAATGACATGAATAAGGCATGATTGTGAAGCTAGGGATATTTTTCTCTGGGAAGATATATCTTATAGAAGTCCAGTAAAGAGACATGATCAAATTTTTCTTTAAGTTGAATGTCAGATTGTAGCTCTATGCATTCCATTTGAAAATTGGCAGGTAATATGTTTATGTTGACTGAAAATGGAGTCGCGAATATACTAAAAGATTGATGATGGAAATCTTGAAAGCTGTTCTCAAATTCCTGTATCAAATCGAAAAGCAAGGCTGCATGTTTTTCATTGTTCACAGGACTGTTTTTAGCCAACTTGTCAAAATGCATAAAATTGTTTGCCTTAATTTGAGATTGCCATAGTTTCAGTTTCATTTTGAACGCTGTTATAGTTTGAAACATTGTATTGATCAGTTGGTTTTCACTTTGAAGACACATGTTTAACTCATTTAAATGAGCGGTCAAGTCTACTAAAAATGCCAAAGTTCTGGCACAAATTTTGTTTTTGATTCCATAAATGACTTGATTTCATTTCGCAAATCATAAAATCTTTTCAACATTTTACCTCAACTTAACCATCTTACTTCCAAAAAGTAAACGATGTCCCCATAGTCAGCATCCATAAATTGAAGGAATTCCTAGAATTGTGATGATTTGTAAATTTCATAAGAGCCAATCCCTTGGTCCTTATGAAATTTACAGCCTTGATGATAATCTGCATGACATTGTCCATCTTTAAAGATTTTGCGCATAAATTTTCTTGGTGTACTATGCAGTGATATTTTATCATACGTAAATTTTGGGAAGCAATTGCATCGTCTTCTATTAATTTTACAAGTCCATCTCTTTTACCTATCATCGCCGGGGCACCATCAGTAGCTATACCAGATATATTCACAATGGGCAAAGAAAATCGCTTTAACGCATTTTCCACTGCTTCGTATAAATCTCTTGATTTAGTTGTCTTTTAATGGCACTAAAGAAGCCATTTCTTCAGTGATATTATATTCGTCATCAATACCTCTAATAAAAATTGCCAATTGAGCTGTATTAGTAGCATCAATACTTTCGTCTATCACCAAAGCATAAAATTTTAAATTAGCAGCTCTACTCTCCAAACCTTTTTTGATAGATTTCCTATTTCATCAATTTGCCTGGCTATAGTCTGGTGAGACAAACTGATTTTAGAAAAATCCCCTTTTTTATCAGGGCAAATTATATCTGCCATGCTTTCCATATATTGCTTAATAAACTCACCATCGGCATATGGTTTTGATTTTTTTGCTATCAGGTTTGCAACCACATAACTAGCTTTTACAATAGAATCCGTTTGAATTGTTATTTTTTTTAAAAAAACTTCGTTGAGATGATAGATGTAATGCCTTTCAGTCTTTGTAGTCTTTGAAAACTGGCACAAATTCCCTACAAATTAAGCAGATTGCCTTAGTATTTGCCTCGACAAAAATGTAGTCATCTGTCCACTTTTCATTGAACAATCTTTCTTCTATAATTTTTTTTTTTTTTTTTTTTGTTCGGTTTTCTTTTGAGACGCTGTGGAAGCCATGCTGGAATTTAAAAAAAAAAAAATAGATTGAAAATTAGTAAACAAGGTTTAATAATCAAATAAAAATACTTACATATCTTCTAAATAACCAAAAATGTTTGTCGTTTACAAAGGTAGGTAGGAAGAAATATTATCAATAATCACTGCGTTTTACTCGCCAAATCGCCACAAACACACATAACATCTGCACCTTTCTTCGGTGTCAACTCGACTGTTTACAGTTGCAAATTGAAAGCCATACCAGCGTATCCATGGTGCACATAGAGAGACATCTATTGCGTGCTAAAAGTAGGAAGCAAGAGTGCTAGCACACCATTTATTATGTCGAGAAGTAACTACTCGCATGGGTGGTAATTTTGAATAAATACAATTATTTGAGAATGATTTTATGAATCTCTCATTGCTAAAGAACATGTTAAATTCAAAAATTCATCGCTTATAAATTAATAGCATGTTAAAATTGTATTTGTAGTATTATTAATGGTATTTTTAGTCTCAATCTCATAAAGTTTGTAAGTTTACAATTTTTTGTTGGGCCGCATTCATAGCCATCCTGAGCCGCGGGTTGGACAAGCCTGATTTAAAATATATTTGCATCTTGTCTAGAAATCGCTGCTAACAACATACATTCTGTTTGGCGGCATGTTTTGCCCCATTTGGCAAATTCAGACAATTACCGAAGACATTGTGAAGATCAGGAAAGACTTAAGATTCGAAACTTTGGACACTGCCAATGTATGTGACTGCATTGACTCACACGCAAATGACTTAGATGATGCAACTCTCCTTGAAATTGACAAGTAAACTGCATATGAAGAGGAGGAAAACAATTCTGAAGTGTATAACCCTGACGTGGCACCAAAAATTTAACATAAGAATTGGAGAAAGTTTTGCAGCGGGGGGATTGACATGGCTTGTGAGATTATGAATGGAGATCCAATGTTGAATGTAGCATTGAGATACAGCAATTTTACAAGATGTGATTCAATGCTACAAAGACTTGTACTCCAAGAAAAAAGAAGAGACAAGTTCACCAGACTTTATTATTGGAAATACCTAAATAAACAAAACTTTTCTCATCTCTCATGATGTTACCTTTTCATTAATAAAATTTTCGCAATATTTTTTATTTCAAATCCTTTTAATTGGCTATCAAGTGCAAATTGTTTATAGATTTATTATAATTTGTTTATAGACTGTTTCTCTGGAATACATTCAATTAAAACCCATTATAATTATACCTCTTATCATATATATCATATATATATCATATACTTGGATTTTAGGAAAGCCTTTGATACTGTTGCACTTGGAAGGCTATTGTGCAAGTTGGAGCAGTATGGCATTAAGGGCAAGTTGCTGCTATGGATAAAGGGATGGTTGAGTGGGAGAAGACAGAGTGGTAATCAGTGGACACAATGCTCTTCATGGACTAATGTCAGTGGCCGATTAAGGATAGTTGGGACCCCTAGGCAAATTATATTTGGGGGCCCACCAAAAAATAATAATAAAAAAAAAAGAATAAAAAATAAATAAAAGTTGGTGGCAAATAAATGAAATTTTGTACTTTTGAATTTTTTGCTTAAATTTTTGCTTAAATTAATCAAGATTTTTATGATGTTTACTGAAAACATTAATCTATTTTAGAATACTATAGGAAAATGTCTTGGCTTGGGGCCCCCCAAAGCCTGGGTCCCCCTAGGCACGTGCCTCATTGCCTTAATATGTAATCTGCCACTGACCAATGTTATTAGTAGTGCCCCCAGGGGTCTGCATTGGGCCCATTGCTATTTTCTGTATTTATTAATGATTTTGATAAAGTTCTTATATCAGACCTAATGTCCAATTTTGCAGACAATACGAAGGTTAGTAGGGTTGTTAATGATAGTAAGAACAGTATTCTACTGCAGCAGGATCTGGAAAAGTTGAGCAGATGGGCTGAGAGGTGGCAACTGAAGTTTAACATTGACAAATGCAAAGTGCTGCTTATGGGTAGCAGTAACCCCAGAGTAACATACCAACTGTGTGGTACTACACTCAGGATAGTGAAGAATGAAAAAGATCTGGAGGTAATTGTGCAGTCAGATATGAAGTTTTCTGAGCAGTGCAAAAAAACTGCAAGAGTCTGGGGTCTTGTCAATGATATATAGGAATTTTGCTAGCAGGGATAAGGAGGTGATTATCCCCTTGTATAAGGCAGTGGTCGGGCCACATCTAATTTTAGGAAAGATGTAGAGCTTCTGGAACGAATACAGAGAAGGGCAACGAGATTAGTGAGTGGATCAAAAGGTTGCTGTTACTGAGAAAGCTTAAGTTTTACAAATTGCAGAGTCTGGATATGAGGCACCTGCAAGGTGATCTGATTGAGGTGTATACGGCCTTGAATGGTTTGAGCAAGTTCAACGTTCAAAACGTTCAACGCTGAAAGGATTCTTCCTCTTGCTCAGATTCCGCACCTGAAGGGTGCATAAATTCAAATTGAGGTGAGAGAGTTGTAGTATAGCTGCCCGGAAATTTCCCTTTAGCCATCGGGTAGTTGATTGCTGGAACAAACTTCCATTTGGTAGGTGGTAGATGACTTTCATCAACCGGTGAAATACCACCACTTTGCTTATTGGAGGTTTGAAGTGGTGAAACCCATGTTTAGTCTCTAGAGCAAAGTTTCCGGAATCCCCCCCCCCCATACTTCTCCTTCAACCCATGCACGGTACTAAGTACTATAGGTTTTGATACCTTTCGTGTTTGGGGTTTTCATTTAAAAAAAAAAAAAAAAATCTGCGTTGTGAAAGTAGACAGCTTAAATAAATTCGAGGCTGAACTAGTCAAACTTTTGGAGTGAATGGATGGGTGAAACAGGAAGGTCTGATGCTATATAAGCTTGCTTTCTTGCATCATATGCCTCTACTAATGCTAATGCTCATTGAAAAGAAAAGGAATGTGAAATTTTGATTATGATAAAATGAGATGACAACATTAATTTGGTTGAGACAAGTTAATGTTGTCATCTTTTCAATATCTGGCCACCCCTTATTGAGATCTCTCTAGAATTTTCTTAAAATGTTTGAAAAGGAAATATGACTCATTTAATTTGCTAGCAGACATGTCATGTTGCTTGCAAATTAAGACGTCTATATTAATGGAAGATCTAATAACTGGCATGAAAACCAAATAACAGCTTCATCTACCTTTGCTTCATCTAACTATGTTATTTCACTACGTCCACTGAAGTTGAAATGACTGCAAATTGTTTCAGGCATGCAAAACTTAAACATTTTCTTTAAAGTCAGCATAACTAAACAAGTCTGAGCAAAGACTTCAGTAGGGTGAGGAAAGGCATAAAATGTTTAGTGCTTTAATTCGAAACATTGCATCAAAATGTCTTGTAGAGAAAGTGCAAAAGGATTTCATATGTTGGAAAATAATGCTGTAATCTTGGGCTCTTGGCTCTTGATTGCGCTTTAAAAAAGTTGTTGATTTGCAAATGTTCTGTTGGAAGAGTGCAAATAGGAAGATAAGAACTGAATCATCTGTGATTGGAAACTGATGTTTTAATGGAAAAAAAATTATTTTTTACTTGTTCAATATTCACTTTTATGACATTTGCTTCTTCTTTAATTGAAAACTTAAAAGTTATTTGATTTATCATTAAATTTGCATCTAGAGATGTAGAATTGACTTTTTTTTTTTTAATATTGTGGTCTCTTAAAACAAAAAAAAAATGAAACTGGTACAATTTTTAGGTGCTGATACAAAATCTCTAACTGGTTTTTGCTCTATCAAGTCAATTTTTGCACAAAATAAAAAATAAAAATAATGTATTATATATAACAAAATACATACGTGCAAAGCTCCGTAGCCAAGTGGTCAAGAGTGGGAGTGTAGCTCATGCTCTTTGAGGAGACTGGGGTTCAAGCCCCTAGTTGCTAAATAGAATAGATTTGCCAACCCCATGCTGGACCAGCATGGCAGATTATGGTCTATTCCAGTGCTTCTCAAACTTTTTTGGATCACCATCCCCCTAAAAAAAAAGCCCTCACTAGGGCTTTTTTTTTAGCCCACCAATATAAAGTGAAGCTAAATAACTGAAATGAATATTTGTCTGTTTGCCTCCAAAAACGTAAATGCAGCCCTGCATGTATGTGTGTGAATTATAAAGAAAACTATTTACTGCACTTTATTCCTTCTTCGTAAAAAATTACAACTACATAAATAAAGTCAGTTATAATCTTAAATTAAGTCATAAAAATTAAAGTTAATTACATAACTAAGTCACGATATTAATAGAAATAGTTAATTATATTTTAATATTTAATGAGATGGGATGAGCTTGATGGCAATTTATTAGCTTATCAATATTAGGTTTAATATCTGTAAGTATAAGTTGTAAATCGCCACGTTTAACAACATCCAGACAATTTTTGTTTTGTCAGCAATTGAGATACAACACTGAAACCAGTTTCGACTAGATATGATGTTGGAAAAGAAATAAGTAATTTTTTTTACAATTCCCCACAATGCAGGATAATGGTCAGGGATTTTCTTTTGTAACCAAAATTCCTGATATGAATTTTGAAATTTTGGCTTCAGTTCAACTTCATTTTGTAACTCAATCAATTCTTCTACAAAATGTTCACCATCGTCATTATTTACAAAAGGATTTATAACCCAATCTGGAATTTTCAAATTAAGGAGATCTTAGAACCTTTTCTGTATATCTTTGTGCAACATTTCTAGATGATTACAAAAAGTTAATAGAGTTTCATCAGCTATTTTTTCTTTTTTCTCTATTTCCAACAGATTTGGAAATTGATACAATTCATGTCGTCCTACGTTGCACATAAAAAGCTTTAATTTTGAAATAAATGCTGAAATTTGAGTTTTCGCCTTAATAAGAGTTACATCTTGTCCTTGTAAATGTAAGTTCATTGAGTTGAATCTAGTAAATAAATCAAGATAAGCAATATCAGTTTTCATTTTCTTGAGGTCATTACTAAGGTCGTTGTACCTATCTTCAAAAAACTCGACAACAGTATCAAAGAGTTCATAAAATCTGTTGAGACAGTTGCCTTTTGACAGCCACCGACCCTCAGAGTGAAATAGCAATCATTCAAAATCTTTGCTGTTTTGATCACAAAACTTTCGAAATATATGATCATTCAAAGAATGTGCTTTAATTTTGTTTATAGCAGTAATAACAGTTTGTAAAGAATTGTGCAGTTGATCACCAAGTTTTTTCGCAACTAAATGCTGACAGTGAATGACACAATGAACAGTAATAATATTTGGCACAGCATTTTTTAAATAAGTCATAAAACCCTTGTAACGGCGAATCATTGATGGTGCTCCATCCGCCCCCCCCCCTTTCACACCTGCCCCCCCTTTCATGCCTAACACCCCCATGGATAATTCAAATGCCTCCCAGGGGGTGATATCGCCCACTTTGAGAAGCACTGGTCTATTCCCTCAATATGACTTGTTGAGGAGGCCTCCATCCTGCAGTGGATTGACAACGGCCACAGATTTATTATTTATATATATATATATATATATGCACAGGGTGTTTCAAAAGTCTGAGTCCATAAGTAAAATGAAACATATACTTAATTAATTCATTTATGATTAAAATTGATTGCCATCGACATCCTACACGTATGGATTTTTATGCAAATGTTTTCCTTCCATATTGCAATATTCTTTTATTTTGAGCTATAAACCATGAACTTTAGATATCTCTCTGGATAAAAGTAGAAAACCATCATGGCATTTCATCCTTGCAGTAGCACAGTTAATACAATCACTGTCTTTCCAACTTTAGGTGGAAAAGACCCAAGTTTAAATTTGTCACTGCTGTAAGGAGTCTTTATGGGCCTCTTTTCATAATGTGGCTGAGTTGGTCAGTCTCAGACAAGGATAGTATAAGATTGAGTTGCAAGTTTGTAAATTGAATTTTTGTGTCAAATTTTGTTTGTAATACTGAAAGTTCATAAATTAAGAGATTACCTTAATACATATATTTTACAAATTAGCAATTTTTAGATACCCTTTTTATATTCCTTAAAATATACTTATATTTTTTTATATACTTTTAAATTTTCTAAACTTTAAATACTGTTTTCTCACGTTCTTAATTAACACAGTTAGTTGGTTATAAAATGTACTTTATGTTGAGCAGGGAAATATTTATTCCTGCATTTCATATATATGTATCAATTACCTTTTTCAGTCAGGAAGATGAACAATGAAATGACTTTCGAATATAGTTGGTGGGGGGGAGAGAGGGGGAGAGAGAGAGAGAGAGAGAGAGAGAGAGATTGATTGAATGATTGATTGATTCTGAATTTTATAGGTGTTCCTTATATCATAGACTTGTATTTGATATATGAAATGCAAGAAGGAAATATTTCAATTTTTTAATATTAAACCACATGTTTCACTGTACATATTAGTGAGGCTGATAAAATTATTAATGGTCGATTCTGCATACTGTATAGACCTAAAGATTGGGTAAACCATTGGTGATTTGCTCTCTCTGCTTGGTATTTACAGTGAGCCACATGATTTGTTAATAATAAAAAAAAAAAAATTGGTATTTGTTTCTGTATTTCATATGTCAACTACACTTTTTCTGGAAAATAGGATGAAATAATTTAAAGCACCGGGTGGAATATGGTTTGCCATACTTCTAGATCTACAGACAAAGCAAGCCACCAGTGCCTTTATTTTGTACTATCTTTAGTTATAAGATGAATGACATAATTACTAATGGGACAAAAGTAGTTGTGTGATGAATGACAGCAACTCTCTGGTGTTGACATATTGAAAGTGAAGTGTTATATACTAAAAAATGGTGAATAAGATGTTGGCTGTATTAAATATGTAACCAAAGGTTGAACATTTATGCCCTATGGCAAAGAGAAATGAAATTTATAACTTCTGTTCACTGTCTGTACATAAATACCAAGCAATATTAATTTGTCGGAAATAATTTATTTATCTCTGAAATTATGAAAACATCTTATTTGTGAAGAAAAGTTGTTAGTGTATCTATAACACTAAATAAAAATCCTTTTTTCTACAGATGTCTAAACAATGGATGTTATTGAATTGAAAATACAATAAAGAGGGAGGGAGGAGTAAAATATTTAGCAGGTAACTACAGTCTAAGAACTAGACATGATATAGAAAATTTTACAAACTATGTTAAGGAATCTTTTCACTGTGGTTGACATTCCACAAATGTGCAATTTGATATGAAATAAGTATGAAGTTATATTACCAATAATATATTTCAGTAAAAGTGGCACTAATTTTAAAAATATATATAACTTTAATTACATTTTTTAGTCTAATATTAATTATTAATTAGATACTTTAGCATTGTTGACACTATGAGATTAATGATTCTATTATTAATCACTTGCGCGCGCGCACACACACACACACATAGGTATTTGAAACTGTTTTTCTTTTCTGGTCATTATGACTCCTTAAAATAATTGGAGTTCGTAATTTAGTTAATTTGGGAGAATCAATTTGAATATAAGTGAAAATTACTGATTCTAAAAAGATTTTGAGGATGGCGATTTTAGTAGGAAGGGGTTTTTTTTTTTTTTTTTTTAATGTTAGACTGAATTTCTCATTACCAGGAAAATTAGTTTATACAAATAATGTATGTACAGTCTTAGAGTGGGCCTTTTTATCCATGAAATTAGTAACATTTTAAGAAACAAACTATATAATAATAATAACATTCGGTATTACAAAATAAATTTCAGTTGGGCATTTAATATGATTAAAAAATAAACAATTTAATTTTCTAGAAATTGCACGTTAAATTATTTTTAAGTATGAGCATGGACAGAATGGTAGACAATTATTAAGAGATGGATGGTTAAATAACCTCCTTTTTTTATGATAATTCATTTCAGCAATATACTGTATCCTTGAAAATAATATAACAACCAAACTGTCATGTATTTAACTGTTTTATATATATATATATATATATATATATATATTGTGCAACTGCATCTATATTTTTTTTAAATAAAAGTTTTAGAAATTTTATTTAAAAGGTTATTTATACAGTAATTTCTCAACCTTTATAATAATCTAAACAACCTATTTCTCTTACACATACTTTTTTTTTTTCTTTTTTTTTTTTTTTATTATGTGGAATAATGTACACATACTGTTGTTTACTGGAGGGTCAGTATTTAATGATATATAATACAGAGTCATTATGGAGTCTTTTCCAACCAGAAATGCTAAATTAAACTATAGCAACTCCCTCCCACCAAGGGAGGGGGTGTGCTATTTTCAGTATGGTTGGGAAGTTTTTAATGCAAACAAATATATAAAATATGATCAAAGATGGTCAGTAGAAATGAAAGTGCAAAAAAGAGAATGAAATGCAATATTTATTAACAATTTAATATGTGTCCTCCATTCTTTAGTTGTTGGGGAATTACATTAACAGCTGTCTTGAACATATCAGTTTTAATTCTGATATTGGATTGCCTACTTTAGTTCTTGTTCAAATAACCTCATAACCAAAAGTCCATAGGGGCAAGGTTAGGAGATCGGCTAGGCCGGGGGGGGGGGATATTGAAAGATGTTTTTGGTGAACATTGTCTTACAAAAGTTGCCGTGGTGTTTTGAATATAGTGTGTAGCACCATCCCACATGAAAAGTACTTCAGTAAGAATAGCTTGTTCACTTAATACAGGGATAATTTTGGTCTCTTATGAAAGGCTCAGATATCACCGTTAACCTTTCAATGAAGAATGGTCTGATAAACATTTTAGAGCACATCATGAAATGTGCTCTCTTCTTAAGTTACCCTAACTGTGAAGAAGTCCTAATGTTATTGTATAGTAATTTTCTGTAGCCCATATATGACAGTTTTTGCTTATTATAGAACTATTTGAGTTAGAATAATGTTATTTCTTGGTTGTTATTTGGTTTTTAGGAGCATTAGCAACTAAGGCCATATTGCTCTGGGAATATGCGGTGGTCATTCCCTGACCTTTCCGCATCCTCCGTATTTGGTGGTGATGGGCTTGAACCCTGGTCTAATCAAGAAGAGTGTGCTATGCACAGCTGCTCCTTCCCACCTGGCTACGGAGGCGCCATCATTTCTTGGACAGAGGTATTGAATTGGATTCTTGGAATTTAGTATTAGATTGGTTTTAGAACCTGCAACTTGAAACTTTGACAGTCCTCCATTGTGTATGATGACTTGATAATCTTGTGGGTCTGACTTATTTAATTTCATATGAAAATTTATGCAAACTTTATTCATAAAGCTATATAAAGAGTTATCACAAAATTCTGGTAATGTGAGTAAGGTGTAGCGGGTACTGGATATTGTTACTGACCAATGTCAGTAACAATATCCAGTACCCGCTACACTATCCAGTACCTGCTGGATATTGTTACTGACCAATGTCAGTAACAATATCTGACTCATAAACTTCATATCTGACTGCACAATTACTCCCAGGTCTCTTTCGTTTCTCACTATCCTGAGTGTGGTAGCACACAGTTGATATGTTAATCTGGGATTACGCCTACCTGTGTTCAGTACCTTACATTTGTCAATGTTAAACTACAATTGTCACATCTCAGCTCGTCTGCCTAATGTTTCTGGATCTTGTTGTAGTAGCATACCCTGATTATTATCATTAACCCTCTGCCAACTCCATATCATCTGCATACTTAGACATTAATCCTGATATGCCATCATCAATATCACAAATATAGAAAATAACAATGTGCCCAGCAGTGAACCCTGGGAGAATCTGATAATAATATTAGTCTGAGAACACCGCATTGGTAACGACCATCTACCTTCTCTCACCCAACCGTTCCTTAATCCATAGCAGTAACCTGCCTTTAATGCCACACTGCTCCAGTTTGTACAGCTGTCTTTTATGTGCAACAGTATCAAAAGCTTTCCTGAAACCTAAGTATAAAATGTCAAAATTATGTTTTATATTCAGTCCTTTTGTCACTGTGTTGTTATAGTATCCAGTCAGATTGGTAAGACTGAATTGCTCCTTAACATATCCATGCTGCAACAGCAATAGGAAGTAAGCAAACCCTTAGCCATAATTATGAGAGCATCCTTGGACTCAGGGAAGGTCCCCACAGACTGGAGATGTGCAAATGTATTCCCAATTCACAAAGGGGAATCGAAGGGTGACACGAGTAATTACAGACCAGTTAGTTTAACCTCTGTTCCGGGTAAAATAATGGAGTCACTGGTTAAAGATGCATTGCAGGATCATCTAGACAAGACTGCAGCAATAATTCAGACACAGCATGGGTTTGTTAAGGGAAAGTCTTGTCTGACAAATTTGATTGGTTATTATAATGTGGTTACAAAGGGACTGGATGCAAAAATTAATTTTGATATCATTTACTTTGATTACAGGAAAGCTTTTGACACCGTTGTGCATGGAAGACTACTGTACAAATTAGAGCAGAATGGTAGGAAGGGTAAATTGCTACAATGGATAAAAAGATGGTTGAGTGGGAGAAGACAGAGGGTGGTAATCAATGGGTGCTGCTCTTCGTGGACTAATGTTATTAGTGGAGTCCCACAGGGTTCAGTGTTGGGTCCACTGTTGTTTTGTATATTTATCAATGGTATTGATGAAGGTATATCAGGCTTAGTGTCGAAGTTTGCAGATGATACAAAGGTTGGCAGGGTTGTTAATGACAGTAATGGCAGTGTGCTACTGCAACAGGATCTAGAAAATTTGGGAAGATGGGCTGAGAAGTGGCAACTGAAAGTTAACCTTGACAAATTTGCAAAGTTCTGCATATGGGTAAGGCGCATTATAGCCATAGTAGCTTATGTGCCATTAAACTCCCATAACAACAACAACAACAAGCATATGGGTAGAAGTAACCCCAGAGAAACGTACTAACTGTGTGGTACTACACTTAAGGTGGTAGAAAATGAAAAAGACTTGGGAGTAATTGTGCAATCAGATATGAAGTTTTCTGAGCAATGCAGACAGGCTGCCAGGGCAGGCTGTCTGCATATATCATTGACAAAACCCCAGGTCATGGGGTTTTGTCAATGATATATAGGAATTTTGCTAGCAGGAAAAAAGGAGGTGATTGTTCCTCTGTATAAGGCAATGGTCAGGGCACGCCTTGAGTACTGTGTACATCTGTCTGGAGGCCTCATTTTAGGAAGGATGTAGATTTGTATGAGCGTGTACAGAGAAGGGCAACAAAATTGGTGAGGTGGGAATGAAGGGATCCTCTTACCAATAGAGGCTTAAGTTCTGCAAATTGCAGTGGCTGGAGACTAGGCACCTGCGCGGTGATCTGATTAAGGTGTATAAGGCCTTGAATGGGTCGAGCACACTGAATTCTGATGGGATTCTTCCACTTGTTCAGATTACGAACCTTAGGGGGCATAAATTCAAATTAAGGAAAGACAGATGTAGAATAATGTGCGAAATTTGCCTTTAGCCAGCGGGTGATTAATTGCTGGAACAAACTTCCATCTGTTGCTGTGGAAGTTGATAGGTTAAATAAATTTAAGGAGGAACTGGACAAAGATTTAGAGGGAATGGTTGTGTGAATTTTTTTTTTTTTTTTTTTTTTTTGGCTGATGCTACAGAAGCGCATACACTTTACACTTGCTTTCTTGCATCACATGCCATTACTACTACCCCCACCATACGATTTGCAGTTGATGTATGACCCCTTCTGAATTTAAAGTGAGGAGCCATTTTCTTCAAAATGCCAGAAGTGTGCTTTCACATTGATATCTTCTACCAGCTTGTTTTGATAAGTATTAGTTAGGGTGCTGTGCAGAGATGGACAGGTAAACATTTTAATATGTTTGAAACTGAGAAAAAAATGTTAGAAATCTAATGTAAAAAGCTTACTGTGAACTCCCCCCCCCCATATATTTGGCTGGTTTAATGTTGGAAGGAAGAAGTGTCAAAGATGATCCCAGATCGGGACATCCTCCCACTGTATGTTCAGATGAAAACATCAACAGGATCTGGAAATTTTTGCAACATGATTGCTAAGTAAGAGTTTGGATGCTAAAAGACAAGTTGAACATAAGTAAAATCAGTTTTTGTCATTTTGAATTTTGACTGAAGGTTTGGGAAAAATGAAATTGGTCATAACATGATCTGACATCAGAACAAAAGGAATTATATTTGTGTTGACCTTTTCAAACTGCATTTAATGACACCTTCATTACTTCCATTATGTTGCAGAGGAAAGTTGGTATTGCCAGTATCACCAGGTTGAAACTGACAAAAACAAGCTGGCATAAAGATTTTAACCAAAAAGTATGATGTTTATTATCATTAGCTATGTGGTGCAAGGAAGCCTGCGGCTTTTGCTGCATCAGCAAAAAAAAAAAAAAAAAAAAATTTCTGTGTTACAGAGAGAGAGAGAGAGAGAGAGAGAGAGAGAGAGAGAGAGAAGGGAAGGGAATCACCAAGAAAGAGAAGAATATGTGCATGCCATGACAGGAATGAACATAAAAAAAAAAATCATTCCTGGAACTTACATACCTGGTATGTGTGTATTGTTCAAAATTTAATAATTTAACTCAGAGAAATGATAGATCCACATTAATGGTTAGGATATGGTAGAAGTTTCATAGAACATGATGTTTGTCACACCACAAACAATCTTTATGTAGTACCAGAGAGGATTCTCATGTAGTGCTATGTATGAGCAGAAGGAATGAGTAGTAGTAGTAGTGGCATGTGATGCAAGAAAGCAAATGTATGAGCTTATGCAGCATCAGCCAAAAAAAAAAAAAAAAAATCACACCATTCCCTCCAAATGCCTGTCCAGTTCCTCCTTAAATTTATTCAACCTATCAACTTCCACAACGACAGATGGAAGTTTGTTCCAGCAATTAACCAACTGCTGGCTAAAGGCAAATTTCCGCACATCTATTCTACATCTGTCTTTTCTTAATTTGAATTTATGCCCCCTTAGGTCCCTAATCTGAACAAGTGGAAGAATCCCATCAGAATTCAGCGTGCTCAACCCATTCAAGGCCTTATATACTTCAATCAGATCACCACGCAGGTGCCTAGTCTCCAGCCACTGCAATTTGCAGAACTTAAGCCTCTCTTGGTAAGAGGATCCCTTCATTCCCCTCATCAATCTTGTTGCCCTTCTCTGTACACGCTCAAATAAATCTACATCCTTCCTAAAACGAGGCCTCCAGACCTGTACGCAGTACTCAAGGCATGGCCTGACCATTGTCTTATACAGAGGGACAATCACCTCCTTTTCCCTGCTAGAAAAATTCCTATATATCATTGACAAAACCCTATGACCTGCCCTGGCAGCCTGTCTGCATTGCTCAGAGAATTTCATATCTGACTGCACAATTACTTCCAGGTCTTTTTCATTTTCTACCACCTTAAGTGTAGTACCACACAGTTGGTACGTTTCTCTGGGGTTAAACTTCAGTTGCCACTTCTTAGCCCATCTGCCCAAATTATCTAGATCCTGTTGCAGGAGCACACTGCCATTACTGTCATTAACAACCCTGCCAACCTTTGTATCATCTGCAAACTTCGACATTAAGCCTGATATACCTTCATCAATATCATTGATAAATATACAAAACAACAGTGGACCTAACACCGAACCCTGTGGAACTCCACTAATAACATTAGTTCAAGAAGAGCAGCACCCATTGATTACCACCCTCTGTCTTCTCGCACTTAACCATCCTTTTATCCATTGTAGCAACTTACCCTTAATACCATTCTGCTCCAATTTGTACAATAGTCTTCCATGCGCAACAGTGTCAAAAGCTTTCCTGAAATCCAAATATATGATATCAAAATTATTTTTTGCATCCAGTTCATTTGTAACCACATCATAATATCCTATCAAATTTGTCAGACAAGACTTTCCCTTAACAAACCCATGCTGTGTCTGAATTATTGCTGCAGTCTTGTCTAGATGATCCTGCAATGCATCTTTAACCAGCGACTCCATTATTTTACCCAGAACAGAAGTTAAACTAACTGGTCTGTAATTACTCGTGTCACCCTTCGATCCCCCCTTTGTGAATTGGGGATACATTTGCACATCTCCAGTCCGTGGGAACTTCCCCTGAGTCCAAGGATGCTCTCATAATTATGGCTAAGGGTTTGCTCAGTTGCTTTGCTGCCTCCTTTAATATAACTGGATAGATCCCATCCACCCCAGGTGCTTTTCTTACGTTTAACTTCAACAATTTCTCTTCCACTTTGCTCTCAGTTATTACAAGATCATTAAGCACCCTGCTATAATTTGATAACCTTCTGCCATTTTCAAACCTTAATAATTCCTCACGTGTGAATGTAGATGCAAAATACTCATTCAGTTTGTTTGCTATCTGAGCAGGATCATCAACAGTCAAACCATCGATGTCAAGTGGAACAATCAGATTCATCCCCTTCCTTTTAGAGTTTATATAAGTAAAGAAATCCTTGCTGTTTTTCTTAGCATCTTTTGCCAAGGATTTCTCGTAATCTGCCTTCGCCTGCCGAACCTCCTTTGTGACCTGAATACAGATTAACTTATATCTGCCATAGGCTTCTGAGTCACTTGATAATTTATATGCATCCCATGCATTTTTCTTCTCTGTTACAAGTCTCATTAGTTCATTTGACAACCATTTAGGCCTAAACCTTGAACAATATTTCTTAATAGGTATGAAACGTTTAGTAGCTTCCACGATTAATTCCTTGAATGCTTCCCACTTAGAATTTACTGTTGGTAACATCGTCAGTTGATCCCACTGTACAGAATTTAAAAACTGTCGGAGACCACTGTACTCGCCTTTACGGAAGCAAAAACCCTTTCCTTTACCCCTGATGGTAATTAAATCTTTAAGTAAATCCCACGTCAGTACACTGTGATCACTGCCACCTAGTAGGTCTTTTGTCTGCAAATTCCTAATACTTGAATGATCACTGCTGAGAACCAGATCAAGAGTATTACTTTCTCTGGTTGCCTCTCGAACATGCTGCTGCAGAAAACAATCATCCAATAAATCCACAAAAGTCTGACTAGTGTGTGAGTGCCCAACCCACAAGTTCCAGTCAATATCTGGGAAGTTAAAATCCCCCATTATAAGACATTCCGATTTACTATCCCAATCTATTTCTCTGTACAATTATTCATTGTACTCATTCGAGTCATTAGGCCTATAACACACTCCTACTCTAATTTTTGCTTTCGCAGTGCTTATGTCACACCAAACTGACTCAACAGTGCACTGTTCATCTATATCAACTGGATGCACTTCTTTTGATTTTATGTTTTTCTTTATTAACAGCATAACACCTCCTCCCTTCCTATCCTGTCTATCCTTTCTGTACACATTGTACTCCCCAAATTCCAGTTCGGCATTCCTTATATCTGTGTGACACCACGTCTCTGATATCCCAACAATATCCGCCTTTGATGTCTTGACCAACACTTCAAATTTATCAAATTTATTTACTATACTTCTAGCATTGGTATACATGCACCTATTCCTATTCCCAGCCACTCTAACACATCCCATATACCCACCTTTTCACGATGACTGACATCCGTGCCTGAAACCCCCAACACCCCTCGCTCCAGGTCGCTGCTTATTCTAATAGAAGTTTTGCAAGAATCACCTTCACCTCTGCCTACGGCTACTGTTAAGCTATTAGAGGCTGAGATTTATTGTACAAAGGGTACTAGGAAAGTTTTGCAATACAACTTTGTTTATTTAATTTTTTCAAAGTAATTTCCTCTACATTCAATACACCTCTCCATCCTCCGAAACCAATCTTTAAACCAGTTCTGCCAAGTTTCACTAGGGAGTAAAGCACACTCGTTGTCCCAAGCCCGTAGAAGGTCCTCATCACTGGAAAACCGCCTCCCTTTTAGCTTCATTTTCACATGCGGGAACAGTGCAAAGTCGCAGGGAGCAAGGTCTGGACTGTAGGGAGGGTGCTCGAGAAGTTTCAGTCCTGTCGTGGTCAAATATTCGGTGCAGGCTTTGGCGCGGTTAGCTGGAGCATTATCGTGATGGAGGTACCAGGTGTCCATTCTTGACTTTGGCCGCAGGTTCTTCATAGATCCAATGACTTTAGGCAGGCATTGTTCAGTATACCACTTAGCTGTGACTGTCTTCTGCGTGTCCAAAACGACACGTTCCACAATTCCACTCGATTTGAAAAATACAGCTATCATTTTCTTCTTTACAGATCGGGATTTTCTGACAATTACGGGTGTGTCGTCATCATCAAAGACCCAAACTTTGTTTTGAGCCTTGGTCGGCAGATCGTAATAGTGCAGCCAAGTCTTGTCACCTGTCACGATGTTGTTCACATACCGAGATTGTCCCTTATCAAACTTTTTTAACATCTCCCGGCACCAAGTCACACGTCGTGTCATCTGCTCTTCAGTCAGTTGATGCGGCACCCAGAGAGAACAAAGTTTCTTCATGTGCAAATGATCTTGCAGAATCAAACGAATTGCTGGTGCATTTAGGCCCAAAGTATCCTCTATCTGTTGGTAGGTCACTCGCCTGTTTTCGTCAAGCATTTTCCTCACAGCAGTAACGTAACTGACGTACCTCCGTAACTGACATTCGTGGCCTTCCCGGCCTCTCAGAATCCTCCAGAGTGAAATTTCCCCTTTGGAATTCTCTATACCACCTGAATATCGTTGTACGATGTGGACAATCATCATCTAGTGCAAGAGTCATTTCTTCTAAGCACTGGTCTATGGTTAAACCACGCACGAAATTATACCGCAAAACTGTCCTTATCTCATTTCGTGACCACGATGCCATCGCAAGCACTTTACACTCTCACTACTAATGAATAACTGAGCCGACTTGGCGCGGCGGCTACTGTGCACGTATGAACATGTCTCAACATGCAGCAACAAGCAGCTTCCTGTGATTCATTGTTGCGTCATATTGCAAACCTTTCCTAGTACCCTTTGTAACTTGCATGTTCAATTCCAGAAGGACAGTACAAGAGGGCAAACTGTATAAGTATTACAGTGCATTCCAAGATGGAGGTAAACAAGTGGCAAATGAATCCCACACTGCCTGATCAGTAACAGCCATGAGGGACGGTGTCATGGCTGTTGCCGATGACCTCACATGGGATATACCTAGGATTTTCCTTCAGCAGCTGACTTTTGCGTAGAATTTAGTCCATGATGTTATAGTGGTTTTGTCATTTGTCATTCATTTTTGAGAGGTTTGAATCCTGTCAGTGACTGGAGGAATCCCTAAAAAAAAGGCCTCGTAGGGCTTTTTTTAACATGCGTTATTCTTGGTTTTTGAGCCTGCATAACTTGCAGGTAGGCTCATGACCATGAATACAAAGTGCAGAAACTGTATACTGCAGAACATAGTTTAAGATGTGCCATGAACTAACAAAATTATTATCATTGAATCTTAGCTTCGGTGGTGCTAAAATAATTCTATATGATAAGCTGAACTACCAGAAAGTGAATGCCAGTGGGAACTGAAGCAGTTTCCATTTTTTCCGTAAGAGTTTTCATATTCCGTTGATATTGGAATAAAAATTTCTTATCTGATCTGCTATCTTAGTTTCAAATTTGGTATCCCTTTATATTTTTTGTGGATAATTAAAATAAAATTTAGTCTAGTGACTCAAATAGTATGAAGCTCCATTAAGCAGGTTGAATCTAGCTTTAATATTAAATACTTAACCCAAAATTTTAGATAAGCATGAGTAATCATTTGTGTGAAATTCTGTTATTTTCTAATATGCATCCTCAGAAATTCAAAACTATAGTATCAGCACGATCAGAATTTATTTCTTATATTTTTAATCTTATTCTTAGCAGTTTTAGTCTTAAATCTTCCTTTTGTTTTTTTTTTTTGTAAAAGATTAATTTCGCTTTTGGCACAGCTAGCATAGATTTGTATGCTCATGCTCACTCATGCCCTCTTTTACCAAAACAGGATATTGGAGATTCCTCTTAAATTTTGTTCAACTAAATGTTTAAAAAAAAAAAAAAAAAAATTTCCACTCTTAGTTTATTCTATAGCAAACATTATATTTTTAACTACAAGAACAGTTTAGTTATTAAAATATAGATTGGCTGTTCCCAGTTTTTGCTTTGGAATCCTGATATGATGGCAGAAAAGGGTTTAAAATGAAAGCAAAGTATAACTTTAAATAGGGCTGATAGAAATTATTGCAGTTATAACTTGTTATTATATTAGTAGTGACAGACAATGCTGTTATAAGCTTGCTAAAAAGCAAGCTTATACAACATTAACAAAAAAAAAAAAAAAAAAAAAAACCCAAAACACTTCCAACATCACCTGGCTGTCTCCAATAATAGTATGTCTAGTTCTTCCTCTAATTTATTCAAACTACCCACTTCTACAAAATCAATAGATTGAAGTTTGATCCTGCAGCCATCCTTTCTCAATTTGAATTTATGCCTGTGTGTGTGTGTGTGTGTGTGTGTGTGTGTGTGTGTGTGTGTGTGTGTGTGTGTGTGTGTGTGTGTGTGTGTGTGTGTGTGTGTGTGTGTGTGTGGTCTGAGCAAGAGGAAGTGTTCCATCAGCATTAGGCTTACTCAATCCATTCAAAGCCTTGAACACCTGAATCAAATCCCACTGCAGGTGCCTAGTCACCAGATGCTGCAGTTTGCAGAATTGAGTCTCTTTTCTGCACATGTTCCAACAGATCCACATCCTTCCTAAAATAAAGCTTTCAGATCTCTATGCAGTACTCAAGATGATTGCATTATACAACAGGATAAACACCTCCTTATCCTTTATGGCAGAATTCCTGTATATTATTGACAAAACCCCATGAGCTGCCCTGGTGGCCTGTCTGCTCAGAAAACTTCATATCTGACTGCACAATTACTCCCAGGTCTCTTTCGTTTCTCACTATCCTGAGTGTGGTAGCACACAGTTGATATGTTAATCTGGGATTACGCCTACCTGTGTTCAGTACCTTACATTTGTCAATGTTAAACTACAATTGTCACATCTCAGCTCGTCTGCCTAATGTTTCTGGATCTTGTTGTAGTAGCATACCCTGATTATTATCATTAACCCTCTGCCAACTCCATATCATCTGCATACTTAGACATTAATCCTGATATGCCATCATCAATATCACAAATATAGAAAATAACAATGTGCCCAGCAGTGAACCCTGGGAGAATCTGATAATAATATTAGTCTGAGAACACCGCATTGGTAACGACCATCTACCTTCTCTCACCCAACCGTTCCTTAATCCATAGCAGTAACCTGCCTTTAATGCCACACTGCTCCAGTTTGTACAGCTGTCTTTTATGTGCAACAGTATCAAAAGCTTTCCTGAGACCTAAGTATAAAATGTCAAAATTATGTTTTATATTCAGTCCTTTTGTCACTGTGTTGTTATAGTATCCAGTCAGATTGGTAAGACTGAATTGCTCCTTAACAAATCCATGCTGCAACAGCAATAGGAAGTAAGCAAACCCTTAGCCATAATTATGAGAGCATCCTTGGACTCAGGGAAAGTCCCCACAGACTGGAGATGTGCAAATGTATTCCCAATTCACAAAGGGGAATCGAAGGGTGACACGAGTAATTACAGACCAGTTAGTTTAACTTCTGTTCCGGGTAAAATAATGGAGTCACTGGTTAAAGATGCATTGCAGGATCATCAGACAAGACTGCAGCAATAATTCAGACACAGCATGGGTTTGTTAAGGGAAAGTCTTGTCTGAAAAATTTGATAGAATATTATGATGTGGTTACAAAGGAACTGGATGCAAAAAATAATTTTGATATCATATATTTGGATTTCAGGAAAGCTTTTGACACTGTTGCGCATGGAAGACTATTGTACAAATTTGAGCAGAATGGTATTAAGGGTAAGTTGCTACAATGGATAAAAGGATGGTTGAGTGGGAGAAGACAGAGGGTTGCAATCAATGGGTGCTGCTCTTTGTGGACTAATGTTATTAGCGGAGCCCATAGGATTTGGTGTTGGGTCCACTGTCGTTTTGTATATTTATCAATGATATTGATGAAGGTATATCCGGCTTAGTGTCGAAGTTTGCAGGTGATACAAAGGTTGGCAGGGTTGTTAATGACAGTAATTGGCAGTGTGCTACTGCAATAGGATCTAGAAAATTTGGGAAGATGGGCTGAGAAGTGGCAAATGAAGTTTAATATTGACAAATGCAAAGTACTGCATATGGGTAGAAGTAACCCCAGAGGAACGTACCAACTGTGTGATACTACACTTAGGGTGGTAGAAAATGAAAAAGACCTGGAAGTAATTGTGCAGTCAGATACGAAGTTTTCTGAGCAATGCAGACAGGCTGCCAGAGCAGGTCATGGGGTTTTGTCAATGATATACAGGAATTTTGCTAGCAGGGAAAAGGAGGTGATTGTCCATCTGTATAAAGCAATGGTCAGGCCACACCTTGAATACTGCGTACAAGTCTGTCTGGAGGCCTCATTTTAGGAAGGATGTAGATTTGCTTGATCGTGTACAGAGAAGGGCAACAAGATTGGTGAGGGAGATGAAGGGATCCTCTTACAAAGAGAGGATCCCTTCATTCCCTTCAGTTCTGCAAATTGCATCGGCTGGAGACTAGGCTACCTGCGAGGTGATCTGATTGAGGTGTATAAGGCCTTGAATGGGTTGTGCACGATAAATTCTGCTGGGATTCTTCCACTTCTTCAGATTAGGAACCTAAGGGGGCATAAATTCAAATTAAGGAAAAACAGCTGTAGAATAGATGTGCGGAAATTTGCCTTTAGCCAGCAGGTGGTTAATTGCTGGAACAAACTTCAATCTGTCGTGGAAGTTGATAGGTTAAATAAATTTAAGGTGGAACTGGAAAAACGTTTAGAGGGAATGGTTGTGTGGTGGTGTTTTTTTTTTTTTTTTTTTTTTTCTTGGCTGATAACCTTATATGCTTGCTTTCTTGCATCACATGCCACGATTACTATTACTGCATTAAATCTTTAATAAGCAATTTTATTGTTTTCCCCAGAACAGCTAACAGGTCTGTAATTACTCATGTCACCTTTTCATCTCGTTTTGTGAATTGGAGATACATTCGTGCATATCTAGTCCAAGGGATGTCCCCTGAGCCCAAGGGTTCACGTAATTATGGCTAAAGGCTTGCTTACTTCCTTTGCTACCCCCAGTTATGTAATTTGATAAATCCCATCAACCTCAGTTGCCTTTTTTTAACCTTTGGCTTTTACCATTTCTCTTTCACTTTACTCATTTATCACCCCCTCAAAAAATTCCTCATGTGTGAATGTAGATGCAAAATACCTATTCAGTTTGTTAGCAACAGGAGCAGACTTATCATGAGTTAAACCAATCTAATTCATTCCCTTCTATGTTTACATAAGTAAAGAAGTCTTTGTTACTTTTCTTTGCCAGAGTCCTCTTGTAATCTACATTAGATCTACGCTTTGAACAATATTTTTTAGTTGATATAAAAGCCAAGTAGCTTCTACAATTACTTTCCTGAATGCTTTCCATTTAAAATTTTCTGTAGGTAACATGATCAGTTTATCCCACTGCAGTCACCTTTACAAAAGAAAAAGCCCTTCCCTTTGCTACAGTTACATCTTTAAGTAAATCACATATCATTACAGTGGGATCACTGCTGATAATCAGATCAATAGTATTGTGTTCTCTTATTATCTCTCTAAAATGCTACTGCTGTGGGCTCCTCCGTAGCCAGGTGGGAAGGAGCAGCAGTGCCTAGCACATGCTTCTTGATTAGACCGGGGTTCAAGCCCGTCACCACCAAATACGGAGGATGCGGAAAGGTCAGGGAATGACCACCGCATATTCCCGGAGCAATATGGCCTTAGTTGCTAATGCTCCTAAAAACCAAATAACAACAACAGCTACTGCTGTAGAAAACAATCATCCAGTAAATCCACAAATGTCTTGCTAGTGTGTGAAGGATCAATCCACAAGTTCCATTCAATATCTAGAGAATTAAAATGTCCCGTTATAAGACAGTCAGATTTGCTGGCCCGCTCTATTTGCCTGTACATTTGTTTGTTATACCTGTCATAATTATTAGGCCAGTAACACATTCTTGCTCTTATTTTTTGTTTTCGCAGTGCTTATGCCACACCCAACTGATTCAATATTGCACTGGCTACTCATGCCAGCTGCATGCACTGCCTTACATTTTATGCTTCTTAACTAAGAGCATAACTCCTTCCCCCATCTTGTCTGTATGTATTGTACTCCACATATTCAAAGTCATAAAATTTATTTACTGTGTTCCTAGCATAATGCCAACATAGCCTTTGTATTTGCTTGTTCCATTAGTACCCCAGGCCTTGAAATGTTTTACACCTCTACCTTAGCTGCTGTTTAACTATTAGTCTGTTTATTCCCTTCAAGCTAGCAGTTTTTCTGACCTAGTTAACACTACCTTGATAGCTTCAGCAAATACTCTTTGCATATATTCTATTTGCATATATCCTGTGAAAAATCGCAGACTACTCTAAGAAAACTTCTACCCCCACAAGCCTTGCATGTAGGGTAGAATTTTTGACAAGAATCTTGTTATGTAAAAAAAAAAAAAACTGCAGCCATTATCAACCCACTGCAGGATGGAATCCTCCTCAATGATTCATGTTGAGGGAAATGGACCATTATCTGCCATGCTGGTCCAGTGCAGGTTGGCAGATCGACCATATTTAGCAGTAAGGGGCTTGAACCCCAGTCTACTCAAAGAGCCTGTGCTACTGCACTTTCGCTCTGACCACTCAGCTACAGAGGCCTTGTCATGTACTCTCTCCTATAATATTTGAGCAGAATTGTAGACACTTTCAATTTCAATCCTAACTCATTATTTTTTTCTCAACATTGCCCTACTTGTTGAGGAAATCCTCAGATCTACTCCTAATATCATTAGTACCAATGCATATGACACTATCACATTTTGTGCCCTTAAAAAATGATGCCTACTCTACTGTGTTACTAGATTTTGCTCCAGACAGACATACTCTGCTCCTATTCCACCTATGCTTTTTGCAAAGCAAATTTCCCATATCCCTGACAGTTGAGTCATTGAGAACAGTTACCTCATGTGGGACCAGCTTGCTCTGCTGTGGAGGCTCTCGTGCTCTGTGTATCCTGAGTCTCCAGCATTGTGCTGAGCAGCTGGGTTGTTGAAGGTTCCTTCTTTTACTTTAAGGACATCACTCTGTTCCTAAAGCCCTCTTTATCAACACTTATACTGACTTATCAGTGGACTCATAAGTCTGTATATGTGGCAATAAATCCTCATACAAAATTCCAGTAATGGTCAAGTGTTCAAGGCTGCCTGATTTGAACTTGTGTACTGTGTTTATTTATTTAAAATATATTTTCTATAATTCATGAGCAAAGCAAATACCAAGACTCTGAACTTCTCTTTTTATGAAGGCTAAAACAAATCATTTTGATCTTGATCTATTTTCCTTTTTTCTTTCTTTCTTTTTTTTTTTTTAAGGGTTTATAGAAATGTTTCAAATTTAAATTATTTTCTATCAATAGAATTACTTCATTTTGTTACTTAAAAGTAACTGAATTTGGGAAAAATTATATCAACTGTTAAAATTTTTATATTTTCACTTTCATGCTTATATTAATATAAAGTAAATTGAATTTTGCCTCTTTTTTTTTTTAACTATCATTTTACATACGAAAGAATGGTGACTGTAAAACCTTTTAATGCTATTATAATGTTTTGGTTTATGTATATTACAGCAGGATAACCGTGGTTAGACTATCTGGAGTTTGATCAAGAAATTAATTTATCTGTATTCATTGTGCAACATCCAGCAGATGTGAATCCGTAAAAATTTTTTTTGTTAGGTTTCAGTGAAAATGTTAAAAATTCAAAATTTTTTTTGTGGGAAACCTGGTGGGAATTTTGATCCTTTTATGTTACTTCTTGAGGACCTTAGGTGCTATTATCCCAGTTTTGGTTAGACAGTGTGGAATGAATTAACATACAATTTGCTTATGCATGCAAGGTGTTTACTTAACCTGTCCCAACTGGAAATTAACTTAATTTATTTTTTAGGAGACTTTATAGAGAAAACTCCATAAATGCTGTATTTCATTCTTTTATTTTTTCTCAACATTTCAAGATTTCTAATCAAAATCAATATGTTGAGTACAGTTTACAATTTTTAGCTATAAATTTTGCTTTATCAAGTGCATTTTTGTTAATGAGAAAGTTGTTGTTAGTAATAATTATTTAAAATGATTAATTTAAGTAGACATATAAACAATAAAATATGTAATAACGTATGGATAATGAAATTCTAAACATGTAGTTTTAACCTAATATCATTGAACAAATAAGAGTTAAATATGACGATTTTACTTGTGAAACTGTTTTTTAATTATTAAATTATACTGCATATTTTTTAAGGCTACCTACTGATAGCAGCATCTGCAGTTAAATATGAGATAATAGTTATTATATTTTGGTAAATATTATACTAAATCATCATACAAATTTACTGATATATTTTTGTAATTACTTTTAGTATGTATTTAATTTGATTCCTAAATGTGAAGGAGTAAACAGTATCACTTAAAGAAAATGTATTTGCCCAAGTAGCAATGTCAGCTTTCACACTTGCGTAATCAATCTATTAGTCAAAACTGCATGCAACTGTGTATAGATCAATGCACACCCAGTAATTATTATTCTCCCAACTATTAGGTACCGAGTACTTTATACCTATTAATTGTATACAGTATAAAAAAAAAAAAAAAAAAAAAAAAAAAGAGCAACTTTTTTATTGCATTTTAGCAACAAGTTCTAATAGATATTTATGATGATCTTAAAAGCAATTTTATTGAATATAGTCAACATTGACATAGTAGGATGCACTTTTTTATATCAGGTTTTTTCAGAGAGGATTTAAAAATAAACTGTTGGTGTTTTTTTTTTTTTTTTTTTAAATGTAATTTAGAAATCATGTGTAAACTTTATACTGATTTGGACTTTGATCTCGAAAGTTCAGAAAAAAATATAGCATTAAGATCTCATATAAAATTCATAAAATCAGAACAAAGCACTTTTATATATAAAATTTTAAAGGATGTAGTACTGTAACAAGGTATGAATGTGTTAGTGTAAAAATTATATGAGGAAGAAATTAGGCAAGTTAGACTGTAATTGGATGTAAACTAATTAGGTAGTCATTGGCAACTAATGCTATTGGAGTCCACTGTTTTGAATATTTTATGTGCTTATTGGTTCTGAGCTTTTTTGGTGTGTATTCTCATTTTGGAGACAGTGGCAAGTTCATTTTCTAATTATGCTAAATTTCATGAATACATGCACACCTAAGAATGTGTATATTTATAGTAATTTTAGTGTAGATGATTTGTTCCTTAAATTTTATTGTAAGAAATGAGACTTAAAAAAAAATTATTTATATTACAAGTGCTTTATGTGTGTTTTATGCATGTTCAGCTTTTTGTATGGATTTGAACCACAAAATAACATAGTATTTCCCAACAACAACAATCCAGAGTTAAAGTAGAAAATTTTGTTTAAATTAACTTCTGTAATAAATCGATGAAAGAGTTTTAGGTTGTATAGAAAGACAAAATGATACCACAAGATAATATAGCATTCTTGTCTCTAACCCAATAATGTGGCCATTTCAGGGTATAAACAGAAAATTTTATTTTTAAATTACCTTCTCTAATGAATCTATGAAAAAAAGTTTTAGGTTGTGTGTAATGTCAAAATAATTGAGAAGTTAAATGAGGCTCTGAATTTTCATTATTAAATTAAATACTGCTTATTTTTTAAAGGCTACTGATAGCAGCATCTGTAATTAAATATGAGATGAATATGAGATTGGATGTCTTAAAGCATCCACTGCAACCATTATGGTATTGTCACTAGAATATGTTCAAGGTATTCATATCATTATAATTTTAAAGATTTTATTTTATTTTTTTTTTCTAAATTTAATTTCACTCACAAAATTTAGCTATATTTTAATTTCTTAGGTGAATAATAAAGTTCAAGGCAAAGCACCTGGTCTTGCTCATCAAAATTCTTTACATATTGATAAAGTTAATATTAATAGAAATAAGACCAAAACAAAGCTTGGGTTCACAAACAAGACTTCTGTCCAGGAAGATAGAGGACTCAGAACAGAACTCCAGGCTAAGGGACCAAGGTCAGCGAAAACGGGAACAAAATCTTTATGCGACGGTAATATGTACTTTTTTATATATATTTATTACAAAATTTGAACATATGAGGGTGGTTCAAGGTTGGCCTGGACCTTTTTTTTTTTTTTTTTTAACAGAAAGTGTGCACCAGAATGACAAAAAAACTTTTCATGGCAGATGGTAGGAATAGGAGCTCTCAGTTGCCTGATATATAGCTGTGCCTTCCATGCACACACATTAGAAGCAGTAAAAAATATTCGAATGAGTCTGGTGACAAACTCAGTTGCTCCGAGTATAGAGCAGCAGTATTGTAATCACATTTTTGTTAAAAGAGAAAGTATTTCAACCAGAAACTGGTTGAAATACTCTATACTTAAGTGTGCAGTTATTGAGAAAAGGCCCTATCATCTGTAAGTGTAACAACCAAAGGCAGTGAAGAAGTTGCTAACCTGCCACACCCATACGTGCGACCACTGTCATAGATGTGAATATTCATTATATCGAGGAGCTGATTTTGGAAAAAAGACTAATTACAGTGCATGATTATTGCATTAAAAATGCATATGTTGGAAATGTTGATGCAATTATTCACGAACATTTATTTTTTGAGGAACTGTGTGCACAGTGAGGCCAGAAGATGCCAATGTTAAACCAGAAAACATGTAATGCTGTTTATACTAAATATTTGAACCTGTTTGTCACCAGTTTGGAGGGAAATGCATTTCTGCAGTGATTAGTTATGAGACATGGGTTCACCACCACATGCCACAATCAAAAATATTGTGTGGAATGACCACAAACGATCCCTGTCACCCAAAAATTTAAAGATACCCGGTAAGATCATGTTAAGCATGTTTTGGGATTCAGAAGGGTTGATTTTGTGCCACCTCATGCAACAGTTAATGCTTAGTATTATGTCAGTACTTGGTAATGTGCACACAGCAGTTCAGAAGGCAAGACCTGGGAAACTGCCAAAAGAAATCACTGCTGCACAACAATGTGCATCCACATGTGGTAAGTATGATAATGACAAAAATAGCAACCTTGACTGGGAAATCATGAACCACCCTCCTTACAGTCCAAATTTAGCCCCGGGTGATAATCGCTTGCTTGGGCCAATGGGGGAGCATTTGAGATGGCAGAAATTCAAGACAGGTGAGGAACTGTATAGTGTCCTGGCTAATAACAAAAATGTCTCGGATGGGTAATATCTTGGATAAAGAGCAGTATCATGATTCTGTAAAAAACATAAGAGACCAGGTCAACCTTAAACCACCCTTGTAATTTGCATTTTGAGATATTTTGCTTCTGAATTTCTACTGTGCTTGGAAATAATTGCCTCCCCCCTCACAATGGGAAATTGTGAGTAGTATGCACATTCAGCAAAGAGAAGGGGCATAGATAAGGAGTCTACAAAACTCTAGCAAACTATTTTCACATTAAGTACTCGTTGACCTAAATCACCACATGAATCTGTGTTTCTCCCACCTGGCACACATTTAGTGGGGCGCATAATCTTATTCACTGTTATGGTATGTGATGTTAATTTTCTGCTACTGACTTTTGAATTAGCAAAATGAACTGTGTTCAATTTGCCATCAGGACTTTTCAAATAGTTGTTCACCATTCCTGTTTGGTTGCCAGAACCTTTAGCCATTTGTAAATAATTGGCAGCTTCATTTGGAACTGTTTTACATGTAAAATTTTAACCAGCGGAATAAGAGGATACCTAGTTTTTTAACTTTCGTTCCTCTATCCAGGTTTTTCCTTGGCCACTGTTAAAAATTTTCAAAGCAGTGTGTTAATTTTCCATCAGAGTTCTGGATGTAAAAGTTGCACGTTTTTGCCTCTGGGCAGTATAATAAAATTTTAACTGTGATGATTTCTGCTTAACAACAGCATAAAAGGATGCCTAGCTATTATGATGTGTATTAATTATATACTGTATTAATTTTATGCTGCAGACCTGCAAATTACCAAAATTAACCACACTTGACAGCAGTGGATTCTTTATTAGCATAACTTCAAATGGCCCTACAAACATTTTCACTCAGCTAACGTTGTTGGCTGCCAGCAGCTGCTTCACAGTGTAAAATTAAATGTGTGCTTCTGCTTGTTGAAGAGCCTTTCTCTCATTTAAAATATTAATCAATTATCTTTCCATTCAGATAAGTTAGTAGAATACATTTGGATTTTGAACAAATACACAGTATTGTCTTAACATTCCCACTCAGTGTGAAATGTTATGCACTGCTGACTGGGCACACATTTGCATTTTGTCATAGCAGATATTAGAGCACTTCTGACAGAATGCACATGATCTCCATTTTTTTTTTTGCCATAGCAGATACTGCAATGCTATTTTGTGTGTGTGTGTGTGTGTGTGTGTGTGTGTGTGTGTGTGTGTGTGTGTGTGTGTGTGTGTGTGTGTGTGTGTGTGTGTGTTGCAATATACAAAACCAAGCACACATTCTCTGTTTATCAAGCCCCTTAATGTGGATACCTGTACAAGGTGGGGAGCCTGCTCGTGTTGCTGTTGGTCCTCCAGATTAGCATTACTGGGATCTAGTGCCTACAGCCTAAGATCCAGGCTATTGCCATAGGAATACAGCATGTTTACTGTGCACAGAGACCCATGGAAATTTAGAAAGGGAGATCCTGGTGGTTGGGGCTTACCTCGAACACTACTTTGTCCCTGGCTTCAACAAGATATTAGATCCTGGGATGATTTGCCCAGAACCAGTCCTTCAAGGGTCAAGGCTACTACCCCCATGATCTAAGGGACAGGAATCAGGCTGGCCGAGGTGCCGGTATAATGCTTGGGTAGCCCCGAAATTCCACTTCCAGATGCATTTATTGCTTTCTGGATAGTGAGGAGCCTGGGCACCGAACAAAATTAAAATACTTAATGAATCCTGATAGTGTAAATTCTTCTCTGGTATCCCAAACGTGGTTCTTATCAAAAACTATGACCACAAGTCAGATATCGCTTCTGAAAAGAAATCCAGAATAGAAGTGGCATTGGAGCCTGTACCTAGGTTCCCGATTATGCATTTTCATAATCAGGAAAGAAGGCCAACACGAGAACCACAGGAAACTTCAGCTAACTTAGCAGGAAAATTGCTTTGCTGCTACCGTGCTCTAGCACTGCTCGCTCAGTAAACAGATGGTGTTATCGACTTCTATAGCAGAAGTCAAGAAGGATATGTTGATTGACAGGTAAGCTTGGCAAACAATGTACTGATTGGTGTGTGAATGCAACAGATGATAACATTGGTTTAGTCTCATTTGCCCTAATCTCAGAAGCACTAATGGTCACTTGCCCCAATGATAACTTGGTCTAATTGCACATGCTCTAATGAATGCTTTTTAAAATGGTGAAAAAAAGGTCAGGTTACCCCATTCCCTTGGGAGCTTGAAGCCCCTCCTGAAGTTGAGGGGTAACCTGACCTTTTTTCTTTAGAATCATGGGTGAGCTAGTGGATAAATTTTTTTATTACTGTATTTTTATTTTGTAGTTCAATAATATGCACTAATAAATTCGCCCCATAATGGTGAAAAAAGGTCATGTTAACCCCACTTGAATCCCATGGGAGCTCGAAACCCTCCCAAATTGGAGGGGGTAACCTGACCTTTTTTCTTTAGAATCATGGGTGGCTTATGAATAAATTGTTTATTAACAAATGTTAATTTTTTTATTACTGTATTTTTATTTTGTTGTTATTTTTAAAGACACTTGTGCAGATTATTATTAACCATATGGTGCAAGGAAGCCTGAAGTTTATGCTGCACAAGCCAAAAAAATTTGAGTTACCCTGAGAGAGAGTGCGAGAGAGAGGGGGGGAGGGATGATGATATCCAGCTCAGGATCCTGGGTGTGCCAAGCCCATGTTCACCGATATGAGCTCCTGGGGTTAAATACACACATATCATAATGTCGATCAATAGCTATTTGCAATATATATATATATATATATATATATATATATATATATATATATATATATATGTAATTATAACATACACAGTGGATTCCGGTTATTTGGGCCACCAGTTAATCGGGGTAGCTGTTTATTTGGGGCAAATCTTAAAAAAAACAGAAACCAATTGAGAAAATAGCCAGGATTTACTTCGCTTAATTGGGACAGCATGCCGTTTAATCGGGGCAGGAGACCGCAGCACTGAAGATTACCCTACGATTGTCTCCGACGGTACCACGTGGTTCAGTCGAAATTCTGGAGGTCACAACCATAAAACAATAAAAACAATTAGCAGTCACCTGTTTATTGGGCTTTTCTGTTAGTGAAATCTATCATAAACGGACAGTAAACTCGATCTTACTGAATTTGCGATAATACCGACAGCTGGAATTCTGTGAGTTATTATGATGAAATGTGTTTACACTTCCATGGAACCTTCAATCATATAAAAAAATTAATTTTTAGATCTTCTCTTCATTCGTATTTTTAAAGCTTTGTAACTTGTTACTCAGTTCTCACTTGCGCGAATTGTGTTACTTGCAATTTGTGTGTGCTGTGTTCTTTGTTATTGATTGCTTATCTTTTTACTGTTTTATATTTTAACCCCCACCCACAAATGTCAGTGAACAGTAAAGTCAACTAGTTCATATATTTACATATTACAGTACGTATTAATTATTCTGATTACCACATATATTCTTCTGATTTTCACGTATCATTTAATTTTTTAATTGGTAAGGTAATAAAGGGTAAATTTGTGCTTAATATATCTTTACTTTTATAGCCTGTGCATAATATTCCTCCTATTTTCTCTAATTAGAATAGCTGTTTAATAGAATTAAAATTCAATTCACAAACGTGATCACAATGATCGGCGCTTACTGCACATCGTATAGTGAACGGTACTTTACTATGGTGAGTTCGTCGTAACATGATTTGATTGTACAGTGAACTAATTGTAAAGGGAGGGGGGTACATTGTATTTTTAACTATTTGCGTGAAACTTCAGATAATTGGGGCAGCCGCTTAATTGGGCCAAAATGCACTAGTCCCGATGTGTCCCAAATAACCGGAATGGACTGTATTTGAATAACGTTTAAAATATTTGGAAACTGAATCTTTCGTAATAAAAAAAAATAATAATAAATAAATAAATAAATAAAATAAAAATAAAAAGGTACAGAAAACATCAGAGGCAGCAAAAAGCATATTCCTTTACACGATGCTTGAAATATAACCATAGAAATAAATTAGAATAGGAATTAAAAATAAAAATAATGCCAGCAGCATGTTAAGACAAGAGCAAAAATAACCAAAATTAAACATAACAATAAACCATGGGGAGGGAAGAGAGGTGTAACAAGAGTAAATATTGCAGCAGAAACTCTCTAAGATAATTTAGAACATCAAAATGTAAGGATAATAAAATAGATTAAATTTTGAAAGCCAATTAAATAAATTAACGGTGTCCCCTCTGACAGGCACCAGGTCCAAATTTATGTGAAATATCACTAACAGAGATGTAAACCACTACAATAAAATAAACCAAAATTATTGGCCTTGTGGTCCTCTGTTGAGATGGGACGTAATGGTCAGTCAAACAAACCTCAGTCTGTTTACGGTTGTGGCAAAGCAATTTTCTCGCTAACTTTCCAAAGTTTCCCATGGTTCTCGTGTTGGCTTTCTTTACCTTAGCCCAAAACACCTAATTCATTATGAGGACCTTGTCATTTCAAAGTCATCTCCTTGATATGCCAGAAGAAATCTACTCTGAACTGAAATCCCAGGGAGTAATAGCAGCCAAAAGAATATTCATGCACAGGATGGAAATCTAGTCCCAACCAAAAACCTCATCCTTAACCTTTAACTATCCAACATCACCTAACTCTAGCCGACTGGGCTAGCTGGGTGGATAAAGTGCCTGCCTGGAAACCAAAAGGTCGCGGGTTCGAATCCCACTTTGGGCTTGGATCAAAAGTACTGCAAAAACCTTGGGAGGTGTATTATGGCCACAGAAGCCGATGCGCCAACAACTACCAGAAAAAATAAATAAATAAAATCACCTAACTCAGTCACAGCCAGTTAGGCCATAGATGTTTTAAATGTCAATAATATGGACATTTGCATATGGTCTGTTATGGAACTCTCTCTCTCTCTCTCTGTGCTCTATGCGATGCCAAAGACCACGAAATCAAGGTAGGTTTTGAATTGTCATGAAGAGTACCCAGCATACTCCCAAGTATGTTAGCAGTGGAAAAGAGAAAAATAAATCCAGAGGTACAAAGCATAGTCAGCATATCACATCAGGAAATGAGAAAAGTGGTAAAGCCAATAGCTAGCAAGGAACTTATGTATGCCCGAAAGGTTGCAGAGAAGCATTACATTGGAACATAGACTGAAATGACCATTCCGGTTAAAGTCTTTCGGTCTCATTTGCTTGCTGTCTATTGAGTTCTCAGAAGCTACCATTCAACAGCTACCTTCATTTTAGTACTTCCTACACCTCTACAAAAGCAGTAAAGAAAATCCATCACCTGCCAGCTCTTGAAAATTTTTGTTGAGGGAGGTATGGACACAAGCCAATGTCCATATTTCTCCAAGAAAGGTAAAGCCAAGAAAGCAGACACATTAGTCCTTCAAAAAAATCAAATGACAGATCCACCAAACATAAACAATGGCAAAATTTATTCAGTGGAATCGTGAACTTTTTATTTTATTTTATTGTTATTATTAACTGTTTTATCCATTGCTCTACTGGTTCAACAGTTATCATGGTGCTTATAATATCCTGATTTACACCGTCACTTAATTACTTTCACAAATGCACTGATTGCTTAATTTTATATTTCAAAGTTAACTTGTTAATCATAACTTAATTCCTAGTTGAGACTTTTTTGAATGATATATGATTATTTTTGTAAATGCAAAACTTGAGGCCAGTATCATGAACGAATTTATGACTTCCTAATTACAAATATTCCCTTTGATCTAATAAAAAAAAAAAATAGTGTTTTATCTAAACAATTGTATACAATATAATCATATTTTCATTGCTCTTGTTAATTAAAACTACAGCATTTTCATATATATATATATATATATATATACCATGAATAATAATCTTTAAAATAATCATTCATTGTCATTCATGCCTGCCCAACAAAGAGAAACTCCCTATCAAGTCAAATGAGACAGCCATCAAGTTCTGTTGAACTTATACATCTTTGAACAGTATCAAAGTCAATAACTGTCTCACCAGATGTAGGAATTGGCACTTCCTCATATTTTTCCTTACTCTTTACATCTCTTTGTTCCTCCTCCTTTTCCTTTAACCTAGTATTTCCTTAATGCTCAATTTTGCTAGTGCCAAATTGCCATCACACATTTCACAAAATCTGTGAATGAAAACTTTGAATGAGGAATAACTTTCTTCTGGTCTTCTCTAACCTCATCATCATTGTTACTTCTGTATACACTTAAATAGTAATGAATCCCGATTTTGGAAGAAATTGATTACTGTTGCAGAACTCGCTCCAGGAAGCCATTATTATATGCAAATGTTCGCAGGATGTTCAATTCCAGCCCCATCTTCCTTTCTGAAGAAACAATTGCCTTCTGATTTTATAACTTTTGATACTTTTCTGTTGTTGAATGGATCATGCCAAGAAAAAAGGGCCGTGACCTTCTAGTACAGTTTCCAGAAAGGAAGGTTGCTCAAAAATTGTTGTCTGGCATTATCATTAATCATGGTGATTATATTTGCCTATAGTAAGGAAATTACAGTCACCATGTGAGCTCAAGCAGCAAACAGTGTACATACAGGTACCTATCAAGCATGCCAGAACACTGAACTAGGTTATGGATTTCATTACTGGAATTTTCATTTCTTTAATACAGAAAAACATTACAATTAGAAATACTACTAATTCAGGGGAAGTTATACATTATTTACATTTGTGGCCAAGATCAGAAAAAATTATTACATAATATAGAAAACTCTTATCTAATATTAAATTAGGATTTTCCTGTACTTGTAAATTTTGATTTACAAGTACAGTAAGTCCTCGACTTACGTGGATTCGTAGCATCAGCAACTTACACTTAAGTGTAAGTTGTATCTTGTGAGCTTATACTTGTTGTAATCAAAATAAATATAAACCCTAAATATGTCTGCAAAAAGAAAAAAATGGTGAGAATAGTAATCTTAGTGATAAGAAGAGGTGCATTATAACTATGGAGACTAAAGTTGAAATCATTAAACAACATGAAAAATGGCAAGGAATTTGTGGACATTGCACGTGTTTATGAAATGAATAAATCAATTGTTAGAACCATTATAAAAGATAATTGGATTATGCAGCACGTAAAAAGTTCCGTGCCAATGCGATCATATCCAAAAGAAGTGGTTTATTAATAGAAGAAATGGAAAAATTTATGCTTTGGATAGAATACATGAAACAACAACGAATGCCAATAAGTCTTATGCTCATATAAGAAAAAGCTTTGAGTCTTTTTGAAGAACTAAAGTGTAAACATGGTGAGAATGTTGCTAGTGAAACATTCATTGCAAGCCACAAATGGTTTCAAAGATTTAAGAGCTGTGCTAAACTGTACAACATCAAAGTTACAGGTGAGGCTGCTAGTGCAGACATAGTAGCAGCTGTGGAGTTCCCCAAGACTTTGGCAAAAACTCATCAAAAATGAGGATTACCTATCACTACCAGTTTTCAATGCAGACGAGATTGGTTTATATTGGAAAAAAATGCCAGATTGTTCTTGTGTATCGCAAGAAGAAAAACTATGCCAGGATTTAAGATATCAAAGGACAGATTAATTCTTCTTTTTGGTGGAAATGCTTCTGGAGGTTGCAAAATAAAACCACTGTTAGTTTACCATAGCAAAAATCCAAGGGCCTTAAAAAATATTTCAAAGGCATCGCTACCTGTTGTGTGGAAGTCCAATCAAAAGAGCATGGGTGACACAAGAAATTTTTCCAAACTGGTTTCTCCATAATTTTGTGAAAGAAGTTAAAAATATATTGCAAAGAAAACAACCTACCATTTAAGATATTACTGCTGGTTGATAATGCACCTGATCACCAAACTGTGTGATGATCATGAAAACATAAAAGTTATATTTTTGCCTGCAAATACAACTTCCCTCATTCAACCCATGGATCAGGGTCTAATACAGACATTTAAAAAGTATTATCTATGAACAACATTTAGACAGGCAGTAAGAGTCACTGAAGGATAGAATTCCAGATCATTGAAGCAGTTCTGGAAAGAATCTGACATTTACAAAGCTGTTAAAAACATTGATGTTGCCTAGAGTGAAATTACAGTATCAGCCACAAATGCTGTCTGGAAGAAACTCTCCCCCCCCCCCCAGTCTGTTCAAGACTCTTCGGGAAGTGAAGAAAATGAAGATGTAATTAGAGAGCTCGTGGAAATGACCAGAAAATTGGAATTAAATTTAGAGGAAAATGACTTTATTGAATTGTTGCAAGTCATAGAAAGGAATTAAACAATGAAGGTTGATGACCATAAAAATGAAGATGAGGTTTTGAAAGATGTACAAGAAGTTGAACCATCAAAACAATTTGATACTAAGGAAATGGCAAAATGCTTTAAAATGATTGACGAAGGACTAGTTGGCTTAAAAGCTCAGGATCCAGATACCGAATGGCTTGAAAAAGTGATCGGAATGGTGTAATTGCATGCTACAAACTAATTTACAATGAGAAAAAAAATAGCTACAGTGCAGACATCATTGGACAAGTACTTCAAGACACCATCAAAATCTCCAGAGTCTGAGAACATATTAAATGATTAGTATAGAGCCGACTGGGCTAGCTAGGTGGGTAAAGTGCCTGCCTGGCAACTCAAAGGTCGCAGGTTCGAATCCTGCCTCGGGCTTGGATCACAGTAAAATGCAACAACTTTGAGAGGTGCATTATGACCAACAACTAACAAAAAAAAAAAAAAAAAAAAAGATTAGTATAGAATGTGTATTTTCAGCTAAATTAGATACATTTTTATATTTATGTATGAGTATAAGATATGGAATAAAGTTTTAATATAGTTGAGGAAGGATGTTACGTGGTTATTATCCATTAAGAATTATTAATATATATAATAATGTGATGTTTCGGGTATCTTGCCGATACACGGTCCGATGATGGGTATCGGCAAGATACCAGAAACGTCACACTATTGTATATATTAGTTTAGCCTATGCTTAACAAAATATATATTAAAAACTCCACGTGATAAAAGCGTGGTTAATTATACATATTAATAATTCTTAATGAGTAAAGCTTTATTTCCACATAGTTTTCATAAATAGAAGTTTACTTGCTTGAATTTTCCTTTCAAACAAATATACAATTAAAAATAGATCGTATTTAAGCACTATTTGATTTATGTGATTTTTAAACTTCCATGAAAATCGCTGGAATGAATTAATCGAGTAAGTTGAGGATTAATGAATACTTATACTGTATTAATAATTATTTTTTTATATAATTTAAAATTTTGTAATTAAAAAATGCACCTTTTTTAAAATTTAAAAAAATAAATCATTTAAGTATGAATATTATATATTTGTTCTATTACTACTAAAATATTTGTTATTTCTCATTTAGAACTAGAAAATCAGGTTGTAAGCTGTTTGGATGATTCTGTATCTAATGAGATAGATTGTGAGTTCCATAGTTCTTTGAAAACTGACTATTCCTCAGGCAATGAAAATTGTGTAAACTCAGAAAACAAAATGTTAACAGACTACCAGTATGGAAGTAAACAAGATACTACTTGTCTTGCTTTGTTGTTGCCAACAGTTCTTCAGTATCCAAGGCCAGATGCAAGTGCTGATTCATCCACTCAGGAAGCAGAGGAATATCTGTCTGTCCCACTTAGCTGCAGTGCAAATTTTTCTTTTGGAGAACAGATTTCTGAAACTTTTGGGCATGATCTGGGAATTTTGCATTCCTCTTCCTCGGATTTAAAAAGTAGATTTATTCCTCATGGCCCACCACCTACTAAACTTCCCCCTCGTCCAGTCACTCATCCACTACTACGAATACCATCCCTTCATTCTTGCCCATCTGCAAGGAGCCTGCCACTATTTCCCCAAGAAGTATCGCTTGTGAATGGAACAATTTCTCCAACCAGTGAGTTGGATAATACACTGATTAATACAGTTGATAATATTGACTTAGACCTTGAGATGGATATCACTCTGAAAGCACAGTCATTGTCTGATGATTCCTTATCCCCATCCAGGTTACCACTTCCTCCTGATGTTGGTAATACCTCTCTTCATGTTGAAGAAGCTAATTTTCCTCCACCTCCTCCTTTGGAAAGTGCATCTAATGAACAGCATCACTTAAATGTAGAAGTACCATTTCCCCAACCACCACTTCGTAGGCTCTCTTGTGAACCACCACCTATTCCTCCAAAGGCTCAGTCTAGAGGTCCTCCTCCAAGGCCACCTAGCCGGCAATTAGTAAACATCAATAACAATTTTTGTCCTACTTCTGAAGATGAAGATCCCACAGATGATAATAACTTACTTGGTATTGTTTCAGGGAATAAAAAAGAAGCAAATAGAATTCGGACAAAAAAGTTTGTATGTCTTGAAAAAGACAACTTCAATATTAGTTTTGTATGAGGAACTAATTACTTATTTTTATCTTTTTTTTTATGATTTTTTTTTATTACATTAATTTTTGTACATTAATGTAATTTTGCCAGGTAATAGGGTATCAGTTTATTACAGTACGTTTTATGATGGTTGTTCCCTTTCCCAAGCCAAAAGGGTGAATGTGGTTGTAGAAATTTTTCATAGAAGAGAATTGTTTTGTATAAATTTAAATTTATAGAACAAGGCTTGATTTTGTGTGGAATCCTAATGACATTCAAACAGTGTTCCACAGAAATGGTTTTTTTTTTTTTTTTTTCCATTATTTATTATTTTTTTTTGTGTGGGGAAGATGATCAAGGAAATGTCTTTGAATACACTGTTAAGTTGCTGTACTTGTTATATGCTCAATTGGTCGTGAAGATATGAATTTTATTTTGTTTGGAGAAACCTAATAAATATATAAATTATAAACTATAACAGATCTACAAGATGATCTATTAAAAAAGTCATAACTTTTACATAATATGGCTGATAGTGATTTGGAGTAATATTTATTCCAGATGCATTATCCTGGGTGAACACCACTTTTTTGCTGGACATTTGAGCTTAACTTAGCATTAGCTATCTATTCATACATGATTTTGTAATATATTGACAGTATGCATTGAAGATTATTTCTTATTTTTATAGTTATTAATTCATGAGTTTTGTTAATTGTGTTTGAGATGAATTAAATGGGGATGTGATTTTCAGTATTACATACCAGCACAAAAGAAGGATTTAAATGTATCACAAGTTTATTTAAAGATTACTATCCAAACATTTATTGAAAAAAAAAAAAAACAAAGTCAAACTAAATATACTTAAATACTTAAAAAAACTTGTCACCATGTGATGTTGTATTACAAGTTATAGATTTTGGCTATTTTTCATAACATCCTTGAGGCGCCTCCGTAGCCAGGTGGGAAGGAGCAGCAGTGCGTAGCACATGCTTCTTGATTAGACCAGGATTCGAGCCCGTCACCACCAAATACGGAGGATGTGGAAAGGTCAGGGAATGACCACCGCATATTCCGGATCAATATGGCCTTAGTTGCTAATGCTCCTAAAAACCAAAAAATAAAATAAAAAAATAAAATAACATTCTTGGTGTAGTAAAAATTGAAACTGAATTGCATAATTCACAATGGGCTATAAATTGCTTAAGTTAACATTGCTGAATGTATTGCATGGTAGCACCAGAATGGCTATATTACAATGACAAGTATTGCAGCTACCTTGGTTGGAAGATCAAAATTAGCAATAATACTTCATAAATAATTCCCATTAAGTGGTTATATAAAGCCATAGGACCTCATCATTAAGTTGCTCATGACTGCTATAATTAATATGCAATATAAAAATGGTCCAAAACTGCTTGGTTGAGGCATATGATGCAAGAAAGCAAGTGCTGACATCAGGTTAGAGCTGCTATTCCATACTTTCATTTACTTTGAAAAATGATCTCTATTGACAAAAAATCCTTCCCATTTCATGCATCCGGTCAGTCCAAATGTTTGTCTAGTTCAGCCTTAAATTTATTTAAGCTATTCAGCTTTTGCCAAAAGATATACCAGAAATTGCAGAGCAAAAATGATATGCCTCCGAAACTGTCAGAACAATAAGTTTTGTGTTGATAACTTTTCACCTACCACTCTGTATGATTATTTGATGGATGCTTGTTTACTCTGTAATAACTTTCATGCTGACGCTGTCAGCATATTCATTACTTGCTTTTATTTTACTACTGCTACTATAATGTTCAAGTAACAGTTTAGCAGTCTTTTAACCTTGCACAATACATTAGTAGTCAGGGGCAAGATCTGTAAAGTTTTAAATTAATTATATTTATTTTCACAGTAACAATTGCCAATTGCTTGATGAAATAATTTAAGGAATGCACAATGATTACTTCTTAATGTGTGCATTGCCTGGTAGAATACATTATTATTTTTTTATTTTATTTTTTTTTTTGCATAATTCTCTCGGGTTTAATGGGAATGCTGCAGCACCTCATATAAGCATATATATAATAAAACTTCATGATTATTATTACTGCTGAGGTTTAAAAAAAATTATATTAACCATAATAATTTATATGTTAATCAGAAAACTAAATTTAAGTTATACAACTTTTATATGCATGCGCTGAAATGGAGGAGGGGACGGGAATGTTTCACTGATATGAAACTTTGGATTATATAAATGTAAAAATAATATGTTTAATAGTAAAAATAAAAAAAAAAAGATGACTGTGAATGCAAGTGGCTGCATAATCACTATCCAACATGTTGCATAATATATAGAAGCAATAAAAAAAAAAACTAAGTGGAAAATAGGTCAGGAAACAAATAAATAATGAAGACAGAAATAGAAGTGGAAGGAATATGTATCTAAAAATTTTTAAAAATATTAAGTATGGGGCAAATACAGCCAAAGTTGTAAGCCAATAAATAATAAATTTAGACTGGTGCCACCTGACCACGCTGAGGCCAAAAAGTGAAATAACACTAAAATGATACAATAAACTAACCAAAAATAAATATAGGACAAACAAAGCAAGGAACAAAAATACATGACCATTGCATGCAATCTCATCAGAGAGCCCGTGGATACAACAGCCACAGCCACGAACATTACTGCAATTTTTTCAGCCTGCATTACTTTGTTTTTCTGTTCGTTTTCTGGTTTTTTTTTTTTTTTTTCCATATAGCTTTTATATGGAAAAATTATTTTCATTTGTCTATATATATATTTATATATATAGACAAATATATATGAATATTTATATATTCATATATATTTTCATTTATATATATATAAATGAAAGTATGTTTCAGATCTCTGGGTATTACTTAAGGAGAAATAAATAACTAAATGTAAAAATAAGCAAGCTTCTGGTGCCTTTTAATTGAAATATGCCCTCTATAACAGGTAAACTGACTGAAATTCTTTTTAGGATTTTTTTTTCCTTTTTCTTTTTAAAAACTGATCTGATGCAAAAAAATTATTCTCTGATCACTAATGGGTTGATTCTTCAAATTTGATTATAATGCAGTAAAATGTTTAAACAATGTTTAACTTTCAAAAACCCCATTGGTAGCAATGTATCTGCCCATTTAGTTTTAGCAACTAGCACTTTCAGCTGCCACAAATAAATATAATTATTTATGGTATTAATCATGATACAAAGTCCATAATTTACTAAATTTATTTTGAAAACTTGCATATGAACATGGCCAGACCCTCAGTCTGTGTGAGATTCATGATGTATCTCTATTCTTGTCTCTCACTGGTCTTTAATAATTGTTGTTGACAGAAAAAGCAGCCTTTACTAAACTGTTAAGAAATGAGGGAAGTGTTTTGGTTCATATTTTAGAACTTCCGATTCTGTCAGCAGTGCAAGTTAGAGCTGCTATTCCATACTTTCATTTACTTTGAAAAATGATCTCTATTGATATTCATTTTTTATAAATCTTTATATCAGTTAAATGCTTACTGTGTGTGTGTGTGTGTGTGTGTGTGTGTGTGTGTGTGTGTGTGTGTGTGTGTGTGTGTGTGTGTGTGTGTGTGTGTGTGTGTTCAAAATAGCCCCCATGACCTAGTTGGCCAATTTAAATACTCTGCCAATCCCTCATATCTCTAGGGCCAGTTTAAAATAGTAGAGGCCCTATGAACCAAAAAGTTATCTTGAAATACAGGAGTATAAAACCACGAGTGTCCCTCAGATGTTCAGCAAAACGTCACAGCCTGATCATCCAGAATATTTGAATAGCCAGCCTGATTCATCCTACTTGGTATTTCAAGTAGGAGATCCATTTGATAATAGTCAAAATATTATTGGCCCACCAGAGAGCTTGTACACATTGCACACAGCCTAGATGAAATGGCTCGTTGCTTCCCCTGTGGACGTATTGGTGCCTGGCATCATTAGAGTATGGGCAAAATTTGGATTTGGCTGATCAGGCTGACTTTTTTTTTGGAAAATACATGTGAAGGAAAATTGTTTCAGAAAATGCAAACAGAAGGGATAAATGAGAAAGAGAGAACAGTTGGTTCTGCAGGTTTGGAATTGGACAGTGAATAGATATTGATCCCGGCATGTGTTCAGACTAGTTTGGAAGTGAGTGGGAGAATTACAGATGCCAATTCAGAAGAACAATGCCAATGGAAATATCTATAGAAAAGGCATGCAGCAGAAACTGAACAGTAATTGAACAGGCTTTGTAAGGGATAGGTCATTAATTAATCTAACTGTCCTCTTTTGAATGGAATCAAAAAGCTTAAAAGAGGTTTCAGAGACACCTCCCCAAATATGGGGACAATATTCTGTGGTAGGTTGGATTTTAAATTTATATAAAGCGAGTACAGCAGGCCCCCGTTATAATGCGGTTCGCTTTACGCTGATTCGCTATAACGCTGTTCTTATATTATAACCCGTATCTGACTATAACGCCCTTTTACAGATTGCATTTTTGGCATATTTAACGAAATTGTTTCATTTGATCGAGTCGATAGCTTGAAAATGAATAGCAAAACAGCATTAAAACATTTCCCATGCCGATTTGAGAAATTTTCCCACGCTCGGTGAAATTTTCTCGCACGCTAATTTAATTGCAGTACAGTGACTTGTTACGTAGTTCCAAGATCAACATTTTAAAAAATTATCAAGTATATTGCTTGTAATATTTGCGTTATATACATTTATCCAAAGTCTAGTCATAACTCAGTACAGTATTAGACATCGTGTGTAATGGACAGTTTACTTGAACATTGTATCATAATTAATGCAACCAACGCAGTTACATTTTCGAAGAGCTAATAATGGCTGATAAGAATGAAAAAGCAATGTCTGGGCACAGTACAAAGACTATAAATGTAAGAAAAAGACTGAATTTGAAAATTAAATTAGATGTTTTGAAGCGAATCGATTCCGGTCAATGATAAGTGGATGTGTGCCATAATTTAGGACTTGAAACTTTAACTGTAAGAACAGTTATAAAAAAAAAATAAAGAATTAATTTTAGCAGTGTGAAAGATAGCTGTTCCACTGCAAGCAACTAGGACTAGGCCGGCTATTAGGATTGAAATGGAAAGACTTTAACTAATTTTATTGAAGATTTCAATGCAGAATTGAGTTAAGTTAAATATAAAGAGAGAGAAAGAGATTAGCCAATATGATGATCTGAAGAAAACTCGCCTTTAAAAAAAAAAAAAAAAAAAAATGTGGAACCATTTAAAACTGGTATGGGCTGGTTGAATAGATTTAAAATCCAGGGAGAAGCTGCTAGTGCAGATCAAGGAGCCGAAACTTTCAAAAAAGAACTTGTTAAAATTATTGAAGGGGGTATTATGTGTTATACTTCTCAACAAGCTTTTAACATAGATGAAGCAGGACTTTTGTGGAAACGAATGCCTAAAAGAAGTTTCATATTGAAAGAAGAAAAAACATGCCAGGTTTCAAAGCGGCGAAGGATCGGTTGACTTTATTGTTGGGTGGTAACGCTGCGGGGGATTTAAAATTAATACCCCTTTTAGTTTATTTGGAAGAGGGCCAAAGTTCAGCCCAAAATCGACACATTTTTCATGCTTAAATTCATGAATTAAATTAAATTCAACTAAATTCATTATTTTAATTGGAATTTTAAGTTTACTTTTGATACATAAGTAGTTATCACATAATTATATACATATGTAATGCAGAATATTTTATATGTACAAATATTTGAATATTAAATATTTTGACCGACATTTGTGCATCTTTTCACTACCGTTTATTATTGATTAGGAAATATTATATGGCACCGACCACAACTCACAAATACATGTGTTACCTTATGGGAATGCGGCGCTCGCTTAGTGCGGATTCACTTTGCGGTATGTTTTTCTGGAATGATCAGCGTTAAGCGGGAATCACCTGTAGTTGTTTAGAAGAAAATAATGCTGAGAGTGGGGAATGCACAGGAAGCAATATTTATGTGCTTGTGCCAAGAGAGATTAAAGTCAGGATAATCCCTGAGATAACAAGAAATGCTATCTTGTCTAGAAATCTGAGTGTAATTGAAGATGAGCATAGGAGCAGTAGACTCTTGTTTGTAAGAAATAAGACACAACAGAGTTTTAGAAGATTGAAGTTAACTAAGTTTCCTTTGCCCCATTAGAGGGTTACCCGGAGATCGGCATTAAAAAAATTGGTGGTGAATATTTGAAAAGTATGGATAAGGTTTCCTTAATGGAAGGTCATTAATATACAAGAGGAAAAAGAATGGAACCGTGGGGAACACAGGCATTAGTGAAGAAATTAGAAGACTATCTACCTACCATCATTAGTGAGAATTCAGAATAAAAACTGGATACTCAGTTGCAAAAAACTGTTGGCAGGCTCTAAGATGGGAGCTTGTTGAAGGCATTTATGCCAAAAGGATTTTGTCCTAATCTTCCTACATTCCTCTTTTTCATTACTGGCACCAAATATGCTGATTTTTCGTGGACATGACAAACAAGGGAAAGAAGAACAGAAATCATGCAGATTATCATATTTCATATTCTTGTAATGACAAACAACAAAAGACTGAGAATGGCCATGGGAAAGAAGCTCCATTGGAGAAGAGCCTATTACTAAATTGTGATCTGAAGTGCCTAGAGGACCACTAACGGCTGTGTACTTTGAAAGGTTGGTGAGAAAATGATCAAGAGGATTGGGTATGCAGTTAGAACTGTCTAGTATTCTGGTAGGTAAAAGGACAAGCTGTGTGATATTATTAGTTATTGCAAAAGTCTCTGCATCTGCATGACTAGAAAACTGAAGACATCTGGAATTGTGAACATAAAAATCAAGGAAATTATCTCACTTTCAGGAAAGTTAGACTGGAGAAAGACAAATTTCAAAGAAAGAAAATCAAAGCATTCCGAGTGATTTAGTGGGTTGGTAGAACAATAGAGATAACAGATGAATTTTGACATCTTGGGATAGAGAGATTTTAAGCCAGAGGAGATTCCAAATAAGGAATTCTCTGACAATGAATATCAAAAGGGACATGTGAACAAGTACCATCTTTGAAGCAAATAGTTGAGGCAACTGATAATTCAGACTGTCAGAAAAAGTGAGTGAGGCTCAGCAGTTTGTAGATAGGAATGGACATCACTGAGACCATGTATATTTTTGAAACGAATGAGGAAAATTTTCTAACAGCATGTTTGGAGCAGTTCTTGTGTTTGAGATTTTTTCATTTAGTACATGCAATATTTGCTGCCAGTCACTTAGCACAAACTTTCAGCCACAATTCTGCTGCTGATTTCTGGTTGATTTTGACTTGTAGCAGTCTATTAAAAACTCTTATTACTGTTCTTTCTGAAACCCCAGAAAATTTAGGTCCTTGTTTGAACATTTGCTGCCAGAATGCAAATTTATGTCAAAATGAACTGCAATTTTTATGCCTCAATGCGAATAAGTCAATTGCAGTCATTAAATGAACACTGTATAAAAGGAAAGGCACATGAAATGAAATAACAGAGTGATATTGGCACTGATTGAACCATGGACTATTGTATTGCATCTGGAATTTTGCTTGGTGTCAACTGCACTGTCTAGAGAGTGCTAAAACCAAGTAAAAGCTGTGTATTTGGTTCACAGTTTCATATGTTCTTTGCTTAATGTTGAAGTTATTTTATCTAGTTTAGTAGTTTTCACAAGAAGAAAAGGTAAAATTTTTTGAAGATTATGCATGCTGAATTTTAATTCGTTAGTTTGTCAAAAACAAAATATCATTCTTAGCGTGTTTCTACTGATAAATTTTGTTAAAAAGTGTTTTCTTTTAAAATGTTACCCCAAATAGTTATAATGGATCCACAGCTTGGGACATCAGGACTGAAAACAAACAAGGTTGGACAGTATGTTGAAGCTGAGGACATTGACTCTTTATAATATACCATCTGATACTTAAATAGAATTCTATTCAAGTGATGAGGATTCTGAATTCCATTTCCAAGTGATGTGGATTCTGAATTCCATTTCCAAGTGATGTGGATTCTGAATTCCATTTCCAAGTGATGTGGATTCTGAATGTCCATTTACTAAAAAGCAGTGCCTACTTGTTCCAGTGCCCCAAGACATACATAAAGGACCCTAGCAAATATAAGCAGCAGTGAACATGTTAACAGGATGTCCTTTAGACCTGTCAAATGCTATCATTCCTTTTTGCCACTCACTAATATCTTTTCTGCCCAACTTTTTATGGTGGAAACTCTTCCTTCTTTGGTCACATCTGGGTACAGCTGTAAATAGAGAAAACTGGATATGTGTGTCTATTACTGTAAGCAAACAGTAATAGATACACATCTTCATTCTGTTACCATATATTCCAGTGTATAAGTCCACTCATCATATATAAGTTGACATATTTCTTGCCTTTAAAATTTGTACTTAAACATATAATTGTTGTATAAGTTGATCTCCTTTATTCATAGCCATCTTTTGCATTTTGCATAATTGTAAGAACAATTGTCTATTTTTTTTAATTCAATTATTTCTGCACTTTTTTTTTAGAAAAGTGCTAAAATTATCCAATAAATCATAAGCAGAACAACTTTGACATGCATGCACAGCCTTTCCCACGCTTTAGTTCCTTTCAAGAACATTTCCATCTATAATATACAAAGGGAGTTTCTTGAGTTGCTCTGAAAACATCTGTGGAAACAAGTTTGTTTAACACCTGGGTAAAATTTAACTCATGTGTTTGATACATTTCAATTAAGTAAATTAGGCAAAATAGATCAATTGTGAGATGGTGCTTGAAAATGATTTGTGATTTTGCTTTTTTGCAGAAACTGTATATCTTAGTTTGGTTATTGTAATTTGCTTTTATTTATTTATTTATTTTTTATTTTTTTTATTTTGTAATGTCTTTTGTGTGCACCTAAGTTTAATATTTATCTGTGTTTTTTAGCCTCAAAATCTCAAGTTTTCAAGTAGTAGTAGTTGTGGCGTGTGATGCAAGAAAGCAAGTGTATGAGCTTATGCAGCATCAGCCAAAAAAAAAAAAAAAAATCACACTATTCCCTCCAAATGCCTGTCCAGTTCCTCCTTCAATTTATTTAACCTATCAACTTCCACGACAGATGGAAATTTGTTCAGCAATTAACCACCCGCTGGCTAAAGGCAAATTTCCACACATCTATTCCACATGTAATTTGAATTTATGCCCCCTTAGGTTCGTAATCTGAACAAGTGGAAGAATCCCATCAGAATTCAGTGTGCTCAATCCATTCAGGGCCTTATACATCTCAATCAGATCACTGTGCAGGTGCCTAGTCTCCAGCCACTGCAATTTGCAGAACTTAAGCCTCTCTTGGTAAGAGAATCCCTTCATTCCCCTTACCAATCTTGTTGCCCTTCTCTGTACACGCTCAAGTAAATCTACAACCTTCCTAAAATGAGGCCTCCAGACCTGTATGCAGTACTCAAGGCATGGCCTGACCATTATCTTATACAGAGGGACAATCACCTCCTTATCCCAGCTAGCAAAATTCCTATATATCATTGACCCCATGACTGCCCTGGCAGCCTGTCTGCGTTGCTCAGAAAACTTCATATCTGAATGCACAATTACTACCAGGTCTTTTTCATTTTCTACCACCTTAAGTGTAGTACCACACAGTTGGTATGTTTCTCTGGGGTTATTTCTACCCATATACAGTACTTTGCATTTGTCAAGGTTAAACTTCAGTTGCACTTCTTAGCCCATCTCTCCAAATTATCTAGATCCTGTTGCAGTAGCAAACTGCCATTACTGTCATTAACACCCCTGCCAACCTTTGTATCATCTGCAAACTTCGACACTAAGCCTGATATACCTTCTCAATATCATTGATAAATATACAAAACAATAGTGGACCAAAAACCGAACCCTGTGGGACTCCACTAATAACATTAGTCCACGAAGAGCAGCGCCCATTGATTACCACCCTCTGTCTTCTCCCACTCAACCATGCTTTTATCCATTGTAGCAACTTACCCTTAATACCATTCTGCTCCAATTTGTACAATAGTCTTCCATGTGCAACAGTGTCAAAGGCTTTCCTGAAATTCAAATATATGATATCAAAATTATTTTTTGCATCCAAATTCTTTGTAACCACATCATAATATCCTATCAAATTTGTCAGACAAGACTTTCCCTTAACAAACCCATGCTTTGTCTGAATTATTGCTGCAGTCTTCTCTAGATGATTCTGCAATGCACCTTTAACCAGTGACTCCATTATTTTACCCAGAACTGAAGTTAAACTAACTGGTCTGTAATTACTCATGTTACCCTTCGATCCCCCTTTGTGAATTGGGGATACATTTGCACATCCATGGGACCTCCCCCGAGTCCAAGGATGCTCATAATTATGGCTAAGGGTTTGCTTAGTTGCTTTGCCGCCTCCTTTAATATAACTGGATAGATCCCCATCCACTCCAGGTGCTTTTCTTATGTTTAACTTCAACAATTTCTCCTCCACTTTGCTCTCAGTTATTACAACATCATTAAGCACCCTGCTATAATTTGATAACCTGCCATTTTCAAACCTTAATAACTCCTCATGTGTGAATGTAGATGCAAAATACTCATTCAGTTCATTTGCTATCTGAGCAGGATCAACAGTCGAACCATCAATATCAAGTGGACCAATCAGATTCATCCCCTTCCTTTTAGAGTTTATATAAGTAAAGAAATCCTTGCTGTTTTTCTTAGCATCTTTTGCCAAAGAGTTCTCGTAATCTGCCTTCGCCTGCCTAACCTCCTTTGTGACCTGATTACAGACTAGCTTATATCTGTCATAGGCTTCTGAGTCACTTGATAATTTATATGCATTCCATGCATTTTTATTCTCTGTCATGAGTCTCATTAGTTCATTTGATAACCATTTAGGCCTAAACCTTGAACAATATTTATTAATAGGTATGAAACTTTTAGTAGCATCCACGATTAATTCCTTGAATTCTTCCCACTTAGAATTTACTGTTGGTAACATCGTCAGTTGATCCCACTGTACAGAATTTAAAACTGTCTGAGACCACTGTACTCACCTTTACGGAAGCAAAAACCCTTTCCTTTACCCCTGATGCTAATTATATCTTTAAATAAATTCCACATCAGTACACTGTGATCACTGCCACCTAATGGTTCCTTTATCTGCAAATTCTTAATACCCAAATGATCACTGCTGATAACCAGATCAAGAGTATTACCCTTTCTGGTTGCCTCTAGAACATGCTGCCGCAGAAAACAGTCATCCAATAAATCCACAAAAGTCTTACTAGAGTGTGAGTGATCAACCCACAAGTTCCAGTCAATATCTGGGAAATTAAAATCTCCTATTATAAGACTCTCTGATTTACTGGCCCACTCTATTTCCCTGTACAATTGTTCATTGTACTCATTCGAGTCATTAGGCCTATAACACACTCCTACTCTTATTTTTGTTTTCGCAGTGCTTATGTCACACCAAACTGACTCAACAGTGCACTGTTCATCTATATCAACTGGATGCACTTCTTTTGATTTTATGTTTTTCTTAATTAACAGCATAACACCTCCTCCCTTGCTATCCTGTCTATCCTTTCTGTACACATTGTACTCCCCAAATTCCAATTCTGCATTCCTTATATCTATGTGACACTATGTCTCTGCTATCCCAACGATATCCACCTTGGATGTCTTGACCAACACTTCAAATTTATTTACTATACTTCTAGCATTGGCATACATGCAAGTATACATCTACCTATACTTATTATTAGTTACCATAACACATCCTATATACCTACCTGTTTCACGATGACTGCCATCCGTCCCTGAAACTCTCAGCACCCCTTGCTCCAGGTCGCTACTTATTTTAATAGAAGTTGTGCAAGAATCACCTTCACCTCTGCCTGCAGCTACTTTTAAACTTAGTCTGTGAATCCCCCCCCCCCAAGCTAGCAGTTTTCCGATCCACCTAACACTGCCTCGATAGCATCAGCAAATATTGTTGCACCCTTTCTGGTATCCTAAAGTGTATCCCATCCCTGTAGAAGCAGTCTCTCCTGTTAACAAGTAAATGCATGTGCCAAATATCAAGTTTTAACACTGACAAGTTAATTCAGATATTAGATGATTAGCATCAGCCAAAAAAAAAAAAAAAAAAAAAAACACCCTTATGTCACTCATTCGCCCATCCACTCGCTCCAAATGTTTGTTAAAGTTCTGCCTTGAATCTATTTAAGCTATCAACTTCTACGGCAGATGGAAGTTTGTTCCAGCAATCAACCACCCGCTGGCTAAAGGCAAACTTCTGCACATCTATTCTACACCCATCTTTCCTCAATTTGAATTTATGCCCTCTCCGGCGATTATTCTGAGCAAGAGGAAGAATCCCATCAGCATTGAGCATGCTCAAACCATTCAAGGCTTTATACACCTCAATCAGATCACCTTCCAGGTGCCTAGTCTCCAGACACTGTAATTTGAAAAACTTAAGCCTTTCTTCGTAAGAGCAACCCTTTGTTCCATTCGCTAATCTTGTTGCCCTTCTCTGTACTCGTTCCAACAGCTTTACAGCCTTCTTAAAATGATGCCTCGAGATCTGTATACAATACTCAATGTGTGGTCTGACCATTGCGTTATACAAGGGGATAATCACCTCCTTTCCCTGCTAGAAAAATTCCTATATAATTATCGTGGATTTTAGATGATTTTTTTTAAGTTCTCCAAAAATCAACTTGCATGCTGGGATATACAGTATATGCCCTAACCACAAATGACTAATTGGTTGCTGTGTCCTTATATAGTGTTTTTTTTTTTTTTTTTTTTTGTTTTTTTTTTGTGTGTCTAATTTCAGTAGTTACGCAAGAATATAGTGAACCCCCTTTCATGATGCAGTAGATGCATTCCTGAAACTTCAAAATTCAAAAACTAGCAAAATTCATTATGCTACTAAGAAATATAATTTTCCCATAAGAAGTAATGGTAAATATTTTTAAATATGATGCTCGAGGAAACAATGGCAAACAGAAATTTTTAAATAACAACAAAAGTGGGTATTAGAAGCAAATGTGATAGAAGAGTACTTAAACTGATCATTTAAAAATTTCTTATGAAAACAGAATGCAGAGCAGAGATGATGTCCTGACTTTTAAATGAATTAGTGTAGCCTAGATTATCATTTTTCATATAATAAATTAAATTAAAATATTAAATAATAAATTAAATAGTATTGACTGTTGCAATACTATAATATTTATTTGGCAATTTGACTGGCAATCAATTTATAGAAAACATGATTTTATAAATTTAAAATCATCAGCAACAAACTTCAGACTTAATAAATTGAATACTTGACATTAATGAAAAGTGTAAATATAAATAGAAATCATGAAGTAATTTATAACTTTAATGGGATATGAAAAGAACATTATGCGGTGAATACTATAAATAAGTAAATAAAATATGGATGCTTTCCATGTAAAAATTAGTTTTTGTAACAATTACCTAATTCCTAACCTTTTAGCAGTTACAATCTGCAAACTAATATGGTGACATCTGAAATTGCTTTGGAATTCTATTATCAGACTTGGATGGAATATACCATCAGATTATGTACTAATCTCTCTGAAATAGAAGAGTATGATGTGTTTCAAACATGTTATCAGCTGGGGGATCAGTACATCTGACAATATATTGTTTTGGCCTGACTCAAAGTTGTCAGAAATATCTACACTTAAGTTGTAAAGGGCTTAGGAATTCTGTAATTGTGCATTGTAACATTTCATTAAAGTAGTTTTGTCGGTATTTTATAATAATCCAAAAACAACTGATTAAATATTTCACATGATAAAGCATCTTTCTAAACCTATTTAGTAATAATTCCATGTAATGTACTTCTCTAGTTTGATTAAACCCTCCGTTATGTATTATAATTTTTTTAATATATATTGTTTAAAAATACATTTCTTTATCTTTTTATGGCTTGCTTAGAAATATATTTATAGAATTATGTGTATGTTTTGTATTATCTGTGCTTCCTATCCTCACCATTTGCCTACAAGAGGCAATCATATTAAGGATAACCTTTGCTTATCAAAATTTTTATACAACATATCAGTTGCTTGTTCTTCAGGTGTAATTTAAATAAAAATATTGCAAAACTTATTATTAGGAAATTTTCTGTATAATGATTTTGGAGAGGAAAAAAAAATCTTTAATTTTGAGAATTTGGTATTACAATGAGCTCTCAGCTTATGAACATTTGATTTATGAACTTTCAGTCATGCAGATAAAAATTTTTGATAACAGTCATTCAACCTCACATTTCAATTTTAATTATATAGTTTTGCAAACTTTTCCACAATATAACTGGTTAGAAAACATAGGACTTACATAGTAGTAGAGGAATGTGGACTGTTGTGCTGTTTGTTGGAAATAAATTCTATTCTGGTCTGGTCTTTAAGCTCAACATCTCAACATGTAAAAAAAAAAAGTCTGCAATAAATGAATGTATTATCTCGAATTCACTCTTGCTGTTTGATCCTCCTAAAAAAATATGGTCCTATGATTCAGAATGATACAGTCCAGTGTTTTCACAAACCTTTTTGTGAAATAAAGCATTACCTTCTGAAAGTAAAAGGGTAAGAATGAAATATTTACGGTATATTTTTGCTGAAATGTACACCTGATGAAAGCACAAATTATCAGTAGTACATCCGGTTAGATAAAAGTAAATTCTGTTTAGAATAGTTTAATTTATCACCTGGAACACTGTTTGCTATTCTTTCCCAAAGTAATTTCATATTTAAATTATGTAGTAATAACCATTCTCGTGCATAACTCCAAAGCCATTGTGCTAAACAGTAGTGATGTAGTGATTTTTTACAAACAAGACGTACTCAATTTTCAGGAATGCATGGTGTGTGTAAATCAGGAGGTTACTATAAGAGTCTCTCTGGAATAGCTTTATTGCATGTTGTCATTTCTTATTTTTTTCCTTCATTTGCTATTAAAGCTTCTAAGGAAGTACTTGCCTAGTGCCAAAGTGGTGTAAAGTTTGTTTTCCAAGCTTGATTCTACTTAGCTATTGAAGGCAAATGGATATATTCATGTCATTACCCAACCCCAAACACACACACTCAAAACATATTTCCTAAGAGTAGTTATTTTGGCTTAATTTATCTATCTGGACTGTTTCTTAATCTTGCAAGTCCCCTCTCTTTAAGGCGGTAGAAGAAAACGACTGTTCACATTCAAGTTAGGACTTCTAATCTAATATAAATTTAGTTGCATAATAATGTCTAGACTTTTATTTTACTGAGTACAATATTGTTCTAAATTTGAGGGTTAATTACAGTAAATATTGAAGACAAATACATTTTTATGCATAGCTAATGCTAAGGAAAGCTGAGCTTGGTTCCAGAATTTTCCTTAAATTTATATTATTTTTTCTTTGTTTTTCAAATGATCAGTTTAATAAAGTTAAATAAATTTTCCATCAAAAAAGTTTCCATCAAATTGACAGTTCAAAAATCTAATTTGTGATGAAGTTAATATTATAGCTGACAGTGATAAAAATTAACCCAAGGATGCATTATCCTTTTCAGCAGAGGCAGTAGGTCAAACTCAAAAAAATTAAATTCTAGAAAGTTTCTCTATTTTTATTTGTAATGAGCTATCCTGTTCTTACTCTATCAGTATGGTAGTAAACATGACTTAAAAGGTTGGTTTTTTTTGGGTCAAATAGTAAAATTTAAATTGTGAAACTAGGATATTTGGGTTATTCATTTAAGTGTAACTTAAAAACATCATCTATTACTTTTAGGAGTTTTCTAATTTTTAGTACATCCAAAGTGTATATTTCAAATAAGTAAAAGTATGCTAAAAAAGTAAGCCATTTATTATTATTTTTGAAGTATTTTTAAAATGTCATTAAGTGTGCCATAAACTCTGAGCCACAGAAAGGTTGTTTATACTCCAACCACATTGTTATATTTTTGTTATTTTTCATTGTTATTGTTGAGACATCTGAAAATGTAATATATAAATAAATATTTTATATATATATATTAATGTTCATGGTATAAAGATGCCTTATACAAGTTATATCTGCTGCTGTGAATAGCTGTTCGACCCCCCCATGCTGTTAAATAGCATTAGAGCTGGAAACATTTTTAATTTACATATTTTGTAAACAGAAACATTTACATACATTTGATACCACCTTTACCATGTTAAGTATTTTGATTGTAAAATGAAAGTAATTTTCTATGCAAGTAATTTTCTATGCTATTTATTTTTACAGCTTTATATATATTTTTTAAATATAAACTGTTAGTTAATGAAAGAGACAGCATTCATAACTAGTCTATTTATATTTGGGTGCATGGAAACAATAAATGAGAATTGTATATGGAAGCAGTAAATGAATATTATGTATTTAAAAGCAGATGTGGGAAGCACTGTTGATTGCCTTCAGACTTTAACTGAATGCATTTATTTGCATGAAATTGGCAGTAAAAATTTCTGATATCTAAACTAGTTATAAGATTAGAAATAGCTTTTTTTTTTTTATCTTTCATGTTCACCCTCACAAAGTTGAAAATGGCATTCAGCTCAATCTCGATACTTAAAGTTGTGGTCTTAGACACCAGAAATTGTACATAAGAGCTTTTTTAGCTCACTGTATCATATGAATAAACAAAATGTGATCAAATTTGTACATTATCTTTGTAGTAGTTCTTTTTAAAATATTTACACACTCACTATACCCTAGCATGTTCATTTTAGTTACTTATGTGTTGTTATTTCTTTCTACAAGTCAAATTATTGTTAAGATAATTAAACACATATTGAGAAAAAATAATTGAGACAATTATATAAATTGGATGTCCCCAAAATCACCAAAATGTTCAGACTAATTATACTGTCTAATTTTAAGAAAAGCTTCTTGAAACAAATCGTCAAAAGATTAATTCCTTATAATACTCTTTGGAAATTCTGAAATATGGTTTCATTTAAAAACATAGTTAAGGACAACTAAATCCCACCCCTTTATTTTTTTATTAATGCTGTGATGCAGGGGGTAAAAAAAACCTAAGAATAAAAATCCATTAATTTTTTTTTCTGGTCCCTTAATAAAGCTATTATAATTACATCCGGCAGTCTTTATCTGTTTTTTCTTTAGCTCCTGCAATAACAATTTTCAAAAACTTCCATCATACTGTCAACTCTTCTGGTTTTGCTGAGTGATTTCTGGTGTTCATCTTTTGCAGTGGTAAGTTTACTTTTCTTCTGAATATTTGCCTTTTTTTTTTCTCCCAGTGATGCTGCTGGTCCTATAGCTTAAAATCACTGCCCTCATCCTAGTTTCTAGGCTAATACCTGGACGTTTGCTGGGATTGTGGGGAATCCTTTTTGGTTGAAGGGGCCCAGCTCCAACACACCAGTTTGATCCCCTCTTTGATAAAATGGGAGATCAATTAGTTAGTTAGTATTCCTGCAAGGATCAGCTGGCTGTGCTGATGGCACGTCCTTACCCTCATTCATGGTCCAAGGGATGGGCTTCAGCCTGGATGTAGTGGCTGGATAGCCCTGATACAGTACTTTCAAAATAACGGCACCTTCGGGGATTCAAGCTGCCATTATTTCCGATTTTTCCATTATCTAGAAAGTTTTATTTTTAATATCTTTAATGCAGAAATAATGAGGCTAAATAAGAAATAGAGATTAAGAATGCAATTTTATTAACTGCACATAAAAAAAACAAATATGTTGATGATCCAATGTTATATTCTGCCATTAATACTCTCCTGCTTATGCCCCATTCTATTTTATTTATTATATCAAGTTTAGTCTGCATGGGTAGCACAGTGGTATCATCACCACCATCCTCCCCACACCGGGTGGAAAAGGCCCATAAAAGCCCACTTTTATGGGTTCTTTCACTCTGTGGCTGAGTTAGTCAGTCTCAGGCATAGATAACAAAGTTTCCCCCCAGAAATTGGGGGTTTTCGTCTGGCAAAGCAGGCAAATCGACCAGAGAATGCACGCATTTTACAGACACAACACATGGATATATGAATTAACTTTCCAAGTGGCCCTAATGTAATAGTTTGGATTATATCAAGTTTGTCACTAAGCTTTAATGTTCTTCCTTTCTTTTCTGTATGAGGTTTATTAATTTTAGGAATTTAAAATAAATTAAAAACCGGTGTAATCTATGATATCAGTACAGAATTCACTTTTAAAATGGCGAGCATAAACAAATCAGTAATCATGCGACTTTCCATTTTCTTTTTCCGGCGTTACAAGACATCTGTGCTGTATGGAAACGTCCGATCTCAATGTGCCATTAGCTCAAATATTCCGTTATTTCGACAGTCTACTGTATTTCACTTCTGAGCATATTAACTACTTGCTAGCTAGGGACATCCCTTTGGGATCCATGGTGGATGGACAGCCCAGGTACCAAACACTTTAAAAAAAACATTGAATTCTGATAGTATAAATTCTCTAAACAAGGCGAATTTATACAATCAGAATAAACTCAAAGATTCAGTCAGAAAATTTAAATGTTAATTGAAACCAAAAATGGCCACCATTCAGAGCAAATCCTCTAAACCAAGGGTGACCAACTGAATTTGTGATGCGATCTACTTTTTTTCCTTCAAAATGTGCCACGATCTACCATCTCAAGAATTTCATTGCACATGGTTAAAAAAGTTAACACATATTGAAAAATGTTGTTTATAAATTTTAAAATTAAATACAATTCAGAGTTCTTATTTTAAATTCATACGTTTTTTAATTTATGCGAAGTTTGTGTTTTCATGTCATCTGCCAAACTTTCAAAGTCGGGGATATACTGTGATAAGGTAAACCTTAAAGAGTCTTCTGTGTGCAGGTCCGTAAGAGTTAAGCGATTCTTTGTTTCAAATACGAAAAGGCCAATTCACATAGACATGTGGAACCAAAAGTGGAATTTAAGTTACTGCATTTTTTTACATTTGGGCACCTTTCTTGGCAAACATATTTCCAAAAGTCTTTTTTCTGATGATCTGGCATTTAGGACTATATCATTTCACAATGTAATAATTTCATTTTCAAGTAATATTTTCTCCATGTGAAAAATCTCGGCGATTGTTTTCTGAAATTTGTTTCGTAAGTCAACATTAAATGGATAAGAAATATACTGAACAATGTCTTCAACTGTTTTAAAATCACTGAATCTGGTTTCAAAATCATCCACAACCTCCTCAATTTCAGAAGCATATTCGTCGCTTAAATTCAAAAACAGGATATTTTTGCAAATGATCTTGCATATTTGCAAAATGCTCGAATTTTTTTTCTTTGAGATCCTTAGCCATTGCCAAAAATTGATATTTATATGCAGAAATACTATTAACCACGTCACCCACAATTTTATTTTTTCCGTGTACAAATTCAGATCACTTAATTTTACTGGTAAAATCTGCCAAAAAAGCCAGATCACACAACCACTTGTTTCTGATAATCTCCCCTTTGATCAACGAATTTTTTTATTTCATTCAGCAAATTTCGAAATCTCTGTAAAAACTTACTCTGACTCAGCCACCTCACATCTGTGTGTAAAATCAGATCTGGTTAATTTTCGAGTTGCACTTTGAAAAGTCTCCTTTGAAGAGATTGTCCTCTGATGGAATTCACGATTTTGAAAGCTATGTCCATAACACTTTTGCTGGCTAACACTTGTTTGTGGATGATACAGTGGTAACTTAAAAAATCTAGGAATCGATTATCCTTTTGGCACAATGCGATGAATCCATTAAGATACCCTGTCATTCCTTTAGGTTAGGTTAGTTGTTATTGATACTAGCTTAAATAGTGGTAATTTAATTTTTTTTCAATAAAATTTTTAAATGCGTTAAATATATCAAAACCTCTAGTTCTTTCTTTTAACGAAACCACACCCAGCAGTTCTTCTCTGGTGGCAGAATCATCAAAAACCATATGAATAAAAATGAGCAATTGAGCTGTATCACTGACATCTGTAGATTCATCCAGTTGTAAAGAAAAGGATACACAATTAGCAATATAAGCACGCAATTGTTCGCTCACATTTTTACTCGTTTTTTCTATGCGTTGCATCACAGTATTTTGAGATAATTGCAGATCTTGAAAAGCACTTTTAATTTCATTTTTGTTCTTAATTTTTGTAAATTTTTAAAAAAGAATTTATTTCTAAAAATTTCTTTAATGAATTGACCATCATAAAATGGTTTGCAGGATGACTCACTTTAAATGATGCTACAGTTACTGCTTTAGATTGTAAATTAGGTGTCATGAAGAAATTTTGTTGTGCGAATAATCTGGATGTAAGGTAAGTTCTTTTAATTTATTTTTTCTAAGGTCACTATTACGCGGAAAATCCGATTGGTATTTACCATGGAGTGTGTTGAAGTGCCTTTCTAAATTTCCTTTTTTAACATTTTTCTTTTATCATTACAAGAAAGTATTCTAGTTCCCGCTTTTGATGAAAATAATACATTTTACTCTTTTTTGCAATATTCATTTTAAATCAAAGGGTATTAAATTAACGTATAAGTACTGTCCAGTTATTAATATTAAGTAATCTAAATAAGAATTTGACACATACACTATGCTCTCCATAACGTAACTGAATTTTTTCATTTTTACAAAAGAAGCCTAGCGGCTATGCAGTAACAAAAGTAGTCATGTGGTTCAATGTATATGTAATAAACGTATGCAGTAGGGCGCATAATAATAATATTTAGATTTGACTAATTTTGTTAATATATTTAAAATTCATCATGATCAACCGAAATTAAAGCCGCGATCGACTTGTTGGCCGCTCCTTCTCTAAACAATTTCCATTGGTAGTAGTGGTGAGAGTAACTGATAATTGTGACACTACATACACACACTAAATTCATCACGAGGTACCATTTCAGACTGGGTCCTCTGGAAGTTTCAGAGGAGGAAATCTGCTGTGAACTAAAATACCAGGGAATAAAAGCAGCCACAAATATTTGTGCATAGGAAGGGGAATCTGTTGTTGTTTGATTATTGGTGCAATGGCTGCTAAGGCCATAATGAACCTATTACAGTCATAGTTGGTGGAGATCTGGTATATTAAACAGGTAGATTCAGACCAAATGGCATTTGTTTAGTTTTCAGGAAAGTAAAAAGATCATTAATATCTCGTTGGAATGATTTGCTGTAAAGTAAGTTGATTAGAACATAGATGGGATGCGAAAGCTATTTGTTGTTCTCCCAAGTATAATGGGCATTTAATTATAAGGTGTTTGACTGTGCTTGAGCTTAACAGTTTCTGCATAGTGGAGGATGGATCATCCCATGTGAGTTAGGTGGGTTTGCCTAATCCACAAATTGTAAAACTTCTAGAAAGGGTTCAAAGAAGATTGGTAAGGGCACTAATCGATGTCCACATGAAAAATGGCTTAGAAACTGTGCACTGCATATCTTCACTGATCAGATTTAATCTGTTGATGACATGTGACAAATTTGTTTTCAGCTGGGGTTTTTGTTATGATGTATGTGCAAAATACTTGGATTTCAGGAAAGCTTTTGACACTGTTGCGCATGGAAGACTACTGTGCAAATTGGAGCAGAATGGAATTAAGGGTAAGTTGCTACAATGGATAAAAGGGTGGTTGAGTGGGAGAAGACAGGGGTGGTAATCAATGGGCGCTGCTCTTTGTGGACTAATGTTATTAGTGGAGTCCCACAGGGTTCGATGTTGGGCCCACTGTTGTTTTGTATATTTATTAATGATATTGATGAAGGTATATCAGGCTTAGTGTCGAAGTTTGCAGTGATACAAAGGTTGGCAGGGTTGTTCATGACAGTAATGGCAGTGTGCTACTGCAAGAGGATCTAGAAAATTTGGGGAGATGTGCTGAGAAGTGACAACTGTTATGTTGTTATTTGGTTTTTTTAGGAGCATTAGCAACTAAGGCCATATTGCTCCGGAATATGCGGTGGTCATTCCCTGACCTTTCCGCATCCTCCGTATTTGGTGGTGACGGGTTCGAACCCCGGTCTAATCAAGAAGAGTGGCAACTGAAGTTTAACATTGACAAATGCAAAGTACTACATGTGGGCAGAAAGTAACCCCAGAGGAATGTACCAACTGTATGGTACTACACTTAAGAGTGGTAGAAAATGAAAAAGACCTGGGAGTAATTGTGCAATCAGATATGAAGTTTTCTGAGCAATGCAGACAGGCTGCCAGAGCAGGTCATGGGGTTTTGTCAATGATATACAGGAATTTTGCTAGCAGGGAAAAGGAGGTGATTGTCCCTCTGTATAAGGCAATGGTCAGGCCACGGTTGAGTACTGCGTACAAGTCTGTCTGGAGGCCTCATTTTAGGAAGGATGTAGATGTGATTGAGCGTAATAGAAGGGCAACAAGATTGGTGAGGGGAAAGTCTGTCTGGAGGCCTCATTTTAGGAAGGATGTAGATGTGATTGAGCGTAATAGAAGGGCAACAAGATTGGTGAGGGGAATGAAGGGATCCTCTTACCAAGAGAGGCTTCAGTTCTGCAAATTGCAGTGGCTGGAGACTAGGCACCTGCAAGGTGATCTGATTAAGGTGTATAAGTCCTTGAATGGGTTGAGCACGCTGAATTCTGATGGGACTCTTTCACTTGTTCAGATTACAAACATAAGGGGGGCATAAATTCAAATTGAGGAAAGACGGCTGTAGAATAGATGTGCGGAAATATGCCTTTAGCCAGCGGGTGATTAATTGCTGGAACAAACTTCCATCTGTCGTGGAAGTTGATAGGTTAAATAAATTTAAGGAGGAACTGGACAAACATTTAGAGGGAATGGTGTTAATTTTTTTTTTTCTTTTGGCTGATGCTACATAAGCTCATACGCTTGCTGTTTTGCATCACATGCCACGATTACTATGTCATAAGTGTGTTTAAGCATATGCTTAATTCTCCTTTGTCTCGTAAGTGCAGTCATGTAACTTTCAACTAATTTTAAAGGATAATTTTCCTGTGTTCCTTTTAACTTTATCACTATGAAGAAAAAAGTATTTATTTTTTTGATTATTCTTGCATTTTGGTCAATTTGGGGTTCAACTGATTGTGACATTGAAGTTTCTTTTGACTTATCTTGTTAATATTTATTTAGATTTTATTTACTCTTCAGGATGAAAAAGCTACACAGCTTTTAACAAAAAAAAGAGTATATTTCAAAAGCATTAATATTACAGTAGAATACATCCATTCTTCATGAAGATTGTCTTTGAATTTTGTCTTGGACACAGCTTTTCATTCTCCTTACTCATAAAAGTTACAGCATTTCATAAAAGTAGAAATTACTCCACACTGAACATGCCAGATAATGCAATATACATATATTAATTATGCTTTTAAGCTCTTTCATTTCAACTAGCAAACTGGAAGAGGAATTTCCACTGTATTCTGTTTTAGCATTAGCAGAGGCATATGATGCAAGAAAACAAGTTTATACAGCATCAGCTAAAAAAAAAAAAAAAAAAAAAAACTTTCCCATTTCACCATTCTGTTGATTCCAAATGTTTGTCTAGTTTTGACTTGAATTTATTTAAGCTATCAACTTCCACAATGACAGACGGAAGTTTATTCCAGCAATCAATCACCCACTGGCTAAAGGAAAGTTTCCACACATCTATTCGACAACTGTCTTTCCTCAATTTCAGTTTATGCCCCCCTCAGGTTTGTAATCTGAACAAGAGGAAGAATCCCATGAGCTACTCTGGCAGCCTGTCTGCACTGCTCAGAGAATTTCATATCTGACTGCACAATTACCCCAGGTCTCTTTCATTCTAAAGTACCCTGAATGTAACACCACCATTTGGTACATTTCTCTGGGGTTACTGCTACCCATATGCAGTACTTTGCATTTGTCAACATTAAACTTCAGTTGCCACTTCTCAGCACAACTTCTCCAGATCCTGTTGCAACGGCATACTGTTATTAACTACCCTGCCAACCTTTGTATCATCTGCAAACTTTGACATTAAGCTTGTGATATACCTTCATCAATATTATTGATAAATATACAAAACAACACAATGTGCCCAATTCCTAGGGGATTCCATTAATAACAGTAGTCCACTGATTACCACTCTGTCTTCTCCCACTCAGCCGCCTTCAACATAGCAACTCATCGTAGCAACTTTCCCTGAACACCATTCTGCTCCAAATTTCTACGGTAGTCATCCATGTGCAACAGCTTTCCTGAAATTGAAGTGTATGATATCAAAATTATTTTTTGCATCCAGTTCCTTTGTGATAGTATGTCATGTCATAGCATCCAACCAAATTGGTCAAGCAAGACTTGACCAAAAAACCAAGACTTCCCCTTAAAAAACCCATGCTGAAGTGTATGATATGTGCCTGAATTATTACTGCAGTCTTGTCTAGATGATCCTGCAATGCTTCTTTATCCAGTGACTCCATTATTTTTCCTGGAATAGAAGTCAAAGTAACAGGTCTGTAAATTCTTGTCACACTTTGTGAATAGGAGATACATTTGCACACCTCCAGTCTGTGAGGACCTCCCCTGGATCCAAGGATGCTCTCATAATTATGGCTAAGGATTTGCTTACTTCCTTTGCCATAATCTCCTTCAATATAACTGGATAGATCCCATCCAGTTTAAATGTATAAAGAGCTAATGATAAATTAAACAAATCCTACCTTACTTTCTTCAATCATAAAGTGATCCTTTTCTTTAATAATAACTTACTTTAGTAAGGACAATAATCCATTGTCCTGTAAATAAAATAAATCATGTCCTCTTTCAGAATATTTCAAATAGGAAGTACGCCATGGAATATGCTTTTCATAAAACATATTCCATGCAATACTTATATGAAATTCCTTAGTAAAATAGATCAGAACTTAACTGTGTTGCCATTAAAATACTAACAACTTTCTCCCTGTTAATTTTAATCTTTTATCCATCAATATACTAACTTCGTAATATTTGTAAGGCTGGTAGCAACATTACACTCACATAGACACATTTATGTGTGAAGCATGCACTGAATTGTTTATGTCAACAAAGGGGAATTTAAAAAAGCTGACAGATTTAAAGCATATTAATCTAAGCTTAAAAAATATACTTTTAAACAGAGATATTTTTACTTCAATATATAAAGCTTTCATGAATAAAATATTATTTAAGAGTTCTTTTAATTATATGCTAAACATTAGCATTAGTAGAGGCATACTCGGCATACAGCATCAGCCGAAAAAAAAAAAAAAACTTCCACTTCACCCCTCTGTTCGTTCGAAATACCTGTCCAGCTGAGCCTTAAATTTATTTAGGCTATCAACTTCCACAACAAGGGATGGAAGTCTGTTCCACCAACCAACTAACTGCTGGCTAAAGGCAAATTTCCGCACATCTATCCTACATCTGTCTTTTCCTCAATTTGAATTTATGCCCTCTCAGGTGATTATTCTGAGCAAGAGGAAGAATCCCATTGGCATTGAGCATGCTCAAACCATTCAAGGCTTTATGCACCTCTACCTCTATCAGATCACCTCGCCAGTGTCCAGACACTGTAATTTGCAAAACTTAAGCCTTTCTTCGTAAGAGCAGCCCTTTGCTCCATTCACTAATCTTGTTGCCCTTCTCTGTACTCGTTCCAGCAGCTCTACATCCTTCTTGAAATGAGGCCTCCAGACCTGTATACAGTACTCTAGGTGTGGCCTGACCATTGCCTTATACAAGGGAATAATCACCTCCTTATCATTGACAAGACACTCTTGCAGCCTGTCTGCACTGCTCAGAGAACTTCACAATATCTGCCTGCACAATTACCCCAGGTCCTTTTCATTCTCTACCACTATCAGTGTAGTACCACAGAGTTGATACGTTGCTCTGGGGTTGCTGTTTCCCATATGTAGTTGATTGTAGTACTTTACTATATGTAGTACTTCACACTTGTCAATGTTAAACTTCATTTGCCACCTCTCAGCCCATCTGCTCAACTTTTCCAGATCTGTTGCAGCAGCATAGCATCGCAGCATAGTATCAAAAGCCTTTCTAAGATCCAAGTATATAATATCAAAGTTATCAAAGTAGTGTCCTTAACAACCCTGCCAACCTTTGTATCGTCTGTAAACATCGACATTAAGCTTGATATACCATCATCAATATCATTTATAAATACAGAAAACAATAATGGACCCAATACTGAACCCTGAGGGACTCCACTAATAACATTAGTTCACGATGAGCAGTGTCCATTGATTACTACTCTCTGTCTTCTCCCCCTCAACCACCCCTTTATCCATAGCAGCAATTTGCCTCCAATGCCACACTGCTCCAATTTGTGCAGCAGTCCATGTGCAACAGTATCAAAAGCCTTTCTAAGATCCAAGTATATAATATCAAAGTTATTCCCTGCATCCAGTTCTTTTGTGACTGCATATAGTATCCAATCTAATTGGTCAGGCAAGACTTCCCCTTAACAAAACCATGCTGTGTCTGAGCTATAACTGAAGTCTTGTCTAGATGATCCTGCAGTGCTTCTTTAACCAGTGCCTCCATTAATTTTCCAGGAACAGAAGTTAAACTAACAGGTCTATAATTACTTGTCGCCCTTTGATCCTCCTTTGTGAATTGGCGTCACATTTGCACATCTCCAGTCCATGGGTACTTCCCCTGAGTCCAAGGAAGCTCTCATAATTATGGCTAAGGGTTTGCTTACTTCCTTTGCTGCTTCCTTTAATATAACTGGATAGATCCCATCCACCCCAGGTGCCTTTCTTGTATTTATCTTCAACAATTTCTCCTCCACTTTACTCTCAGTTATTACAAGATTCTCTAGCTTACTGCCAGAGTTGAATACACCTCTGGCATTCCCCTCGCTGAATAACTCCTCATGTGTGAATGTCGATGCAAAATATTCATTCAGTTTGTTAGCTACCTGAGCAGGATCATCAACAGTTGACCCATTGATATCAAGTGGACCAATCTGATTCATCCCCTTCCTTCTAGAGTTTACATAAGTAAAGAACTCTTTGCTGTTTTTCTTTGCATCCCTTGCCAAAGATTTCCCGTAATCTGCCTTCGCCTGCCTAACCTCCTTTGTAACTTGGTTACAGATCAACTTGTATCTATCATAGGTTTCTGTGTCATGTGTTAATTTGTATGTATCCCATGCATTTTTCTTCTCTGCCATATGTGTCATTAGTTCATCTGACATCCACTTAGGCCTAAACCTTGAACAATATTTCTTAGTTGGTATGTAAAGCCTAGTAGCTTCCAAGATTAATTCTTTAAATGCTTCCCATTTGAATTTGCTGTCGGTAACAACATCAGTTGATCCCACTGTATAGAATTTAAAGAATTTAAATACTGTCTCAGTCCATCGTAGTCGCCTTTACGAAAGCAATAACCGTTCCCTTTACCCCTAATGGTAGTTACCTCTTTGAGTAAATCCCACTTCAGCACACTGTGATCACTGCCACCTAGTGGTTCATTTATCTGCAGATTCTTAATGCATGAAGAATCACTACTGATAATCAAGTCAAGAGTATTACTCCCTCTAATTGCCTCCTGAACATGCTGATGTAGAAAACAATCATCCAATAAATCTACAAAAGCCTTACTAGTGTGTGAGTGACCAGCCCCCAAATTCCAGTCAATATCTGGAAAATTAAAATCCCCCATTATAAGACTCTCTGATTTACTGGCCCACTCTACTTCCCTGTACAGTTTCTTATTATACTCATCAGAGTCATTAAGCCTATAGTACACACCTACTCTCAATTTTGATCTCCCAATGCTTATGTCACACCAAACTGACTCGACACTGCACTGTCCAGCAATGTCGACTGACTTCACTTCCTTGGATTTTATGTATTTCTTAACTAATAGCATAACCCCTCCTCCCTTCCTATCCTTTCTGTAACAGGTTATTCTTTCTGTAACAAAATATAAACTTTAATTTTTTTCTGATGTCAAAACAAAACGTTGTGCTCACATTTGTTTTCAACACAAATGATCTTCACAAAAAATTTGGGCATCAGTTTGCACTTGTGGCAATTTTATTACAAGAAAAATATTTTTTACATGTTTTTATTTGACATTTTTCTTTTACATAAAATATATGAATACCAAACACAATGAATTAAATATTTCTCATGATATTGAACATTTTATAAAATTTGAGTGGCAATGAAAATTAATGTATTCTACCAAAAAAACAATTCTGCAGTTGTATCAGGGGGAAAAAAAGATGCAAATTTATGATTTACATTTTATTAACAATTATGATTGTATTTTATTATAAATGTGGAAGCTAATATTACACATTTTACAAATACTGAAATTGGTACGCATTACTAAAATATGCAGATTTTAAGCAAAATTAAATCTTCATAAAAATTTTTAAAAATTATCAGTTAGATCCTTGATAATGTTGTCAGTTAGCACCAAGATAAGAATCGTTATCACATTATATCTGCACTTTGATTAAATAACTTTGCAGTAATTATCTGCTAACTTGTTTATTTAGCATCGTTGTAATACCATCACTGACAGACATTTTTTTTAAACAATTTTTTTTCTAGTTAAAAAGCATTTTTAAAAAATAACACTATTCATTTCCTATTCAGCTGTGATTTATGTGGGTCACTTTATTAGTTTAATATTTAAGTTATCTAAATATTAAAGTATTCCAAAGAAATTTTTTTGGAGTAATAATGGCCACAGGTAGGTAGATGAATTATTAAGGCAGCACAAACAGTTTAGCTTAAGGAATAGGAGGGCAAGCAAGAAAATTTATTTCATTTTGCTTTCATAAGAGTGACTACAGTGGAGTTTTTAAATTCTGTGCAGTGGGACCAACTTATGATGGTACCAACAGCAAATTCGAAATGAGAAGCGAACTAGGCTTTTCCTATTGAAGACTAAATACTATTCAAAGCTTAGACCTAAATGGATGTCAGATGAACAGATGAGACTTGTGGCAGAGAAGAAAAATGGACGGGATTGGGATGCATGTAAATTATCAGGTGATACAGAAGCCAGTGGTAGATATAAACTACTCTGTAATCAAGACACAAAGGCAGATTAAGAGAAGTCTTTGGCAAAGAACAGCAGCAAAGCTTCTATGCTTATATTAACAGTAGAAGGAAGGAGTTAAATCACATCTGAGCTGCTTGATATGAATGGTGTTACTGTTGATGATCCTGATCCTGACAAATTGAATGAGTACTTTGCATCTACATTCAAACTTGAGGAATTCTTTAGGGAAGGAGATGCCAGAAGTTTATCATAGTCCAACAGGGAGATAAATGATTTTGTGATAATTGAGAGGAAAGGGGAAGAGAGTTGTTGAAACTGAAACAAAAATTGTGCTTTGGCTGGATGGGATCCAGCTATATTAAAGGAAGCAGCAAGGGAGGTAAGCAAACCCTTAACCATAATTATGAGAGCATCCTTGGCTTCCTTATGGACTGGAGATGTGTAAGTGTATCTCAAACTCACAGAGGATCAATAGGTGACATAAGTAATTATAGACCTGTTAGCCTAATGTCCATTCCAGGGCAAATAATGGAGTCACTGGTTAAAGTAACGCAGGACCATCTAGATAGGAATGCAATTATACTGCAGTCACAGTATGGATTTGTTAAGGTGCAGTCTTATCTGCCAATCTGATCGGATACTATGATGCAGAAACAAAGGAACTGGAAGCAAACAATTTTGATATCATATACTTGGATTTCAAGAAAGCTGAAATGGACGGGTGATGTGGGTAATTTTTTTTTTTTTTTGGCTGATGCTCTATAAGCATGCTTTCTTGAATCATTTGCCACTACTAATACCGTTTCTCTTCAAGGCACAAGGGAATCACTATGCTGGACATGACAGTACAGCTCTATGTCAAAAGATGAAAATGTAATGGTGAACATTCAGCAATGAAATATTTCAAAACAATATGACACACACACTCTAGATAATAAGCTAAACTGCTAAGACATGGGATACCACTCATGTTAGTATATCAGTTAAATTTTGCTTAACAGTGTCACAGAACTTTTTATTGCAAATTTGGGATGCTGCAATATCCATAGAGAAAACAGGCGCCTCCGTAGCCAGGTTGGCAGGAGCAGCAGTGCTCCTGCTTCAGCAGCACACGCTTCTTGATTAGACCGGGATTCGAGCCCATGACCACCAAATATGGAGGATGCGGAAAGGTCAGGGTATGACCACCGCATATTCCCAGAGCAATATGGCCTTAGTTGCTAATGCTCCTATTTTTAACAAACAAAGAGAAAACAGACATTTAATGTTAGAAAATATCACAATGATAAGAAATTTCTGAGGGTGGGAGAATAAATACAGTGAGATCCTTGGATCCACAGGGGATACGTTCCAAGACCTACCGTGGATGGCTGAAACCGTGAACGCCTGCTGACCCCATATATAACGTGATTTTCTTGTATATACATACGTATAATAAAGTTTAATTGATAAATTAAACACACAGTAAGACATTACCAACATTAAATACGGTAATAATAAAGTACAGCAGACTCGCGATTTATTTACCGGGATTGGATTAACCGGGACACTTCAAGACCAAATGTTTAGTTTGATTGTTGTGTTCCGTCGCACTGTAAAAGAACAAATTTTGTTTCGTTATTTATGTCAGAGATGTCGGAATTATTATTTTTTTATTATTTTTTTTAATAGTTTAGAAATTGCAAAAATGATAGGCAAACGCAAAAGGTGTGCTTTCAAATTATTCAAAAGTTTGAAATCGGTGCATCCGTTAAATCTCTAACGAACCATTATAATGTTGGTGATAAAACCATACGCGACACTGAAGAAAATAAAGGGAAGCTATTCGATTTAAAATCAGCATCGTACTGAACACACGAGTAATACTTGTTTAAGTTTTTTCTTTTGTTTTCCATGATTAACCGCGGGTAATTGAATCAGCGGATATGGGGACACAATTGTAGTCTTAGAGATTTTTAACTAGTACAAACTGCCTCTATTGCACTTTTCAGTCATAATTCTTCTGGTCTTGTACATTTCTTCAAGAAGTAACAGTGGTACAAACCACTGTTAATTCTTAAATAAAATGTAGAAAGTTCTTAAAATTATCACTATTTGTAGAAGGATAAGAGAAATTTATCCCAATATGATAAGTAGAACGTTTCCATGTGCTACTCTCCAGAAAATAAAATGAATAAATTTAAAAAATGAATTAAACACAATTAAAGTTAAAAATAAATTTGAAATTCAATTTTCCTTCCTTAAGGAAGGAAAATCATTTTTCAAATTTATTTTTAACTTTAATTTTTTAAATTGTTTTTTGCTGTTCAAATGATTTTTTATGGTAATCATTTTGTGTTAATCTTTTATTTATTTTAATTTTTGGAGAGTATTATATGGACGTATTCTACGTAACTTTTTTTTTTTTTTTTTATGAAAACCCAAAACACGAGAGGAATTAGAACCTATAGTACTTAGTACCGTGCTAGGTTGGAAGTTGAGAAGATGAAAGAAGATATTTATTGCCATTAGACTTGAACTTCTGTAGACTGTAATTTTCAGGAAATATGTATGAAGGAAGGTTGTTCCAGAAAACGGCAGTTGAATGAATAAACGAGGAGGAAGAAAAGGTGGGAATTTGAAGTTGGACAATAAATAGATGTTAGTGGCACATGTTCGGACTGTTTTGAAAGAGAGAGAGAGAGCGGGAATTATAGCAGCCAATTCAGAACAGTGCCTGTGGAAGTATCTGTAGAAAAGGAATGCAGCAGAAACAGTACATCTATGAGACAGTGAGTGTAGAGAGAGACTGTTAGAATGAGTCATTAATTAACTAACTGCCCTCTTCTAAATGGAATCTAGAAGCCTAAGAGAGGTTTTGGGGACACCGCCCCAGATGTGGGAACAATATTCCACGATAGGGCAGATTTGCGATTTGTACAGAGTGAACAGCTGTTTGGAAGAAAAGTAATACCGAGAGTGAAAGAAGTCAAAGTTGTCTTTACCCCACTGGAGAATTCCCTGTAGATCAGCATTTAAGGAATTGGTAGCGGATATTTGAATAGTTGAAGCTGATTGAGCAGGGCAAGGTTTCTCAAATGGAAAGTGGAATGCAATGTGCTATCATTGGCAAAACTATGGATAGGATTTCCAGTCAATGGAAGGTCATTAATATACAAGAGGAAAAGAGTGGGTGAAAGAACTGAACCTTGGGGGACACCAGCATTAGCGGAGAAGTTAGAAGACAGAGCCATCTACCATCACCCTCAGTGAGCGATCAGAGAGAAAACTGGATAACCAATCACAAAAAACAGCTGGCAAACTATAAGATGGAAGCTTGTTTAGAAGACCTTTATGCCAAACATGATCGAAAGCCTTTGAGATGTTAAGAGCAACTGCTTGTGTTTCACCGAACTTTTCCATTGAATTAGTCCATAAATGGGTAACATAAGTCAGAATATCACCATGGATCGACACTGACGGAATCCATATTGGAGATTGTTGATCAAATGGAAGGTTTCTAGGTAGTTTAACAGTTGGCGATTAATTGATTTCTCCATTACTTTAGAAAGAGTAGAAGTAATTGCAATGGGATGATAATTGGATGGGAGGGATTTGTCACCCTCTTTAGGAACGGGCTGGATATGAGCAAATTTCCAAGCAGAAGGAAAAACATCTTTGGAATAAGAAAGTGAAAAAAAGGCAACAAAGAACAGGAGCAAGTTCAGGAGCACAGGTTTTGAGAACAAGTGGAGAAATACCATCGAGACCTGGAGCTTTCTTAGCATGAAGATTCATCAAAATCCTTCTGACATCCTTTTGACGGAAGACCACAGGAGGCATTGAATGGAGTGGGTTGTGAATGGTGAGAGGTGTTTTACCAAGATCATTAATACATGAGTTGGAAGACAAATGGGATGCTAGCAGGTCAGCTTTATCCTTGGCTGAAGTGAAAACAGAACCATCTGGTTTTGACAGAGGCGGGAACAGACATGGGCAAAAGTTGCAGCCAATAGCTTTGGCAAGTGACCAGAACGCCCAGCTACCATTAGTGAAAGAAGCAAGTTTTCTACTCAAAATGTTCAAAATCTAGTTTGGACTGATTATTAACTGCTTTACAATTATTGCAAGCTTTGGTGTAGCCAGAAAATGAAACTGAAGAATTGGAAATAAGCCAATTACAATATGCAACGTTCTTCTCTTGACCAGCCTTAACACATTTATTGGAAAACCAAGGTTTAGATAACGGACGAGATTTTAAAGTGGAGTGTGGGATAAAGGATTCCATTCCTACAAGAATAATTTCACTGACATGATCTGAGCAAATGTTGACATCAGAAGTTTTGAAACAGTAATTCGACCAAGGAAAAGAAAAAAATAAATCTCACAGGTCATGTATTTTGCGTTCTTCTAATGACAAACAACACGAGGTTGGAAATAGCCATGAGATAAAGGCTCCATTGGAGAAGAAACAATCACCAAGTTGAGATCTGAGGTGCCTAAAGGACCACTCATTTCGATGGTGTATGTACTTAGAAGGGTTTTCTGTGAGAAAAAGATCAAGCATGTTGGCTGGATGGTTAGGATTGTCCGGTATTCTTGTAGTTAAATGAACAATCTGTGCAAGGTTATTAGTAATTGCAAAAGCCTCAGCGTCTTGAACGGCTGGATCGGTGTGACTAGAAAACGGAAGGCAACTGAGTTGTGAACATTAAAATCACCAAGGAAAATTACCTCACCCTTAGGAAAGTTGGACTGGAGAAAGTCAAGTTGCAAAGAGAGGAAGTCAAAGAGCTCCAAGTGATTAGTGGAGTTGGGAGAATGGTAGAGACAACAGATAAATTTGACATAATGAGATAGAGAGATTTCAAGCCAGAGAAGATCAAAGAGAGGAGATTCCAAATTGCCAAATCTCTGACAGGGAATATCAGAACGGACATATGCACAAGTACCACCTTTGAGGCAAAAGGAATCGTACAGGGAGTAATTTGGTCATCTGAGATGAGCAGTAGTTGAATCAACCGATAACTGAGATTCTGTCAGAAAAAGTACTTGGGGTTTGGCAGACTGCAAGTGGAAATGGACATCGTTGAGATTAGAACTGAGACCATGTATATTTGTGAAATGAACTATGAAGTGTTTGGGAGGTGGTTTAGGTCTTTTCGCAGATAAGCTTACTCTATTAGTTTGACAATTTGGGTTTATTCAATAGTAAGAAAAGTGGGGGGGGGGGTCATACAGCATGTCATTTTTGGATATGGCATACACATAGTAAGAATATACCCAGATTCTTGACGTAACGTGACCTCAACAATGCCCCCTCTTGCACACTACTCCAACTCCCTCCTATCACTATCTGGCAGAGTAGAGGTAGAAAGATTATACACTAGCTGACCTGGAAGCCTCCTAAAGAGTTACCAATAGGTTTAGTCCAGTGTACTAACTAGCGGCAACACCGTTTTAGAGCTATACCCTCAAAATGTATGGAAGATTGGATCTCGCCATGATGTTCATCATATCCTAAGAAGTCATCAGTCATACTGCATGATGGAATCTCTTCCACAAGCACACTATGGGGAAGGGCTGACTTGGACTTAGCTCCGGAGACTAAACATGGATTCCACCACTTCGAGCCTCCAGTAAGCAAAGTGGTGGTATTGTACCGGTTGATGAGAGTTATCTACCACCTAGTATTGCCTGGTAACAAAGGGCAGCATTCCTCCATGTGGTGTCGGTGCCACACCTCGACCCCTGCTTATGTTGGTTCACACCTGGGTGGTCACCCACAGTGTGCTTGTGCATGGAGGTTATACCCAGGATTATTAACAGTCTCACCATCGTGAATGTGCAAGCAGAGGATTTGGCTGTCACAGACCGTCCAGACTTTGTCGAAATTGGGTCCACTTGACTTGAATGTCACCTGAATATCAGTTCCATCAGCATTTTAGACTCCCAGTTAGCAAATACAGCTTGTCTGGCATATCTGAGAGAATGTCTGTGATAACCTCTAGGACCAATTGAGGTATATTTCTCTTATCCTTCTACAAATATTGATATCAATGTAGAATGTATTGAGCACCATAGCTCTGTTATATACTATGTAATTATGGTAATTTATCTGATAATGGTAATTTATCTGTTTCTTTGCTTGTTAATTTAATTATTTGTTGAATCTAACGTTAAGCTGAAGGAGGGACTTCTTATATACTACAGATCTGGGTATATAAAGAACTACTTATGCAATTAATTAATGGGTTATAAATTGCATTGATTTTTGTTTAGATTATAAGCATGATAACTAAGGCACCAATTGTTAAATGCTAGTCCATACTCTGTTAAGTTATGGGAATGGTTGGAACAACAAGGATGTGATATGAAGTACACTTGTGACCGATTATATGCATGACTCATCTGGGCAAAAAAAAAGAAGACTGAATTAAGGCAAAAGACTTTCTTTTTATAGCTGTAGAGATATATTAGCTTTTTTTGATCAGTGGTAAATAAAGGGTAAATCAGTAGTAAACAAAGTAATGGGTAAAAGCTTAAGTTTTTAAAGCAACAATGCAAAAATTAATACATATATTATAAGTATAGCTTATTTTTTTTACACTGATTTATTGTTCGTTTGTACTGTTATGAAACAACACTTAACTAATGTAGCTTGTTATAGAAATTAAAAACTGATATAATCAACTAATTTAATTTAATATGGAAGGAATAGTTAACTTTGCTAATGAAAACAGATAAACTAAAGGAATAAAACTCAATCAATTTTAAGTTTTGCTACCAAGAGTGGTAATATTCCATCCACTTGACCATTGTATGTGTAGTGAGCAGAAATCAAACTTTTGTGGAAAGGAGCGGCAGTCTCATCATATGTATTTCCATAGTCATGAAATACAGTACATATGAGAATGAAATTTCTTATTTTAACTTTTATCTCTTATTTGATGTTGGGCTTCCAGAAATCAGCTTTTTAATTTGCAGAAACACTTCTTGCACTGGAGCATATGTCCACAGTAGAATATATTTCTGCTGTGGACATATGTTTTTCTGATGCTCTTCTTTCAATTTAATGACCACCAACACATTTATCAGTGAAAGATATTGAATGGGTAGGATTTGAGCACAAAAGGCAAAGTATCTGGATCTTGAAAAGGACTTTTGGAATGGCTAATTTTCATGTGTGCAGAAAATGTTCCCATACATGATCGTTTAAAAGCTAAGGCTGAATCATTTGCACATCGAACGGATATTGAAGAATTTAAAAGTTAAGGTGGATGGTTCCAGAAATTTAAGACTTCATTCTCTCAACTTCTGTTCTCTGGAACAACCTTCCTTCATATGTATTTCCTGAAAATTATAATCTACAGAAGTTCAAGTCCAATGTCAACAAATATCTTCTCAACCTTCAACCCATGCACTAAGTGCTATAGGTTCTAATACCTCTCATGTTTGGAGTTCATTATAAAAAAAAAAAATCTTAACTTATTGCAATCATCTCCCCCCCCCCATCTGGTTTCAGCCCATGTTCTTGGGTTCTCACTCTTTACCTCCAAGTAACCCATTTTTTATTGCATAATCCTTGATAAGTTATTCCAGATCACTGAATAAATCTGAAATCTACAGTAGCACCTCATTTCACATTAGTCACCTGAAGTATGTGCCTGTCTTTGCTGTTTTTACAATACCTTGTTCTCAGAGGCAATTTGCATACTGACATCCCATCAACCAAGGAGCCAGTCTAACAGGTAAGTTTTTTTTTTTTTTTTTTTGAGGTTATTAACTATACTTTTTTCATTATAATTTTTTTTCATTATACAGTAATTATATTGATGTAAACTCCTCTTATTATTTTACTAATATTATAATTTGCCACGTTTGGACACATTATTTATACATAATGTGTTTATTATCTTCATTATGTCTGTCCATCCCATGTAATAACTCTTATTGGATGAATTTTCAGTAAATTTTGTATTGGGAACAATTTATGAGTCTTCCATTAGAACTGGACCAATAGCAATCCAGCAATTATTGTTTATTTTTTTTTCACACATATCACATGGGATATCTCTACATGCAGTGTATTAGCTGAAGCACTGGATATTGTTTGCCATGCACTCATTGGAGAAACGAATGGGAATAATCGTGGATGCACTAAAATGAAATGTTTTTTGTTTATTATATAAGTTGTTTTTTGATAAATTATGAATTAATTCTATTTGTTAATGCCTCTGAAATGTAACACACTGTATACATTAATACTTGTTTCATAATTAATTTCTGTAGTTTTAGCTGTTCTTTCATCGCTGTAAATTACTGTTTTTCTTTAGTTATTTACTGCAGTTCCTTCCCTGTAATATTGTTAAAAACCACGAGTACTTCATCCCGATCCATCGGGTTCTTACAGATATAATGGAATTTGTGGTCAAATTTCCTTTTTTTGTTACCGTCTTTCCTAAGCGATTTCAGTAACTTAGTTATGTTATATAATTACTGATTGTATATATATAATATAATTAATTACAAATTTAGGCCATTATTTTAACTCATTCTGTAGGCCTGATGATGAGAAACAGACTTCTCAAAATGCTGCCAAACTGTTTTTGCCAAGCAGAAATGTTCTATTTGCACTGTGGTGTGACCACTAGGTCAGAGGAGTTTACAGTTAATAATTTTGACAATTAATACAATCGTTAACTGACATATATAATAACTGATAATACTGATGGGATTATCAGCAAGGGTTTCAGGGTCTCTCATATAGAGAATTTGGTTAGCTTTATATATGATATTTCTTCTCTGCGACTTACTATATTTTATTTTCCTCATTCTTTAACAGTATATTAATTCATAAGCAAGATTAACTGATGACTTAAAGAAATATACAAAGATGAAATGAAATTTTCTAGTAATATTCCATATCCATATATATGTTAAACAAAACAATGAATTCTGATACCATAATTTCACATATAAAATTACAAAAAGCGATACCAAATACAAAAAAAGCAGGAACTCAACTTTTTTGTTGCTCTTCTTTGAACTTAATAGACATTCAGGTTAATTTATTACTGATATTTAGATCTAAGCACTTCAAAGACCACAATGAACTTAAATTAAAAAGTAAAAATCCATGCACAAAAATGAATTTCTCTTTGAAAATTAAATTAAAATATTCTACAAAAATACAAGTTAGTATTCAAGTTTTAACAGTCAGCAACTATATTGTGTAAGTAGTAAAACAACACAGTTTTTTCTGAACAGACAGTGAGATTAAATATACTAATGAATGGCACACTTAACTGGTGTGTTACTCCCACTATAATCTAGTGGGTTGGGAAATAATTTTTTCCCAAATAATCTGCAGGATGAAAGAACAGCTTATAAATAATTCACAAATACTGTATAATCATATTTATAAATGTATACTATCAGAAACTGGAAAATGTGATTTTTTTTTTTTTTTTTTTTTTTTTTTTTTACATACTGTGTATAGTTTATTTACAGACATTTTATTCCCTTGTTACAGCTGACACGTCTTTAACACTTTTTTCATGTTTACTGATGTGCTCAAGTTTTTTGTTCAATAGAAAGAACAACCCTTTTTCCATTTTAACATGGGGATGCATATGGACACAGGCGCCTCCGTAGCCAGGTGGGAAGGAGCAGCAGTGCATAGCACACGCTTCTTGATTAGACCGGGGTTCGAGCCCGTCACCACCAAATACGGAGGATGCGGAAAGGTCAGGAAATGACCACTGCATATTCCCGGAGCAATATGGCCTTAGTTGCTAATGCTCCTAAAAAAAAAAAAAAAAAAAAAAAAAAAGAGAGAAAAAAAAAAGCATATGGACACGAATTAAAAAAAAAACTGAGAAGAAAGTTAAAATTAAACAAATATTAGTAAAAGGATTATTAAAATATGACTAGAGTGAACTAGTAGGCAGAAAGCAAAGGTAGGGATGAGGTTTTTGAGAAACTCAACAAGGGAACATAAAAAATTATAAACAAAGAACACCAGTAATGGATTTCACATATTTCATTGTTATTCTTTCAACTTAATACTTCTATGCCCTGACATATTCACATGGCTCATGCAGACCATGGTTAATCTGCCCTGGGATAACTGTGAGTTGACTGTAATCATTTAACTTTTATTCACAAGAAACACTTCTCTTTAATTTTTAAAGTAATAAAAAAGTTAAAGAAAAGTGATTACATGTGTCACATAATATAAGAAATCAACGTCAATCTCTGCACATTTACATGCAATGTGGTCCTTCATTTCACTATCCTCTTCAACCTGGCACATGCTTAAGCAAGTTTTCTTTTACTTTGCCACACACACACAGCTATGTGCCTAAGTAAAAAATTCCACATTCATTGATGCTTATTAGAAATAATCTGAAGTGCCATACACTGATAAGAAAACTAGCAGGTCATGTATTTCAAACCCATTAAGTGTTCTAGATTAAACCTCATAAATGTATATAAAACATTTTATAATTATAGAATAGTTCTGATATAAATAATTATAATCACATATATTAAAATTACATTTCTGAATCACATAGATGCAAAATGTAATAGCTAAGATACATGACATGTAGTGATAAATTTTCCAAGTTAATTGATCAATAAATAATGTGACAGGAAATTAATAAAATTTTAATTGATACAGGCAATTTTTTTTTTATGCCCTGAAAATCTCTCCAAAATCATTTTGGAAGAAATGTATCTACTGGTAGTACAACTAAAAAAATTTATGCTTAATGGGATAAAAAGCAATTTGACTTTTATAGAAAGAAGAATTAGGTTATTTATTTAAAAAAAACCTGCTTATGAAAAGTAAATATTTCCTTTTCATTATTACTGCTGTTACAATGTAATAGCATATATGCTTTCCATTATATTGCTCTTATAATATAACAGTGCATTTTTTTTTCTTATTACAATATAGTATTTCATAACACAGCCTCAACAATATTTATTGCAATTTTCTGAATCTCACTCAAATCAAATTATGACTAAGTCATAATGTATTTATAGGTTTCTTTCTTTCTTTCTTTTTTTTTTTAAACACATCTGCTTCTCAAATCCCAAAACCTAATAATATTATACATGTATCCTCTTTCATATAAAAGGCTATTTTTCATTCTTAAAATAAAAAAAAATAATAATAAAAATAATATTCTTCCTTACCACTTTGCATAGTTAAAGTTCTTATGTATAACACACACACACACACACACGCAGAATAAAATGTCTCCTGAGCAAATAACTTACATCATCAAAATAAATACAATCACATAAAAACATATAAAACTAGCTTGTCAATGTAGACAATCCAAAAATATTTTGACTATTCTGTACAGTCCAAGAATATTAAAAATTCTGTTATCTCAGTGAAAATGAATTTAGCACAGCCTGAAACAAATGCATTTTAAAGTTCACAATAAAAATAAGTACAAGCCACTAGAATTTCTATAACATCTTGTAAAGCCAGATGTTTAGAAGGACAATATTATAAATAATTTTTTCTTTGGCATATTTACAATTATATTGTTTATTTATTATTTTCAGTTTAAATTTTCTAGTATATAAAATGATTTATTATGGAATTTTTGAAAGAAGTTTTACAAAAAAAAAAAAAAAAGCTATAATGCAAACAAGTGAATACTAGACATTAAAAAACATTAAGATGTTATAATATTGATAACATATAATGCTCCATAATCCCCAACTATGCAGCCATTCTACATGAAATAATATAGACATAAGTTCTGTTAATCTATTCTTTGCTGGGCAGGGATTTTATCTTTATACAATATTGATTTCCTCTGACAAGCTGCAATTATAGCAAAACATTGTCAGTAGTAAAAAATCTTCAATCATCTGCATTTGAAGAAAACAATAGGTTCCCAACTTCTTGATATCTCCTTAATTAATTATATTAACTACTCCATTTTATATAAGCTATTAATAAATATATTTCTCCATTACCCTTAATCAAAGTTGCCAAGTTATAACTTGGCTTTTCACTGGAGCTTAGCTGGTTAGGTGATGTGCAGCAAAAGAAAGAAAAGCTGGAATATTTCCTGGAGGGTACCCATTCAGATGTATTAATTCAAGGAAAATTGTTTTTCAAGTTTAGAGCTGTAAATATAAATTCTCTGTTTATATTCGAAGATGGTCACATAAAATCAGAGGGGTTATGAACATTACCATATGTTGTGATATCACATATATATATGGGTGTGGAGTTATCAGACCCTATTTAAGTATATGTGGTAATTTGGTAAAGGTTGTCCTCTATTTATAACAGTGGTATGTTCTTGATATTTCAAATTCTTGCAGATCTTGAAGCATATTATGAAAATCTATTGATAACTATGGAACACAGAAAAAATATAGAAAAGTGGTATTATTTTTAGAAAGGCATAAATTAAATCAAAACTTGTTTTTCTATAAATTTACAAAATTAGTATAAAGGTATGATGTGATCCTGTGAAATAATATTTGTCCATAATTTGATATATTGTCAATTTATTTTCATCATCTGTGCTCAGTGGCATAACACCAAGGTCCTCCATGATTTGAAAGAATGGTTTTGCCACTTGTCACTCATTTGGATGACTAGAGAAGTTTCTAAAGGTCTCTTCAATCAAGGCTGTAGTTAGCTGATCTCAGGTGGAAGTAGTAGTTCCCCACCATGGGCCTTTTCTGACTGCAAAATCATGCAAATCAACCTATGAACACACATGGCACAGTATGGTCTGAGTTGCTGATGTACCTAAAACCATAGGGCAACAACAGAACGGTAGGGAGATTTTGTCATGCCATTCTACTCCCAGCGATGACATTATTTGTGTCAGTATTCAGTTGGCTTAAGATGAAGTAGCAGCAGTAAGTCTTGACATCATGATAATCACATCTTGATCCATTGGCTGGACCAGGATGTGACTAAAATTGTGTTTGATACCAAAAAATAGTTCTAACATCAAGTCCTCTAAGTTAACCGGGTGTCCAGATGCTTTATCCAGAATGAGAATAGGTTTGTTGTCCAAATTTTCTCTTGTACCCTTGGCATAATTACACCTAAATGCTTATTTGGCCTAAACAATTTGGCAAAAAAAAAATTGGACTAAGTTTTATCATTTAGTTTTTGCAATTTCTAAATTAAAATTTCATCTAATCAGCAGGTTTTTATTAAATGGGAAAGTTGTTTTTTTTTTTCATAAAACCAGATATATTCGAATAAAATCTGACTTTTATGCAAAATAAACATAATTAAATATGCTGTGCAAACTTCTGGGAGGTTTTCCCCTTATGTTCAGTTCTATTTTATATTTTTCTAAAATTTTTCATACTTGATGAAATATTTTATAAAAAATATTTCTATTTAGAAATGTTTTGTTGATAATAGGAAAATTAACAACTGAAAACCTTATATACCCATATTTTAAGATCAATCTGTGTATCAGTGAGACAGAAGGTGTAAGAGTCAACAGATACACTAATCAAACTTGCCCATACTTTGAGTAATGATTTTTAGTTATATCAAGCTGTAGGGCTGTTTAAGTTTAGGGCTGTTTATTACTCTAATTTGAACACAGCCCTATTAGCTATTTCACTCAAATACAATTGGTGAAACTACCACTATGATACCTTACACAGTAACTTTACTATTCAAAAATATTCCCAACAAAAATTAACAAATACACCTCCTTCACCCATTAAAACTGACATTCATATATGCTATAAATGTAGAATTTGCCACAATCTAAAAATTTCCCTATGAAACTATGAGGGATAGGAAGAACTCACTGAAATTTTAAACAAATTTTTTTTCTGAGAAATTTTGTCATGTTACTTAGGCTGCATTTTTAGAGTTAAGAAGCAATCATCACTTTTATTTAAGAGCACCATGATCTCATTAACTTTGCTGTCTGAAATTATCTTTAACAACACAAAACCTAACTTTTTTTATAATCTACAAAATTATTGTTTTAAGTATTTTGCTGAAACTTTTTTGCTAAAGCAGCTACCCTTGAAGATTCTTGTCTTAAAATTGGAGATGCTTTCTCACTCCCACAGCTAGTTGTTGACTGTACAATTTTATTTGTGACATCTAGATTTTCCTTTTCTTGCATATTTTGAAACCTTCCTAAATGTGAGGTATTTATATCTGTTCTTTCAGATGTTTTTAAACTAGGGGAGGATGTATGGTATCTAAAAGATGATGTTAATGAAGGCATGGGAGGCCGTGGAGGAATATGAGGTTTCTGTCCTCCAACCAGCTGAGGTTGTAATGAAGAACATTCTGAACTGTTCTTAAAGTTTCCTAATGGAAGCTCTCTTCCAGCTTTCAACTGTGATGTAGTAAATGGTACAGGAGGTGCTGGGCGAATAGGTACATGCTTTGAGCTACTTACATTATGACTAACTATATTATCACTTTTGTTTGCAGTGGGATGGGGACTAGATATTTCTACAGGCAGTTGAATATGATTATGGATTAATACAGGAGATTTGGCTTTATTTTTGGATTGGGTGGACATATTGCATGACCTAAAAAAAAAAAAAAAAAAAAATGTAATTTTTAGACATACTCAAATGGACTGCTAGAAAAATTGCAGTAAATATTTATATATACAGTATATATATATATTTATTTATTTATTTAATATTTAATTATAATATTTAAATGATACAAAATTTTTCCAGTAGATTGTAAGACACAATTACTTGATACTGCTGATTGTTATTAAAAAAAATTCCATAGTATTAGAGAGAGAGAGAGAGAGAGAGAGAGAGAGAAAAAAAATGTGTAAAATTTCAAAACATTGTGAAGTATGTACTGCAGGCATCTGCAATCATCAACAACAACATTGTTATTCAGTTGAATTTGTAGTTCTGTAACAGAGATAGATAAATGGTGAACAGTTCAAACATTCACACTGAACAATATGATAATATTCACCTTGAATAATATTATCATATATTCAAGGAGCATTTTAAGAGTTTGTCACCTGAGTACGAAGGAGTTATTTGAGGAGTCTGGTAACATGTTACTTTTCAACGTAGTCCCCTTTGGAGTCAATACACTTTTGCCACCGATGCTGCACTGCAAGTGATTCCAGCTGCAAAAAAAATTTTCTCTTGGGTTTCCAGGAATGCATCCATTGCAACAATGATGTAACTGTTGGTGAGGAAATGGATGCCAGTCAAGTATTTTTTTTTTCAAATTAGGAAATCAGTGAAAGTCTGATGGTGCTAGATCTAAGGAATAGGGGAATGGTCCAAGATTTCAAAGTCACACTCATGCAGTATAGCCATGGCAATGACAGACTTGTGAACAGGCACATTGTCCTGGTGGAACAAGACTCCTTTGCTGAGTTTTCCATGCAGCTCCTCATAAGGTCTGTATAATATGCTCCTGTGACTGATTGGCCTTTCTGAAGGCAAGACTCCATGGCATCCCAAAAAACAGGTGCCATCACCTTACCAGCAGAAGGAATCAACCTTACTTTCTTTGGAGAGGAAGAAGGGCTGTGTTTCCACTGCTTAGACTGCTTCTTTTCTCTGGCTCAATATGATTGACCCATGTCTCATCCATGGTCACAAACCTTGCAAGGAAATTTGCTGAATCTGCTTGAAAACAATGCAAATGTTTACTTGACTTGACAACTCTTGTGCATTTTAGATCTGTTAACAACAACTTTGGGACCCATTGTGCTGACACCTTTGTTATTAAATCTCTGTTATCACATAGTATACACATTTAAATGAGATTCCCAAGCAGCTGGCAATGTACCAAACTGCCAGTCATCACCATGCTGTCATCATGCACACTGTCAACAACTTCTTGAGTGATGGACATTGTAAGTCTTCCTCATATAAATTCTGCTGCCCACGTCTTAATCATGGAGTAGGAAGGGGCATCCTACCCAATGTAATCATATCCTCATAAATTGCCTTGGTGTTAGTCTCTTTTTTCCCAAATACTGGATGACCATGCAGTGACTGATTTTGTCCATCTTTTCTCATTCACACAACTTTGTTGACTTCAAGACCTGTAATTTAAAAGACATTATTGAAACTGCATAAAACTTGGTGAGTTACTATTTGAAGTGTTATATATTACTTACAGAAATTAATCAAATGCTCCTCATACACTGGTGCAATTTCTGTGCCACTTCCACGATAGAGTGACCCATGTGTCGGCACTCACTATCATCACTCTTTCAAAGTCGGTTAACTCACGATGTTTATCCATAGTGACATTAAATTACTATCTATGTAAATGCAGTGTACTTATATATCTGCCAGGCAGTGGATTCGTCCACTAGCAAGAGGGGGTGAAAGTGTCACGTTGCCCGAGAACTAGTTAACACATGAATTCTGTCCTTTCAGTGTACATAGCACCTTCGTATAACACAGTTCTAGAGAGACATAATTCAACACTGCTGTAAATATCCTCATACTCAAGGATATCCCGTCCCTTAAAGTGGCATCCTCCTCCTCCAATGCCATATGAATGTAATTCACACTGCTAAATGGGGATGCACATAAAGAGGGACACCACATTAAAGGATACTATTGCCTCACAGCCTTCGATTACCTGAGTTCAAAATGTAAGAGCAATGAAGCCCAATTCTTCCTACTTTAAGTAATCTTGTTTAAATATAAGATAAATTATCATACCTTTATTGTAGGAAATCTTGACCCAACACTCACATCAAACTGATCCAGTTAATATAATCTAAAACACAAACGTATCCCTATTACAGGATTGTTGAATTATGTAATTTTTATATATAAAACTAATCTTGTCTTCAATTCTCATAGTCTGCTTACTGCTACCAAGGAAGAACAAAGCACAGCCGATGCACATCAACATACCCAAAACTAAACCCATCAGCAATGATAGACCAGAAAGAGAAGACAATAGTCAAACTATATTAAAATTTAAAAACCGTATTAAAATATTTGACTAGACTTCTTAATACGTGACCAGGTATTTCAGTTATGAACTGTGCTCACAAGAAGTAGGAGAGTGTACGAAATCAACATCTTTACTGTCCTTAATGGTAAATCTGGATTGCTCTACAATAGGAGATACAGTACCAATTTACCACGAATCCGGAGAGTACATGCATAGAGTTGCCCACAAATGACACAATGGACCTAAATGAAATCCTTATCTTATTTAAAAAGGGTGACAAATTCCTCCCTTTCAATTATTTCCTTCCCTATTGCACTTACCTCTATTCTTTCCAACATAATCAAGAAATCCACCAGTTTCCAACTCTTAAATTATCTTGAAACTTTCCATCTGATTAATGATTGCCAATATGGATTCATATTGGCAATCCTTGGCTTATGTTTCTCATCTTTGGATAAATTTGATGGAAAAATTTGCAGAAACTTATGCAGTTGTCCTTGATAGTTCTAAGGCTTTTTGATTGTGTTTGACATAAAGCATTCCATAAGATGGGAGCTACATAACTCCAACCTTTTAACCTGTTGATTGTTTTCTGCAATTGGATGTCCAGTTTTCTCTTTGATCACTTTGACATCAAGTGGACCAATGTGATTCATCCCTTTCCTTCTAGTGTTTACTTAAGTAAAGAAGTCTTTGCATCCTTTGCTAAAGATTTCTCATAATCTGCCTTTGCTTGCCTGACCTCCTTTGTGACTTTATTACCAACTAGTTTATATCTAACATAGGCTTCTGTGTTTCCTGATAATTTATATGCATCCCATGCATTTTTCTTCCGTGCCGCGTGTCTCATTAGTTCGTCTAACATCCATTTAGGCCTAAAGCTTGAACAGTATTTCTTGGTATGAAAAGCCTAGTAGCTTCCATGATTAATTCCTTGCTTGCTTCCCATTTAGAATTGGTTGATAGTAACATCATCAGTTGGCTCCGCTGTACAGAATTTAAAAACTGTGCAAGACCAGTATAGTCACTTTGACAAAAGCAAAAATTTCCCTTTACCCTTGATGGTAGTTACATCTTTAAGAAAATTCCACATTAATACACTGTGATCACTACCATCTAGTGGTTCTTTTATCTGCAGATTCTTAATGCATGAATAATCACTGCTGATAATCAGATCAAGAGCATTATTTCCCCTGGTTTCCTCTCTAACATGCTGTTGTAAAAAATAGTCATCCAATACAATAAATCCACAAAAGTCTTGCTAATATGTATGACCAACCCACAAGTTTCAGTCAATATCTGGAAAGCTAAAATCTCCCATTATAAAATATAGTTGAACTGAGTTGTCTAACAGAATTTTGCATTACAGACTGTTGGTGGCAGCTGCTGATTAGTTGGACCAAATCAAGAAACTCTCTTTGAATTTTCAGGGAACCTACTGTTTGTAAAAATGTGTGTGAAATGAACTGTTAACTTCTGAATCTTTGCAAGGTACGGGTCCACTTCATTTACTCCCATGCAGAATTTAATTGTTCATTTTAACTGTCTTACATACCTTTCTTATACAATTTGGCTGAATTCCATAAAGCCAGTCAGCCCGATGATGGAAATATGTAACTATCTTTGAAACATGTTATTTTATATAACAAAATGTACACCATTTATTTATTCTTGTACTTCACTGATGCTTTTTAGAACTGCAAAATGAAAATTACAAAGACGAAGTTCTTACCTGAAAGGTGTTTTCTGGGCTTTATTAGTCCACCAGACTTTGAAATGAAGTCGAGAGAACTGAACAAGACAGGCTGCGATAGCACACACAGGAACAATACCAAGGAAAATTATATAAAGAGCAACCGCAAATGAATAGCCAGCTGTCAAATAAAATATAAGAAAAAGATTTTTTACTAGTAAAAGAATATATATTTTTAAAATTTCATCACAAGGTGCCTTTCCTTTTTTTAAAGGAAAGGCCTAAAATATTTTATTAGAAGAAATAAATTGTAAATTTATACATGTCTTTTTTTTCATGAAGTGTATATGAAGTAAATTCTAAACTCATTTAATAATTGTGATTACAGTAAGATAAGTTGAGATGTTCAAAAGGAGCATGGTTTCAAAGCTTCTTGTTTCCGCTATGTATGGGTAATTACATTAAACATTAGAGATCTTTAAATATGAAATACTCTGCTTTTAAACAGTAGTGCATTTCACTAATATTTAAAAGTAGAGCACATGTATAAAAGGCTATAACTTGGTATTCCACAAATTTTCTTTAAACAGACAATCTTTAGATATGACTTAAGCATTATACCTTATGAAAGTTCATAAGGCTTAATGGTTAGGCCTACCCTAACCAAGTACAGTAAAACATCGGTTATCCAGAATAATTTAAAAGGCTGATTTTTATTAATGGTAGCATTTAAGGCAAATGTTTATTATGCTATAAGAGTATTTCTGTCTGTGTTTTTACATTGTATATCTGGTGAAATGTTGGATTAAGACTAATGGGTTTTCTCGGAAACCACAAGTGATAGAGTTTAGTCATTTGCTTCCGTGAACCCAATTTTCCATTACATATTTTGTTCTCTTCATTTCATATTATGTTTAGTTTAGCTCCAGATATAGTAAGAATAATATCAACCCAAAACTGTGCAATTTATTATGATTTATTATTTTTGTCAGTTTTTTAATGGTAAAATGTCAACGAAAAGAAAGCACTGAAATGGACAGCAAATAGGAAGAATGCGATATAATCAAATTGATATAGAACTTGACAATTTCTCAGCAAAAAATAAAGGTCACAACAAACAAAACAAAAAACAATCGAACATTATTTTAAAAAATTACTTAAAATTTTTTTCCACATAAAATTTGATTTGCAGTAAAATAATCTGAATATACATACATGTGTGTGAATTTTTATGTATAAGTTATTATTATTTTTAATTAAATAAATTCATTTTTTTCATGCTATTTAAAGTCTTTTTCTTTTACCTTAATACATTAAAACAGAATTTATTTAATTTTACCTTACATTCAATTATCCGGAAAATTTTGTTATCTGGAAGAGATCTGACATTAATTATTCTGGATAACTGACACCCTACTGTATTTCAGAAAATAAATTATCTAGTTGACAATGTTCTTTAAAAATCAGGTTCTTTTAAAATAACCTGAATAACTTTAATATATGTGGGATGAAAACTTTAATACACATAAAATAAAACAAATTAAATTTTCAGTTCTGTAATATTTAAACCAAGTTCATAATTTTTTTTTTAAAGATGTTTAATAAGTATTTTAAATAATCAAAAGAGGGCCATCAGTATTTACATGAGGATTCAGTATCAAATCCTCTACATAGAAAACATTACGGTACCTGATTTCATTCCATTTAAGAAAGAAGCAAAGATTCAACATATTAAAAGCAGAAGTATTATCAAAAGAATATTATCAGGATATTATCCTTATTTTCAAATAAGGAATTTTAAAGCAAATTGATTAAATAAAAAAATTAAGTAATACCGATGATTATTAGCACATAAAATTGTACTACAAAGAGCAACATAACACTAAAAAAATACACTTTTTTACAGCAAGAATTCCATGGGAATGAATGCAATATATGCTGGATACTGTGTGTGGGTGGGAGAGGTAGTATTATAAATTAGTTATGTCCCTGTTTACCTCAGACTGATTCAGGACTCCTAGATTTATGTTTCATATTTCACTAATTGGGTGGAAAAGCATACAGAATTCTTGGACATAATTACCTTATTAATAGTTATTATTTTTATAGGGAAACTATATCTTGTACTAATTGCAGTGGGAAAAAAAAAAAAAAAACACAGGATCCTGGAGGATCTGTGCAGGGAAAAAATCAAATTATATAGACAGGAGAGAGAAGGAAGTATAAAACATTACAAGTAGGTAGAATTCATGCAGCTGCATTAATGTCCTACAAGTCTCACACAAGCTTATAACACACTTCCTTCACATGTCATTGTTTGTTATTTGGTTTTTAGGAGCATTAGCAACTAAGGCCATATTGCTCCGGGATATGCGGTGGTCATTCCCTGACCTTTCCGCATCCTCCGTATTTGGTGGTGACGGGCTCGAACCCCGGTCTAATCAAGAAGCGTGTGCTACGCACTGCTGCTCCTTCCCACCTGGCTACGGAGGCGCCTATTCTTCACATGAAATCCAATATATACACAGCCATACAGACAGGATGCATGTAACTTTGCCAGTCAAAAATGTGACAGTAAATACTCAACAAGCATTAAATAAGCTAAGAAGTTAAAATATAGAGGTTCTGACATCAGTGGAAATGGGAAATATATTTTTGTAAAACAAAAAGGTTTGTTTAAAGCCCTGTCCCAAAAGTAAAATAGCAAATAAAAATCAATCATCCATACAAAAGGCAAAGTTGAAATAGTACTATTAACAGAATAATCTATATACCTTACATATGAAAAATATAACATAGTTAAAAAACACTTAATAGCTATGATTATCAATTAACAATAAGATAACTCACATCTATAGTAAAACTGAGAATCCAAGAGAAAGAGAGATGCAAACCCCTTTTGATGGTAGTTAAACCTCTCAAATGGTAGAAGGTTAAAAATATCACCAATTTACATTGTCTAAATATTACTGGAGATCAGGAGTATTGGTATCACAGCCATATGGAGCAAGGAAGCCCAAGGCTTTAGCTGCACCAGCCAAAAAAAAAATATAATAAAATAAATTACTTGTCTGACTCCCTCGTGACATAGGTATCTATCTAGTTGACCTTTGAATTTCCCCATGCTAACAGCCTCAATCACCCATGAAGGCAACTTATTTCAGTAATTAATAACTAGCTGGCTTCTTGGAATTTTTTGGCTTTTCTTAAGATATCATCTATAATCATGATGTCAACCTTAAGAACGGCCAATCAGACTCCATCAGCATTTCCAAGTAAAATAAGCAGAAAATAAGTCTTTCTACAAAGTGTATGTCTGCAATTAAAACTATACTTTTGATGTGCTTGAAGTGTGAATTATTCATCAATAAGATTTCATATTTAGACCACGTAACTGATGAAAGAAGAATTCATATGCCCAAAAATGTGTATGCAATTCTTAAGGCCAATCTTCTATGAAGAAGTTAAGAAGTCAAAGCAGTTAAGAGTTTCTTCAGCATGTTGAATTGTTACACAAAGTTTATCCAAGCATGGGCAGAAAATATGAAATGCATATCTAGCCTTACACTCAAAGGCAGAAAATTCATGTGTGTGTGTGTGGGGGGGGGGGGGGGGGTTCAGCAGCAAAAAGCTTTTGATGCATTAAAAAATCTTTGAAATCTTCACCCTGTTCTAGCTCATTGTGAGGTCGGGAAAGACATTTTTATGTCTTGTAATACTTCTGTCAAGACATTGCAGTCATTGAGCATGCTATATTATTATAGCAGGAGACTCAACCTATCTGAAAAGTCTTACTCAATAATTGAACATGTAACTATTTGCTGTAGTTAATCCATTAAGACACCTCAGACACTGTTAAGTCAGAAAATTCTCACATAATGAAAATTCTCACGTTTATAATGAATATGAAGTAAAACAATCACAGGATTCTTAAGTGGTTCCTGGAGATATAAGAATTCTCCATTGATATATCATACAGCCCAGGAAAAAGAACTTTGGTTTCAGATTACTTATCCCACTTCTGTGATGTTGAAACTCCTGATCCTAGTGACAAGAAGACTGATCCTGAAGATGATGAGTTGTGCAACAATTTTATAAGATTGGAATGGAGCTGTGGCAATAGCTTGATGACATCTGTTTTTATTGGAAAAGATTTATCTTAGCAGCGGCCTCAGCTGTTGTCAGAGTCAATGTTTCCAACAGTCATAGTAATACAATCTAGCCCCTGAGATCTCAGACTGAGAAGAATCCTTCCAAGGTGTAGGCCTAAATGGATGTCAGATGAACTAATGAAATATGTGGCAGAGAAGAAAAATACATGCGATACATATAAATTAACAGGTGACACAGAAGCCTACGGTAGCTGTAATCAAGTCACAAAGGACGTTAGGCATGCAAAGGCAGATTACAAAAAATCTTTCACAAACAATGCAAAAAAGAACAGTAAAGACTTCTTTACTTATGTAAATTCTAGAAGGAAAGGGATGAATCAGATTGGTCCACTTCACATCGACAGTTCGATTGTTGATGAACCTGCTGAAGTAGCAGACAAACTGAATGGGTATTTTGCATCTACATTCACACATGAGGAGATCTGTAGAGAAGTGGAGACCAGAAGCTTATCAGACTCTGGCAGGAAGCTAAATGATTTTGTAATAACTGAGAGCAAAGTGGACAAGAAATTGTTGAAACTGAACATAAGAAAGGCACCTGGGGTGGATGGGATCTATCAAGTTACATTAAAAGAGGCAGCAAAGGAAGTAAGGAAACCATTAGCCATAATTATGAGAGCTTCTTTGGATCAGGGGAGGTACCCATGGACTTGAGATATGCAAATGTGACCCGAATTCACAAAGGAGGATCAAAAGGTTACAAGTCGTTACAGACCTGTTAGTTTAACTTCTGTTCCAGGGAAATTAATGGAGGCACTGGTTAAAGAAGCACTGCAGGATCATCTAGAGAAGATCTCAGTTATAGTTCAAACACAGGAGGAGTAATTTCATAGGTATAAGGCAGCTTTGAGAGAGGAAAAAAACCATGAGTTAGACCTAAACCAATTTGAAAATTTCTAGAATTTTGTCCAGAATTTTTCCCAGGAAGTAGTATGTAATGAGAGCATTGTCAATCAGTTTGGTTCTGGAATGAGTAGATTAGAATTTTTCTCAGTATGGACCATACTTGTTAACAAGAGGGACTGTTTTTATAGGGATAGGATACAATTAAATAGAACAGGCATAAAAATAAATTATATAAACACTAGAAAAGCTGTCAAGACAGCATTAGTAGTAGTAGTAATGGCAAATGATGCAAGAAAGCAACTTTTATACCTTCATAAATATCACTGAAAAATATTGAAAACAACAATGGACACAGCAACCCTGAACCCTGGGGAACTCCACTAACAACATTAGTTCACAAAGAGCAGTGTGCATTGATAACCACTCTCTGTCTTCTTTCACTTAACCAACCCTTTATCCATAGCAGTAACCTGCCCTCAATGCTACATTGCTCCAGTTTGTACAGCATTCTTTTATATGCAATGGTATTAGAAGCCTTCCTGAAATCCAAGTATGGACAGTTTGTTAAGGATTGGTCTTGTCTGACCAATTCCACTGGATACTATGATGTGGTCACAAAGAAACTGGATGCAAAAAATAATTTTGATATCATATACTTAATCTTAGAAAAGCTTTGAATACTGTTGCACATGGAAGACTAACGTACAAATTGGAGCAGTATGGCATTAAGGACAAATTGTTGGATAAAGGGATGGTTGAGTGGGAGAAGACAGAGAGTGGCAATCAATAGACACTGCTCTTTGTGGACTAATGTTATTAGTGGATTCCTCCAGTGTTCAGTGTTGGGTCCATTATTGTTTTTTTGTATATATTAATGATATTGATGATGGTATATCAGACTTAATGTATAAATTTGCAGCTAACACGAAGGTTGGCAGGGTTGTTAATGACACTAGAAAAGTTGAGCATATGAGCTGAGAGGTGGCAACTAAAGTTTAACACTGACAAATGTAAAGTACTGCATATGGATAGCAGTAACCCTAGAGTAACATATCAACTGTGAGGTACTACACTCGGTGGTAGAGGATGAAAAGGACCTGGGGGTAATTGTGCATTACATATGAAATTTTCTGAGCAGCAAAAAGGCTGCAAGAGTAGCTGACAGCGTCTTGTCAATGATATATAGGAATTTTGCTAGCAGGGATAAGGAGGTGATTATCTCCTTGTATAAAGCAATGGTCAGGCCACACCTTGAGTACTGCATACAGGTCTGGAAGCCTCATTTTAGGAAGGATGTAGAGCTGCTGGAACAACTGCAGAGAAGGGCAACAAGATTAGTGAATTGAACAAAGGTTGCTCTTACGAAGAAAGGCTTAAGTTTTGCAAATTAGTGTCTGGAGACTAGGCACCTGCGAGGTGACCAGAGTGAGGTGTATAAGGCCTTGAATGGTTTGAGCAAGCTCAATGCTGATGGGATTCTTCTTCCTCTTGCCCAGATTAATTGCCTGAGGGGACATAAATTCAAATTGAGGAAAGACAGTTGCAGAATAGGTGTGTGGAAATTTGCCTTTAGCCAGTGAGTGGTTGATTGCTGTAACAAACTTCCATCTGTCGCTGTAGAAGTTGACAGCTTAAATAAATTCAAGGCAGAGCTAGACAAACATTTAGAGTGAATGGATGGATGAAATGGGAAGGGTTTTTTTTTTTTTTTTTTTTTGGCTGATGCTGTATAAGCTTGCTTTCTTGCATCATATGCCTCTACTAATGCTAATGCCAATTCTTATTCCTAAAAAAAGATTTTTCTCAATTGATTTCTGAGAAAAGGCTGTCAGCTGTTAATTCTCCCAATTCTGAAGGGTTGTTCTCTACAAAGTGTAGAGAACAACCCCAAAAATTACAAAGTGTGGATTTAAATAACTACAAGACTGCAATAAAATAAATAGAACAATACCCTGCGTAGCACTGATAATTGGTACCGAAACAGTTCCGTGTTATGTGAAACCGTGCTGATTGAAGTATAATTATAATGCATTTTAATTGAATGCACACCAGAGAAACAGTCTATAAATTATAATAAATTTATAAACAATTTGAATTTCATAGTCAATTGAAAGGATTTGAAATTAAAAATATTGCAAAAATTTTATTAATAAAAGATAACATCATTAGAAATGAGAAAAAAGCTTTATTTTTTATTTAGGTATTTCAATAATAAAGTCTGGTGAAGTCATCTCTTCTTTTTCTCAGCGTACAAGTCTTTGTAGCATCAAAACCCATCTTGTAAAATTTGTCATATCCTGATGCTACGTTCAACATCCGGATCTCCATTCATAATCACCTTGCAGGTCATGTCAAACCTTCCCCCCCCCAAAAAAAACTTTCTACAATTCTGTTGAAAATTCTTTTGGTGCCACTTCAGTGTTATCCACTTCAGAATTGTTTTCTTCTTCTTCATATTCAGTTCAAATTCCAAGTCTTTTCTGATCTTCGCAATGTCTTTGGCAATTGTCTGAATTTGTGATTCAAAACCAGTGAAATAATTTGCCAAATAGGGCAAAACATGCTGCCAAACAGAACGCATGTTGTTGGCAGTGATTTCTAGCCAAGATGCAAATATTTTTGATCATATTTAAAGGGGTAAAAAATAAATTGTGTAATGAAAAGTTTGAAAAGCTATCATGTCGTCTTGTCAGGATGGAATTAAGAATACTGAACACTGTTGCACGTTGCTGGTGACTACCTGATGGGAGCTATTGGCACATGTACAGGTGAGACAATACAGTTAGCACTGCAGCATATATGTACGCATTGCTAGGCTACAACAGTGCAGCATATATGTAGAGTATGTGTCTAGGCTATTGAATGAGTTTTAATATGTACAGTAAATTTTTGACTCAAACTTAATTGAAAACCGTGTTATAGTGAAACCTGTCCTGTTTGAAGCCATGCTAAGCAAGATATTACTGTATAATGAAATATTTCGTACCCTATAAGTTATCACTTCAAAATAATTGCCTTTCTGGAAGTCACCTTCTGTAAGCCCTTTTAATACTACAGCCATTTTTTTCTGAATGTCTTCAACTGACTGAAAATTGGTTTCCTTAAGTACTATTTTCAGTTTAGGGAAGCGAAAAAAGTCACAAGGGGCTAGGTCTGGCAAGTAGGGTGCATGTTCACACACAGATTGTTTTTTGGTCAGAAACTAGTGAGAGAAAGTGTGCTGGGGCATTGTCTTGATGGAGAATCCAACCATTTTTCAAATGCATGTTGAATGCATTATGCATTCAACATGCATTTGAAAAACTTCCATCCAACCTTAGATTTCTCATAATGAGGTTCCACTTTGGTTCTCAAATAGTAATTTACATAGAGAGGAATACAAATCTATATTTAAAACATTTAATCCAGAAAATAATTATCAAGCACCACTACCATTTCAGAAGGCTTCTAAAACTAGATGGCTCATTCAATATTCTATTAAACTGGCAAGAACCGAAAGATTATTTTGCAGTATCAGAAAATTCTGGTTGGATGGATACAAAGCACAAAGCCGGATTATTAAAATAATTGCTTTATCATAAAATGAATTATCTATATTTTGTGTTTGCTACACCCATTGTAAAAGATTTTAAATCTGTTAATGCAATATTTCAGTCATCTAACGTTGATCCGTATAAACTGTCTAAAGAATTAGTTACTCAGAAAAACTCTTTACAATAGAATTTATAATATTTATGGTGCTGAAAAAGCTACTGAAAATATCAACTATGGAGCCAAATTTAAGCAAGAAGTCAATAGCCATCTAAATTAATTCAAGGAGACACAACGTGCTAGAGAAAGAAGATAATGCATTTTCATTATTGAGACCATCGACCAACTGCAATCTAGGTTATGTGATGTGACTAATGCTTTCAAAAATCTTTCGTTGCTTAATCCTGAAAAAATATTAAGTCAAATGTCAAAGGGGGATTGTTCAGATTTACCTATGTTACATTTAGCTACAAATAATTTCGATGGAATTGAGCAACAATATAGGAAAATTACTGTAACAAATTGGACAGCAGAAAATGTTTTTGAAAATAATGAAATTCCAAAAGATACAATAAAATTTTGGCTTGGTATCTATCGCCACCAAAACTTTAAGCAATTGGCAGCATATGCACTTAATTGTCTTGTTAACTACAGTAAAAACAAAACCAAGAAACAGATTGCAACTTCATCTTCTAGATGCAATCATTAGAATTAGGGCACACCTTATTGAAAATTCCATCTGTTGCAAGTATCTGCATATTACAGATAGAATGTTAAATAATTTCAAATCAGATATACTTTATACCAACAATAGTAGAATCGTTGTTGCACCTACTTCACAGCAAAGTATACAGGATGAAATTGAAAAAAGCAGACATAATGATGTTCTTGTAAATGTTATATGGTATATATACAGGATTGTTTGAGGTGAATTATTTTTGTTATAATTGCAATTATTAAATGAATTTTACTTTGTTTCGTGTTTTGCAATGTTTTATAGATAATTTCTGTATTTGGCCAATTTTTCATGTGTTTGGCCATAAACACCTCCAATTATCTGGCAACCCTGGTGTGGACACTGAGGAGCATTGCCTGTGAGTATATGGAGGTGAGTGAGTGAGATAAGTATGTCCTATTGTTGCCCACGAAAGTACAACTTCTTCTCAATGCATAGTCTGAATGCTGGAGTGCCAAAGTTTTGGATCCTGTTTGAGCTGATAAAGTTTATTATTGATTTGGGTGTGCCATATCTCTTTCCATTGAGAAAGGCACATTGCTTATATGATGAGATTATAGTCAGGAAATGCTGGAATAGGGGCAGAGGTTAAATCTAAAGATGACGGATTGTAGAGCTTTATTGGCCAGTTCATTCCTCTTATCCCAGAATGTGCTGAGATCCAACAAATCGTCAGTTGATAGAATTCTGCAATTTGCAATAGCAGGCTCCTGATTTTTTTTAAAACAGAGTAAATCTTATAGCAGGAATTTTGCAATGCCAATCGAGTTGACAGAGTCAGTGTATTTTGAAGAGGGGATAAAGATTTAGATTTTCTATACCTAATTTTATTGCATGTAGTTCCAGTGAAAAGCTGCTTACTCAGATGGAAATAAAGCCAAAATGCCCAAAGTGGAAATATTGTCACTGTTCCAATGACTGAATGTGATTTGAAGCCATTGGTATCAGTATATATTGGTAAGAAATCAGTGTAATTTTGAATATGGCTTGCATGGAGTTGTTTCAAGTCAAGCATTATAACATACTCTTCCACTCCCCCACCCCCACTGACAGAGATAAGTATCATTTAACCCCGGGGGCTCACATCTGGTGAGTATGGGCTTGGCAAACCCAGGGTCCTGAGCTGGATATCATCATTCTTCTCTTTCTTGGTGATTCCTGTCTACTTCTCTCTCTCTCTCTCTCTCTCTCAGGGTAACTTGGGATTTTTTTTTTTTTTTTTCGGCTGGTGCAACATAAGCCTCGGGCTTCCTTGTACTGTGTGGCTAATAATAATAATAATAATAATAATCATGAGTCAGTTGAGGAGGGGAGTCCAAGGTGGGCAAGAATAATTCATTACATGAATTATTTTTGCTCTGTGTTAGGTCTTCAAGAAGGCAGAGGCCTGTTGATCTTATTTTACTATGTTTATTTCTATAGAGATTTTGTAGTAGTGGATTAAAGAGGTACAGTTAAATAGGATGCAGACAGTAACTTTGTATTTTGGCTGTGTATTTAAGTAGTAGTGTTTTTCTACAGAGATGCAGTGGGGGCTCGTGAACTTCAATATATAAACTACAAGTTGGAGATGTTCTGTAGGTACCAGATGCAATCCACAAGGCATTGTGCTGTATAGGATCGAATCAGAGTAGTACACTTACATTTCAGGAAGAATCATAGATCGGAGAGCGCCACAATCTAGACTGGATCTGATCATTGCTCTATATAAGAGTAGTAAGGAGGTATGCTCCCCAAAACAGGACAGATAAAACTCTTAAATATGTTCAGCTTTTTGAGACAGGTAGTATGTATAAATTTAGTGTTCAAAGAAGTTTGGCATACTCTCAAGGATTAACCCAAAAATCTGATGTTGCTGGTAATCAGGATGACAAGGTTGGTAAGGTTGAGGATCTATATGCAATATACATTGTCTGCAAAAACACATCGCAAGTTTTCTGCTGTGAAAAACAATATAACCATTGAGCATTGCCCACTTTTGTACTTTATTCAGGGATAACTGCAATTACTGTTCAATAGACCTTATGTTCTGAGAATGCCAGAAAATAGAGAGTTTGCTGGCATAAAGATAAGCTAAAGTACTTCAGAGTTTTTTGTAATGGAATTCATTGTAAATGCATTCCTTCTTCCTGCAAGAATGTCATGGAAAGGGAGTTTTGATATCACACTTGAAAAGAATAACTCTGGAGAAAGTTCTTAATGAATATAGGCAGGTTGTTGCCTCATAAGCCAAGAGCATGAAGGTTACTGAGCATATCACGATACCAGGTAATATCCAATGCCTTCTCTATATCTGTGGAAACCATAACAAGATGTTCGTTTTTCACAAAGGCATTGCAAATTGCAGACTCAGCCTTAGGCCTGACATAAGCGAGTGGTCAGGAGCGAAAGCGCAGTGGCACACGCTCTTTTGAGTGGACCAGGGTTGAAGCCCGTGACTACTAAATACGATTAACATTTGTATTAATTGATTTATTGTCAACTCCACTGATCTGGTGGTTGTGCTGGAGTATAAACAAGAACATTTTTAAAATAGGCAGCAATAGCTGAGTGGTAAGGCGTGCAGGTGCATAAGTACACGGGCCTTGAGTGACCAGGGTTCAAGCCCGTGACTGCTAAATACGGTGCTGTTTCTTGTATTATGTCTATCTTGTGAACTCCTCTGACCGTTTGGTCATCCTGGAGTATAAAACAGAAAAAATTCGATTGTGAGAGATAAGGAGGGCCTGTTTTGGCAAAAGCTATGTTGACTACTACTCATAAGACGCTGCATCTCAGTAATCCAAACAAGTCAACTGTGGATTATTTTTTCAAAGAATTTATTGAGACAACTGGAGAGAGAGAGAGAGAGAGAGAGATCAGTCAGTAACTATAAGGACTGGTGATTATAAAAGACCAGCAGCAGGTGTAAATTTTTGTCATCTAGGTGTTGTAGCATATCATAATATATTCCATCTGGCCCAGCAGCACTTATGTGCTATTTTAATGGCTTGTAGACGTTCTGAATATTGAAGAGTCTGGTTATATGGTAGGAATGGAGAGGTTTGAAAGTTTATGGATTGCTGTTCAGTTCAGTGGTGGTCTTAATTGTCTGGAATGACGCTGAAGAGTAGGTTGATGATAATGAAACTTGGGCAAAAGTTTTGCCCAAGGCATGTCCAGAGGAGCTGTAGTTCTTGCCCATTCCAGGAAAGAATTTGGGAAGGGATGATGGAAAACTTTCCAGAAAATTGCCTAATTTTCCCTCAATATTAATCTGGAACCAATGTTTCTATTAACAGTAGAAGCAAGCCAAAGAATTCATTCTTTCTTGTAGTTAATAAGATTAATTGTGGTTGGGGTTTGATACTTTATTTTTTTAACTCCTTTGCTTTTGTGCATTCTTCATTCCACCACATTCTTCATTAAAATGTTTTTGGGTCAGGTAATTTGATGATCAAATTCAGCATCTGGCTGCAATTAAGAGGTGTAATGTGATATAATCCATGACTTCTTCAGTGGGCTGTAATCATATAATTTCCTTAACCAAGGAGATAGCTGACTCAGTTTTCTTGAGAGAATTTCCATTTCCTGAAAGATTGGGCTAATAGAGGTTGTGTAATAGAAGATTGCAAACAATTAAAAAGTGGTCACTGCCCATGGGATTATTCATAACAAACCATTCTTTGAAGGGAAACAGTATCAGGGAGCAAATTGAGAGATAAGTTGCAGAAGTTTGTCCAATTGGTAATTGTATTTGTATGTGCACCAGTATTATGGTAAAGTTTTGCTTGTCTAGGAAGATTTCATTAGTTGGCCATTTATATCTAATTTAGGGGATCCCCATAAAGGGTGGTGGCCATTAAAATCCCCCAACAGACAGAGGAGAAGGTAGCTGTATTGAATGCATCAAGGTCTTTGTAAGAGTAGGTATGATTTGGTGGAAGAGACACTGAAATTTGTGTTAATTAAATCTGAGTAATCAGACACACAACAACAACAGCTTCAATTTGGGTTTGAATCGCGATTTGTTTGGCTGAGATCTGTTAATTTACCAAGGTGGCCACACCACCATGGTTTAAACAGGTTTCCTGCAGAAAGAAGGACTCTTCCAACTGGAGAGTTGATTAAGTTTAATTAAGTCTTGGATATCATAATGATGGCCTCAGTGGAATATTACAATTCCACTACAATAAAAGGTGTTACTTGTACTTCGCACTGGACCAGCGTGGCAGATTATGGTCCATTTCCCTCAGCATGAATTGTTGAGGAGGCTTCCATCCTGCAGTGGGTTGATAATGGCTGCACTTTACTTTTTACTTTTACTTGTACTTAGTATAAGGAGCAGTATCTGATTGCTTTTTTGTGTGCATGTGTGGTTGCTTATGGCATTCAGACTTTAGTTTGTCTTTTTTTGGGAAGACAGAATGATCAATGCCCACACTTCTTGCACACATATTTCTAGAACTGGATCTTCCTGTATGGATGTGTCCTGAATATTCTTTGTTGAATTCAAACTTATACTATGCAATGTAGTAGCAATCGCTGGAGGAGGAGGAGGAGGAGGAGGAGGGGGATGTCGCCTATATAGTGTCAGAGGAGTATTACTTGCCCAAGTGCTTAGAAATATTGGAGTGTTGCTGAGAGAGAATAACCTAAGCCCAGTCGGAAATTGATATCTTCAAAGGGACTGTAACATCAGTTTGAGTGGCCACTGTCTGATGTTTTTTTCAATGCTGGCATAGGTACACTTCTTACCTTCAGTATCTGAAGGTAAGAAGGAAACTGAGTGCAATTAGTTTCCTTGCTTCCTGACTTTGTTTACAACTGAACAATTTCAACTGAGAACCTTTACAGTTTCTCTCACTGAACAATCTCTTTGAATGTGATTGGAGAACCCACAAATATTGTTTAAGAGTGGCTATACTTTGCCACTTATAACATCAAGGGACTGGGAATGTAGGAATGAATACAGCAAAGTAGCCAACTTGCTTTTACCAATGAGTTTGGGATACTGAAGGTAAGAATAATATTCCTAGTAGGTGTAAATTTATTATATTTTTTAATCATAATCCCAAAGCTCTAGATAACCCCTTAGAGTTGCATGGGGACTTTCACTGAATTCCAGCAAAGTTTGTAAGTTGTGAGAGTTTCTCAGAATACCTGTGGTTTATAGTTTACACTAGTAGGTCTCCTGATTGCAGTCTCTTAACCATCTTTGGAGATCCTACAATACTCTCCAGGTATTTCTGAATAAGATAACTTACTTAGAGGCTGATGTGCAATATGAGAAGGTTGCTGTTGTTATTTGGAGCATTAGCAACTAAGGCCATATTTCTCCGGGAATATGCGGTGGTCATTCCCTGAATTTCTGCATCCTCCGTATTTGGTGGAGGTCATGGGCTCGAACCCTGGTCTAATCAAGAAGCGTGTGCTATGCACTGCTGCTCCTGGCTACGGAGGCGCCTGCAATATGAGAAATGCAGGAAAATCTGATGCTGAGAAACTTGTTTTGTCTTGGGTTGGTATGTGTCATGGTCAGTTTCTACTGTCTCTGGCCAAGAGCTTGTCAGTTCTAAAGGTGGAAAGACATTATGATCCATATTTTCTGCTTTTAGCCCTTGGCAGATTAACTTTTCTGCCAAGGTTTCTGGCCTTACCATGGGAAGGCAGGAGTAGTGCCTAGTGTGACCAAGAGATTAGTAAGGATTAGCAGTTAACAAAAAAATATATAAAGAAAAGTAGCTTTCCTTTCTCACTCTCTTCAAAAACTTTTGGGAGAAGAACTAAAAAACAAGAAGTTTCAATAAATGTAAGAACAATAAGAAATACTAGTTGCTCTAGAAAAATTGCTCAATGATAGCACAGATTGCTTGGTACCCAAATCCTGAAAAGAACTTTTTACCATCTTTCTTGGATATCTTTGCCAAATACATTTTCAAAATAATTGAGAGAGAGAGTGACAGTGACAGTGTATGCATGTTTTTCTCCACACTGCACTGAAACAAAAAATATTTATATGGCACTTACTGAGACATTCTTGCTTTTTTTGTCAAAATTTGTATTAAAAAAGTGCTTTTGCATACAAAGCATATTGAGGTCAACTTATAAAGATTTCTCCACCCACCCCTTCCTCCTCCCTACAGCAGTAATAAACACTTAACACAGTTAGTGTAGATCTAAGCCATTTCTTTTCTTTATTAATTCTACTGTTTGTTTTTATATTTTTTCAGTCAAAGAGCAAGCAAGCCTCAACAGGTAGTGACAATTTTGTTTATTGTTCTAATGAATATTAGATATGGTCACACTGTAATAAAAAAAAGTGACTCGCCAACACTTGTAACCCACAACAAGTTAAATAGCAAAGTTCATTCTCTTATTTTGAAAAAAAAAAAAATGTCTAGAATATTTATTTTTAATTTTTTTTTATCTCCACATTATGTTTCTTAATTAATAAACATTTTGTCTAGGTGGATTCAAAGATTTCCAGGTTCCACTCATGTTCAACAGACTTTTTTTTAAAGTTTTATTCTATTCTTTTTAAGGTCACTTTAAACATTATATTCCTTCTTTTAATGTATGAACTGTTTAATTTTTCTAGTATACTCTGCTATCTTATCTGTGTTTCCAACTAACTGTAGACAATTTATAACTGATGGCAGCACAAAAATAGCTTTGAAAATTAGAGGGCAGGATTACACCCATTGAACAGATGTAGTTACAATTATAAAAGCTTCAATTCAAGAATTTCTATGGAATTCAGATCCAGAATTTGATAAAACCAAATCAGCTAATATATAAATAGATGTAGAGGATATTGTTACAACACAAAAAGGTAATAATGACATGTTTTATTTTTAAAACATAGCTTAAAGTTTTTTTGACAATTTTTTTTTTTTATTGATTTGATTATCGAACCAGAATCAGAAGAGAACAGCATTTCATTTTTTTCAAAATTCCACAAAGTAACTTGCTTCACAGAACCTGCCATTATGAAAATTCAATGTAAGGGACCCACAGATGTGCAATAAACCAATAAACTCACCACTGGAAGGGTTAAGAGGATGCTATCTGGAAATATTTAAGAGCTGGTTCAAAAGGTTCTTCCTTCCTTCAAGATTTTCATAGCATATAATCACAGTCAGTCTCTCTCTCTCTCTCTCTGTGTGTGTGTGTGTGTGCGCGTGTGTCTCCCAGGTTTAAGGAAACATTGAAAAATGCTTTCCAAATAGGGTTTCTGATTTTAATGCAGTATAATGTAAGATATGTACATTTGTACGTATTTTGCACAACACTAACAAAAAAAAAAAAAAAAAATTGTTAGATATATTTTGCACTACATTCTCAATAAATAAATAAATAAGAAGCTACAAGAGTGAAAGTTTCATTATTTATGAAAACAATGTCTGTTGCTCTCAATAGACATTATTTTCATAAATAAAGCAAAATGTTCTCAGTCAAAACCATAAAAATTAATAAGCAAAACTATAAGTTAAAAAAATATATATATATACCATAAGGGTCAGAGGCAGGTCCACTATGGAGACTTCCACCAGGGCCTGGATAATCACAGTATGGAGGTTTGTATCCAAGATGACAATGGCATTGACCTTTACTGTTACAAATCTGAAAACAAAATCATTCTGAAATTCTTTAACACAAGTCAGCATTCTATCTGTAAATTATCAACACATATCTACTGTGTATTCAACACATATTCTATAGCAAGACTGATTTCTCTAGTAATGTAACAACTTAAGAAATTGTCTATACAATGGCCAAGATCAAGTGCTTTGTGTCTGATAATTTTTCATGCAACTTGATGTAGAAGCACTGTCAGTGGTGCATTTCAACAACAAAACAAATTAAACCATCCAGTGGTAGGAGTTGAGATGGAAGAGCATAAATATACAATGACAATACAATATCCCCTGACCCAACATCACAATAAACAATAACTGGAGTGGTGCCAGGTACAATACAAGCAGTTTGAAGGTGTGACAAAAGTTTTGCTAGTCTGGAAGTTAAGAAATAAGTTTTCTATTTTTTTATACTCTAAGATAACTATGTATGTCAGAGAAGTTCAAAAATGATAGTACAATCATTCACAATATTTTATTGTAATTTCTGGAGTAACATGTATTTGATTTTGTGGTGTGAAGAACTCTATACTACATGCTGACTCCTCAGCTATGATTAGACCTTGTCATGCTATCTTTTGCACTATGTAGATAGTGCAAAACTATCTACATAGGGGGCCATGAATTCTCAAGCTTATGGATATAAGCTTGAGATTAAACAGTACACTAAGTTTCCACTGTGCATGATGACTGCCTCAATCACAATTTTTTAGAACACTGAACTGAATGTAATGGCCTGAACTCTCAAAACCAGAGTTACAGACATCGTTGACCTGCAATTGTGTTCCTATAATAAATATAGGAACACAATTTAAGTTCCCAAAGTTGAAAATGGTACTCTTGAAAGAACATAGAAACTGCATGCAAGCTCACTATCTTTTGTGCCATTTAATTTGGATTTCAAAACTTTGACTTTCTCAAATAAAACTTTAGGTGCCAATCAGTAAAATATAACAAACATTATCCTACATGATCTTTTAACATTAATCTTTATAGATGAAAAACCCTTCACAACAAAGAGAGGCTGTGAGAGTGAGCAGCATGAAATTAGTTATAGTGAAATTACAGCAAACATTGTAGCCTAAACAGAAGTAGGACTCCTGGAGATAATGGCATATACCCAGTAATTTTGAAGGAGAGAGAGAGAGTGCACTGAACCATTAAGGTTAATTATGAAAGCATCGACGGACTTGCAAGAGATTCCTTTGGATTGGAGAAGTGTCGATTTAGTGCCCATGCATAAAAGATGGGTCTAAGAGTAAAGTGATCAACAGATCAGTCAGTTTGACTTCAATGGTTAGGAAATTTGTGAGTCAATGATAAAGAGTGTAACATTCTGAAGGACACAACATGGTTGTACTAAGGAAAAATCATTTTTAACTAACCTAATTAGCTATTCTGGCACAGTTACTCATGAGCTGGATATAGAAAATAATTTTGACATTGTTTATTTGGATTTTAGTACAACATTTGACTCAGTCCCTAATGAGAAGTTACTGTATAAGATGGAACATGTTTGGATCATTGGCAAGATTCTAATATGGATTGCAGGGTGACAGAGAGTTGTGAATAATGGATATGCTTCAGATTGGGCTAATGTTAGAAGTGGATCCTACAAGGAACAGTTTTGGAACTGCTGCTGTTTCTGATTTTCATAAATGACATCAACAAAGAGTAAAGGGCATGATATCAAAATTTTCAGATGATATAAAGATTGTGAGAATGGTCAACAATCAGCACCAAACAGTGCTCCTTCAAGATGGTTAGAAAAGTGGCAGCTATGTTTTATTGCAGTAAAATGCAAGGTGGTGTTACTTTTGTGGAACAGCAATCCCAGTATAATGTACAGACTTAGCAGGATTGAATTTGAAACAGTAGAGAAAGAAAGGAATTTGGATGTTATAATATGGATAGACATGAAGCTCTCTAAGCAGTGTAGACAATCAGAAGGAACTTACTGATGATTTATCGGTATTTACTTTTAGAGATATGGTGGTAATATAATCCCACAATATAAGGTAATTATAAGACTAACCACAGAAAGTATCAAACATCTGATGTTATGAAGAAAATCACAAAAATAAAACACGAGTTTCTTCAAAGGATCGAAAGGTGGGCAACCCATCTGCTGAAACATGCAAAAAGGCACCCATATAAAGAAAGACTTCATATATGTAGGCTTACATATATGAAGTTCAACCAAGCTTCTTCAAAAGTATTTGAAGACAAGCTTCTTCAAGAGCAATTGACTAAGTTTTATAAGGCCTTGAGAGGTGACAGTAAAATGAACAAAGGTAAATTTTTGCATTATAAATATTTACAGAACTAGGGGCCATGAATTCAAATTATGAGAAAAGTGGTTTAGTCCAGATTGTAGGAAGTTTTCTTTTACCCAGTATTGTTAATTACTGGAATAAGTTATTTGTATAGGTAAGTGAAGCTGTGAGCTTGGGTAAATTCAAAGGTCAGTTGGACAGTTACCTATGTGAGAAGGGAAATACATAAGTATTTTTTTATTATTTTTTATTGTCTTTTTTATTTATCTGTTTATTTTTTGGGATGGTGTAGTAAAAGCATATGGCTTCCTTGCACTATATAGCTAATACTATTACTTTTCACATTATTAACAAATGAAATCATTGCCTTATTTTTCGAAACTCATGTATACTTCTATTTATTTATTTTTATTATGAAACCCCAAACACAAGTTATTAGAACCTATAGTACTTAGTACTGTGCATGGGTTGATGGTTAAAAAGGCGAAAGAAGATATTTGTGGACATTATAATTTTCAGGATATATGTATGAAGGGAAAATGGAAATTGAAAGAATAAATGAAAAAGAACAAGGGTAGCCTTTGTGAGTTTAAAGTTGGATAGTAAAATGATCCTGACTGGCTGAGCATGAGTTTAGACTGGTTTAGAAGAAAGGAGAAATTACAGAAGCCAATTTAGAAGAACAGTGCCCAAAGAAGTAGCTATAGAAAAGGTATGCAGAAAAGGCAGAATTGTCTATGAGACAGAGTGGAGAGACTTTGCTAGAAATGGATCATTAATTAACCTAACTGCCCTCATTTGAATGGAGTCTAGAAGCCTGAGAGAGGTTTTAGGGGCACTGTCCCAGATGTGGGAACAATATTCTACAGTAGGGCAGATTTAAGATTTGTACAGAATGAGCAGCTGTTTGAAAGAAAAGTAAAACCAAGAGTACATCTAAACCTGGAGAGGAAACAATATTTGTGTTCTTATGCAAAGAGTGATTAGATGTCAGAATAATCCCTAACAGAGATTGTGATCTTATCTAGAAATCTGAGTGTCACTGAAGATAAGAGCAGAAGAATCCCTTTTGTGAGATATAAGACAGGCGTGAGTTTTAGAAGTATTGAAATCAACTAAGTTACCTTTGCCCCACTGGAGAATTACCTGGAGATCAGCATTTTAGGAATTGGTAGTGGATATTCGAGAAGTTGAAGCTGTTTGTGAAGGGCAAGGTTTCTACAACTGGTAGGTGGAATGCAATGTGCTATTATTAGCAAAACTATGGATATGATTTCCAGTCAATGGAAGAAGGTCATTAATATACAAGTATTCAAAGTATTTTATTATTTTTTTTGGCGGGCTCCAGGGTTTCCCCTATTCGCCGCTGAAAGTAACCTATACATTGTGTACAATTTATAATGATGAATTATACATGAAAAGTACAATGATTAATTATACATGAAAAGACTATTTACAGTGATGGTACAGTGAAATACTGGGCTTCGGAGTCCAGCAGACTGATCAATACATCAGGTAAGAGTAATCCAAAGAAACAGTTTAGCATTTTACTAAACCTCAGGAGCAAGAATTCTTTTTCTCCGTTTAAACAATTTCTCTACATAGGTGGAGAAGGCAGTATAACATTCAGAACAGTTAACCAATCTTGGCAGTTTGGAGCAGTCAAATACATTTGTGAGAAGTTGAAAGTCTAGTCTTAAATCGTCGTACAGAGGACAATGAAAGACGAGATGCTCAACAGTTTCTTGAGCACCACAACTACAGAGAGGAGTGTTACTTAATCCTAGTGAGAACAATTTAAAGTTAAGACTGCCATGACCGGTATATAAAAATGTAATGTATAAACCAGGATTGAACCAGTCCATTTTCTTGTCATAATCAACAACCTCGGGAAAAAACTTAAAGGTCTCCCTACCCAAAGTAGAGGTGGACCAGGTATTTTGCCATGCTCTACAACATTCAATTCTCATTCTTTTAATGTCTACATTTTCTTGCAAGTCAGTATTACATGTTATGCCTTTTACAATCGCAGGAACATTTTTCCTTCTACAATATAAAAGATAGTGTAACATCACTTCATATTGGATTGGCAGTCGATGACTGAGGACCTGGAGAGCAGCTGTAGAGACAGTTCGACAAGCTCTACTTACAGCGAGAAGAAAGAATCTTTGTGCTTGGGTAAGATATTTTTGAAACAAGGGGGTTACCGATTCTGTATCCCCAGACCCCAGCCGCATAACACACAATTGGTATAAATATACAAGAATAGTATAATTTAATGGAAGATTTCTTTAAACCAAAAGTATTCCTGGTAATCTTAATAATTTTATAGGTCATAGCTTTTATTTTCTGAAGTACATATTTTGCGTGGTAATTGAAATTAAGATGGTCATCAAAATAAATTCCTAAGTATTTATGCTGCCGAGTGCTCCTAATCATTTCTCCATTCAACTTAATAACAGGTGGTCTATTCACATCAAGAGAGCCTTTTAGCAACATTTGTTTTGTTTTATTAGTAGAAATTTGAAGTTTATGTGTTTGACACCAGATATCCAAGTCCTCTAGAACTTCATTTGCTCTGCACTCTAGCTCCCAGCGGGAATTACCAAAAATCAGAATAGCAAGGTCATCTGCATAAGCTATCTGAAGGATGTTGTCTCGATCAACCAAGAGCCACCCATCAAGGACCATGTTCCAGCATACAGGGCCAAGAACAGAGCCCTGAGGGCAGCCCCTAGAAACAGATCTGGAGACAGAGCAGAATCCTGAGGAAACTGTGATGCTGCGAGAATCAAAGTAATTTGAAAGGAGACGGTAAATAGGAGCAGAGACCCCGGCTTCTCTGGACCTCGCCAGGACACTCGGCCACCAAACAGTGTCGAATGCCCCTTGGAAATCAACAAAGAGACCGAGGACATATTTAGAATTGGAATTTTGAACAGAACTCAAAACCTGACGAATAGCATCAACAGAAGACCTTCCAAGTGTAAAGCCAAATTGAAGTGGGGAACTTAGGTTTCTGTCTAAATAGTAATTTAGAAGACGAGAAACAATTAATTTTTCCAAGACTTTGCCAAGGATGGGTAGCAGTGCAATGGGCCTGTAAGAGGCTGGATCATTGGAGGGTTTGTCAAAGGACTTAAGCAGAAGTTTAAGTCTAGCCTGTTTCCAAGCCAGCGGGAATAATCCTGATTATTAATAATATACATTGGTCATTAATATACAAGAGGAAAAAGAACTGAATATATAAGAGGAGAAAGAACTGAACCTTCGGGAACCCCCTGCATTAGTGGAGAAGTCAGAAGACAGAGCCATCTACCATCACCGACAGTGCAAGGATGAGATTTTTTAAGGTGGAGTGTGGAATAAAGGATTTCATCCCTACAAGAATAATTTCATTGGCATGATCTGAATAAACACTGACAGTAATCCAACCAAGGAAAACAATAGAAATTGCACAGAGCATCGCATTTTTCATTCTTGTAATGCCAAACAACACTAGACTGAGAATGGCCAAAATAGAAAGGCTTCATTGGAGAACAGACCATCACCAGGTTGTGATTTGAGATGCCTAGAGGATCACTCACCTCGACCATGTACTGTGTAAGGGTTCTTTGTGAGAAACAGATCAAGAGTGTTGGCTGTGTGGTTAGTATTCCAATATTCCTAGTATTCCAGTAGGTAAATGAATAATCTGTGTGAAGTTATTGGTAATTGCAAAAGCATCAGCATCTTGACCAGCTAGATCCATGTGACGAGAAAACTGATGCCAACTGGAGTCATGAACACCAAGGAAAATTACCTCACTGTTAGAAAAGTTGGACTGGATAAAGTCAGTTTCAAAGAGAGTAAACCAAAGAGTTTCAAGTGATCAGTGGAGATGGGAGAACAACAGTTGAATTTTACATGGTGGGGTTGAGAGATTTCAAGCCAAAGAAGATTGAAAAGAGGAAATTCCAAATTACTTGGGACCAGAGCACATCAGAGAAAGTATATACAACAAATATATGCCTGCGAGAGGATAATACAGCAATAATTAGAAAAACTGAGGTGAGAAGTGGTTGAATCAACCAATAATTAGGATTCTTTAAGAAGAAGTATGTGCGTCTTGGTAGACTGTAAGTGGAAATGAAAATTATTGAGATTGGAACTGAAACCATGTATATTTGTGAAATAAACAAAGAATTGTTTGGTAGGTTTAGATTGTTTCACAAATAATTTTGTTCTATTAGTTTGACTATTCATGATACTCAGTAGTAAAAAAGGGTGGGGAGGACATGGTATGTAAAGTAATGAAATTTCTGGATATGGCATTCACACAGCAGGAATATAACCTTCTTTCTGACAAAACAAACTCAAATGCCTCTTCCCCACATACACACTACTTGGATTCTCTTCAGTCATTATCTGGTGGAGTAGAGGCAGTGAGATTATACACTATCTGATCTGGAAGCCTCCTTGAGAGTTACCAATAGGGTTTTTGTGATGAACTATCTAGTGGCTAGCCTGCGAACACTGTTTTAGAGCTATACCCTAGAAATGTAAGGAAGATTGTATCTCTCCATGATATCCATCATAACCTTCAAAAAGCATCACTCATACTGCATAATGGAAGAGATGGGGGGGGGGAGTGTTACTTTGCTCAGGATACTAAACAAGGGTTCCACCACTTCAAGCCTCCAATAAGCAAAGTGGTGGTATTTCTCTGGTTGATGAGAGCCATCTACCACCTAATATTACAAGCAACACAAAGGAGTGGCATTACTGCATATGGTGCAGATGCCACACCTCTACCTCTGCTTACATTGGTTCACACCTGGGTGGTCACCTACAGTATAAGTGCCTTATTTCAAGACTTGCACACAAGGGTTATACCCAGAGTTACTAATCCCACCATCATGAAGGTGCAAGATGACTGACTTTTAATGGATTTGACTTTGCCAAAATTCGGCCCACTTGACTCGAATGTTACCTGAATATCAATTCCATCAGCATTTTAAACTCCCAAGTAGCAAGCTCAGCTTCTCATAATCGAGAGAATGTCTGTGACAGCCTCAAGGAACAAACTGTTTTCAAGGTTTCACTGCTGGTGCATCCCAGTTACGATGAGTTTCATAACATGAAGGATTAATGGTTTAGATGATTAAACTCAAAGTGAATTCAAAGCTATCAGGCTTCAAGCTATAGAAATTAGCCACTGTGTTTGTCATGAAAGCATCAAACATCTGATATCATGAAGCAAATCACCATGAACTGCCTCAATCTCATGCTATAAAGAAATTTTACTATTGTCTGCAATTCTAGCTAAACATGACAAGGAGAGATTATATAATGAGAATTTGTCAGTTAATTCTAGACTTGAAGAAATGTACAAAGCTAAAAAAGAAAAAAAAGTTTTCACATTGATGAAAAATTTTTCTTGACAGCTAGAATAGGCCATGCTGTGAATATTTTTTTCACAGCATGGTCTATTCTAGCTGAGAGAAGAAAATTATTTAGTAAAGATGGAATCCTCTAGAAATGTTAAAAAATTTTTTTGCTAATGCTATACAGAAACCTAAATGGTTCATGGAAACTGCTAATTAGGCAGAGGGTAAGATGTTGACAAGATTTTTAAACTCAAATAGTTTAAGAATTCTCTATTCATAAATTCTAGTTTAAACTGTCCAGTTCAGACATACAATAACTTGGAAAATAGTCTGGGTAGTACAGAACCTGTGAATAGGTCTTATAATAATAATATATTGCAAGGCTACCCCTTGAGCCTTGCAAGGCTCAAGGGGTAGAATTTTTTTCAGCCTGGACTGTACTTGTTAACAGGAGAGATTGCTTCTACAGGGATGGGATACACTTAAATAGAAAGGGTGCAAGAATATTTGCTGATGCTATTGAGGCAGTGTGAGGTGGGTCGGAAAACTGCTAGCTTGGGGGTAGACAAAGACCAATAGATTGACAGTAGCCACTGGCAGAGGTGAAAGAGATTCTTGCACTGCTTCTATTAGAATGAGCAGAAGCCTGAAAAACAAGATGCATGGTATTTCAGAGACTGCTGGGAGCCATTGCAGTACAAGTAAACACATGGGTTGTGTTAGGGTAGCTAAGAATAGAAACAGGTGCAGGTATACTTGCGTGTACACCAATGCTAGGAGTTTAGTAAATAAATTTGATGAATTTGAGGTATTGCTCAAAACATCGAAGGCAGATATTGTTGGGATATCAGAGACGTGGTGTCACACAGATATAAGGGATGCAGAACTGCAATTTGGGGAGTACAACGTCTACAGAAAGGATAGACAGGATAGGAAGGGGGGAGGGGTTATGCTATTAGTTAAGAAACACATAAAAACCAAGGAAGTGAAGCCAGTTGACATCGCTGGACAGTGCAGTGTGGAGTCAGTTTGGTGTGACATAAACATTGGGAGATCAAAATTGAGAGTAGGGGTCTGCTATAGGCCTAATGACTCTGAGGAGTATAATAAGGAACTGTACAGGGAAATAGAGTGGGCCAGTAAATCAGAGAGTCTTATAATGGGAGATTTTAATTTCCCAGATATTGACTGGAATTTGGGGGCTGGTTACTCACACACTAGCAGGGCTTTTGTGGATTTATTGGATGATTGTTTTCTACATCAGCATGTTCGGGAGGCAACTAGAGGGAGTAATACTCTTGATTTGATTATCAGCAATGATTCTTCATGCATTAAGAATCTGCAGATAAATGAACCACTAGGTGGCAGTGATCACAGTGTGCTGAAGTGGGATTTACTCAAAGAGGTAACTACCATTAGGGGTAAAGGGAAGGGTTATTGCTTCCGTAAAGGCGACTACGATGGACTGAGACAGTATTTAAATTCTATACAGTGGGACCAACTGATGATGTTACCAACAGCAAATTCAAAATGGGAAGCATTCAAAGAACTTATCTTGGAAGCTACTAGGCTTTACATACCAACTAAGAAATATTGTTCAAGGTTTAGGCCAAAATGGATGTCAGATGAACTAATGAGGCATATGGCAGAGAAGAAAAATGCATGGGATACATACAAATTAACACATGACACAGAAGCCTATGATAGATACAAGTTGATATGCAACCAAGTTACAAAGGAGGTTAGGCAGGCGAAGGCAGATTACGAGAAATCCTTGGCAAGGGATGCAAAGAAAAACAGCAAAGAGTTCTTTACTTATGTAAACTCTAGAAGGAAGGGGATGAATCAGATTGGTCCACTTGATATTGATGGGTCAAGTGTTGATGATCCTGCTCAGGTAGCTAACAAACTAAATGAATATTTTGCATCGACATTCACACATGAGGAGTTATTCAGTGAGGGGAATGCCAGAGGTGTATTCAACTCTAGCAGTAAGCTACAGAATCTTGAAATAAGTGGGAGTAAAGTGGAGGAGAAACTGTTGAAGATAAACACAAGAAAGGCACCCGGGGTGGATGGGATCTATCCAGTTATATTAAAGGAAGCAGCAAAGGAAGTAAGCAAACCCTTAGCCATAATTATGAGAGCTTCCTTGGACTCAGGGGAGGTACCCATAGACTGGAAATGTGCAAATGTGATCCCAATTCACAAAGGAGGATCAAAGGCTGACACAAGTAATTATAGACCTGTGAGCTTAACTTCTGTTCCAGGAAAATTAATAGAGGCACTGGTTAAAGAAGCACTGCAGGATCATTTAGACAAGACTTCAGTTATAGCTCAGACACAGCATGGTTTTGTTAAGGGGAAGTCTTGCCTGACCAACTTGATTGGATACTATGATGCAGTCACAAAAGAACTGGATGCAGGGAATAACTTTGATATTATATACTTGGATCTTAGAAAGGCTTTTGATGCTGTTGCACATGGAAGACTGCTACACAAATTGGAGCAGTGTGACATTGGAGGCAAATTGCTGCTATGGATAAAGGGGTGGTTGAGGGGGAGAAGACAGAGAATGGTAATCAATGGACACTGCTCATCGTGGACTGATGTTATTAGTGGAGTCCCTCAGGGCTCAGTGTTGGGTCCATTATTGTTTTCTGTATTTATAAATGATATTGATGATGGTATATCGGGCATTAAGCCCGATATACCATCCCGATATTAAGATATTAAGCCCGATATACCAAGTTTGCAGACGATACAAAGGTTGGCAGGGTTGTCAAGGACACTACTGACACTATGCTGCTGCAACAGGATCTGGAAAGGTTGAGCAGATGGGCTGAGAGGTGGCAAATGAAGTTTAACATTGACAAATGTAAAGTACTACACATGGGAAACAGCAACCCCAGAGCAACGTATCAACTCTGTGGTACTACACTGACAGTGGTAGAGAATGAAAGGGACTTGGGGGTGGTTGTGCAGGCAGATATGAAGTTCTCTGAGCAGTGCAGACGGGCTGCAAGAGTAGCTCATGGAGTATTGTCAATGATATACAGGAATTTTTCCAGCAGGGATAAGGAGGTGATTATTCCATTGTATAAGGCGATGGTCAGGCCACACCTAGAGTACTGTATACAGGTCTGGAGGCCTCATTTCAAGAAGGATGTAGAGCTGCTGGAACGAGTACAGAGAAGGGCAACAAGATTAGTGAATGGAACAAAGGGGTGCTCTTACGAAGAAAGGCTTAAGTTTTGCAAATTACAGTGTCTGGAGACTAGGCACCAGCGAGGTGATCTGATAGAGGTGTATAAGGCCTTGAATGGTTTAAGCATGCTCAATGCTGATGGGATTCTTCCTCTAGCTCAGAAAAATCACCTGAGAGGGCATAAATTCAAATTGAGGAAAGACAGATGTAGGATAGACGTGCGGAAATTTGCCTTTAGCCAGCGGGTGGTTGGTTGGTGGAACAGACTTCCATCCCTTGTGGTGGAGGTTGATAGCCTAAATAAGTTTAAGGCTCAGCTGGACAGGTATTTTGAACGAACAGAGGGGTGAAGTGGAAGTGGGTTTTTTTTTTTTTTTTTTTGGCTGATGCTGCATAAGCTTGCTTTCTTGCATCAAATGCCTCTACTAATGCTAATGCTAATATAGTGGGAGCCAGAACTGATTGTAGGCCTATGGGATTACATAAAAAAATAATAGGAAATTACTGAAAATTTTTTCAGAAAATATAACTAATCAAATATCTAATCAAATTTCAGAAAATATAACTAATCATCAAAACCTCAAAAGTCATCAGTCATACTGCATAATGGAACCCATGTTTAGCCTCCAAAGCCAAGTTCCAGTCAACCCTTCAACATCTCTTCCATCATGCAGTATGACTAATGATTTTTGAGATTATGATGAACGTCATGACAAGATCTAATCTTCCTTACATTTCGAGGGTACAGCTCTAAAACAGTGTTTGCAGGCCGGCCGCTAGTTAGTACACCAGACCGAACCCATTGGTAACTCTTTAGGAGGCTTCTGGATCAGCTAGTGTATAATCTTGCTACCTCTACTCTGCCACATAGTGACTGGAGGGAGTAGTTTGTATGCGGAGGGCATTGTCGAGGCCACGTTATGTCAAGGATCTGGGTATATTCTTACCCAGATCCTTGACATATCCAAAAAATTTCATACAGCATGTCCCACCCACTTTTTCTTATTATTGAATACACCATGAATTGTCAAACTAACAGAGTAAGTTTATCTGTGAAAAGATCTAAACCTCCCAAACACTTCCTAGTTCATTTCACAAATATACGTGGTCTCAGTTCTAATCTCAAAGATGTCCATTTCCACATGCAGTCTGCCAAACTCCATGTACTTTTTCTGACAGAATCTCAGTTATTGGTTGATTCAACCACTGCTCACCTCAGTTGCCCAAACTATTTGCTGTATGATTCCTTTTGCCTCAAAGGTAGTACTTGTGCATATGTCTGTTCCGATATTCCCTGCCAGAGACTTGGTAACTTGGAATATCCTGTTTTTGATCTTCTCTGGCTTAAAATCTCTCTACCTCATTGTGTAAAATTCATCTGTTGTCTCTACCATTCTCCCAACTCCACTAATCACTTGGAGCTTTTTGACTTCCTCTCTTTGCAACTTGACTTTCTCCAGTCCAACTTTCCTAATAGTGAGGTAATTTTCCTTGGTGACTTTAATGTTCGCAACTCCAGCTGAATTCCGTTTTCTAGTCACACCGACCCAGCCAGTCGAGATACTGAGGCTTTTGCAATTACTAATGACCTTGCACAGATTGTTCATTTGCCTACAAGAATACCGGACAATCCTAACCATACAGCCAACATGCTTGATCGTTTTCTCATAACAACCCTTCTAAGTACACGGTCGAAGTGATTGGTCCTTTAGACACCTCAGATCACAACTTGGTGATCGTTTCTTCTCCAATGGAGCCTTTATCTCATGGCTATTTCCAACCTCGTGTTGTTTGTCATTAGAAGAATGCAAAATGGGATGACATGCGAGATTTCTTTTCTTCTTTTCCTTAGTCAGATTACTGTTTCAAAACTTCTGATGTCAATGTTTGCTGCGATCGTGTCAGTGAAATTATTCTTGTAGGAATGAAATCCTTTATCCCACATTCCACTTTAAAAATCTCATCCTTTATCTAAACCTTGGTTTTCCAATAAATGTGCTAAGGCTGTTCAAGAGAAGAACGTTGCATATCGTAATTGGCTTGTTTCTAATTCTTCAGTTTCATTTTCTGCCTACACCAAAGCTCACAACAATTGTAAAGCAGTTATTAATCAGTCCAAACTAGAGTTTAAACAGGCTAAGAGTAGAAAACTTGCTTCTTGCCCTAATGGTAGCTGAGAATTCTGGTCTCTTGCCAAAGCTACTGGCCGCAACTTTTGCCCATCACTGCTCCCACCTCTGTCCAAACGAGATGGTTCTGTTGCCACTTCAGCCAAGGATAAAGCTGACCTGCTAGCATCCCATTTTTCTTCCAACTCATGTATTAATTATCTTGGTAAAACACCTATTCAACCCTACCCAACAAGCTCCATTCAATGCCTCCTGTGGTCTTCCGTCAAAAGGATGTTAGAAGGATTTTGACGAATCTTGATGCTAAGAAAGCTCCAGGTCCTGATGATATTTCTCCACTTGTTCTCAAAACCTGTGCTCCTGAACTTACTCCTGTTCTTTACCGCCTTTTTTCACTTTCTTATTCTAAAGGTGTTTTTCCTTCTGCTTGTAAATTTGCTCATATCTAGCCAGTTCTTAAAAAGGGTGACAAATCCCTCCCATCCAATTATCGTCCCATTGCAATTACTTCTATCCATTGGTGATATTCTAGCTTATGTTACCCATTTATGGACAAATTTAATAGAAAAGTTTGGGGAAACACAAGCAGTTGCTCTTTACATCTCAAAGGCTTTCGATCATGTTTGTCATAAAGGTCTCCTAAACAGGCTTCCATCTTATGGTTTGCCAACTATTTTTGTAATTGGTTATCCATTTTTCTCTCTGATTGTTCAATGAGGACGATGGTAGATGGCTCTCTGTCTTCTAACTTCTCCACTAATGCCGGTGTCCCCCAAGATTCAGTTCTTTCCCGCAGTCTTTTCCTCTTGTATATTAATTACCTTTTTCCATTGACTGGAAATCCTATCCATAGTTTTGTCGATGATAGCACATTGCATTCCACTTTCCATTTTGAGAAACCTTGTCCTGCTGAATCAGCTTCAACTTCTCGAAAATCTGCTACCAATTCCTTAAATGCCGATCTTCAGGTAATTCTCCAGTGGGGCAAAGACAACTTGGTTGACTTCCATCCTTCTAAAACTCAGTCTTGTCTTATATCTTTCAAAAAGGATTTTTCTGCTTCTGTGCTTATCTTTGGTGGCACTCCAATTTCTAGGCAAAATGATGTATTTCTTTTGGGGATTACCCTGACTTCTAATCTCTCTTGGCACAAGCACATTACAAATATTGCTTCCTCTACATCTAAAAAACTTGATTTTCTCTTTCGCTCTCAGCGTTACTTTTCTTCCAAACGGCTGTTCACTCTGTACAAATCGCAAATCCGCCCTACCATGGAATATTTTTCCCACATCTGTTGTGGTGTCCCCAAAACCTCTCTCAGGCTTCTAGATTCCATTCAGATGAGGGCAGTTAGGTTAATTAATGATTCATCTCTAACAGAGTCTCTCCACTCATTGTCTCATAGACGTACTGTTTCTGCTGCATGCCTTTTCTACAGATACTTTCATGGGTACTGTTCTTCTTAATTGGCTTCTATAATTCCCGCTCTCTCTCTCTTTCAAAAGAATCAGAACATGTGCCGCCACCAGCCAACATCCATTTACTGTCCAATTTCAAACTCACAGAAATAACTTTTCATCTTCCTCGTTTATTCATTCAACTGCCGCTTTCTGGAACAACCTTCCTTCATACGTATTTCCTGAAAATTAATCTACAGAAGTTCAAGTCTAATGTCAACAAATATCTTCTTTCACCTTCCCAACCTCCAACCCAAGCACAATACTAAGTACTATAGGTTCTAATACCTCTTGTGTTTGGGGTTTTTATAAAAAAAAAAAAAAAAAAAAGCAACTACATGGAAAAAGATTGGAAGAACTTAAAAAGATAGTGTCTAAGATGTTTTATACTAATGCTAGAAGTAATCTAATAAATTTGATGAATGCTAGTATAATAGAAAAATATGGAATACTGAAAATATGGCACTGTTCTGATGTATTACATTCAATATTTTAATACAAGTATAATGTATACAGGAAGGACAGGAGGGATTATGCTTTTGAGCAGAAAGCAGAAAGCTTCAAGACAAATATATCTAGTGGATGGGGAATGTCAGAATGATGTCAATCTGTTGTGACAAGGAGTATGTAGCCATAAAACAGAGTAAGAATGTGCTACAAACCTAATAAATGCATTGAGTATTATATGTACAAATGGAGTTGTCAAGAAAATCATTTTTATTATGGGGGACTTTAACTAGCTGTACATAGATTGAGAAGTGTGGATAATACTCAAAGTGCGACCAGGGGATTTTCATACTTTAAATGATATACACAAGATTGAAATTGGTGACCATGACATTGGATAATGAAACTACTTTCCTATATAAGTAATGTTATAAATGGCGGCTGAGTTACATGAAAATAGTCAAAAAACTGTATTTAAACTTAAATCTATCTCTATCTAAATAATATAATGGCTTAAACTAATAATAAACATTAAAAAACAGTAAGAGTCAACACAATGTGCATACCTTGACATACCAAAGTGGTTAGAAGCAAGAGTACAACACATGCTCTTTAATTTTTTTTTTTTTTTTTTTATTTTTAAATGGACCATGGTTCAAGCACATGGCTGCTAAACATAATTAATGATTGAATTCATGATTTATTGTAAACTCATCCAACTTGGTGGTTGTGCCGAAGTATAAACAAGAATGCATATTTGTTGCTTTGTTGCAAATGCACAAACTAATTCACTAATATGTGTTGAAATTATATCACTAAATCATTACTTAAAGTTAAAAATCAAGATTCTACACTGAAAGTATACATAAATACTACTTTTAAAATAGAAGAAATTGTAAAATGAATTATCAGGACAAGTAAGGCTATCTCAAAATTAATTAAAAATTAATACCACCTAATATTACATGAATGAAGTAATACATTTTTAATATAAAAACATATATTTTTATATCGGAGTACATATATTTTGGAGTTTTCGCAGTTGTGTTCAGAAAATATTGAAAATAAAGTTGGCATCAAAAAAGTGAATAATTTTGAATTATTTTTTTTGCTGATTTTTCAAATGTAGGCATATGGGTTCACTTAAACCTCATGTGCTACCCGATTGAAAAATCAGCAAATAGTGAATAATCTTGCTGCCACTTGAAAGTAACATCCTAGGATGTTATCAATATGCAGTGAAATCAATATATATATATATATATATATATACAAAAGCAAAATAAAAGGAAATAAAATACTTATATTCACCCCATTTTCATAGCAGTTATAAGGGCATTCCACCTTTTTCATTTCTGATAAAGGCACACATTTCTGGTTAAGGCAAACCTGAAATCGGGTTTATAAAATTTTATTATAATACTGTTCATCTATGACAAACTTTGTTATGAGTTATGGTAAAAGTGGCTTACTTAAAATTATGAAATGAAAAGCACCCCTGACTAAATGTTGGAATGAAATTTATTATCAGTATTATAAGTACAGACTACCAACTCCTGCTCCAAACATATAAACTCATATTAGGGTTAACTACACTGATAAGAGTTTAACCCTTCGATGGTCGTGTGCCCCAATACCTCTACCCACCCAATGTCTCTATTTATTTCATAATCCATACATTCATTAATCCACTCTAACAGTTATGTCTGAACCCGCACTAAAATCCATATACTGTACACTAATTCATCTGCAGTGCTACATGGCAACATCTGTTTACACATAAAAAAATAAATCTGTGATGATTACACAGGGATCCAAAACATTGGACTCTAGAACTGAAACTAATAACAAAATAAGAGTGAGATCAGAATAAAATAATTCATGTTTACAGAGTAACCAAAAATGCCACACTCTGAAATCAAAACTGGAATCATGGCAAAATTGGTAATGTGGAGGACTGTTATTCTCCAGTTCAATTTGTACCCAAATTACTTAGACTACTGACCATAACTGAATCTATTAATTAGGGTTAGGCAGAAAATTACTGAGAACTTCATCCTTACAGATAAAAATATCAACCATGACTGACAGAGTCAAATATGACAGAGGGAGGACTATTATCCTCCATGTAACCAAATAAGGGTTAACAAACGGTAACAATAAACTTAATAAGAATTAGATTTTTCTAAGTACAGTTCTGACCCATGTGATTAGTGAATTAATTAATTTTTGACATATGCGAATACAACAAAGAAGCCAGCTAATCAGATTGGACCCTTGTGCAATTTGGATAAGGCCTTGAAAAGTTTGAAAGCCTTGGATAACCCAGCTGATGTTTCAGATGAATTGAATAGGTACTTTGCATTGGTCTTTACTGACAAAATACCCCTTGTATTGAGAAGAGGGCTGTGTGAGTGAGGCCAAGTCATATGAAATTAGCAATGTCATAATTACAGATGACTGTTTATTAGAAAAACTTTTGAGCACAAAGACTAGTAAGGCTCCTGGAGTTGATGACATATACCATGTAGTTTTGAGGGAGAGCACAAGGGAATGTAATTAATTACGAGGGCATCTTTGGACTCAGGGGCGATTCCTTTGGGTTAGAGACATGCCAATGTATTGCCAATACATAAAAGCAGTTCTAAGAGTGAAGTTGGTAACTACAGACTGTTGTTGTTGGGTTTAAAGACACTAGGGCAACTGAGGCCAAATTGTGTCTATTCATCATTTAATTGCATGACCCTATCTTTATGGTTGTTAAATTATATAATTTTTGTATAGGCCAATACATTTTAAGTATATTAAAAGTTCTTCAATATTTGCATTGTTTCCTAGAATATGAGATAAATTAGATGATACGTTAAGCCTGGAAACTGATTGAAAAGTGTTTGACCAGATGGTTGAATGCAGGGGACAATCAAGCAGAAAATGGCAGACCGTAAGCCGACTGTTACAGGATGAACACTGAGGTGGGATTTCTCCCAATAGCAAGTAGAGATGGGTATGATGCGTATGTCCAATTCTTAGCCTTGCCAACACCACTTCCTCACGTCTGTTTGGTCTGAAGCAAGAGAGCCACAGCTTTGGTTCTTGTTTTATTTGGTAAAGTTTGCTGTTAGTATTCCTTTTCCATATCTGTGACCAGTTGTTGTAACATGCTTTACGAATAACAGGTTTAAAATCAGTGTATGGAACCTGAGGATGTTGTGAGAGAGTGGGTTGAGGATGTTTAGCGGCAAAGTCTGCACTTTCATTTCCCGGAATGCCAGAATGGCCAGGGATCCAGCAAAAGGTGATTGACTGATTGGACACACTACAGGAAAATAGTTGGGAATGAATTTCTTTCAATGTGGATGAGAAGAGGAGAAATTCTTCCTTATGGCATTGATAGCACTGAGGGAATCCGTGTAAATTATTGCGGGTGAGATGCAAAGTTCAATAATCTTACTAAGTGCTAACTTGATGGCATAAAGTTCAGTAGTGAAGACACTGCATGATAAAGATAGTGTGGCTGAAATTGTACATGTAGGAAAAACAGCTGCAGCACCTACCATACTATCAGTTTTGGACCCATCAGTATATATTTTACAGAAATCGGAGTTAAGAGTAGCATGAGCTGAGTGCAACTGTCTCATGTTATTGGGAGATATGACATTCTTCCCCCACTGGAGAAAATGTGTGTCATGTGAGGCACAAACATACGTCCAAGGTGGAATAGGTGCAGTTGTGTTCTGAAAAATATCAGCTAAATCAATGTTCCAACTCAGAATAAGATCTTTGATCCTGAGTGAAGCAGGTCGATTTTCATGTGGCTTATTCTCATAAAAGGAATCCCACCGAGTGTGATAAAGATACTCCCAACTGGGGAACTACAGACTGGTTAGTCTGACTTCAGTGATAGGAAAAATTTTAGAGGCAATGATTAAGAGTGCAATCCAGGGACATTTGGATAGATATGGCATTCTGAAGGACACACAACGTGGCTCTGTTAAGGGTAAATCATGCTTAAATAACTTAATAGGCTATTTTTACAATTACTCATGAGCTGGATTTAGAGAACAATTCCGATACAGTTTATTTGGATTTTACGCATTTGATTCGGTTCCTCATGAGAGGTTACTGAACAAGCTTAAACAGATTGGGATTACTGGTAAGATTCTAAGATGGATTGCTGGGTGGCTGTAGGGAGGAAGCAGAGGGTTGTGATTAATGGATATTCTTCCGATTGGTGTAACATCAGGGGTGGGGGTCCCTCGAGGATCAGTTCTTGGCCCACTGTTGTTTCTCATTTTCATAAATGACATCGAACAAAGGATAGAAGGCATAACACCAAAATTCGCAGATTACATAAAGAATCATTAATGATCAGTGCCAAGCAGTGCTCCTTCAGGATGACTTGAACAGCCTTCAAAGATGGTTAGAAAAGTGGCAGCTATGTTTTAATGATGCTAAATGCAAGGTCTTACACTTGGGGAATAGCAACCCACAAATAAATTACATATTTGGTGGGGTTGAATTAAAAACGGTGGAGGAAGAAAGGGATCTGGGAGTTATGATATGGGTAGATATGAAGTTTTCTAAACAGTGTAAACAGGCAACAACTAGGAAAGTCCATGGTGTCTTATCAATGATTTATCGAACATTATCATGTAGAGATAGAGAGATCATAATCGCACTGTATAAGGCAATTGTAATACCACATCTAGAATACTGGGTTCAAGTATGGAGACCTCATCTGAAAAAAAAAAAGACTGAGCCTCTTGAAAGGGTCCGAAGACGAGTTACTCAAATGGTAATATCTGCAGAAGGACGACTATATGAGGAAAGACTCCAATTATGTGGGCTACACAGATAGGCAACCAGGCACCTCAGAGGCGACCTGATTGAGATTTATAAGGCACTGAGAAGGATTAGTAAAATGAATGAAGGTGGAATTCTTACTGTACTGTTCTAAAGACTTTCAGAACTAAGGGTCATAAATTCAAATTACAGGGGGTGAGGTTTAGATTAGATTGTAGAAAGTTTATTTTAGCCAGCAAGTCGTTGATTGCTGGAACAAGTTGTCCTCGCAGGTAGCTGAGGCTGACAGTTTGAATAAATTCAAAGGTCAAAGGGATAGTTACCTGTGTGAAGAGGGAAGCATATAATTTGCATTTTTTTATCTACTTGGTTTTTTTTTTTGAAGTGTAAATAAGTAACACTCCCCCAGTGGAGAAGACTAACGTTACTTATTCTTGACAGATACCACCACCCAGACGGCACCGTTTTGAAGCTTATTGGCTTCTCATCGGTACAGATACCCTGGTTGTTTCAATAGTGACAATCCAGTTATGAAATATAACTCCACAATATGAGAGATGCCTGATGGTGTGCAGTAGTATAGACCAGTGGTCTCAAACTCAAATTGCATGCGGGCCGAATGCACAATCTGAAAGCAGCTGACGGGCCGGAATTTTTTTAAAAACAAGATGAGAGTGAATATAAGCACCGTATTTACAACAAATACATAATTGAAATGTATTCGTAGGCCATGTAAAATTGCTTCGGGGGGGGGGGGGGGGGGCGGATGCGGCCCGTGGGCCGCCAGATTGAGACCACTGGTATAGACTATAGAGTATTTTAGGGCAAGTAGGATGACTAGCGTATAGGTTACTACAATTGCATCAGTTTAATTCATAGCCATCTACCAAAATAGTTAGGGTTGGCATTGTTTTAGTTATGTCTCATATTGTGAATACCTTCATGAGTTGCCATGGTATTGCACTACCTGAAATCACTTGAATGGTAATACACTACCTACTGCCAAAATTGAATTTTGGGTTTCCTTTGATCCCTACGGCCATTTGTTGGTTTGTAGAGTGCAAGCGAATAAAATGATCTGCTGGCAGATGTCTAAGTTGGTGTCCAAGCCATCTCAGTTGACTTTTTTGGAGGGTCGTCACCAAAGGTTACTGAAGACTTTCTAAAATTGGTGCAATGGTAATATGGTCCGTCCAGGAGTACCCTAGAAGAGTTCTAAGGCAGGAGGTTCCAAAACTATTGATGTTGTTGTTAGAAGCTTTTTAGTCAATGATATTCAAGAAATTTTGCTAGCAGGGATAAGGAAGTGATATCCCTTTGTACAATTCATAGTCATCTACCAAAGTAGTTAGGGTTGGCATCATTTTAATTATATCTCATATTGTAAATACCTTCACAACGAGCATTCTTCAGAATGCGCTCAATGCTGATGACATTCTTGCTCTTGCTCAGACTACCCTTGTGGGTGGGACATAAATTCAAACTGAGGAAGGATGATTGCAGGATAGTTGTTGGAGGTGGATAGTTTGAATAAATTCAAGGAGGAAAAACTAGATAGATTATTGGAAGGATGGAGAGGTGATGTGGGAAGGGATTTTTTTTTTTTTTTTTTTTGTTGTTGGTTTATAAGCTGGCTTTCCGGCAGCTTATAAAGCAACAATCAAATTATCACTACTAATGGCAATTTCTTCCTTATTAATCCAACAGTTTCTTTGTGTGAACTCTTCTAATGCCACTGCAACTCCCACTCCTGGTGTCATGACATGATACACTTTCCTTGGTCAAGGAGAATTCTCAACAATTTCAATACCATTTTTAAACTTATTCAACCAACCATAGATTTACTATTGACTTGTGCAGGCATTGCCATACTGAGTGATCATTTTGTAATAAATTTCAACAGGTTTTATTTCTCCTTATTAAAAATTCTGATTACAGATCACATCCCCACACCATGGTGAATGCACTATTATTTAAAAATTAAATTGGATTACAGATCACATCTCCACCTTATTAAATGACTGAAGAGTACCACCACCTTTAAAATTGGCTGTTCCAAATAAAGCCAGTAGACAGTGCTATAGATGAGCCATGGGTGCAGGCACTTTGAAAACTTAAGACTTTTGGAAGCATTAGGAAGGTTATGTTCATGCTGTTTTTTGACTTTAACGGACTGTTGCTGCTGCACCATTTCATGTCTACACATGAAATGGTGCAGCAGCAACAGTCCGTTAAACAGTCAAGTGAAACAGTCAACTCACAAAATTACACACAAATCCTCAAAAATTCATCTACAATGTACCATCAAAAAGAAGAGACCTGGATGTTTGGCTGATTTGTTGCATGATGGCAAGCATTTAGAAACTCCACACACCATGGCAAGCATTTAGAAACTACACTGGAAAGCTACTGAGAATAGCCGGACTTGTAGTATTCCTCCATGTGGTGTGGTGCCACACCACATGGAGGAATGCCGCCCCTCTATGTTACCAGGCAGTACAAGGTGGTACTGCCTGGCAGTACCACCTTGTACTACCTGGTAACATAGGCAGGCAGGCAGTACAAGGCAGTACAAGGTGGTAGATGACTCATCAACCGGTGCAATACCACCACTTTGCTTATTGGAGGCTTGAAGTGGTGGAACCCATGTTTAGTCTCTAGAGCAAAGTTCCAGTCAACCCTTTCCTATCTCTTCCATCATGCAGTATGATTGATGACTTTTGAGGTTATGATGAACATCGTGGCAAGATCCAATATTCCTTACATTTCGAGGGTACAGCTCTAAAACGGTGTTCGCAGGTCGGCCGCTAGTTAGTACACCGGACCGAACCTAATGGTAACTCTCTACGAGGCTTCCGGATCAGCTAGTGTATAATCTTGATACCTCTACTCTGCCAGATAGTGACTGGAGGGAGTCCGAGTAGTGTGTATGCAGGGAGCATTGTCAAGGCCATGTTATGTCAAGGATCTGGGTATATTCTTACCACGTGTAAGCCATATCCAAAAATTTCATTACTTCATACAGCATGTCCCACCCACTTTTTCTCACTATTGAATACACCATGAATTGTCAAACTAATAGAGCAAGCTTATCTGCAAAAAGATCTAAACCTCCCAAGCACTTCCTAATTCATTTCACAAATATACGTGGTCTCAATTCTAATCTTAATGATGTCCATTTCCACTTGCACTCTGCCAAACCCCATGTACTTTTTCTGACAGAATCTCAGTTATCAGTTGATTCAACTACTGCTCATCTCAGATGACCAAATTACTCGCTGTATGATTCCTTTCGCCTCAAAGGTGGTACTTGTGCATATGTCCGTTCTGATATTCCCTGTCAGAGACTTGGCAATTTGGAATCTACTCTGTTTGATCTTCTCTGGCTTAAAATCTCTCTACCTCATTGTGTAAAATTCATCTGTTGTCTCTACCATTCTCCCAACTCCACTAATCACTTGCAGCTTTTTTGACTTCCTCTCTTTGCAACTTGACTTTCTACAGTCCAACTTTCCTAACAGTGAGGTAATTTTCCTTGGTGATTTTAATGTTCACAACTCCAGCTGGCTTCCGTTTTCTAGTCACACCGACCCAGCTGGTCGAGATGCTGAGGCTTTTGCAATTACTAATGACCTTGCACAGATTGTTCATTTACCTACAAGAATACCAGATAATCCTAATCATACAGCCTACTCGCTTGATCTTTTTCTCACAAACAACCCTTCTAAGTACATGGTCGAAGTGAGAGGTCCTTTAGGCACTTCAGATCACAACTTAGTGATTGTCTCTTCTCCAATGGAGCCTTTATCTCATGGCTATTCCCAACCTCGTGTTGTTTGGCATTACAAGAATGCAAAATGGGATGACCTGCAAGATTTCTTTTCTTATTTTCCTTGGTCGGATTACTGTTTCAAAACTTCTGATGTCAACGTTTGCTCAGATCGTGTCAGTGAAATTATTCTTGCAGGAATGGAATCCTTTATCCCACACTCCACTTTAAAATCTCGTCCTTTATCTAAACCTTGGTTTTCCAATAAATGTGCTAGGGCTGTTCAAGAGAAGAATGTTGCATATCGCAATTGGCTCGTTTCTAATTCTTCAGTTTCATTTTCTGCTTACACCAAAGCTCACAACAATTGTAAAGCAGTTTTTAATCAGTCCAAACTAGAGTTTGAACAGGCTAAGAGTAGAAAACTTGCTTCTTGCTCTAATGGTAGCCGAGCATTCTGGTCCCTTGCCAAAGCTATTGGCCGCAACTTTTGCCCATCTCTGCTCCCACCTCTCTCCAAACCAGATGGTTCTGTTGTCACTTCAGCCAAAGATAAAGCTGACCTGCTAACATCCCATTTTTCTTCCAACTCATATATTAATGATCTTGGTAAAACACCACCCACCATTTCCAACACGCTCCATTCAATGCCTCCTGTGGTCTTCCATCAAAAGGATGTTAGAAGGATTTTGACGAATCTTGGTGCTAAGAAAGCTCCAGGTCCCGATGGTATTTCTCCACTTGTTCTCAAAACCTGTGCTCCTGAACTTACTCCTATTCTTTGCCGCCTTTTCTCACTTTCTTATTCCAAAGGTGTTTTTCCTTCTGCTTGGAAATTTACTCATATCCAGCCAGTTCCTAAAAAGGGTGACAAATCCCTCCCATCCAATTATCATCCGTTTACAATTACTTCTACTCTTTCTAAAGTAATGGATAAATTAACCGCCAACTCTTAAAATACCTAGAAACCTTCTGTCTGCTCAATGATCGCCAGTATGGATTCCGTCAGTGTCAATTCACTGGTGATAGTCTGGCTTATGTTACCCATTTATGGACTAATTCAGTGGAAAGGTTCGGTGAAACACAAGTAGTTGCTCTTGGCATCTCAAAGGCTTTCGATCATGTTTGGCTTAAGGGTCTTCCAAACAAGCTTCCATCTTATGGTTTGCCAACTGTTTTTAGTAATTGGTTATCCAGTTTTCTCTGATCGCTCACTGAGGGTGATGGTAGATGGCTCTGTCTTCTAACTTTTCCACTAATGCTGGTGTCCCCCAAGGTTCAGTTCTTTCCCCCACTCTTTTCCTCTTGTATATTAATGACCTTTCATTGACTGGAAATCCTATCCATAGTTTTGACGATGATAGCACATTGCATTCCACTTTCCATTTTGAGAAACCTTGCCCTGTTCAATCAGCTTCAACTTCTCGAAAATCTGCTACCAATTCCTTAAATGCAGATATTCAGGTAATTCTCCAGTGGGGCAAAGACAACTTAGTTGATTTCAACCCTTCTAAAACTCAGTCTTGTCTTATATCTCATATAAAGGATTCTTCTGCTCCTATGCTTATCTTTAGTGACACTCCGATTTCTAGGCAAAATGATATATCTCTTTTGGGGATTACTCTGACTTCTAATCTCTCTTGGCACAAGCACATTACAAATATTGCTTCCTCTGCATCTAAAAAACTTGGTTTTCTCTTTTGCTCTCGGCGTTACTTTTCTTCCAAACAGCTGCTCACTCTGTATAAATCGCAAATCCGCCCTGCCATGGAATATTGTTCCCACATCTGGGATGGTACCCCCAAAACCTCTCTCAGGCTTCTTGATTCCATTCAGAAGAGGGCAGTTAGGGTAATTAATGATTCATCTCTAACAGAGAGCTCTCCACTCGCTGTCTCATAGACGTACTGTTTCTGCTGCATGCCTCTTCTACAGATACTTCCATGGGCACTGTTCTTCTGAATTGGCTTCTATAATTCCCGCTCTCTCTTTCAAAACAGTCCAAACACGTGCCGCCACCAGCCAACATCCATTTACTATCCAACTTCAAACTCAAAGAACCAACTTTTCTTCTTCCTTGTTTATTCATTCAACTGCCATTTTCTGGAACAACCTTCCTTCATACATATTTCCTGAAAATTACAGTCTACAGAAGTTCAAGTCCAATGTCAACAAATATCTTCTTTCGTCTTCTCAACCTCCGACCCAAGCACGGTACTAAGTACTATAGGTTCTAATACCTCTCGTGTTTGGGGTTTACATAAAAAAAAAAAAAAGTCATGCATTTTCATGAATTTTGAAGAATGAAAAACGATCTGGCTGGAAGTCAATTCCACATGGATGCTGAATTGAATGAAACTATAAAACAACAGTTCCAGCAGCAACCAAAAGACTTTTATGAACATGGTGTAGAAAATTAACTGTACAGATTGGTTATGTGCCTGCCTGATTTCTTTTAAAAATAAACTACCAGCCATTTTCATTTGACTTACTCTTGTACCATTAAGGGACAATCAGAAAAATGGATGTGTGTTCAAAATTTAAATCCCTTCATGTTTTTTGAAAAATGAAAAAAGATCTGGTAGGATGTCAACATTATGTGAATGATGGAGTGAAGGAAACCATCAAGCAACAGTGTGCGCAAAAGGGTGTATGAAAAGGGTATAAATGATTTAGGGTACATATCACTTAAGTGCTTGATCAACAATTGAGATTTCTTTGAAAAATAAACAACTAGCTCATTTTCCTTTTGATTCACTTTCATATTATGAAGACTGTCAGAGAAAAGACCACAGGTTCAAATTTTAAATCCCTCAGTCACAGGTGTACCATACTATATATTTGAACAGCTATGTGTTGTCATTTTACAAATCTCTCATAAGCATATTGAAAATGAAGCTGTCTATATGCATGGCAATGTTACAATAACGAATGTCATGACCGTTGATTAACAGTGCTATTGACTTTAATAATAAAAGTCACAATAATTTGTTATAAGCTTATATATTTCCTAAAAGGAAAAATATGCACTCTTAATAATAATCTGCACTGTTTTCCCATTGTCGATAGACCATAGAAGAAACCAATTGAAAAATATGATTACACTATATCATTTCTTGTTAAAATATAATACAGTAAACTCTTGTTATTGTTGTTATGGAGGTTTAATGGCACAAAAGCTGCTACGGCTATAATGTGCCTATTAATTTATTATATAAAGAGATGAGAAATTTCCATAAAGTCAGAAAAAATTCTGAAATCGGAACTGATTAAAATTTTGAAATATTTGCCTTATAACCAATGAGATTTTCAAGAGTTATTGTTTCACGTAGATTGACCAGTGATAGCAAGGTTGAAGTTCTGTCTTGTTTATAGTAGGGGCAGTCAATACGAATATGTTTCACAGTCAGAATTATAGAACAATGTGATCACTGTGGTGGACATCTCCAGTTAGCAAATGTAGGTGGGTCAGATGGGTGACCTATTCTTGCCCTTGAAAGGACTACTTCTCTTCTTGATGTACGGACACTGGAGCGCCAAATTTTTGGATCCTGTTTGAATTGAAAGAGCTTATTATTCATCTGAGACTGCCAGAGGGCTGTCCATTCTGATAGGCATGCACCATTAATGATCAACGTGCAGTCTGATGCTGGAACACGGATATTGGTTAAATCAAGGGTGGATGGTTCATTGCCCAAAATACCAGAATGTGCCGGAATCCAACAGAAAGCGACCCATTGATAGCATTCTTCAATCTGCAGTAATAATCTTCTAATTTCATTTATAACAGGGTGAACTTTATCTGAGGAATAACACAATGCCTTGATTGAGTTGAGGGAATCAGTATAAATAACAGCTTTTAAAGAACAGTCAGAACAGAGATTTTCTAAGGCTAGTTTAATTGCATATAATTCTGCTGAGAAAATACTGAATTCAGATGGGAAGGACACTGAAATAATGGTATTCGGAAACACTGCAGCTGCTCCAACGTTTGAATTAGATTTAGACCCATTTGTATAAATTGGGGAAAAATCAGTATATCGTTGAGTGTGAACTGCATGAAGTTGTTTGATAGAGGATACTGGTAAAACACTCTTTCCCCATTGGCAGATAAACTCTTGTTATAACACTCCTACTTATAGCTCTCTCTCTCTCTCTCTCTCTCTCTCTCTCTCTCTCTCTCTCTCTCTCTCTCTCTCTCTCAACGTTCTTTTCTTCTAACCCCATGGTTAATCCCTAAAATGACATGCATTTTTTTAACATCTATTACACTCTGTTTAAAATGCTTTCACACTTAACACATTTTGTAAGGTTCCAAGGAGAAATAAATTTTGATATAACCCTCCTCTTCATTTTCACTTTTGGCAAAGAAATAACAGACTGAATTCTAATAATTGTTTATGGTGTAGTTTATTTACTTTATAGAACTCATTTTTAGTGCATTTGACATTCATTTATTTTATATTTAACTCAAAGCTTTGAAAGCAGAAAGGCCACTCTTTGCAGCTTAGTGCTGTCTATTCATTTCATATTCTACTCAGCTTTTTTTTTTTTTTTTTTTAATTCAACACTGTTCATCTGTTTTCCTTACTAGTACATCAATCAATTGTGGTTGTGTATTCATGTTTAACATGGCATCAATAAATTTCATTATTTCAGCATATTAGTATTATTATGTTAATACTACATAGTACTTTCAACAAGTACCTGGAATTGCACACTGTTATTTAAATGGCTTCTGCTACAGCAGTAAGGATTTGTGCAATGTTGATGTTAACCTTGGTGCACATGCATGCCATGTGGGAACTGGCCCGACCACTTCATTCGTGTCACAGATGACTGATTGTAGAATGTCAGTTTGAACAGCATGCTAATGTCAAGTTCTTTAAACTTTGGGAAAAGTGCTACAGAGATGCTGCAAGCATTATAGAAAGTTTATGGAGATTATGCTTTGAAGAAAAGAGCAGTTTACGAGTGGTTTAATCAGTTTAAAAATGGACAGGAAACACTGGAAGATGTACCTCACAATGGATGCTCTTTGATGTCACAAAACAATGAAAATGACATGAAAGTGAAGGAACTTATGCAAAATTATAGGCAAATGACTGTTGGTAAGATTTCTCATGAAGTTGCACTGTCTGTAGACTTGATACACAAAATCCTGATGCAAGGTTTAGGGTTGTGTTGTGTGTGTGTATGCAAATTTGTTCCACACTCACTGTTGAACAATCAAACGGACTGCAGGAAAGGCACTGCAAGTGATTTATTCAAAAAATCTACACAGGATCCAAGCTTCCTAAGAAAAGTAGTCACTGGGAATGAGGGTTGGGTGTTCACTTACAACCCAAAGACCAAGGTGGAATCATCCAAATGGCACACAAAAATCTCCACACAGCCCAAGAAGTCATATGCAACAAAATTCAATGTCAAAATCATCCTGATTGTTTTTTGACAATGAGGGCATAGTGCACTGGGAAACACATTATTACTGCTGCTTACTACACAGGTTTTGACACATTTGCACAAGAATACAAGGTGAAGCCAACCTCAAAAATGGAAGTGTGGCTGGATCCTACACCATGACAATGTATCTAATCACATGGTGATAGCAGTTCAGCAGTTCTTGGCTGCAAAAAAAAAAAACAGTCACCGTAGTAGCCTCTCTACTTCCCCGATCTTGCACCATCTGATTTCTGGCTGTTCCCTAAACTGGAAATGGGGCATCACAGTCATTGTTTCACTAAAGTGGATGGCAGCAAGGAAAACGCCAAAGAGGCTCTATGTGTATTAAAAAATAGTGTACTAAGTTTTCTTTAAAATACAATAATTCTGGCTTGAAACTGCTTTTTAAATTACTGATATAACACTATTCTGCTCTAAGATGAGGCGGCTGTTTGTTCAATACCATACAGTTTAATACTTATTATTTGATACAGATGAATATATTTCACAAAACATAAATTAACTTGCTGAATATCAAACACAGAAAGGTGACTAATTAGGAGAATATATTAGTTCCTTAGAGACTTAGTTATATTGCAAAATAAGATGTTTATTCAATTATTTCCAATGATTTGAAACAACCAATACTGTACAAAACAAAATCAAGACACAAATAAAATCAAAAAATTCACTACAGAAAATAACAAAAATGAAAATATACCATCTATGTAAAAAAGAGGTTCCCAACCCATGGGTTCCCCGACCCAATTGGGGGTCGCAAAAGAAGTCCGAGTGGTTGCGAGGAAGCGAGAAATAAGACCTAAATATAATAACTTTTATCATATCTCTTGACATTGTAGTTACCAAAATGTCGACAACGTAATTGGCAACACTCCTACGAGACCCCATTGTAGCTCCTACAATGTTACGCATTACGATTTTGGCTGTGTCCATTGCCATTTATGGGCCCTCTAAAGTACGGGCCCTAGGCACATGCCTAGTTTGCCTAGGCCTAAGATTGGCCCTGTGCAAAGGATAAGTGCACTATGATCTCTTTGAATAATAATTCAAATAAATATCCATAAATTAGTTTTTGAAATGAACTACTCTTTTACCACATATCTTCTTCTAGCATTATAATCCAGGGTGGGCCTTAGCCTTCTCATTGATGTTCCACCAATAAGTCCTTCCAGAAGTCAAACTTCTCCAATTTCTTATTCTCATGATCTTTAAGTCCTCTTCTACGTCATCCATCCATCTTTTCTGCAGTCCTCCTCTTGCCCTCCTACCGGTAGGTTTCCATTTCATTATACTCTTAGTCACTAAATTTTTGGGACGGTACGCAACGGTACAGAGTACCGGCACCTTTATTAACAGTGACATGTGACATTTGGATGCAACCCAAGCACAGTACTAAGTACTGTAGGTTGTAATACCTCTCATGTTTGGGGTTTTCATTAAAAAAAAAAAAAAATGCACTTTGAAATTTGTAATATTCCGTAAATTTTTTTCACATTTACCTACTATTCAAATAAGCTTAAAATGATTTAACTAAATTTGCATTTTTTACTGTCTATTGTTAAGATATTTTCTATATAAAACTGTATAACCATTTTTAGAATTCTAAATTACTCAGTCGGACCTCTGTTTAATGAAGTCCTTTTATAGTGAATTATTTTGAATTCCCCTTGGAAGTTTCATTTAAAATAGTTTCCATTGACTGAATAAAATTTTCATATAGCGAACGGATTAGGAGAGAATTAACTTGGTATGCACTGTTCACATTTCTGGCCTTCAGGCAATTTATGCTACTGCACGAATTAAGAGAGCTGTAGATTACCATTCTACAACTTAGTGGTACCTGGTAAAACCGATCCAACCACCTGTCCCACATACGGAGGAGTCGCGCTAGTCAAAAGTGAGCAGCTCCAGGTGTATTCCCAATGGGCTCTGGCCCACTTTTTACTGCAGTAGTGTCCAACCTTTTCCTGTACAGGAGCCGTATTAAAAAAAAAATTCAAAGTTAGATTTCTTTAGTTCCATATCTGGTTGCATGTAAAAGTAAAATTGAAAATATTCGAAAATTGAAAATATTCGAAACTTTTATAAAGTACAATACACAATTAAATTTACTGAATAAAACATTTAATGAGAAAATTTTTTTATAATTAACAAAATTTAAAATGCTGTTTTACTTCACTTTCCTTGCGGGCCATAGGTTGGACACCTCTTTGAATTAACTTTAAGTGCTCCGTTCGAGAATTAGAAAAGTGGTTTTCTTTTACCCTGACAAATAATCATCTCTTATTTCGTGGAAGTGCCGTTATCCACATTTTTCTGAAAATTTTCCCTATCTCTGTTTACATGGTCACAGTACCTGAATATCCGAATGATCCTGACATTTTGGATAGTTTCAAAAAAAAGAAAAAGAAAAGAAAAAAAAAATTAATTTAAGAACTAGTGACAATACCAATGATGAGAGAAGGAAAAACGATGACAATGAAGGATTACCTTCTAAACATGAATTGCTGGCATTTGGTGAAGGTGAAGTTAGAAAATTGTCAATTAGGAATTGCAATTTATTTAAGGAGATGCAATTATGAATTGCATCTCCTTAAATGAAAGGAGATGCAATTCATGGATTTCGGGGATACCTAATTGATAAGAAGGTTTCAGAAGAATTGAAGCATTTGGTGAACGCTCTGAGTAAGATACCAATTTCATCGAGTGAATGTGAACGAGGATTTTCACAAATGAATCTGATTGTCAGCCCAACCACAGCTTCGTTGATGACAAAAACAGTTTCTTCACTACTGTTTCTTAAAACTGTAGGCCCACCACTGACCCACTTCGATCCAACAAAATATGTCAATTCGTGGCTGCTTCAGAAACGTCATCCAGCAACCAACACACAAAGAGGAAGAAAAGAAGTCTGCATAAGCTGTCCAATGAGAACTTAAATGAAAATTTGGAATATTCTACAAAAACTTTATTATGAAATTATTTTTACTTATTTTACTCAGAATTTACTTATTTTTTATATACTTGAATAATAAATTTATGCTTAATATACTTAATTTGTTGTTCTTATTCTAAAAATATTACTACTAAAGTAACAATATCAGGAAAAAAAAATTTTTAGAGTACTTTTCATATCTTTAATTTTCAATTTTTTCTGAGAGAAAAAAGAATGAGTACCGGCACCTATTTTTTTTACAAAAAATAGCACTGCTCTTAGTTGTTCTGCTGTAATCCATTCTCATAACCCCAGGGGCTCACATCTGATCAGTATGGGTGTGGCACAACCAAGGTCCTGAGCTGGATATCATTATCATTCTTCTCTTTCTTGGTGATTCCTTTCTACTTCTGTCTCTCTCTCTCTCTCTCTCTCTCTCTCTCTCTCTCTCTCTCTCTCAGAGTAACTCAAATTTTTTTTAGCTGGTGCAGCATAAGCCTCAGGCTTCATTGCACTATATATATATGGCTAGTAATAAAAAAACAATAATAAAAAAAATAATAAAATAACGTGTCCCAACCTCTTCACAAATCTGACTATGTCCACCCTGAATAAGATGGTCAAATTCATGGTTCGTTCTGATCCTCCAGGATCCATCAACATCTTGCATGGGCTCAAAAACTTTTCATAAAATTCTACGCTCAAACACTCTCAACAACTGCTCATCTTTACTCGTTAACGTCCAAACTTCACAACCGGTCTAATGAGGCTTTTGTATATTCTTAATTTTAAATGTCTGTTCAATACTCTGGACTTCATAAGATTTTCACGTGCATAGAAACATCTGTTTCCACTCAGGATATGGGACTTAATTTTATTAGTAATAGAGTTGGACTGGTTTATCTACGAACCTAGATGTGATATTCTGAACAAGATCAAACGAGAAGCAGCTGGTTTTTATATTTTCCATGTTATCTACCATTCTCCGGACTTCCATATATTTTATCTTTGCTTAATTTATCCTAAGTCCTCTCCTTTGTGCTTCGCTATCCAGCCTGGCCACTATTTCCCTCATTGCTCCTTTAGTCCTACTGATAATAGTGACTTCATCAGCATAGGCACAGACCTGCACTATCTTTGTGCCCAGTCACTTCTAACTCTGACAGTCACCTCTAAAACCAAGTTAAATAACACAGTAGAGAATGCATCACCTTGTCTAACACCAGCATTAATGCCAAAGGGAGTCGTCAACTCATTGTCAATTCTTACCACTGCTTTAGAGGCAGCCAGGGTTGCTTTTATGAGCCTAACAATCTTTGCAAGTATGCCCAAGAGAAGGAGATTATTTCCTCTGTTGAGGCAATCAAAAGCTTGTTTGAAATCTACATATAGGTTAAATAACTGTATATTGTACTCAAATGCTTTTTCCTTATCTGCCTCAAGATGAAAATCTGGTCAGTTGTTGAGTGACTGGGTCTGAAACCACACTGATATTCTCCAATGATTTTCTCTGAAAATGCTGCTAGTCTGTTAAAAATAACTCCCAACTAAAACTTGTAAGTAACGCTCAGCAATGTAATATCTGTATAGTTAGAGCAAAGCAGTTTATCACCCTTCTTGTGAATAAGCTGTATGATTCCTAGTGTCCATTCATCCGGGATTTTTTCCTCAGACCATATTAATAGTATTAGATTATGTATTCTTCTCAATAGTGTCACTCCACCATTCTTGAGCAACTCTGCAGTTATTCCATCAGCTCCAGGTGGTTTAAAGTTCTTTAAGCACTTAATAACTTTCTGAATTTCTTTGAAGCTATTGTCCTCAATGCACTGTATAGTACAATAGCTGGTTCTACTGTATAGTACAATAGCTGGTTCTACTGTATAGTACAATAGCTGTTTTGTGTCGGTCTTACCTCCTGTCAAGATGCTCTCAAAATACTCTTTCCTCCTTTTCAGAACCTCCTTTCTCTCAGTAGTCAGCAGGTTTCTTTCACTATCTCTACATGCAGTAACTTTTGATCAGATTTGCTGTGTACTTTCTTTAATCTTCTTATGAAACTTTCTACTTTCCTTCTTGTTGTAATGTTCCACCATTTTGTCGACCTTCCTTTTCAAAGCTTCTCTTTTTCTTTCTACATATCCTAACTGTAGCAATCTGTTTATCCTTGTAATCTTCACTACTCACTCTACTATTCCGCTGCAAACATTTCACCCTGGCTTGTCTCTTCAATTCTACTGCTACTCAGCAGCAGAATTGAAGGTCTCACCCAAGGTTACACATGCTGCACCTAGAACTGCTTCCTTTAGCATTAGCATTAGCATTAGTAGAGGCATTTGATGCAAGAAAGCAAGCTTATGCAGCATCAGCCAAAAAAATTAAAGTAAAATAAATAAATAAAAAATAACCACTTCCACTTCACCCCTCTGTTCGTTCGAAATACCTGTCCAGCCGAGCCTTAAACTTATTTAGGCTATCAACTTCCACGACAAGGGATGGAAGTCTGTTCCACCTACCAACCACCCGCTGGCTAAAGGCAAATTTCCGCACATCTATCCTACATCTGTCTTTCCTCAATTTGAATTTATGCCCTCTCAGGTGATTATTCTGAGCAAGAGGAAGAATCCCATCAGCATTGAGCATGCTCAAACCATTCAAGGCTTTGTACACCTCTATCAGATTACCTCGCTGCTGACTAGTCTCCAGACACTGTAATTCGCAAAACTTAAGCCTTTCTTCGTAAGAGCACCCCTTTGTTCCATTGACTAATCTTGTTGCCCTTCTCTGTACTCGTTCCAGCAGCTCTACATCCTTCTTGAAATGAGGTCTCCAGGCCTGTATACAGTACTCTAGGTGTGGCCTGACCATTGCCTTATACAAGGGAATAATCACCTCCTTATCCCTGCTAGAAAAATTCCTATATACCATTGACAATACACCATGAGCTACTCTTGCAGCCCGTCTGCACTGCTCAGAGAACTTCATATCTGCCTGCACAACCACCCCCACGTCCCTTTCATTCTCTACCACTGTCAGTGTAGTACCACAGAGTTGATACGTTGCTCTGGGGTTGCTGTTTCCCATATGTAGTACTTTACATTTGTCAATGTTAAACTTCATTTGCCACCTCTCAGCCCATCTGCTGAACCTTTCCAGATCCTGTTGCAGCAGCATAGTGTCAGTAGTGTCCTTGACAACCCTGCCAACCTTCGTATCGTCTGCAAACTTGGACATTAAGCTTGATATACCATCATCAATATCATTTATAAATACAGAAAACAATAAAGGACCCAATACTGAACCCTGAGGGACTCCACTAATAACATTAGTCCACGATGAGCAGTGTCCATTGATTACCACTCTCTGTCTTCTCCCCCTCAACCACCCCTTTATCCATAGCAGCAATTTGCCTCCAATGCCACACTGCTCCAATTTGTGCAGCAGTCTTCCATGTGCAACAGTATCAAAAGCCTTTCTAAGATCCAAGTATATACTATCAAAGTTATTCCCTCCATCCAGTTCTTTTGTGACTGCATCATAGTATCCAATCAAATTGGTCAGGCAAGACTTCCCCTTAACAAAACCATGCTGTGTCTGAGCTATAAATGAAGTCTTGTCTAGATGATCCTGCAGTGCTTCTTTAACCAGTGCCTCCATTAATTTTCCAGGAACAGAAGTTAAACTCACAGGTCTATAATTACTTGTGTCAGCCTTTGATCCTCCTTTGTGAATTGGGGTCACATTTGCATATCTCCAGTCCATGGGTACCTCCCATAATTATGGCTAAGGGTTTGCTTACTTCCATTGCTGCCTCCTTTAATATAACTGGATAGATTCCATCCACCCCAGGTGCCTTTCTTGTGTTTATCTTCAACAATTTCTCCTCCACTTTACTCTCAGTTATTACAAGATTCTCTAGCTTACTGCCAGAGTTGAATACACCTCTGGCATTCCCCTCGCTGAATAACTCCTCATGTGTGAATGTCGATGCAAAATATTCATTTAGTTTGTTAGCTACCTGAGCAGGATCATCAACAGTTGACCCATCGATATCAAGTGGACCAATCTGATTCATCCCCTTCCTTCTAGAGTTTACAAAAGTAAAGAACTCTTTGCTGTTTTTCTTCGCATCCTTTGCCAAGGATTTCTCGTAATCTGCCTTCACCTGCCTAACCTCTTTTGTAACTTGGTTACAGATCAACTTGTATCTATCATATCTACCTTGTATCTACCTTTATGGAAGTCCAGTCATCTTCAATCTTGTTACTGTTTTCCTGTTCCTGCAGTCTTCGGGCCAACTCTGCCTGGCACTTCGTTTCAACAAGTCTGTCTTTCAATTTCTCTACATTCCACTGCTTAGTTTTCTCAGCCTTTCCTCTTGCTACTAGAACTATTTTATACTTCAGTCTGGCTCCCACTAGAAAATGATCAGAATCAGAGCTGGTGCCCCAAAAAGAACGGACATTTTCAATTGTAGTAGTCCACCTCTTGGAGACCAGTACATGATCAATCTGATTAGCCTGATTTGGACCAGGGATATTCCATGTACCTTTATGAATATTCTTTCTTGGAAACCAGGTACTCATAACCTTAAAGTTGTTGGAAGCAGCAAATTGTGCTACTCAAAGATCATTATTGTTAGTTCCTTCGTGAAGGCTGTCTCCCAAATAGACCCATGAAAACTTCTTCCCTGCCTAGTTTAGTGTTGACATCACCCTTTTACCACATATAAAATGCAAAATTAGTTTATTAATTAAGTGCTTTGATCTAATTCCTAAACTTATTACAAAGGTATTGTTTCAGGATTCTTGCTGGATTCAATCATTTGACAATGCAGAACTGTTAACAATCCTGCATAGTCTGATTGTGGGATCTGACAATGATTTTGGAACATCACCTTCATAATAAGTTTAAGAATTAGGTCACAGTACTTAATTAATAAACTAATTTTGCATTCTCCACATGCTAAAAGAGTGGTTCATTTCAAAAATTAATCACCATGTAGTGTCATTTCCAAATTATATTAAATTATATTATCCATAAAATTGGGTTGGTATTGATGTTACTTTAAAATTGGAGTGAGCATATTTGACCCAGGTCACTGACAATGTTTCTTAAATTTTTTTCTAACCAAAAAACAAAAGTATTGCTAATCCAACAAATATAATATTCAGATTCAATGTTCTTTCTTTATTTTTTATTTTTATTTTAGATAACATATAGTATCAGCTTCCAATCATTAATATTTGGATACTAACCATGTTTTTACCACAGCTGCTTCCACCTGGAACCAATCCTGGATCACCAGAAGTTAGTCCAAAATCCACCATAGCAGTACGGCATGATATATTTTTTTCACGTAATGACAAAGTCAAATGATGGAAAATGTATGAAGATGAAATGCCTATTCTAAGTTCTTTAATAGCAGCAGAGGAAACGGTACATTGTAACCTGCCACAAAGTGTATTCCTATTAAGAATAAAAAAATATATATTTTTATATGGATAAAAAATAGAATGTTTATGTTAATTGTGTTTGTATTTCAATGAGGTGATATTAAAAAAAATATATTGTACAGTGAATATTTAGGGAAACTGCAACAGAGGTTCATAAAGGTTATGAATTTTAGTTGGTTACAAAAGTCATGATCACAAATCACTATAAATTTCTGATTATAATTATACATCTGCTTTTGTGAGCAACAGATGAGACAGGAAAATTGGTTTTCAGTCTTGCCTTCAAAAATTCAAAATCAACTCCCTCAGGAAACTGTTCCTTAAAGCAAGCAAGGAAAACCTAATCCACATCTCCAACAAGGAGATTATCCTAAAGTATATTAGTCTATTTTATTTTATGAATGGTCTCTGTAAAATTTTAAACATCTCAACATTTCAAATTTCCAATTTGAATTTGTTTAGGTGGACTAATCTTTCAATTTACAACCTACAGGATTCAGTTATATCAAACTTTAGGTTATTCTCCAATAATGATATTCATATTTTAATATGAAATATTAAAATAAATTATTCTAATAATTTATTTTAATAAATTGCTCAAGTAAGCATGGCTAACTCTCAATTTGGTTAAAAATTAGATGACATGATTAGATTCCATCAAGACTTGCATCTTCACTTGTTTCCTTTAGTAATCAGATTTGATCTGGATTGAAGAGTTTGATGTTAATTTGCATCTCTTTCTGGTTAAGCCAGTCTGTAGATACAATCTAAACTAGGTCATTTTAACTCTGCTGAATATCAACATGTGATATATCAACTTGGATTTTTTTTATGAATGTTATTTGATTATGACATTTGTACTTTTCTTGGTAACACAAGAAAGCTTATCACTGAGAATAGAAGTTGAATGTTAATATGTAACCTTTACTTTTTTTTAATATAATAAATAGTAAGTTTTGCCGCTGATTTATGCAAAACTGCCGGATAACAATTTTTTTATATATGAAACAGGTGGTAGAACTATCATGTTGTAACAGAAGTGGAAGTATGGACGGACAAAAGTTACAGTTGCAGTCTTCTAGTCTCTAGCCACAGCTAGAGACCAGAAAGCTCAACTGTTATTTGAACAAGAAGCAATTTTCTGTTCTTAGCATGTTCAAAATCAAATTTAGATTGATTACTAACTTTTTCACACCTGTTGCAAGCTTTAGTGTAGGCAGAAAATTAAGCTGGAGATTTGAATATAAGATAATTGCAGTATGATATGTTTTTTGATAAAATAAGAGAGGCTTGCAGTCTAATAAATTTCTTTTGCCTAATACTTTGATTCAGCAATTTACTTGATTAATCTGATCGTCAAACTCAACATACTAATGGATAAGAATAAAATTACTGCCTGAGATAAGTATTGTATTAAAAGAAGACTAAACTTATATTCAACAGCACTAACTCTTAATATTTAACAATAAACACTTTATTAAATTATCTTTAAATCCAGTTGACTTTTCAAAAATATTTTATTATCAAATTATAGATACTTTATTATTAGGTAATTATTATTATTATTATTCAATAAATGAAAATGAACAGTTAACTGGAAAAAAAAGTTACTGTTTATTTTATTCATTCAACTTAAAATCCGATACAGATAGCCCTCAACTTATGTCAGTTCTACTTAAATTTATCCATGCTTGTCAGTAGCAAACTTTTATCTATGCCACCTTAGAGCAATCCAACTTGCATTTATGGTAGTGCAGGCTGCACTTTTCTTAATTTTTTTAATTTCTTGGAAATTATTGTCACATTTTGATGAGTGAGGAAGCTGGACCTGTTTTTGGCAGCAATATCAGGGAAAAAAATTCCAAAAGTAGAGTATAATTTTATTCTCTTTTATATATCCACTGTTGCTAAAGAATACAAATGATACATGAAAGGGCATTTGAAACTAGTGACACTTTCAATTTTTACTGTAATGCATGGGAAAGTGATAACTGAAATATATTATACAAACATTTGGTTGATGCTGCAAGCTAATGCAGCATTAGCTTGCAGCATAAACCGAATCTGGACTGCAAGCTAATGCAGCATCAACCAAAAAAAAAGAAAGAAACACCCTCCCATTTCATCCCTCCAATTCATTCCAAATGCCTGTCCAGCTCAGCCTTAAATTTATTTAGGCTGTCAACTTACACAACAACAGATGGAAGTCTGTTCCACCAATCAACCAGCCGCTGGCTAAAGGCAAATTTCCGCACATCTATTCTATAACTGTCTTTCCTCAATTTGAATCTGTGCCCCCTCAGGTTCTTAATCTGAGCAAGAGGAAGAATCCCATCAGCGTTCAGCTTGCTCAACCCATTCAAAGCCTTATATACCTCAATCAGATCACCTTGCAGGTGCCTACACTCCAGGTGCTGAAATTTGCAGAATTTAAGCCTTTCTTGATAAGAGCATCCTTTTGTTCCCCTCACCAATCTTGTTGCCCTTCTTTGTACTTGTTCTAGCAACTCTACATCCTTCCTAAAATGAGACCTCCAGACCTGTACACAGGCCTTGTATAACGGGACAATTACCTCCCTGTCCCTGCTAGCAAAATTCCTATATATCATTGACAAGACTCCATGACTTGCCCTGGCCGGCTGTCTGGACTGCTTAGCAAACTTCATATTTGACTGCCCAATTACTCCCAGGTCTTTTGCACTTTCCACTTCCCTGAGTGTAGTACCACACAGTTGGTACATTTCTCTTCGGTTATTGCTATCCATATGCAGTACTTTGCATTTGTCAATGTTAAAATTCAGTTGCCACTACTCAGCTAATTTGCCCAACTTATCTAGATCCAGTTGGAGTAGCATACTGTCTTTACTGTTGTTAACAACCCTACCAACCTTTGTATCATCTGCAAACTTGGACATTAAACCTGATATACCTTCATCAATATCATTGATAAATATACAAAACAACAATGGGCCCAACACCAAAACCTGGGGAACTCCACTAATAACATTTGTTCACAAAGAGCAGTGTCCATTGATTATCACTCTCTGTTGTCTCTAACTGAACCATCCCTTTATCCATTGTAGCAACTTACTCTTAATGCCATACCTCTCCAATTAGTACAGCAGTCTTCCATGTGCAACAATATCAAAAGCGTTCCTAAAATCCAAGTATATGATATTAAAATTATTTATGGCATTCAGTTCCTTTGTGACCACATCATAGTATCCAATCAAATTGGTCAGACAAGACCTCCCTTTAACAAACCCATGCTGTGTCTTAACTATTACTGCAGTCTTGTCTAGATGATCCTGCAATGCATCTTTAACCAGGGACTCCATTATTTTACCCAGAACAGAAGTTAAACTAACTGGTCTGTAATTACTCGTGTCACCCTTCGATCCGCCTTTGGGGATACATTTGCACATCTCCAGTCCATGGACACCTCCCCTGAGTCCAAGGAAGCTCTCATAATTATTTCTAAGGGTTTGCTAACTTCCTTTGCTGCCTCCTTTAATATAACTGGATAGATCCCATCCATTCCAGGTGCCTTTTTTATGTTTAACTTCAACAATTTTTCCTCCACTTTGCTCTCAGTTATTACAAAATCACTTAGCTCTCTGTTAGAGTTTAATAAACTTCTGGCACTCCCCTCATTGAATAACTCCTCAGGTGTGAATGTAGATGCAAAATATTCATTCAGTTAATCAGCTACCTGAGCATGATCATCAATACTCAACCCATCTATGTTAAGTGGTACAATCTGATTTATCCCTTTCCTTCTAGATTCACATTAATAAAAACTCTTTGCTGTTTTTCTTTGCATCCTTTGCCAAAGATTTCTCGTCATCTGCCTTTGACTGCCTAACCTCTTTTGTGGCTTGATTACAGACTAGTTTATATCTGCCATAGGCTTTTGTGTCACCTGACACTTTATATGCATTCCATACATTTTTCTTCTCTGCCACGCGCTTCATTAGTTCATCTGACATCCATTTAGGCCTAAACCCTGAACAGTATTTCTCAGTTGGAATGAAAAGCTTAGTAGCTTTCAAGATTATTTCTTTGAATGCTTCCCATTTAGAATTCAACATTGGTAACATCATCAGTTGATCCTATTGTACAGAATTTAAAAACTGTCTGAGACCCCTGTAGTCACCTTTACGAAAGCAAAAGCCCTTATCTTGATGGTAGTTACATCCTTAAGTAATTCCCACATCAGTACATTGTGATCGCTGTCACCCAGTGTTTCCTTTATCTGCAAATTCTTAATGCATGAATAATCACTGCTGATAATTAGATCAAGAGTATTACTCCCTCTGGTTGCCTCTCGAACATGTTGCTATAGAAAACAGTCATCCAATAAATCCACAAAAGTCTTGCTAGTGTGTGAGTGACCAAATCACAAGTTTCAGTCAATATCTGGAAAATTAAAATCCCCCATTATAAGACATTCTGATTTACTGGCCCACTCTATTTCTCTACACAATTGCTCATTATACTCATCAGATTCATTAGGCCTATAACACATACATACTCTCATTTTTCTGTTCCCAGTGCTTATGTCACACCAAACAGACTCAACGTTGCATTGTCCACCAACATCAATTGGATGCACTTCCTTAGATTTTATGTGTTTCTTAACACATAAAATTCCAATTCTGCACTGCTTATGTCTGTGTGACACCACGTCTCTGATATCCCAACAATATCTGCCTTTGATGTCTTGAATAGCACTTCAAGCTCATCAAATTTATTAACTATACTCCTAGCATTGGTATACATGCAAGTATACATGCACCTGTTTCTACTCTTACTTACCCTAACACAGCCCATGTATTTATTTGTTCCACTATGACTCCCAGCAGTCCTGGAAATCTCCATTGCCTTGCTTTCCAGACTGCTGCTCATTCTAATAGAAGCAGTGCAAGAATTACTTTTGTCTATGCCTGCAGCCACTGTTAACCTTTTAGTCTATGTATCCCCCCCCCAAGCTGGCAGTTTTCCAACCCACCTAATACTGCCTCAATAGCTTCAGCAAATATTCTTGCACCCTTTCTATTTCAGTGTACCTCATCCCTGTAGAAGCAGTCTCTCCTGTCAACAAACACAGACCAGGCTGCAAAAAATTCTACCCCTTGAGCCTTGCACAATCTCTCTAGTGCTGAATTGATCGACAAGCCTCTCCTATCGTGTCTGGGCAGAATTGCAGACACTTTGACATTCAAACATAACTCGCGACTTTTTTTCAACATTGACCTATACTTGTTGAATAAATACTGCAGATTTCTTACTCTTACTCTTATTAGTTCCAACGTGTACAACGATATCACCTGTTGTGATATTGTTGTACAAGTTTACAAACACAATGCATTGATATGGACATAGTGTATGCTGTTTAGTTAGCCTGGTTCTCACAGAACTCCAGTATAAAATGATTGTGTATTTTTCATTTAATACTTCATCCCTAAAAATATATCGGATAAATGGAAAGGTTAGTGCTCAAGCAAGGCTGTTGTTTTAAAGAAATATAGCAAAAAGGTTATTAAATCACAAGCGAACAAAAAAGTGATAACAGTCAGTGAGAGTGGACTGTTGAAGTTTGAAATTAGAAGACAACTGGACCAAGCTTGCACAATTGTGTGAATAACTTTTAATTGTGCTGAAATTAAAAGTGTCACCCCCAAAAACTTATAGATTTGGGGTACAAACAGACATGAAGTTTCTACACAGTGTAAAGAGGCAGCCAGGAAGGCACACAGGACCTGCACCTGAAACTACATCTAAAAAACCCTAATGTCACCCCAATAACTTATAAACTTGGGGGGGGGGGTGATTGGGGATTATGATACAAACAGACATGAAGTTTTTACATAGTGTAAAGAGGAAGCCAGAAAGACACTCAGGACCTGCACCTGAAACTACATATAAAAATAGGCATAATACAAACACTATTCTACAATATTATTATTTGTTATTTATTATTAAAAATATTAACTTGATTTACAAAAACACAATGCAATATGGACATAGTACTGAATGCTGTTTAGTCAGCCTAGTTTTCAAGGAGTTCCAGTGTAAAAGGTTTGTGTATTTTTCATTTAATACTTCATCCCTAAAAATGTTGGATAAAAGGAAAGGTTAGTGCTCAAGCAATGCTGTTGTTTTAAATAAATATACCAAAAAGGTTATTAAATCAGAAGCACAGACAAAAAGTGATAGCAGTCAGTGAGAGTGGACCGTTGAAGTCTGAAATTAGAAGACAACTGAACTATGCTTGCACAATTGTGCAAATAACTTTTAAGAAAATACTGGAATTGTGCTGAAATTAAGTGTCACCCCAATGCAATCAGTAATATCAGAAAATATTTGGAACTTGTAACTTAGATTGAAAGACTTGATTTTTTAGATTCAAGACCTAAAGAAATGCTGTGTGTCCTTTTACCTTGCCAATATTCAGGCTAAGGCTAAATATTTTTCTGTCTTTTTTCTAAATCTTATTCTAAGGCTAAATCTTTTTGAAACAGTGAAAGACTTGCATGGAGAGGAACCCAAGGGCAAATGTTTCAGTACAAGTAAAGAATGATTTATGCTTTTTAAAACTTTTGGAATTCAAAAGTACATCACCAAGGGTGTCAAGACTAATATTCAGGATTTCTAAGAGGTACGAGCTAAAGGTTATAATGATTTATGCACCAACATCAAGCCATGATGATGAAGGGGATGAAGAAATGTACACCAAAATTGAGAGTCTTCTAGATGAGCAGAAAACCCATACACTATCATTATGGGGGACTTCAATGCTAAGGTTGGAAAAAGACAAAAGAGTGCAGAAAGGGGCACTATAGGAAATTTTGGAATTGGTGAAAGAAATGAAAGACTTGTGGAATTTGCAGAATCTCGAGGATTGTCAGTAATGAACACTTTTCAAGAAAGGGTGAACAGGAAGTGGACATGGAAGAGCCAAAATGGATTAACAACTAATGAAATCAACTTCATCCTCAATAACAGAAGATATATCGTGAATGATATTACCATCCTGAACAAAATAAATGTTGGAAGTGATCACAGAATGGTAATATGCATACTTGATACAGATGCAAGAAAAGAAAGGAAAAAACTGACTCAAGTAAATAATATGAAGTATTATTTACTCGAGTCAGTTTCAGGTCCAAGATTCCTCATTAGGACCAAGATATCGACAAGGAATATTACAACTTTCTGAAATTGATAAAGCCCAAGAAACCTATAGGTAAAAAGATATCCAAATAAGAAAAAATTAGTCAAGAAACACTTGTCATGATGAACTGAAGGCGACAAATGAAGAGCAAGTTAAACACTGACAAGGAGAAAATTGAGTATACTGAGTTATGCAAAGCCATTAGAAATAGATTCAGAGAGGATATAAGAAGATTTAATATAAGAAACGTAGTATAAGCATTAAGGGAAAACAAAGGACTTAAATCAGCAGCCATGAGCAGTAATACAGAAAGATAAATGATACCGAAACTGAAGAATAGCGATGGTGTACTTATAAATAGCAGAGAAGGCATAATTCAAATAGCAGCAGAATACTATAGAGAATGATACAAGGAGCGAGGGAATGATGGCAGCAGTGGGGAAGATGGAACGCAAATTATTGACAAATACAACATACCCGATATCCTTCGTGATGAGGTTATTATTTATTTTTTTTTTATGTAAATCCCAAACACGAGAGGTACTTGAACTTGAACTTCTGTAGACTGTAATCTTCAGGAAATACATATGAAGGAAGGTTGTTCCAGAAAACGGCAGTTGAATGAATAAATGAGGAAGATGAAAAGTTGGTTCTGTCAGTTTGAAGTTGGACAGGAAATGGATGTTGGCTGGTGGCGGCACATGTTTGGACTGTTTTGAAAGAGAGAGCAGGAATTATAGAAGCCAATTCAGAAGAACAGTGCCCATGGAAGAATCTGTAGAAGAGGCATGCAGCAGAAACAGTATGTCTATGAGACAGCAAGTGGAGAGCTCTCTGTTAGAGATGAATCATTAATTACCCTAACTGCCCTCTTCTGAATGGAATCAAGAAGCCTGAGAGAGGTTTTGGGGGCACCACCCCAGATGTGGGAACAATATTCCATGGTAGCATGTACTTGCGATTTGTACAGAGTGAACAGCTGTTTGGAAGAAAAGTAACGCCGAGAGCAAAAGAGAAAACCAAGTTTTTTAGATGTAGAGGAAGCAATATTTGTAATGTGCTTGTGCCAAGAGAGATTAGAAGTCAGGGTAATCCCCAAAAGAGAAATATCATTTTGCCTAGAAATCGGAGTGTCACTAAAGATAAACATAGGAGCAGAAGAATCCTTTTTGCGAGTTTTAAGACAAGACTGAGTTTTAGAAGGGTTGAAATAGACTAAGTTATCTTTGCCCCACTGGAGAATTACCTGAATATCAGCATTTAAGGAATTGGTAGCAGATTTTCGAGAAGTTGAAGCTGATTGAACAGGGCAAGGTTTCTCAAAATGGAAAGTGGAATGCAATGTGCTATCATCGGCAAAACTATGGATAGGATTTCCAGTCAATGAAAGGTCATTAATATACAAAAGGAAAGGAGTGGGGGAAAGAACTGAACCTTGGGGGACACCAGCATTAGTGGAAAAGTTAGAAGACAGAGAGAGCCATCTACCATCACCCTCAGTGAGCGATCAGAGAGAAAACTGGATAACCAATTACTAAAAACAGTTGGCAAACCATAAGATGGAAGCTTGTTTGGAAGACCTTTAAGCCATGATCGAAACCTTTGAGATGTCAAGAGCAACTATTTGTGTTTCACCGAACCTTTCCACCGAATTAGTCCATAAATGGGTAACATAAGCCAGAATATCACCAGTGGATTGACACTGACGGAATCCATACTGGCGATCATTGATCAGACAGAAGGTTTCTATGTAGTTTAAGAGTTGGCGGTTAATTTATCCATTACTTTAGAAAGAGTAGAAGTAACTGTAATGGGATGATAATTGGATGGGAGGGATTTCTCACCCTTTTTAGGAACTGGCTGGATATCAGCAAATTTTCAAGCAGACGGAAAAACACCTTTGGAATAAGAAAGTGAAAAAAAAAGGCGGCATAGAATAGGAGTAAGTTCAGGAGCACAGGTTTTGAGAACAAGTGGAGAAATACCATCGAGACCTGGAGCTTTCATAGCATCAAGATTCGTCAAAATTCTTCTGACAACCTTTTGATGGAAGACCACAGGAGGCATTGAATGGAGTGTGTTTGGAATGGTGGGAGGTGTTTTACCAAAATCATTAATACATGAGTTGGAAGAAAAATGGGATGCTAGCAGGTCAGCTTTATCCTTGGCTGAAGTGACAACAGAACCATCTGGTTTGGAGAGAGGTGGGAGCAGAGATGGGCAAAAGTTGCAGCCAATAGCTTTGGCAAGAGACCAGAATGCTTGGCTACCATTAGGGCAAGAAGCAAGTTTTCTACTCTTAGCCTGTTCAAACTCTAGTTTGGACTGATTAATAACTGCTTTACAATTGTTGCGTGCTTTGGTGTAGGCAGAAAATTAAACTGAAGAATTAGAAACAAGCCAATTACAATATGCAACATTCTTCTCTTGAACAGCCTTAGCACATTTATTGGAAAACCAAGGTTTAGATAAAGGACAAGATTTTAAAGTGGAGTGTGGGATAAAGGATTCCATTCCTACAAGAATAATTTCACTGACACGATCTGAGCAAACGTTGACATCAGAAGTTTTGAAACAGTAATCCGACCAAGGAAAAGAAGAAAAGAAGTCTTGCAGGTCATCCCATTTTGCATTCTTGTAATGCCAAACAACACGAGGTTGGGAATAGCTATGAGATAAAGGCTCCATTGGAGAAGAGACAATCACCAAGTTGTGATCTGAAGTGCCTAAAGGACCTCTCACTTCGACCGTGTACTTAGAAGGGTTGTTTGTGAGAAAAAGAGCAAGCGTATTGGCTGTATGATTAGGACTGTCTGGTATTCTTGTAGGTAAATGAACAATCTGTGCAAGGTCATTAGTAATTGCAAAAGCCTCAGCATCTCGACCAGCTGGGTTGGTGTGACTAGAAAACGGAAGCCAGCTGGAGTTGTGAACATTAAAATCACCAAGGAAAATTACCTCACTGTTAGTAAAGTTGGACTGGAGAAAGTTAAGATGCAAAGAGAGGAAGTCAAAGAGCTCCAAGTGATTAGTGGAGTTGGGAGAACGGTAGGGACAACAGATAAATTTGACACAATGAGGTAGAGAGATTTTAAGCCAGAGAAGATCAAAGAGAGGAGATTCCAAATTACCAAGTATCTGACAGTAAATATTGGAATGGACATATGCACAAGTACCGCGTTTGAGGCGAAAGGAATCATACAGCGAATAATTTGGGCATCTGAGATGAGCAGTAGTTGAATCAACTGATAACTGAGATTCTGTCAGAAAAAGTACATGGGGTTTGGCAGACTGCAAGTGGAAATGGACATCGTTCAGATTAGAATTGAGACCACGTATATTTGAGAAATTAATTAGGAAGTCCTTGGGAGGTTTAGATCTCTTTGCAGATAAGCTTGCTCTATTAGTTTGACAATTCGTTGTGTATTCAATACTAAGAAAAAGTGGATGGGACATGCTGTATGAAGTAATGAAATTTTTGGATATGGCATACACATGGTAAGAATGTACCCAGATCCTTGACATAACGTGGCCTCGACAATGCTCCCCACAAACACACTACTCGGACTCCCTCCAATCACTATCTGGCAGTGTAGTGGTAGCAAGATTATACAGTAGCTGATCCGGGAAGCCTCCTAGAGAATTACCAATAGATTCGGTCTGGTGTACTAACTAGCAGCCGGCATGCAAACATCGTTTTAGAGCTGTACCCTCAAAATGTAAGGAATATTGGATCTCGCCACGATGTTCATCATAACCTCAAAAGTCATCAATCATACTGCATGATGGAAGAGATAGGGAAGGGTTGCCTGGAACTTAGCTGTAGAGACTAAACATGGATACCACCACTTCAAGCCACCAATAAGCAAAGTGTATTGCACCGGTTGATGAGAGTCATCTACCACCTAGTACTGCCTGGTAATATACAGGTGCGGCGTTCCTAAATGTGGTGTGGGCGCCACACCCCGACCCCTGCTTACGTTGTTTCACACCTAGGTGGTCACCCACCATGTACTTGTGCATGGAGGTTATACCCAAGGAGGTCATCCCACCATCATGAAGGTGCAAGTGGAGGATTTGGCTGTCACACACCGTCCAGACTTCGCCGAAATTGGGTCCACTTGACTTGAGTGTCACCCGAATATCAGGTGGAACATGTGTTGAATAAAATGAAGAATCAGAAAGCCCCAGGGAAGATAAAGTTACTGTAGCTTTGTTAAAATTGGAAGGAAGAGACATGACACAAAAACTGGCAAGACTTCACAAAATGCATTAGAAAAGGTGTAATGCCTAAGGAATGGAATAATGCAATCATAGTTTTGCTTGCATAAGAAAGGAGATAAATCATAAATTGGAAATTATAGACCAATTAGCTTCTTATCCCACATCTACAAGTTATTCACAAGAGTCGTTACTAACAGATTAGAAAGAATACTTGATGAGAATCAATCGAAAGAGAAAGCTGGCTTTAGGACAGGATTCTCAACTATGGATCACCTTCAAGTAATATCACACCTAATGGAGAAAGCAAATGAATATAAAACACCATTATGCCTGGTATTTGTGGATTATGAAAAGGCATTTGACTCCATACAGCATAAGGCAATGTTTCGGGCACTGGAAAGACAAGGCATAGATACCCCATTTATTATGATTTTGAAGAAAATATATGAGAACGCTACCTCCTTTATTAGACTAGACAAAGACAGTGGCATATTTAAAATTGAGAAAGGAGTTCAACAAGGAGACACAATATCTCCGAAGTTGTTTACTGCTGCCCTTGAGGAAGCTTTCAGAAGATTAGACTGGTCGCAGAAAGGAGTCAATGTGAATGGAGAGTACCTAAACCATTTACGATTTACAGATGACATTGTGGTCATAAGCCACGATCCCAAAGAATTAGAGGAAAATCTTATTCAGTTATGCACTGTTAGTAAGGATTTTGGACTAAAGATGAATGTGGCTAAAACAAAAGTATTGATGAACAAGTACGCCACAGAAAGGGACATAATGATTGAAGGAGCAGTAATTGAAAAGGTGGAGTCATATAGTTATCTGGAACATATCGTGGAATGTTATGAGAAAGGAAATCCCTGCTAATTATTTGGACATTTCCATCAACCTGGATGCCAGTGTTAAGGAGGAGAAACTTAGAATCTGGAATGAACTAATAGAGATTTGGAGGAATCGGTGGATTTCGTCGGAGGTGGGAGTAATAACTAGGAATATTATTCCTGCTGCAGACTTTGCTACTTCTAAAACAGTTTCGTCATGGTTTTGTCCTTCAATGTTCACCAACTATGTGCTGACAGGACATGGGTCCTTTCGAGACAAATTATGTTCATGGGGTCTGGAGCCAGATCCGTGGTGTTCTTGTGGTGAGGCGGAAACTTGGCTGCATACACTGTTTCATTGCCCATTTTATAATGTTGAGAGGCGTCGTCTTTTCGAACTGATTCCCGATCTAGCTGAAAACAACGTGCAGGAGTTTGTGAACGGAATGTCTAATTTTCAGGCATTGCAGGTTTTTGCTGCTGCAGTGTTCTCTAAGAGATCAATTATAAGGAACCTATCAGAAAATGAACTGGCAGTGTATGTTGGGAGTTTTGTTTGATTGCATCTGGGCCTGGGAGCCTCAGACCTGGAAGCTTTATGTCAATAGTATTGCACTTTCTCTTTTGGGTGTAGAAACAGGTTAATATTTCTAAGTGTTATTGTTAAGTTAATGTCATTCTAAGTGTATATATTTGCTATTTACATGTAAATATTTGTATAATGTTGCTTTTGTCTCAACAAGTATACATTGTTCTTAGTTGGAAATTTTTTTTTTTTTTTTTTCGCTGGCCTCCAAGTTTGGGCAGCCTCGGGGGCAGGATTGTTGGCACCTACCAGTATAGCACTACTTCCGGTAGGTGCGGGATTTGTGCATTACAGCACACTCCGAGAATGGTTGATCCAAGTGTTGGTTAATCCCTGGTGGCGAAATGGCCTGAAATAACACTCTTTTTCAGGCCTGTTTTGCAGACGTTCTGAGATTTTACAGGAGTAAAAGGTGGAGATGGGCTTATGTCTAGGAGCCACCCTTCTTATCAGGACACACACAATCAAATGTACAGAAAGACTACAGTATATATAAGAGTATGTATATAAAATCTGTATATAAATATTGTATATAAATTGATTAATGTATATTAGAGAATGTATATACAGTTGTGTGTTAATAAAAAAAAAAAGAAAAAAAAGTTATCTGGAACAAATTATTAGCTGTAATAATGATAAAAGGGTGGAAGTCAAGAGAAGAATAAATTTTTGATGGATGGCATTCAGGAAATATAGTCACATACTGAGAAGCAATATCCCACTTTGTCTGAAACGTAAAATAATGAACCAATGTATACACTCCACCGTGTACAGAAGTGAAACTTGAGCACTCACCAAAAGAATGGAAGAGAAGCTGAAAACTACACAGCAAACAATGGAATGAATTATATTGGGAATCAGACTATTAGATAAGAAGAGAAACACATGGATTAGGCAACAAACTCAAGTAAAGGACATTCTTATCAAAACTAAAGAACTAAAATGGTCTTGGGCAGGAAACATAGCTCGAAGACATGATCACAGATGGACTAAGAAAATAACAGAATGGTACCCAAGAGGAGCTAGAAGAAAACCTGGAAGACAACGGCGGAGATGGATAGATGAAATTCATGAGTTTGTGGGTAGTAAATGGATGGCCATTGCACAAAACAGAAGAACTGGAAAGTTGCTGGAGAAGCCTTCATCCTGCGGTGGATTGAAAATGGCTGATGATGATGATGGCTTGCATAACATTAGGGTGCTAGGTGAGGCTGCTAGTGCTGAAGATTTTTTATAAGAGACTGGTAGATATATTTATCCTCAGGGGCTCAACGTCTGGTGAGTATGGGCTTGGCACACCCAGGGTCCTGAGCTGGATATCATCATTCTTGTCTTTCTTGGCGATTTCCTTCTACTTTTGACTCTCTCTATCTCTATCTCTCTCTCTCTCTCTCTCAAAACCCAAGAGCACTTAAGAATTATGTTAAAGGAAGATTCTTGTCATCTGCAAATTCTATCCAAAGGTCTGGATAACTAAAACCCTTTTTGCTGGGCAGTTCTGACTTCTTTTTGCCTCCTGCCTGGAGTTCTTTTGCATTCAGATCTGAATAAGAATGTCCAATGACATTTTGCTAGCTAGCAATCAAAGAATGAAATACAGTAGAGCGTCAGTTATCCTTATTATATTTTTTTTATTAACGGTAAAAAAGTAAGCACTGGTTATAGTGATCACGTTTGCAAATTGAATTTTGATTATAATAAGTGAAAGATCAAGTTTACTACCCATTTATAACAGATTGTACAAACAAAAAGCCCAATAAACCAAAAACTGTGAATTGTTTTTATTGTTTTATGGTTGTGACCTGTAGAATTCTATGTGACATTCAAAAATATCACAGATACTACTGGGTTTTCTCGGATTTCAGATTAGTTTAGCTCCAAATTCGGTAAGAATAATATTGGCCTGAAACTGTGCGATTTATTATTTTTGTCAATTTTTTTACAGTAAAATGTGAACGAAAATAAAACACGTACTTTTAACATTGCAACAAAAAACGGAAATTATTAATAGACTTAGAAAAGGTGAAAATTCGGCAAATTTCTCCAAAGTGTTTAATGTAAGGACTTCAACAATTTACGACATCAAGAAAAATTCCAATGCTATTACAGAATTTGTGTCTGTTATGGATAGTGAAGGAGGATCTAGCAGGAAAAAGACTATGTCGAAACCTGAAAATGATGCTTTAGAGAGTGCATTCGCTTTATTTTTTTGTTTTCTTCAGAAGCAAAGTTTAGGTGAACCAGTGTCTGGCCCAATGTTGTGTGAAAAAGCATTGGATTTTAATTGAAAATTAAGAGGTAATGAAGATTTTAAGGCAAGCACAGGTTGGATGAAATATTTTAAACTGAGACACAGTATTCATGAACTAGACATTCAAGGCAAGAAACTTTCTGAAGACGAATCGGCAGTGGAGTCCTGTAAAAGTAAGTTTGCTTCAGTTAGGCAAATTACCAGAAAGAAAATGTTTATAATGTTGATGAGATGGGCTTATTATGGAAAGCATTACCGAGAAAAACCCTAGCCACTAAAAGAAATGCCTACACCAAGTTTTAAGATGAGAAAAGAGCGAGTTACAATTGCTATGTGTGCAAATGTCACTGGGACACACAGATTGTCCGTGCTCGTTATCAGTAAGTCAAAAAAACCAAGAGCATTTAAAAATCTTTCTTTTTCCTGTTTTGTATAAAAATCATAAAAATGCCTGGACGGATGTTTCTGTTTTCCGAGATTAGTTTATAATTTTTTTTTATTTAATTGTAAGGTAAGATTAAATTTATTTAATCTTCTTTAATTAAATTTATTTAATCTTACCAGAAAGATTATCTTGAGAATTTTCTGGTTTGATTATCTGGAAAATTCGGCTATCCAGAAGAGGTGTGATATCAATTATTCCGGATAACTGACACTCTACTGTACAATCCTTTTGGAATTCACAAGTGTTGATGTTTTCTGAAGAACTGATGTTTGTGGGATCCCTGCCTTTATTTAAGTTAATTTATTACAGAAGGGCCACTCTTCCTTTTGTATGTGGGAAGGGGGGATACATGCATCTCTGGCATGGAGTCATATGTGTGCACTGGCTGTTTTTTTTTTTTTTTTTTTATTATTTATTTTAATTTCATTTGTTAGGATATCTTCATGTTCAGATAGCAAAAGCACAGAAATTTCTTTTTCTAATATTTACTGTGTGGCACAGTATATCATAGAATAAATAAATAAGTACAGTACAAACTCTCAAATCTTGGCAACCTTGAGATTGCCAGACCATCACCAGATTTCAGGATAAAATCTTTGACATATTTGATATATCTATCATATCATAACATAATACACTGCGCTGCCACTTTATTAGGTACACCCCTGCTGTGCACACAAATGGTTTGTCCCACAATGTTGCAAGTCACATGACCACAGTTGTGGATATAAATGTAGCAGAACAACCTTTTTAGTATCAGTTAAGCATACAAACCGTAGCAAGAATGGGGGAAAGGAGTGATCTAACGGACTTCGAACGTGGCATGGTAGTAAGTGCAAGATATGCTGGACAAAGCACCTAAAAAACGGCAGTTCTCCTGAACTTTTCACCCACCAGTTTCAAGGGTGCATCGAGAATGATGCAACGAACTGTGTGAAACACTTGTGTCTGCATGGTACTCCATTCCTGCACAACATTTTCAGCATCTTGTTCAATCCATGCCTAGACGAATTCAAGCTGTTTTGAAAGCTAAAGGACGCTCAACATGCTACTAGGTAGGTGTACCTAATAAAGTGACTGCACAGTGTATATTAGTATACTTTACTTGTTTTTACTATGATATAATGCTGTATTGCATACAGAAAATATAGAATATAAAGTGCAGTGTATGCATTAGATAAAGGGTGTTCAGATCATTTTGCATTTCTAATACTAATCAAGCTATTAAAAAAGGGGGGGGGGATGCAAAAAAATTTTGGCACAATTTTTTTTATTTTTATTATTATCTAATGAAAAAATTACTCCTGATTTATAAACTTTGGATTTACAAACTGCTTCTTAAAAACACATATCTGTAAATCAGGATTTGACTGTATTATGTCAATACAAATGTGCTTTTCTAGACTGATCTGCAGTCACAGGCTGAAAAATCCACAATAACTCAAAAGAAAACTCCTCATTCCACATTTAGCAAATTACAGCCCTAACTTCAGAGACATATAAGAAATCTTTCAGCCTCCGACATCCATAAACTCTGAATAACTGTTAACAGAATTTGAACCCAGAGGGAAAAAAATGCCTCAAAAACAGATAGAATTCAAGTATTAATTAGGAGTAACATTTTGAAAGCTCAATGTTTTGAATGTAAAATATGATACCTTAACATTTCATAATCTCCCTTTTTAGAATTTATAACCATTATTTCTTTAAAAATATCAACTGTTAATATATATATATATATTTTTTAATGAAAACTTAACACAAGAGGTATTAGAACCTATAGTACTTAGTATCGTGCTTAGGATGGAGGTTGAGAAGATGAAAAAAGATATTTATTGCCATTAGACTTGAACTTCTGTAGACTATAATTTTCAGGAAATACATATGAAGGAAGGTTGTTCCAGAAAACAGCAGTTGAATGAATAAACGAGGAAGATGAAAAGTTGACTCTGTGAGTTTAAAGTTGGACAGAAAATGGATGTTGGCTGGTGGCGGCACGTTTTCGGACTGTTTTCAAGGAGAGAGAAGAAGCCAATTATAGAAGCCAATTCAGAAGAACAATGCCCATGGAAGTATCTGCAGAAAAGGCATGCGGCAGAAACAATACATCTATGAGACAGAGAGTGGAGAGACTCTATTAGAGATGAATCATTAATTAACCTAACTGCCCTCTTCTGAATGGAATCTAGAAGCCTGAGAGAGGTTTTTGGGGGCACCGCCCCAGATGTGGGAACAATATTCCATGGTAGCACGTACTTGCGATTTGTACAGAGTGAACAGCTGTTTGAGAAAAAAAGTAACGCCGAGAGTGAAAGAGAAAATCAAGTTTTTTAGATGCAGAGGAAGCAATATTTGTAAGGTGCTTGTGCCAAGAGAGATTAGAAGTCAGGGTAATCCCCAAAAGAGATATATAATTTTGCCTAGAAATTGGAGTGCCACCAACGATAAGCACAGGAGCAGAAAAATCCTTTTTGCGAGATTTAAGACAAGACTGAATTTTAGGAGGATTGAAATCAACTAAGTTGTCTTTGCCCCACTGGAGAATTACGTGGAGATCAGCATTTAAGGAATTGGTATCAGATATTCGAGAAGTTGAAGCTGATTGAGCAGGGCAAGGTTTCTCAAAATGGAAAGTGGAATGCAATGTGCTATCATCAACAAAACTATGGATAGGATTTCCAGTCAATGGAAGAAGGTCATTAATATACAAGAGGAAAAGAGAGGGGGAAAGAACTGAACCTTGGGGGGACACCAGCATTAGTGAAAAAGATAGAAGACAGAGAGCCATCTAACATCACCCTCAGTGAGCGATCAGAGAGAAAACTGGATAACCAATTACAAAAAACAGTTGGCAAACCATAAGATGGAAGCTGTCCCCAGCAGCTTTCACTCTCCATCTTACGGCAGCGAGAGGATCAGAGTGGAAGCAGAGGGTGCTAAGAATCTCTGGGTACGACCAGGCTGCCATGCACAGAAACTGAACTTGGCCTGTTATAACGTACGATCACTCATTGGTGAAGACAGGATATTAGAGCTGGAAAAGGAATTAGAAAATGTGAATTGGAATATCATCGGTTTGGTTGAAACAAGAAGAAATGAATCACTTATAAGTTTATCAAGTGGAAATCTGCTGTACACCAATGGAAACAGTGAAAGGAGTGAAGGTGGAGTTGGGTTTCTGGTCCATAAATATTTTAAAAACAACATTTTGGAATTCAAAAGTACATCACCTAGGGTGTCAAGACTAATATTCAAGATTTCTAAGAGGTACAAGCTAAAGATTATAATGATTTATGCACCAACATCGAGCCATGATGATGAAGAGGTTGAAGAAATGTACACCGAAATTGAGAGTCTTCTAGATGAGCAGAAAACCCACTACACTATTATTATGGGGGACTTCAATGCTAAGGTTGGAAAAAGGCAAAACAGCGCAGAAAGAGGAACAATAGGATTTTGGAATTGGTGAAAGAAATAAAAGAGGTGAAAGACTTGTGGAATTTGCAGAATCTCAAGGACTGTCAGTAATGAACACTTTTTTCAAGAAAAGGGTGAACAGAAAGTGGACATGGAAGAGTCCAAATGGATTAACAACTAATGAAATCGACTTCATTCTCACTAACAGAAGATATATTGTGAATGATGTTACCATCCTGAATAAGGTAAATGTTGGAAGTGATCACAGAATGGTAAGATGTACACTTGATATAGATGTAGGAAAGGAAAGGAAAAAACTGACTCGAGTAAATAATACAAAGGTCTTTGAGATAACAGAAGAGGAGAAAAAGCAGTATGTACTGGAACTTAAGAACAAGTTTGAGCTTCTGCAGACTGCTCAGGACCAAGATATCAATGAGGAATATTACAACTTTCTGAAAGTGATAAAGCCCAAGAAACCTATAGGGAAAAAGAAATCCAAAGAAGAAAAAATTAGTCAAGAAACACTTGTCATGATGAACTGAAGACGACAAATGAAGAGCAAGAAAAACACTGATAGGGAGAAAATTGAGTATACTGAGTTATGCAAAGCCATTAGAAAGAGACTCAGAGAGGATATAAGAAGATTTAGCACAAGAAAAGTAGAAAAAGCATTAAGGGAAAAAAAGGATTTAAATCAGCAGTCATGAGAAGTAATACAGAAAGACAAATGATACTGAAACTGAAGAATAGCGATGGTGTACTTAGAAACAGCAGAGAAGGCATAATTGAAATAGCAGAAGACTACTATAGAGAATTATACAAGGAGCGAGGGAATGATACCAGCAGTGGGGAAGATGGATTGCAAAGTAGCAACACATACGACATACCCGATATGATTCCTGATGAGGTAGAACATGCATTGAAGAAAATGAAGAATCAGAAAGCCCCAGGGGAAGATGAAGTTACTGTAGAGTTGTTAAAATTGGGAGGAAGAGACATAACACAAAAACTGGCAAGGCTCTTCCCAAAGTGCATTAGAAAAAGTGTGACGCCTAAGCAGTGGAATAATGCAATCACAGTTTTGCTGCATAAGAAAGGGGATAAATCAGAAATTGGAAATTATAGACCAATTAGCTTGTTATCTCACATCTACAAGTTGTTCACAAGGGTCATTACTAACAAATTAGAAAGAATACTTGATGAGAATCAACCGAAAGAGCAAGCTGGCTTTAGGATAGGATAGGATTCTCAACTATGGATCACCTTCACGTAATATCACAGCTAATGGAGAAAGCAAATGAATATAAAACACCATTATGCTTGGCATTTGTGGATTATGAAAAGGCATTTGACTCCATACAGCATAAGGCAATGTTTCGGGCACTGGAAAGACAAGGCATAGATACCCCATATATTATGATTTTGAAGAAAATATATGAGAGTGCTACCTCCTTTATTAGACTAGACAAAGACAGTAGGAAATTTAAAATCGAGAAAGGAGTTCGACAAGGAGACACAATATCTCAGAAGCTGTTTACTGCTGCCCTTGAGGAAGCTTTCAGAAGATTAGACTGCTCGCAGAAAGGAGTCAATGTGAACGGAGAGTACCTAAACCAGTTATGATTTGCAGATGACTTTGTGATCATAAGCCAAGATCCCAAAGAATTAGAGGAAAATCTTAATCAGTTATGCACAGTTAGTAAGGATTTTGGACTAAAGATGAATATGGCTAAAACAAAAGTAATGATGAACAAGTATGCCACGGAAAGGGAAATAATGATTGAAGGAGCAGTAATTGAAAAGGTGGAGTCATATAGTTTATCTGGGACAAGTTATTAGCTGTAATAATGATAAATGGCTGGAAGTCAAGAGAAGAATAAATTTTGGATGGATAGCATTCAGGAAATATAGTCACATACTGAAGAGCAATATCCCAGTTTGTCTGAAACGTAAAATAATGAATCAATGTATACTCCCCACCATGACTTATGGAAGTGAAACCTGGGCACTCACCAAAAGAATGGAAGAGAAGCTGAGAACTACACAGCGAAGAGTGGAACGAATTATACTGGGAATTAGACTGTTAGATAAGAAGAGAAACACATGGATTAGGCAACAAACTCAAGTAAAGGACATTCTTATCAAAACTAAAGAACTAAAATGGTCTTGGGCAGGACACATAGCTCGAAGACATGATGACAGGTGGACTAGGAAAATAACAGAATGGTACCCAAGAGGAGCTAGAAGAAAACCTGGAAGACAAAGGCGGAGATGGATAGATGAAATTCATGAGTTTTTGGGTAGTAAATGGAGGGCCAGTGCTCAAAACAGAAGGAAGTGGAAAGTTGCTGGAGAGGCCTTCATCCTGCAGTGGATTGAAAATGGCTGATGATGATGATGAAGATGGAAGCTTGTTTAGGAGACCTTTATGACAATCACGATCGAAAAAGCCTTTGAGATGTAAAGAGCAACTGCTTGTGTTTTCACAAACTTTTCTATTAAATTTGTCCATAAATGAGTAACATAAGCCAGAATATCACCTGTGGATCGACACTGATGGAATCCATACTGGCGATCATTGATCAGATTGATTGATTGATTTTTGATTTTTTATTGGCGCATTAGCTTCTCAGGCTATAATGCGCCAAGACCATCATTGATCAGACGGAAGGTTTCTAGGTCGATTAAGAGTTGGCAGTTAACTGATTTCTCCATTACTTTAGAAAGGGAAGAAGTAATTGCAATGGGATGATAATTGGATGGGAGAGATTTGTCATCCTTTTGAGGAACTGGCTGGATATGAGCAAATTTCCAAGCAGAAAGAAAAACACCTTTGGAATAAAAAGTGAAAAAAGACAGCAAAGAACAAGAGTAAGTTCAGGAGCACAAGTTTTGAGAACAAGTGTTGAAACACCATCAGCACCTGGAGCTTTCTTAGCATCAAGATTCGTCAAAATCCTTCTGACATCCTTTTGACAGAAGACCACAGGAGGCATTGAATGGAGTGGGTTGGGAATGGTGGGAGGTGTTTTACCAGGATCATTAATACATGAGTTGGAAGAAAAATGGGAAGGTAACAGGTCAGCTTTATTCTTGGCTGAAGTGACAACAGAACCATCTGGCTTTGAAAGAGGTGGGAGCAGAGATGGGCAAAAATTGCAGCCAATAGCTTTCGCAAGAGACCAGAATGCCCAGCTACCATTAGGGCAAGAAGCAAGTTTTCTACTCAAAATGTTCAAAATCTAGTTTGGACTAATTAATAACTGCTTTACAAGGCAGTAAATGAACTGAAGTTTTGGAAACAAGCCAATTACGATATGCAACATTCTTCTCTTGAACAGCCTTAGCACATTTATTGGAAAACAAAGGTTAAATAAAGGATGAGATTTTAAAGTGGAGTGTGGAATAAAGGATTCCATTCCTACAAGAATAATTTCACTGACACGATCTGAGCAAACATTGACATAAAAAGTTTTAAACAGTAATCAGTAAACAGATTATACACTAGCTGATCCGGAAGCCTCCTAGAGAGTTACCAATAGATTTGGGCTGGTGTACTAACTAGCAGCTGGCCTGCTAACACCATTTTAGAGCTGTACTCTCGAAATGTAAGGAAGATTGGATCTCACCATGATGTTCATCATAACCTCAAAAGTCATCAGTCATACTGCATGATAGAAGGGATGGGCTGACCAGAACTGAAGGCCATAACAAATTTTTTATATATGAAGGCCATAACAAATTAAATTACTCTAAAATACAGTTTCAAGCATTATATACATTTAAATGTAATTGTAATAAATAATTCACTATAAATAAATAATAAATAAATAAATAAATAATGTAATAAATAATTATAACAAAAATAATTTAATAAATCAACAATTTATTTTAATGAAATATATAAATAATAATAATAAATTAATAAAGTTGAAATTTAAAAATCATTTTCTGAAATAGATCAAATTCTTACTCCTTTGTACAAGGATGATACTTTTCATGGATTAAATCATATCCACAATCTCCTTGCTCATCCCCTTTCAAATTGAAATCATAGCACTGCTTTTCACCATTATTTCCAAGTGGACCCCACAATACACGACACTGATCTGTTTGTGATCCACATTTACCATCATAACAGTGACCCTGTAAATCAAAAACAATGTTTTTTTTTATATTTGCAAATACAAGAGTGATTGAGAGAGGATGGTATTCTGATATTCTTGAACTTCAAATTAATAGTAAATTAATAAATCTGAAATACAATATTCAAATTGCTTTAAAAGCATCCTATCTACCCTCACCCTTTCTTCCCCCATAGTCCAAAATGTTACTCAGATCCATAATAATAATAATAATAAAAAATATTATTATAAATATATATACAGGATTGTTAAAATTAAAGTATCCCTATGTAGAGGGCTCTGGAGCAAGTTCTAAGCCTCGTACTGAAGAGAAATTTGGACAACAGGTAGGTACAATGAAGAATGCGTTTGCCATTTATTGGAAAAAAAAATTAGTTTCAAAATTTGTCACTATATGGCACTGTAGCAATACAAATCACTTGAACAGTGCTACAATTGTTCAATGTGTCCTCCCTTTTGGTCAACAACTGTTTCCATTTGAAGAACAGCTGACCGAGCTAGCCAGGTGGGTAAAGTGTCTAACGGCACCAGGGGTTCCCCCCATCTCCACATAGTCTACATTGTCATGTGTTACAGAACACTGTAAAGGCCAGAGATTTAAAAGTGTATGGGTATTGTTGGATGTAGTATCGTGTACCATTGTTCATCTGGCCATTTAGCCGCTGGACCCCTACTGAGGCCCAATGTTGCCCACAGTTAGCCCCATGGAGGCAAGCCAGGTACACCAGTATTTTTAAATAAGTACTCTGGCAGATCCTGCCACCTAATTTTCTGGGATTTCAGTGGCTAGGACCTTAAAAAAAAAAAAAAAAGGGAGGTGCGCTAGAGGTTGGGTCAGGCCAAAGGAGTTTTAAGTTGTACAGTGTGGAATTAAGAATTTTGGGTGTAGGGCTAGATAATTTTGACATGGGATAAATGCTAGTTGGAAAGCTAGAGGGGGGACTGAAGGCTGGGGGTGAGAGACAGAAATATAGGATCGATAGAGTAGATGACCCCAAAATCAGTGAGGCAGGCCCATGCCCTGCATTGTAAAGGCACGATTATTGTGCAGGTTGAAAGTCTTCACGGGGATTTCAGTACGCTGAAGCAAGTAGTGGTCTTGACACATGGCTGATTAGGCCGTTTCATTGTCTGGTTGGGTCTCATTCTGAGGTTGTGGTAGGGTTTTGTGCCTCGTGAAGAGGTCCTGAGCAAAGTTAGAAAAGGCTGTATAGGTATGGTGGTCTTCCAGGAGATGTTGCTCCTGGTTTCTCGGGATGAAATGAATTTGTGTAATGAGAGAAGATCTGAGGTCATCATATAGTAGGCAGTCATGCATCAAGTGGTCCCAGGTCATCTGGGCACCACAGGTGCAAAGGGAGCTGTCGGAAAGTCCAAGAAGGTTCAGTTTGCTGCGAAAGGCACCATGCCCTGTTAGGAGGTACGTGGTTAGAAGGCCTGGGGAGAACCAGGATGGTGATTTGGGGTATACTTTGCATATGTCCGGTATAAATTTGCAGGTGATGGCCCCTTTGGTGGATTCAGACCATCTAGCTTGCTAGGTCTGTTGTAAGTATGTTAGGAGGGCTGCTTTTTTCACTGGAATAGGTGTTAGCAGGGTCCGTGGTAAAATCAATAAAGGTAGTAGACTTTCCTCTGCTGAGCTGATACAGCATCCCCACATGGGCCACCTCAAGGTCTAGGGGCAGCACACCGGCGAGGACCTGTAGAGCATGCGTGCTGGAGGTGCAACATGCTCTGGTTATCGTAAGGAGAATTGGCCGTTGAATGATGTTCAGCTTTCTTCATCCTACCACAGTGGAGGCTTTGGTGAACCATATGTCAGAAACGTAGGTGATAGCCGGTATGAATATGGCTTTATAGAGTAATGCTAGAGTGCGTTTGTTTTTTGAGCCCCCAGTCTCGGCGGGTCACCCTGGCAACCAGTGTAGTGTAATTTCTTATTTTCCTCTATAGATAGTTGAGGTGTGGGAGAAATGTTAGTTTGATGTCGATGATAATGCCAAGGAGTTTCAGCTGGGTAACAAGCTTGATGGCTGTACCATGTATCTTGATTTGAGGTGGCCTCCGCAGATCAAGACAGCCCTTCAGGAGAATGGATTGGGTTTTAGTGGATGAGATGCTCAGATGGTTTTTCCGGACCCACTCTTGCAGGGTAGTAAGAGCTCTGTTGGCAGATACTTCAAGTTGAGCCCTGGAGTCCCCTGCCAGGATCAGGGAGAGATCATCAGCATATGCCAAGGTCTGGACATCGCGTAAGTCAGTACTGAGAAGTTCGTCGAGTACAGAGTTCCAGAAAAGGGGGCCCAAGACAGAGCCCTGAGGGCAACCTCGGTGGACACAACATTCCACCCTGGAGAGGGAAGCCTGAACCACAATGCTTCTGTCACTGAGATAGCTGGCAATGCAGTTGTAGAGATTTCCTGGGAGCTAAATGTGTCTCAGCCATCTGAGGACGCTAGGCCACCATAAGGTGTCGAACGCCCCAGCAAAGTCAATCGAGATGATGAGGAGGTACTTCTGGATGCAGTTTCTGGAAGCATTGGTAATGGACTCCAGCGTATCAACTGTAGACATGCCCGGCTTGAATCCAAATTGATTTCGTGCTGGTAGCTGTGCAGTATTGTAGAGGTTTTCCTCTACAATACTACAATAACTTGCTTTGATATTTGGAAGTTATTTTGCTATAATTCAATTTTATACAGTTTTGTAAATAACTACAAGATCAAACAATTTTTTGAATTTGGTATTTGCTGACCAGAACACAGTGACCTTGTATACAGAGCCATTAGAACTATCTCATCACTCTGCTATTCAACTTGACATAAGTTATGACAATACCACTAAAGCAGTTTTTAAATCTCTTAAATTATATTGAATTTTCAAAAAAAGAAAGTACCTGGAATTGTATTTGAAGATATTTGTAGAATATGACTGAATGGTGTACTTTATTTACACAAAGAAATCATAACCTTACGAGAATACAAGTACATGGGCGAAGAATTTTGAACTTGCGGGAATAGATAAGTTTTTTGAAAATTTTTACCATCTTTTTGACTAATTAACATATTAAATTGCATTCAACAAATAGTTTAATAGTCTTAGTCATGTTCATTAGCTTATTTTTAAATTTAGCTAATGATTTTGTAAGTTATGACTTAATATTCATAAATCTACTGTATCGGTGTTTTGGTGCGAATATCGTAGCACATAAAAGTAGTGCAGTGGAATAGTAGGGTTTTAATTGTGATACTTAAGTAACTCAAAGGTTCTAATCCTATAGTTTCACTTTTTTTTTTGTTTTTGGGTAAGAAATTTTACTTTTAGTAAGGATAACTAATTTAAAACTCTGTGATTGTAATAGTAATCTTCAACTTGATAGCATAAGGTATAACATAAAATTGATAGCATAAGATGTATCACTGAATTTAGGAATCTATTAGCTTAGTGTAGTATTGTCAATTAATCAATTAAATTGATTAATATTATTAATTTTCATTGTTAATCAAATAAGTTGTATTTAAACAGAAATATTCCCAGATTATAGCAGCAAACAACAGGAAAAAATTAGCAGGACCGCTGTGGCTCGGCAGAAAACCGAAGGGGCGATTCTCCTACAAATCATAGCCTAACAAAATGTGCAAAATGTGCAATGCTTGCACACCTTTGTGGACTAGGACATGATACAGCCAGAGAATGTGAAGAAATTAGGTGCAAACTCAGAATTACGATGGGCATTTATAAGAGTTTGAAGACTAGGGTGGGTGCATCCCAAGGAATTAAAATGGAGGACCCATCAAGTCCTCAGCTGCCTAATTCAATGCTAAAGCTCATAATTGTGCAGAAGACAGCACAGCATAAATGCCTAAGGCAAAATTTGCTGATCCCTAGGAGGTAGTTATTGTCGTTTGTTTGTTTGTTTCGGGATTTATTAGGCGCAACGGCAACTATGGCCATAGTGCGCCATACATATGGTAACTATGCATGCCATTTCTTCTCAAATAGAGAAGATGGAAAAAAGGAACCAGAAAGTAATTTTTTTTTTTTTCCCCTAAAGGAGGTGATATACTTTAATCAACTTGAGAAAGTTATAAATGCTTGAGACATTTGTTTCATTGTTTAAAAGTGAGGTAAGTGTAGGATCTTTTGTTGTGGCTGAAGTGCAAAGTTTCTGTCGTTCTCTTGTATATTTTGTGCATTCGACCAGAATGTGTTTCACTGAGAGCATTGTATTACAGTGATGACATTGAGGGGGGTATCTCTCCTCTTAAAAGATAATCATGAGTAATATTTGTGTGTCCTATTCGCAGACAAGCCAAAATTACCTCTCGATGTCGGATTGAATTAAAGCTGGAAGGCCATCGCTCAAGGTTTGGCTTGATACTTCGAAGCTTATTGTTAGGTTGATTTTCTCATGATAACTGCCATTGGCACATGCATTTTTCCTGGATTATTGGTCGATAGTCTTGATGAGGCACTTTCCACTTTTTCTCGGGTGGTAGGTGGGTTAATTTGGCAGCATTGTCCGCTAGTTTATTTCCAATATACTGAAATCACATACAAAATATACTGAAATCACATGATAACTGATAAGCTAATGTGATGTTTTGAAAAACTGTGGTGATTCCAACGTGGACATCATTCTTTGATCCATCAGTATGTACTATGGAAAAGCTGGGAAACTGGTCCACTACTGCATGGTATAGTTGCAAGAAGTTTTCTCTATGCAATGTAGATTTATTCCATTCATGCAGATGTAAGTCACATGAGGGTGGAATGATATTCCAAGGGGCAAGAGAGGATGGGAGGCTATGTGCCACATTGTCTAAGGTTAAATTTATTTCTTCTAAGATGAGTTTTATTCTCATACCCAAAGGACGATTAGCATTAGGGTAGTTTTGGTATAACCTGGTGTGCTGTGATGAGAAAAGTATCTGCCAGTTTGGGTGTTCTGGCATAGATCTAATTTTATAGGCATAACGTAGTATCAGTTGTTGTCGCCTGATCGAGAGAGGAGGTTCGTATGCTTCAGCATATAAGCTACGTATTGGAGATGTGCGATATGCTCCTAATGCAATGCTTATTCCACTATGATGGATAGGGTCAAACCAGCGAAGGGCACTAGGTCTTGCTGAACTATACACTGGTGCTCCGTAGTCAAGTTTCGATCTTATTAATGCTCTATATAACCGTAATTAAGTAAGGCGATCAGCTCCCCAATTAGTTGCAGAGAGAACCCGGATGATATTTAGTTTTTGTTGACATGATGTTCTTAGTCCTTTGCTATGCTCAACAAAAGTGAGTTTATGGTCTAAAGTGATTCCTAAGAACCGTATGCTGGGATGAACTGCTATTGGTTGGCGATTCAGTTGTAGCTCCGGATTTGGATGGAGTTTGCGTTGGCGGCAAAAATGGATGCAAAATGTTTTTTCCGGACAAAGTTGAAATCCATTAGTCTGAGCCCATGAACAGATCTTATTTATTGCCCCTTGCAACTGTCTCTCAATAGTATTCATGTTTTTAGCATGACACCAAATACTAAGGTCATCTACAAACAGTGCTTTATCAATAGTGTTTGGAATTTGTCCGGCAATGGTGTTTATTGCAATTATAAAGAGTGTAGCACTGAGTACAGAGCCTTGAGGAACTCCTTCTTCTTGTGAAAAAACTTGGGACAGTGAGGTTTTGAATCGAACCTGGAATGTACATTTGCATAGGAAATTCTGTATGAAAATTGGGAGGTGACCCCGAAGTCCTTGGCGATGTAATTCACGGAGTATTCCATACTTCCACGTGGAATCATAGGCCTTACTGATATCAAAGCAGACTAACACATGGTGTTCCGATCTGAGGAATGCATTCTGAATGGAATTCTCTAGTCTGACTAGTATATCTAGTGTAGATCTGTTTTGTCGGACACCGTATTGTGCAGAATGCAGCAGATTGAGGTTTTCAAGGTATCAGATCAGTCGGCAGTTCACCATCTTTTCGAGAATTTTGCAAATGCAACTGGTCAAGGCGATTGGTCTATAATGAGTGGGATTTGTAGGGTCTTTACCTGGTTTAGGGAAGGCAAGGACCGTAGCATGATGCCATTGATTAGGGAATTTATCTTCCAGGAAGAATCTATTGAATAGATGAAGAAGTAACTGTGATTCGGTACTTAGTTTCTGAATCATGGAATAGTGAATGTTATCTGGTCCTACAGCACTGCGTCTAGATGTTGACAAAGCTCTATGTAATTCGTGAATGGTAAAAGGTAAGTTGTATTGTTCTTCTCCTTTTGAAGAGAAGTTTAACTTTTGTTTTTCTAAACTTGTTTTTAATCTTCTGAAGGTCGGTGTATAACTTTCTATTGCTGATGTTTTTGCAAAGGTTTCACCTAGTATATTGGCAATTCCAGCAGGATCATTTACATTCTGCCCTCTCCATTCCATGATGGGTAGGGGTATCGTTTTATATTTGCCACTCATTTTTCTGATTGCTTTCCAAATTTTATGTGTAGGCATTGCTTGATTAATAGTCGAAGTGAAGCCGATCCAAGCAGCCTTTTTATTGCAGCGTCTAACATATCTCGCTCTTGCTCTAGCACGCTTATATTGAATGAGATTGGTTGTAGTTGGACTCCGGCGAAAAGAATTCCAAGCTTTGCTTTGCACTTTTTTAGCCACAAGGCATTCATCACTCCACCAGGTTTTTGGATGAATCGGTAATTTTGATGAGGATTTTGGTACGGTTTGTTCTGCTGCATGTAATATCGTTTTGGTGACATAGTCAACTGCTTCGTCAGTTGTGGAATTTTGGATTATTTCGGGATCAAGCTTGGTTAATTTTTTATAGGACTGCCAATCTGCTTTATCAGTAAGCCAATGCGGAATTTTAGTAGGATGATGAGGGGGCTTATTAAGTAATTCAATTATTATGGGGAAATGATCGCTATGTAGCGGATCGTTGTTTATCGTCCACTTTAGAATAGGATATAAGGTTGCTGAACAGATAGACAAGTCTATTGCAGTGCTTGTTCCTGAAGGAAGGTGAACGTATGTAGGTGAACCGTCATTTAGAAGAAGGAGGTTGTTATTGTCTAGACACTGTTCAATTAGTTTTCCTCTTTGGTCGATGTTGCTGTTACCCCATAGAGTGTGATGACCATTTAAGTCTCCCAGAATGAGGAAAGGTGTTCGGAGTTGAGCTATAAGATTGTTGAGATCATTTTGTTGGAAGGTATAGCTTGGTGGGATGTATAAGGAGCAGATTGTCATATGGATGTCAGCAGCTACACGGACTGCTATTGCCTCGAGGGGAGAGTTCAGCGAGACCTGTTTGGTAGGAATATGTGGGTTTGTTAAAATAGCTACACCACCATGTGCGATATTCTGATTTGTTCTGTCTTTTCTAATAATGTTATAACGAGATAGTTTTGGTGTATTTTGGGGTTTTAAATAAGTTTCTTGAAGGCAGATACATATTGGTGAGTATTTACAGAAAAGATCGTATAGGTCATCGATATTGGCACGGAATCCACGACAATTCCACTGTATTATTCTATTCATTGTTTATCTCTTATTAGACTTTCTGAGCGTTTTCGGGTTGCTGAGGTTTTCTGTTTTTCACTTTTATTTTTATCTTTTTTTGGGAAGGAAGGCCTTTCGGTGTCCATGTCTTCTTCAACAAAAATTTGAAGAACAGGGTCATCTGCTGATTTTTCTTTAGCATCCATTTTTTGTTGGTGACTAGAAGTTAGGATATGTTTTTCTTTAAGTCCTTCATCCGGAGTGTGTATGTTTTCTTGTGGTATGGTAATTGGTGTATTGACTGCTTGGGTTTGAGTTGCACTGTACAAAGATTTTACGTAACTTGAGAAAGACTCTTTTGGGGGTACTGTTAGTTCAGTTTGCGATCCGGTTGATTGGAATTTTTTGGTGGCTTGGGCATACGTAGGCCTGTTTGCATGAGTTGGTGATGAGATGATTCTTTTTGCTTCTTGGTAAGAAACATTATGTTCAGTTTTATATTTCTGGATAAGTTTCTCACTTTTCCAGCACTCACATATTCTAGCATAAGCGGGATGATCTTTTTTGCAATTTGGACATACTGATTGAGGAGCATTACAGTTTTCGCAATCATGTTCGATTGAACTACACTTTGCGCAAGTAGGGGTTCCCCGGCAAGCTGTTTGGGAATGTCCATACTTCTGGCATCGGAAACACCGTAGCGGGTTTGGGACATATGGTCTCACATTACATAGCAGATATCCGGCCTTAATGGATGATGGACGATTCGGTGTATTAAAGGTCAAGATCAGGTTGCGGGTAGGGATCAGATTGCCATCTTTTCTGGTGGCGATTCTCTTGACATGAATAACTCCTTGTTCTTTCAGTTTTTCTAGCATTTCTTCTTCAGATACATCTAGTAAGTCCCAGTCTGAGATCACTCCTTTAGAGGTTTTTAGTGATCTGTGGGGCGTTACAGTTACTGGGAGTCCTGCAAGGAAATTAGTTTTCAGAAGTCACTCAGAATGTTTGGCATTAGATGTCTCGATGAGAATATCTCCTAATCTGAGTCTTTTTACAGATTTCGGAGATCCTGCTCTACTTTCCAATTCCTTTTGAACTCTAAATGGAGAAAGTTTGACAACTGCATTCTCACCAGTTGAGTGGATGATCAGATAGGTTGGAATTGGAATTGGATAGGTCTCTGGCTCAGTTTTTTGGCGCTTTGCAGTTCCTGCTGTAGAACTGTCTTTCTTTTTTGGTATCTGAGTTGCGTCTGGCAGCCCAGATAAGTCTGAGTTTGATTTACTCATTATATGCTCTTTTTGACCCCGGGAGATTGTCTTTTTCTCCCAGGTTACCAGCCCCACCACGTGGAGGCAAGAGCGGTGCCACCTAGTGACCCAAGCGAAGAAAAGGGTTAGTATTAACTAAAAATAAAAGAGGGATTAAAGAAAGGTGGCTTTCCTTTCTAGGTTATAGTATTTGAATATATCTATTTAATTATAATAATCAGGAGTTATCGGACTTTCGAAACTCAGGAGAAACGTATTCACAGTTAAGCGTATTAGATAATCACTCTGGAAAGGTGCTGTGGTCACTAATATCGCTTGGCACTCGGGGCCAGTTATTGTCGTGACTCTATTATCAGGGAAATGGGAAATATATCGTGGAAGAAGAATAGGTGGAACAGGACCAGGGTATGTCTGCCAGGGACAAAAGCAGATGGTGTTGTAGAGCAGATATCATCTTTTAAGGGTACAAAAGGTAATACTGTTATACACATGTCCAATAATGATATTAAGAGTAGGATATATGAGAACTTACTTAACAAGTACAGGGCAAAGTTAGGAATGAATTTCAAATTGTCTGCAATTCTGCCCAGACACAATAGAACAGAGTACATGTTGAGAGCTTTGTCAATTTATGCAGCCATGGAGAGAATATGCAAGGCTCATGGGGTAAAATTTTTCTTGGTGTGGTCTGTGCTTGTTAATAGGAGAGATTTATTTACAGGGATGGAATACACTTAAATAGAAAGAATATTTGCTGATGCTATCAAGGCAGCAATAGATTTAGCAGAAAACTGCTAGCTTCGAGAGATACACAGACTAAAAAATTAACAATAACCGCAGGCAGAAGTGAAAGTGATTCCTGAACTGCTTCTATTGGAATACACAGCAGCCCGGAAAGCAAGGTACTAGGGGTTTCAAGACCTGCTGGGTCATTATGGAACAATTAAAATATGAGCTCTGTTAGGGTAACTAAGAGTAAAAACTTGTGAATTTATACTTGCATGTATACTAATGCTAATGCTAGAAGCATTGTAAATAAATTTGATGAATTTGAAGTACTGATTAAATCATCAAATGCAGATATTGCAGGGATAGAGGAGAAATGATGTCACTCACACACATAAGTGATGCTGAATTTGTATATGGGAAGTACAATTATACAGGAAGGACAGATAGGACAGGTGGGGTGCAGTGGGGGAGGTTATGCTCAGTGCGGGACCAAGATAATTTCACGCCCCGGGGCAGAAAGATTTTTCAGCACCCCTTTTACTAAGGATATATATATATATTTTTTTTATGATTTGTAAAATTTGGCTCCCCTTAAAGAATAGCATCCCAGGCAAGGGCCCTGCTAGCCTGTGCCTTAATCCGGCACTGGTTATGCTCTTAGTCAAAAAGAATATTAAATCTAAGGTGCATCGAGTCACCATGGGTGACAAGTGCAATGTTTAGTTAGTTGGTGTGATATAAGCACTGGAAAAACAAAATTTAGAGAAGTGCATTATAGGCCTAATAACTGTGATGAATATACCAAACAGCTATACAGAGAAATAGGGTGGGCCAGTAAATCAGAATGTCTTATAATGTGGGTATTTAACTTTCCATTTGTTGGCTGGAATTTGTGAGTCGGGCACTCACACAGTAGCAAGGTTTTGTAGATTTCTTGAATGACTGTTTTCTACAGGAGCACATTAGAGAGGCAACAAGAAGAAGCAATAATCTTGATCTGTTTATTGGCAATGGTTCTACATGCATTAAGAATCTGCAGGCAAAAGATCCACTGGGAGGCAGTGATCACAGTGAACTTATATGAAATTAAAGACATAGCTACTGTCAAAGGGGAAAAGGAAAGAGTAAGGGTGACTACAGTGGTCGCAGACAGTTTTTAAATTCTATGCTTTGGGACTAACTGATGATGTTACCAATAGCAAATTCTAAATGGAAAGCACTCAGGGAAGTAATCATAGAAGCTACTTGGCTTTTCACACCAACAAGGAAATACAATTCAAGGTTTAAATAAATAAATAAATAAATAAATAAATTTTCTGTTTATACTCCGGCACGACAACCAAGTCAGTAGAGTTTACAATAAATCGTCAATACAAATATTTATCGTATTTAGTAGTCACGGGCTTGAACCCGGTCCACTCAAGGAACGCGTGCTATGCACTCTCGCTCCTGACCACTGGGCTACGTCAGTTTAGACCTAAAGAGATGTGAATTAAACTACTGAGACACACGGTAGAGAAGAAAAGTGCATGGGCTGTCTAATTATCAGGTGATACAGAAGTCTATGTAGTCTGTAATAAAATCACAAAGGAGATTAAGCAAGTTAAGAAAGATTATGAGAAGTCTCTGGCAAAGAATGCAGTTTAGCAAAAACCTGTGAATCCTTTGCTAAGGGTGGTTTTATTAAACATAAGATACATTTTTAATTTTTGGTTTCAACACCACAGGATTTTACATAAGTTACATGTTACAGGATGTCTTTCTGACACCCTTTCCTTAACGTCAGGTGTTATGCTTAGCATTGAGAGAGGGGAAATGGAGAGAATGAGCATAACCTAACCTAAACAAACAAGTTGGTGGTGGATGTGAACTCTGTACAGTTCACCTTGTCAGTGGTGGATGCGAATTCTGTACAGTTCACTTTGTCAGTGGTATATCCCAACTAAAAATGTGCAATATCTCGAAAATGATTTACTTAAGGACCCATGTTTACTAGGCTTTTTTTGCATACTGTAGTCTGTACAGTTCACCTTTAAATTACCGACCAGACCTTTTGAAACACCATGTATAAACAGTAGAACAAAGGGATTGAATAACACTGGGCCACTTGATGTTAATGTATTAACTATTGATGACCCTGCTCATGTTGCTGAAAAATTAAATAGGTATTTTGCATCTACATTCACACATGAGGAATTCTTTAGGGAGGGGGTGCAAGAAGTTTATTGCATTCTAACGGGTAGCTGAAAGATTGTGATAATTGAAAGGAAAGTGGAAAAGAAATTATTGATGCTGAACCTAAAAAAGGCACCTGAGGTGGAGGTAATCTATCCAATTATATTAAGGGATGCAGGAAACCATTAGCCATAATTATGAAACCATCCTTGGATTCAGGGGAGGTCCCTATGGACTGGAGATGCATGAACATATCCCCAATTCATGGAGGGGATCAAAAGGTGACATAAGTAATTACAGACCTGTTAGCTTAACGTCTGTTCCAGGGAAAATAATGGAGTCACTGGTTTAAGAAGTAATGCAGGACCATCTAGACAGGAATGCAGTTATATATCAAACACAATCTGTGTTTGTCAAGAGGCAATCTTGCCTGACCAATCTGATTCGATACTATGATGCAGTAACAAAGGAAATGGATGCAAAAAATAATTTTGATATCATATACTTGGATTTCAGGAAAGCTTTGGATACTGTTTCTCATAAAAAAAAAGAAACTGCTGTACAAATTGGAGCAGTGCATGGCATTAAGGGCAAGTTACTGATATAGATAATAGGATGGTTGAGTGGTACAAGGCAGAGTGGTTATCAATGGGCACTGCTTTTCATGGGCTAATGTTATTAGTGGAGTTCTGCCAGGGTTCAGTTCTGGGCCCATCGGTGTTTACAATATTTATTAATGATATTGATGAAGGAATATCAGGTTTAAGGTCTGTAAGTTTGCAGATGATACAAAGGTTGGAAGGATGGTTAATGACAGTAACCAGGATGAGCTACTGCAACAAGACCTAGGAAAATTAAATCAATAGGCTGGTTTTTTTTTTGTTTTTTTTGTTAGTTGTTGGTGCATCAGCTTCTGTGGCCATAATGCACCTCCCAAAGTTTTTGAATTTTACTCTGATCCAAGCCCGAGGTGGGATTCAAACCACGTTACCCACCTGGCTAGCCCGGTCGGCGTCAATAGGCTGAGAAATGGCAGTTGAAGTTTAACATTGACAAATGCAAGGTAGTGTATATGGGTAGCAGTAATCTCAGAGTAACTTATCAACTGTGTGATACTACATTCGGGGTGGTGGAAAATGAAAGAAGACCTGGGGGTAATTATGTAGTCAGATATGATATTCTCTGAGCAGTGTAGACATACTGCCAGGACAGCTCACGGGATTTTGTCAATGATATACAGAAACTTTGCTAGTACAGATAAGGAGGCAATTTTCCATTTGTACAAGGCAATGGTTAGGCCACATCTTGAGTACTATATACAGGTTTAGAGGCTTCACTCTAAGAAGGATGTATATCTGCTGGAATGGGTGCAGAGAATGGTAGAAGGCAACCAGACTAGCAAATGAAACAAAAGGGTACTCTTACCCAGAAAGGCTTCAGTTCTGCAAATAGCAGCATTTGGAGACTAGACACCTGCAGGGGAGATGTGATTGTGGTGTTTAAGGCCTTGAATGGATTGAGTAAGCCTAAATATTAATGGCATTTTTCCACCTGCTGTGACTACACGAGGGGACACATTGAGGAAGGATGGTTACAGAATAGATGTGTGGAAGTTTGCCTTCAGCCAGTGGGTGGTTGATTGCTGAAACAGGCTTCCATCTGTTGTTGTCGAAGTGGATGGTCCGAATTCAAGGAAGGCTAGACAAATTCTTGGAGGGTATGAATGGGTGAAGTGTGTAGTTTTTTTTTTTGCCGATGTTATATAAGCTTTCTTTCTTTCTTTCTTGTATCATTTGCCACTACTACTATTTATTTAGCATGGTATGCTATGGTTTCCCATTCTTTTGGAGAGGTCTGGATTCAATTCCTTTATGACTGGAGGAATTTTTAAATTTCTCTTCAATTTAGGGTCCAGTTAGCCGATCCCAGGCAGAGAGAATAGGCTCCCCCCCCCTTGAATTAGAGTTTTTCAGCCCACATGTTATGCAAATTAGCCTCTGAATTCATATTTCTAGATAAAAATATTACACAGATAAGCAACCAAGATCCAGTGCCATTAAAGTAATAATTTGAAAATATGCAATCATAGTCAGCATAATATCCTAATTTATCATATGGTACTAATATGCATCATGTAACAGATAATTATTATTAGTAGTGGCAATGGATACAAGCTTACATAGTATAAGCATAAAAAAAAAAAAAAACCCTACCCACTTCATCCTCTCTAATAATTTACTAATTCTTCCTTAAAGTTATTCAAATTATAACAGAGGGAAGGTTGTTTCAATAATCATCACTCTCTGACTGAAAGCAAATTTTCACACATCTATCCTCAATTAAAATTTATGTCATCTGAGCAAGAGTTGCTATCATTTAATTTACTCAATTCATTTAAGGCCTTAAACACTTTAATTAAGTTCCCTCGCAGGTGTGTGGTTTCCAGAGGCTGCAGTTTACAGAACTAGTCTTTTATTGTAAGAGTATTTTGTGTCCCTTACTAATCTGTTTGCTCTTCCTTGCACCTTCCTTTGCTCTTCACTTAAAATGAAGTTTCCAGATCTACATGCAATACTCCTGGTGCAGCTTAACCATTGCCTTATACAATGGGAAAATCACCTTGTTCCCACTGGAAAAACTCCTTTATATCATTCACAGGAATACTATACTAGCAGCCTGTCAACACTGCTCAGAAAATTTGATGTCAGACTGTACAATTATCCACAGATCTTTTTTCTCCTCCACTATCTTCTGTGCAGTATACCACCCAAATGCTATATTATTCTGAGATTACTGCTTCCCGTATGCAGTATATTGCATTTTTTTTTTTTATGTCAAACCGCAAATGCCACTTCTCACCTACCTGCCTGATTTTTCTAGATCTTGTTGAAAAGGTACACCTTGATTCTTATAATTAACCACCCTGCCAACTTTTTATCACCTGTAAACTTGCTTTCTGACACTGAACCAATCCTTTATCCAAAGCCTCTAACTGGCCTCTAATGCCACACACGGCTCCAATTTGTATAGCAGTCTTCCATGTGGCTTTGTCATAGTAGCCAATCAGAATGGTCAGAAAAGATCTTCCCTTAACGAATCCATACTGCGATTGCCATATTACTGTGTTCTGTGAAGATACTCCTGTATTGCCTTTGATCACTGAGTCCATTATTTTCCCTGGAATAGAAGTCAAGCTTACAGGTCTGTAATTTTTCCCTTAGATCTTCATTTGTGAACAGAAAACACATGAATCCACATGCACATCTACAATCCACAGGAACCTCCCCTGAATTCAAGCATGCTCTAAATTATGGCTAAAAAAGAGATTTACTTACCTCCTTTGCTGATTCTTTTAATATAACTGTATATATTACATCAGCCACAGGTGCCTTATTTATTTTTAGCCTCAACAATTTCTCTCTCACTTTCCTCTCAGTTATCACAAAATCATTCAGCTCCCAGTTAAGTTGGTATACTTCTGGTATGCGTCCACATTGCCTGTATCCAGGCAATGTGGACGGCAGCATAGTCTACATTCACTAATTGATATCACCCACAAGCCTGATCAGAAGCCAGAAAGAAATCTTTAAAACAGCTGTAAAACCTGAAAGTGTCTCAGTTTTTTAAATGTGTAGCAGATTCACTTTTTCTGATGATTCTATACAATTTAAAAAGATGTTGGCAGCTTAGGCAGAATTGTGGATACTGGTATTTGCCTCTAAGTTTAACATAAACCCAAGTCTTAATGCCTCAGTCTTCACTGGAAGCAGAATATTCCCTACCACAAAAATCAACTGTAGGAAAGCATCTGAATTTTATTTGATTTCAGCTAATATATTCAAATATCCTCCTACAATCCTATAGCAGTACTTCATGGTTTTTAGATTTACGCTTACCGATTCTCTTTTTTCAAAATAGATAAACAGCTTCAAGACACTGCTGTGACATGATTAGGGAGTTCCGACTATAGTATGAAGAAAGGGACAACATGGATGAAATATATTAACATGGTGGAGCAATGTCTCGCACAGCAAGAGTGAGCATAAATTTTTTTATGTGAAATCTTTCTAGGCTGCTCATTGCTCACTCTGGAGATGTGCCATGGCAGCCTTATTACCGTGATCTTAAGGTACCTGACTTCTTATGGGATACTTCAAGAAATGTGCATGCAACTAAGCCACATATGACTAATGAGCTGAGGACATGTATTCATGGTGCCTCCGTAGCCAGGTGGACAGGAGCAGCAGTGTGTAGCACATGCTTCTTGATTAGACTGGGGTTCAAGCCTGTGACCACCAAATACGAAGGATGTGGAAAGGTCAGGGAGTATTTCCCCATGTATAAGACGCACCTTTTTTCAAAAAACTTGGGGTCTAAAAACTGGGTGCGTCTTATACAGTGGTTGTAGATTTTTTTACTTGCATTTCCCGCTTTTTCGCGCTTGTTGTCTTTGCGCTCATTGTTTCGCACTTGTTACTGGTATATTAGGTTACGTTTGCCACGTTCTGCTCAGAAAAGATTTTCGTACAGTGCTGAATTCAAGTTAAAAGTGATCCAGTTTGCAAAAGTGAATGGAAATCGTGCTGCTGAACGTAAGTTTGGTCCTCCTCCAACTGAGAAAACAATCCGAGACTGGCTAGGGGAAGAAGAAACCCTACTGAAAATGCCACGGCAGAAGAAGGCCATGAGAGGCAAGTCAGCAAAATGGCCTGATTTAGAGAGGGAATTGAAGATATGGATTGAAGAGCAAAGGGCAATTGGAATTCCTGTGTCCACAAAGATGGTTCAGCATGAGGCATGAAGAATTGCTGATGAAAAAGAAGTTATTGATTTCAAAGGAGGACACAATTGGTGCTTTAGGTTCATGAAACGGAATGGACTAAGCATGCGTACATGCACCAGACTTGTCCAAAAGATGCCTGAAAGCTATGAGCAGAAGGTCCTTGAATTTCATCGTTTTGTCATTCAATGTCGGAAGACATATCAGTTTGAGTCAGGACAGATTGCAAATATGGATGAAGTCCCCCTTCAATTTGATGTCCCAAGTAACAGAACTGTTGATAAGAAGGGGGTGAAAACTGTAACTGTGAAGACAAGTGGACATGAAAAGAGCCATTATACAGTTGTTCTAGCTTGTTGTGCCGACGGAACTAAGCTGCCTCCTATGCTGATTTTCAAACGCAAAACAATGCCAAAAGAAGACATTCCTCGAGGAGTGATTGTCCACGTTCATGACAAGAGTTGGATGGATCAGGATGGGATGAAGATCTGGTTTGAGAAAGTTTGGAGCAGGAGACCAGGTGGGCTCTTATGCAAACCTGCCCTATTGGTGCTTGATCAGTTCAGGGCACACATAACAAAAAATACAAAGAAGATTGCTGCAGAGCAAAAAACAAAACTTGTCATCATACCTGGAGGCTTGACATCCCAGCTCCAACCACTTGATGTCAGCATTAACAAACCCTTCAAAGCTGCCATGAGAAACGAATGGAACCAATGGATGAAGTCTTCTGGGGACAATTTGACACCAGCAGGATGAGTGAAGAAACCAACTATAGGAGAAGTTTGTACCTGGGTGAAAAGATCCTGGGATAATATCAAGGTTGAGATCATTGTCAAGTCATTTAAGAAGTGTGGCATTTCAAATGCCATAGATGGAACTGAGGATGAAGTAATATATGAAGACAGTGATTCGTCATCAGACAAAGATAAGGACAAGCTAATGGATGGGAGTTTTGACAGTGATGAGGAGTTGTATAAATTTTATGATGAATAAAACTTGAGTTCAATAACCTTATGTAATACATTTTTTTTCAAATTTCGGGACCCAAAATTAAGGTGCGTCTTATACATGGGGAAATACGGTAATTATAAATGTAAAAATATATTGTATCAATATATTAAATGTAATACATTTATACAATTAGCAAGCGATTAAATTTTACCTTTCCATTTCGACAAATTGTGCCATCCTGAACAAACACATCTGATGGACAAAGTTGGGACTTTCCATCACAGAACTCAGGAAGATCACAAACCGTTGATGCATCTCTGCATAATTCAGATATTTTTTTAACCTAAATGAAATAGCAATAATATAATAAATAAAACTGGCAAAGCATACAATTAAATCGGTCATGTATAACTGAATAAATTATATCCTATATAAACTTGTTGCCCGTTTTATTAGAACCATGTCCTAATAGCATGTTGTTAGTTTATTATTCCCAAAGATTACTGTTGTAACTTGCCTCACCCTAGAGTGTACAATGTTCTTAAATATGCCAAGAAGACTACTGTACATTCATTGAATGGGAACAGCATTATGACTATTTCATACTAGATGCTCAAATGAACTGCATTGGGCAGAGTAAATATGTAAAGTCCCCATAAGTGTTCCTGAAACTATTCACACACACGCACATTTAGTGCAGCAACTAGTTGACTTATCACCTCAGAAGTACCCATCCCATCCTAGGATTGGTATGTAATATTGCCATATGCATTTGATCTACATCTGTCCTGGCAGCATCGCAGGCTTTTAAATGTATAGCAGAATTGCCTATTCTGGTGATGCTATCAATTTAAAAAGATATTAACATCTTATAAAGAACTATGGATAACAATATTTGTCTTTAATTGGACATAAACCAAGGACTAAGTGCTCAGTCTTCAAGAGCAGAAAGTCTCTCCATGATCAAAATTCATAACAACTTTGATTTAATATCAATTACTTTGTTGAAATACCTCTGTAATCCTTTAGTATTGTAAGATACATCTCAAATATCGAAAAATAATATATATATATATATATATATATATATATATTATTTTCAAAACAGAGTTTGAAGGAAATCAGGAAAAAAAGGTGGAAAGGACATGCTATATGATGTAAGGAAATTTTTGGATATGGCATACACATGGCAAAAACATACCCAGCTCTTTTACATAACATGGCCTCAACAATGCCTGCCGCATACACACTACTCAGACTCCCTCCAGTTACTACCTGGCAGAGTAGCAGCTGCAGGATTATACACTAGCTGATCCAGAAGCATCCTAGAGAGTCACCAATAGGTTCCGTCTGGTGGACTATCTAGCAGCTGGCCTGTGAACACTGTTTTAGAACTGTACCCTCAAAATGTAAGTAAGATTGGATCTCGCCATGATATCCATCCTCAAAAGATATCAATCATACTATAAGATGGAAGGGATTGGGGGCCTGCCGAAGCTTTCAGGACTTGCACATGGGGTTTATACTCAGGGTTACTAATAGTCTCACCATCATCAAGGTGCAAGCAGAAGATTAGGCTGTCACAGACTAACCGGACTTTACTGAAATTAGGTCCACTTGACTTGAGTATCACCCAAATATCAGTTCCATCAACATTTTAGACTCCGAGGTAGCAAGCCCAGCTTAGCATTCCTGAGGGAATGTCTGTGACAACCTCAAGGACCAGATTGGAATTGAAAATAGAATGCTGCCACAAAACAGTACACAAAATGAAATCAGCATTCCAGGCACATCTCTATATAGCATAGCTTTACAACCAGCCACAAAACAGTATAGGCTCAAAAGCATCCTTCACACAGTACCACATCATACAGCTTAACATCGAACTACACATATTCCATTTCCCAGAATAACATCCACAACTTGTGTAATCACCTGCTCTAAAAAGTGAGCTATGCACAACTCTCCATGCCGACCGGGCTAGCCGGGTGGGTAAAGTGCCTGCCTGGCAACCCAAAGGTCGCGGGTTCAATTCCCGCCTCGGGCTTGGATCAAAGTACTGTAAAAACCTTGGGAGGTGCATTATGGCCACAGAAGCCTATACGCCAACAACTACAAAAAAAAAAAAAAAAAACTCTCCATTAAGTTCTAGGTCAGGTGATACACTAGGATAAAACCATATGACACTGCTAATTGCTTAGCATATGATGGCATACAGAAAGGGATGAGAAGAATTACTACATGTTTATTTGTGTTGCTGGTTACTTTGTTATTACTTCTTTGTTTGGTTCCTTGATTGTTGTATATTGATTTTTTAATCTCTCTCTCTTTTTTTATCTGCACAGAAAAAGAACAGGGAGACATATCAGCTTAAAATATATACTGGGAAATAAATGTTAATTTATGTTTCTAATGTAATGAAAATGTTCTTTTCCATCTAAAATATCACTAACACATGATATTCTATAAAGAATAACCATGAATCTCAAGATATCCTTTCTTTACTTGTTTACTGTTTGAATATCACAAAATGTACAAGCTATCAGTAAATAAATTGGTCACTTTTTAATATACAGTAGACTCTCAATTTTCTGGGATAGATGGTAAAAAATATTCCCGGATAATCGATTTCCCAGTTAATCCAAAAATACTAAGTCCCCGACATACATAAGAGATACATTCCTGGACTTCTTACGTAAGTCGAATTTTACATAACTCGGGAATGATTAATTAAATATTGCTACAACAGTATATCCCTAATATGCCAAAATTACAAAAACCACATAATATCCTCAGAAGAATGAATAGTTATATTTTTAATTAGTTCAATTAAAAACTTTTATCTGGGGACAGCGGTGAAGTAGCTGGAGTGGCATATAAGAAAATAAAACATAAAAGGAAGAAAAAATGCATTTTATTGAACTGTAAAAACTGATATGTTCATAGCCTTGGTTATTATTATAGTTGACCTTCATTGGTGCCAGTCACTTCTTATATTCTGTCTTTCTCCTTTATTGTGTTCACTATTGCCACTGACAAATCTGGATTCCGCATGATACTTGTTAATGTTTGGCCATTTTAATACATCCTTATTATTTTAATTTTCTGATCCAACTCGATTGCTTTCCTTTTCTTGATAGATTTACTAGTACTGCTGTCACTTATTCTCTTAGTCGGCACTGTGATAACGGTCAAAACGAAAATTTCTGTAAAGAACTTCACAGGGTTAAGGCAAAAACTCACTATTATCACTCCACGCGAGCTCACATTTTACTAAAGCACATTTCTGGAGGTCACTACCATAAAACAATTTGCACTTTTCAGGTTACTGGGCTTTTCTGTTAGTGCAATTAATTATAAACAAGTAGTAAACTCGATCTTATTGCATTTTCAATAATACCAATAGCTGGAATTCTGTGGGTTTTTACATTATTATAATGAAACGTGTGTACCCTACACTGAAATCTTCAGTCATATAAAAAAAATATAAATAACATAACGTAAGTCCGAAGCTACATAAGTTGGGGACTTACTGTATCAGAAAATGTTCAACAACCTATGTAAAAGTATGGCGATAGATAAAAAAAATGAAAAAAACTTACCACACACTACTCACGTGTCCAATATGATGCTTCCATTTATTTTTTAAAATGTTGCATATGGTTTGGTCACCAATGTTATAATGGTTCATTAGAGATTGAACGGATGCATTGTTTTCAAACTTTTGAATAATTTCAAGTTTTTGTTTAATTGAAAGCACAACTCTTGTGTTTTCCCACCATTTTAACGATTTCTAAACAAAAAAAAAATTCTGACATGCCTGACATGCATAATGAAACAAATTTGTCCTTTTGCAGTGTGATGGAACACAATAATCGACGCGACGCACTAAAATAAACTAAACTTTTGGTCTCTTTTTTTTGAGTGGCGGGTGTGAAGACAGCAGGGGTTGTAAGATAATACTAATCTCCCAATGACGACTTATAACACCGCTTCTTGTTGCTTATTTACTTACAACTTGCAAAACATCTGTTTATACTTATTCTAGTTATTACTTGAATTTTATGATTTCTGTTTTTTTTTTTTTTTTTTTATTTTGAATCTTTAAGTGTCCCGGTTAATCCGATCCCAGTAAATTGAGAGTCTGCTGTATTAGAAGTACTTACACTGATAAATTTATATAATTGAAAGTACTCTAGAAATATCTTATTTTATCCGCTGATTTTGATATATAGTGCTACAAGTCAAGTCTTGATTATTTCTAACCATACCCTTGTAGGAATTGACTGCTATGCAAATAAACATCTTTATGCATCTCAAGTAAAAAATCCTTTCGGACCAATCACAATAAATAAATAACCACCTAACTTCAGTAATGATATAAAATTTTGCTATCAAAGTAAATCAGAAAAAATATATTATAAGCAAAATGTTACATAATTATATAACATTTTACTTATAATTAGTCTCCACACAATTTTGGTAATGTGTATGTCATCTCTTTAATATACTTAAAATGATAAAAACAAAAATTATCTCTTGTTATCACTTTATACACTCACGAGCCAAAAAAATTATGACTACCCTTGCCTCCATTAGTGCACACATCCCACAGCATCTTAGGAATAACATCGGCAACTGACACAACATATGTCAGTACGAAACCCATGCAATGGGGACAAGGAAGGACCTGGTAGGGTTTGAATGGGGAATGATTTGCAGCACTAGAGAGGTGGAAGCTAGCATTTCAGCAACCACAGGCACTGTCGGCTATTTGAGGGCTGCTGTACTGAAGGAGTGGCAGAATGTTCTGAAGCGGGACACACAACCACTCGTCATACTGAGATGGGAGACCACCACTGGTTGACAATCAAGGTGAACGGCAGTTGGCATATGCCATGGGGAACAACAGATGGCTCACTGTACTCAACTAATGGCAGACTACAACCAGGATGCACAGAGAAATGTTTCGAGAACACCATCCAGCAGATACTCTTGCGAATAGACCTACAGAGTAGGTGACCTATCTGTGTGATCAGGATGATGATGACTGGCCATCATTGACAACTTCCAGTTGTATGACAGGAAAAGCATTTCCTGGTCTGATTAAAATATATTAGGGTGTATAATAATTATATTATGCACCTGTTCATCATGCTGATGGACAGGTACATATTCAGCAGCAAGCAGATGAATAGCTGCAACCTGACTGCACAGTTGGATGGAAACAGGCCAGCAGCAGTGGTATCATGGTTTGGGGTATGTTTTCACGGATATCACTTGGTCCTTTCACCTTTATTGAACATATCCTTGCCACCAGATTCTACTTTCATTGTTGTTTTGGACCATATTTTTTCCTACATGGTAACTGTATATCCAGATGGCACTGGACAACACTCCATGTCACAAGGTCCACATTATGCAGGAAAGGTTTGAGGATCATGTCCAAGCATTTTGTGTGCATCCCTCGACACAAAATTTCCCCCAACATCAATCCCATTGAACATTTGTGGGATATGGTGGAAAGCCACATCCCAGAATTTTACAGTCTACACCAGTGTGCCTCACTCCATTGCTGAATTCCAGAACGTTCTTCTGTCCAGCTGGTCCAGGATACTTCAGGACAATTTCACACACACCAGGTGCAAGTGGTTATCATGGCAGAAGGCAGCCCAAAACGCTAGTAGAAAGGTGATCATAATGTTTTGGCTCATAAGTGTACACTGTTAGCACAAAAAAGGAAATTATAACATTCGTTATTCAAAAGCTCACATTATAGAATGCTAGTCAAATAATGGTCTTTTATTTTGACCAGACAGAGTACAAGTATAATAATTAACACAGTACCTGACAAGTTTTTAAATTGCAGCAAGCGCCACTGGCACAAGTGGCATTAGGAAGCAACTGACATGAACTGGCATTGCAACAATTATTTTCACAGTACTACACATATAAAAAATAAAAAAATCATAAAGATATAATATATAGTCTTATTTAATATCTCTCTTACTCACACACATGCCAAAAATAAGTTTTTAAAAATATATATTTTGCTATATAAGTCTCCACTTATATACTATCCATAAAATTCTCATATACGAATTTTATGGATGGTATTAGTACTGTAGTGGCAAATAATTCAAAAAAGGAAGTTTATACAGCATCAGCCAAAAAAAAATAAAAAAATAAAAAATTCCCACATTACTTGTCCATCCCTTCCGGTATTTTTTTCTAGCTGTTCTTTGAATTTATTCTAACTACTCACTTCACCACCAATAGATGGAAGTTTGTTCCAACAATCAACCACTATCTGGCTGAAGGTAAACTTCCGCACATCTATCCTCCTACAACCATCCTTCCTCAATTTGAATTTATGCCCCCCATGTACATAGTCTGAGCAAGAGGAAGAATGTTATTTGAACTGAGCATGCACAACCCATTCAAAGCCTTAATTACCTCAATCAGGTAACCTCACAGGTGCCTAGTCTCCAGATGCTGCAATCTGAAGCCTTTCTTGATAAGAGCACCCGTCTGTTCCTCTCACCAACCTCTTCTCTAACCCTTCACTAACTCTTCTCTGCACTTATTCTAGCACAGCGGTTCCCAACTGGTGGTTCGCGAAAGTGTTCCGGGGGTTCGCACTAAAAATTCTATAATGGCATCTGCTTAGATTTATTTACATAGGTATATTACTGTAAACTACAAAATATATACATAATAATAAACAATAAAGTAAAATAAAATTAAATAAAAAGTAAAGAACCACATTTCCCACAATTACTTATAATTAGTTTACTATCTTGCAGTATATCATGTTAAATAAATGTTTTCCAAACAAAATTTTTTTTTGGTTCTCAAGCACCATTGTTATGTACTGGTACTTTTTTTTTTTTTTTTTTTTTTTTTTTTTCACGATCTATAGTACTTAGTACCGTGCATGGGTTGAAGGTTGAAAAGTTGAAAGAAAATACTTGTTGACATTAGACTTGAACTTCTGTTGATTGTAATTTTCAGGAAATACATATGAAGGAGGGTTGTTCCAGAAAACGGAAACTGAATGAATAAATGAGGAAGAAGAAAAGTTGGTTCTGCGAGTTTGAACTTGGACAGTAAAAGGATGTTGACTGGTTGTGGCACATGTTCGGATTACTTTGAAAGAGAGGGTGGAAATTACAGAAGCCAATTCAGAAGAACAGTGCCCGTGGAAGTATCTGTAGTAAAGGCATGCAGCAGAAACAGTATGTCTATGAGACAGACAGTGGAGAGACTCTGTTAGAGATGAGACTATCTGCGCTGGTAGCACAGTGGTATCGTCACCGTCCTCCCCACACTGGGTGGATAAGGCGCGGGGTTCGAATCCCATCGATGATTCAAGGAATTTTAATGGGCTTTTTTTTTACTTGGTGGCTGAGTTAGTCAGTCTCAGGCGTAGATAGCAAGGTTTTCCCCCCAGAAACCGGGGTTTTTTCGTCCAGCAAAACAGGCAAATCGACCAGAGAACACACGCAATTTACAGACAAAATAAATATATGGGTAGATGTAATCATTTACGGGTGACCCTAACATCATAAATTTTTATTTTATTTTTTTTTTGTTGGAGATGAGACATTAATTAACCTAACTGTCCCCTTTTGAATGGAATCTAGAAGCCTGAGAGAGGTTTCGGGGGAACCACCCCAGATGTGGGAACAATATTCCGCGGTAGGCCGGATTTGCGATTTCTGCAGAGTCAACAACAATTTGGAAGAAAAGTAACGCCAAGAGAAAAAGAGAAAACGAAGTTTTTTAGATGCAGAAGAAGCAATATTTGTAATGTGCTTTATGCCAAGAGAGATTACACGTCCAGGGTAATTCCCAAGATCTTGCCTAGAAATCGGAGCGTCTCAAAGATAAACATAGGAGCAGAAGAATCCTTTTTGCGAGATATAAGACAGGACTGAGTTTTAGAAGGATTGAAATTAAGTTATCTTTGCCCCACTACCATTACCTGGAGATCATCATTTAAGGAAATGGTAGTGGATATTCGAGAAGTTGAAGCTGTTTGAGCAGGGGGCAAAGTTTCTCAAACTGTAAGGTGGAATGCAATGTGTTATCATCAGCAAAATTATAGATAGAACTTCTGGTCAATGGAAGTAGGTCATTAATATACAAGAGGAAAAGAGTGGGAGAAAGAACTGAATCCTGGGGAACACCAGCATTAGTGGAGTAGTTAGAAGATAGAGAGCCTACCATTAACCAGTCAGAGATAAAACTGCATACCCAATTATAAAAAACAGCTGGCAAACCATAGGATGGAAGCTTATTTAGAAGACATTTATGCCAAACATGAACGAAAGCCCTGAAGATGTCAAGAGCAACTGTTTCACCCAACTTTTCCATTGAATTTGTCCATAAATGGGTAACATAAGCCAGAATATCACCAGTGGATCGACACTGATGGAATCCATACTGGCGATCATTGATCAGACAGAATGTTTCTAGATAGTTTGAGTTGGTGGTTAATTGATTTCTCTATTACTTTAGAAAAAGTAGAAGTAATTGCATTGGGACGATAATTGGATTGGAGGGATTTGTCACCCTTTTTAGGAACTGGTGATGATATATCGCAACATCACCACTACAAACATCTGACCTTTTAAATTGAGTCAGACATTGGAATGGTTTAAGTAATATACGTTCATCATTATCCAACCACATTTCACTTAATATCAATATTTTGGATTGCTGTAAGACTGTGTCTGTTTCGATATCTCGAACATGGGCCCATAAACTCTGTATGTTCATTGATGATATAGATATACCACTTTGTATGAAATCATGCAGTTCATCCTGTAGAGACTGTAGCTTATTATTTTTCAAGCGATCTAGTTCAGTGCGAAGTTCTATATTACTAGTAGCTGTGCCATGGTGAAATCTGAAATCGTCATGGGGATTTGTAATATATAAACCTTGCAAATGAGGTCACTTGAGATAACACCATGTATACAAGTTGCTGTTGATGATCTTTCTCATAATTATATACAACTTTATCGAAGGTCTCTCTCCTTGAGATTTATGTATAATCAAAGCACAAGCACATACACTAAAGGAAATTGTGTATGTCTACATGTTAATTTCCTATTGTTCTTGAATGCAATCGTAGTTGACCATTTTACGATAGGTACAGATTGACTAGGTAAATGTTTATCTTTCGCATATTGTTTATAATGAGATTGAAGGTTATGTCCTATTTTTGACTCAGGAAATTTCATCCAAACTCGTTTAACTGGTGTCGATCTTAGAAAGGCTTTTGATACTGTTGCACATGGAAGACTGCTACACAAATTGGAGCAGTGTGACATTGGAGGCAAATTGCTGCTATGGATAAAGGGGTGGTTGAGGGGGAGAAGACAGAGAGTGGTAATCAATGGACACTGCTCATCATGGACTAATGTTATTAGTGGAGTCCCTCAGGGCTCAGTGTTGGGTCCATTATTGTTTTCTATATTTATAAATGATATTGATGATGGTATATCAAGCTTAATGTCCAAGTTTGCAGATGATACAAAGGTTGGCAGGGTTGTCAAGGACACTACTGACACTATGCTGCTGCAACAGGATCTGGAAAGGTTGAGAAGATGGGCTGAGAGGTGGCAAATGAAGTTTAACATTGACAAATGTAAAGTACTACACATGGGAAACAGCAACCCCAGAGCAACGTATCAACTCTGTGGTACTACACTGACAGTGGTAGAGAATGAAAGGGACTTGGGGGTGGTTGTGCAGGCGGATATGAAGTTCTCTGAGCAGTGCAGATGGGCTGCAAGAGTAGCTCATAGAGTATTGTCAATGATATACAGGAATTTTTCCAGCAGGGATAAGGAGGTGATTATTCCATTGTATAAGGCAATGGTCAGGCCACACCTAGAGTACTGTATACAGGTCTGGAGGCCTCATTTCAAGAAGGATGTAGAGCTGCTGGAACGAGTACAGAGAAGGGCAACAAGATTAGTGAATGGAACAAAGGGGTGCTCTTACGAAGAAAGGCTTAAGTTTTGCAAATTACAGTGTCTGGAGACTAGGCACCAGTGAGGCGATCTGATAGAGGTGTATAAAGCCTTGAATGGTTTAAGCATGCTCAATGCTGATGGGATTCTTCCCCTAGCTCAGAAAAATCACATGAGAGGGCATAAATTCAAATTGAGGAAAGACAGATGTAGGATAGACGTGCGGAAATTTGCCTTTAGCCAGCGGGTGGTTGGTTGGTGGAACAGACTTCCATCCCTTGTGGTGGAGGTTGATAGCCTATATAAGTTTAAGGCTCAGCTGGACAGGTATTTTGAATGAACAGAGGGGTGAAGTGGAAGTGGTTTTTTTTTTTTTTTTTTTTTGGCTGATGCTGCATAAGCTTGCTTTCTTGCATCAAATGCCTCTACTAATGCTAATGCTAACTGTTTCATTGTCCTCAAATTTGAAAAATCTAAAGTACCGATTGCACAGTTTACCAATTCATCGACCACATTATATTTGTAGTAATCATGTACTGTTTTCCTTTCAATAATGGTAGAATGTATGGAAGTTCCAGTTTCAGTCACTGACATTTTACGAATTTTATTTTGCATACTTGCTAATTGTGCTTCAGAATGATATCCGTGGTATAAATCTTGTGCAACCAGTTCATGGGTTTCATCTGCAACTAAAGCATTTGTAGAATTAAATGCAATTTGCAAATTTTCTGCAGTACACATTCACATAATTTTCATTGCCATGTACAGCAAATGTTGGGAGTTACTCTATGACGATCAGATTTACGAATTTCACTCAATGCCATCATAAAGGGAGTAATTTTCAATCCATTTTTAAATTTTTGTGCATGTCTCAAATATATAGCTGGAAAAGAAAGTCCTTCTGCATGAATATCAAATATGAGACTTGTTGGAGATGATTTCTGACCCGGTGCTATACATAAATATTTATCTTCAAACTACAATAATGTTTGTTGTTGAATTAACAATAGTTCATCATCATTGTTAACAGGTTCCACAATTTCATCTGAATGTTCCTGTTCACTATCATCATTTGTCCACATGAAATTGTCACTCACTTTCACTTTTATGCTGTATAATATATACAAAGGTGAATTTATCAAATACCGTAACCATATTTTCACTATTTTCTTCTGCACACATCCTTTTATGAGTCTTTCTTTTGTATGTACATTAATGGCATAATCGTTATCTAATTCTCTAGGTAATTGATGAACCATCATATTTATGTTAACCAATACATTTATTACTTGTCCAATAATCCATATTGTCCATGTTCATAATGTAAACGGCGAATTTGAATAAAGGGTAATCGTGGTGATATCAAATGCTCAGTTACACCCAGTGGAGGCAAATGAGTAGGATATGTTAGATATATAAATCCATTTGACATGGCCATAGTTGATATACATCCCTCTTTTAATGAAGTATGACATGTATTACACATCATGAAAGTACTCACTTCTTGTAAATGAAATTCATTTTGAAGTAATTCATATGAAGTTGTTGGAAATTGTTTCAAATCTAATTGAAACCATAAATGATCACAAACATTGCAACTAAATCGAAATGGGTTTTTATACACTAGTTTTTCAAACTCACTGTCAGCTCATTTAGACACTATAGGGATGAAATCAGGAATCTCATTATTAGCCATTTCTAATTTTGCTTTTTTTGTGTACAATATTCCTTCATTCATTCATCAGGCATAGTAGCCTGATGAATGAATTTCATTATAATTAGGAATAGTTTGAATTTCTAATTTCCTTTTCTTCCATTCATGATATTCCTTCATTATTTCAGCTCGAGTTTTTTTTGGGTGCTGTTTGAGAACTCCCAGGCATAATGAAACACTCTTGTTGAATTTCATTTGGCACATTTCTGTCCAACTTCCCTTTCTTTCTTTCACGATATTCCTTCGAATGCTGGGCTGTATATTTTGGCGCAGTCACTCGCATATTAATCATTATGCTGATATAACAGTATAACGCAATGTACCACTGCAACTTGTTGTGTACAATTCAGTTATCTTGGGTGCATGCACTGTACTTGTTGCATCACTGCACAGAACAAGTACAATGCATGCACATCAGGTTTCATGATGATTTCTAAGTAATGTAATGCTTTTTTCCAAATAGCGCAAGTAAAAACATTTTTAACGTAAAAACTGAATCAGAGCTGTTAAAAATAGCATTACACAAAGAGCATAAGTGCAAGGGATGCTTATATATATACAGTGCACACTGCTTATAGTAACTAAAAGTCAAAACAGGTGCGTGTATACTTGCAGGCACACCAATGATAAGAGTAAATAAATCTGATGAATTTGAGTTGCTAGTCAAAACATTAAAGGCAGATATTGTTGGGATATCAGAGACGCGGTGTCACACACATATAAGGAATGCAGAATTGAAATTTGGGTAGTACAATGAAAGGATAGACAGAATAGCAAGGGTGGAGCTCTTAGTTAAGAAACACATAAAATCTAAGGAAGTGCATCCAATTGAGTCAGTTTGATGTGACATAAGCAATGGGGAAACAAAATTGAGTAGGATTCTGTTATAGGCCTAATGACTACTGATGAGTACAATGTACAACTGTTCATTGTACTCATCATAGTCATTAGAGAAATAGAAACAGCCAGTAAATCAGTTGTCTTATAATGGGAAATTTTAACTTCCCAGATATTGCGTGGAACTTGTGGATTGGTCACTTGCACACTAGCAAGGTTTTTGTTGATTTACTGGATGATTATTTTCTACAACAGCACTGTAAAAAACACTGGTGATTACCATTAGTCGTGGCCTATGATGCAAGAAAGCAAGCTTATACAGCATCACAATAAAAAAAATAAATAAAAACATTCACTCCAAACGTTTGTCCAGTTCCTCTGTGAATTTATTTAAGCTATGAATTTCCACAATGACAAATGGAAGTTTGTTCTAGCAATCAACTAATCTCTAACTAAAGGAAATTTCCATACATCTATTCTGCAACTCACTCTCTCTCTCTCTCTCTCTCTCTCTCTCTCTCTCTCTCCCTCCTCAGTTTGAATTTATGCCCACTCAAGTTCTTAATCTGAGCTTTCTCAAACCATTCAAAGCCTTATACACCTCAATCAGATCACCTCGCAGGAGCCAAGTCTCCAAATGCTGCAATTTTCAGCATTTAAGCCTTTCTTGGTAAGAGCAACCCTTTGTTCCCCTCACCAGTCTTGTTGCTCTACTCTGTACTCATTGCAGCAGCCTACACACCCTTTATAAAATGACCTTGGTGTAGCCTGACAATTGCCTTATACAAAGAGATAATCACCTCCTTATTCCTGCTAGCAAAGTTCCTGTATATCACTGACAAGACCCCCCCCCCCGAATGAGCTTCTCTGGCAGCATATCTGCACTGCACTCAAAACTTCATATCTGACTGCACAATTACCCCCAGGTCTTTTTCATTCTCCACTACCCTGAGTGAGTACCACACAGTTTGTACTTTTGTCACCTCTCAGCCCATCTGCTCAACTTTTCCAGATCCTATTACAGCAGCATACCATCATTACTGTCATTAACAACCTTGCCCACCTTTGTATCATCTGTAAACTTGGACATTAAGCCTTTTGTACCTTCATCAATATCATTGATAAATATAGAAAACAACAGTGGTCCCAACACTGAACCCTGGGGGGGGGGGGGAGTTACACTAATAACATTAGTCTACGATGAGCAGTATCCACTGATTACCACTCTGTCTTCTCTCACTCAACCATCCTTTTATCCATAGCAGCAACTTTCCCTTAATGCCATGCTCCAATCTGAACAGCAGCCTTTTATGTGCAACTGTATCAAAAGCTTTACATGGTACTTGCACACAGTACCATATAAGTGGTCACAGAGGTACTTGCATGCAGTACCTCTGTGACCACTTCATAGTATCCAATCAAATTGGTCAGACAAGATTCACCTTAACAAAACCGTGCTGTGTCATAAATATAACTGCAGTCTTGTCTAGATGATCTTTAACCAGTGACTCCATTACTTTCCCAGGAAGAGAAGTTAAACTAACAGGCCTGTAATTATTTGTGTCACCCTTTCATCCCCCTTTGTGAATTGGGGGATACATTTGCACATCTCCAGGTCCATGGGAACCTCCCGAGACCAGGGAGAGCTTTCATAATTATGCTAAGATTTTGCTTGCTTCCTTTTCTGCCTTCTTAAATGTAACTGGATAGATCCCATCCACCCGAGGTGCCTTTCTTATGTTTAACTTCAACAGTTTCTCCTCCACTTTCCTTTCATATATTACAAAATCATTTAGCTCCCTAATAGAGTTTGATAAACATCTGGCCTCCACCATACCAAATTCCTCATGTGCGAATGTCAATGCAAAATACTCATTCAGTTTGTCAGTTACCTGAGCATGATCATCAACAGTCAAACCATTGATAGAATGAGGACCAATCTGATTCATCCCCTTCCGTCTAGAGTTTACATAAGTAAAGAAGTCTTTGCTATTCCTCTTTGCATCCTTTACCAAATATTTCTCATAACCTGCCTTTCCTTGCCTCCTTTGTGACTTGATTACAGACTGGCTTATAACTACCAAAGGTTTCTGTGTCTCCTGATAATATGTATCCCATGCACTTTTCTTCTCTGCCACAAGTCTCATTAGTTCATCTGACATCCGTTTAAGCCTAATCCTTGAACAGCATTTCTTAGTTGGTATGAAAAGTGGAGTAACTTCCAAGACCAGTTCCTTGAATGCTTCCCATTTAGAATTTGCTGTTAGAACATCATCAGTTGATTCCACTGTATAGAATTTAAAAACAGTCACCGTTACGAAAGCAATAGCCCTTCCATTTACCTCAGATTGTAGTTACATCTTTAAGTAAATTCCACATCAGGACACAGTGATCACAGCCACTTAGTGGTTCTTTTATCTGCAGATTCTTAATGCATGAATAACTACTGCTGATAATCAGATCAGGAGCAATACTCCCTCTGGTTGCCTCTCAAACATGCTGTTGTAGAAAACATCCAATAAATCTACAAAAGTCTTGCTATTGTGCAAGTGGCCAATCCACAAATTTTTAGTCAATATCTGGAAAGTTAAAATCCCCCATTATAAGACATTCTGATTTACTGGCCCACTCTATATCACTTTACAGTTGTCCGTTGTATTTCTCAGAATCATCAGGCCTATAATACACTCCTACTCTCATTTATGCTTTCCCTGTGTTTTATGTCATACCAAACTGACTCAACATTGCACTGGCCACACATGTCAACTGGGTGCATGGCCTTAGATTTTATGTGTTTCCTAACTAACAGCATAACCCCTCCTCCTTTTCTATCCTGTCTGTCCTTTCTCTACGCACAGAACCATCCAAATGCGCATTTTGCATTCTTTATATCTCTGTGACAAAACATCTCTGATATTTCAACAATATCTGCCTTTGATCACTTCAAAATTCGTTGAATTTATTTACTATACTCCCAGCATTGGTATACATGCAACTATACTAGCACCTGTTCTTACTCTTAGTTACTTGAACACCCCCCCCCCCAAGTATTTACTTGTTCCATGATAACTCCCAGCAATTCTAGAAATCCCTAGCATCTTGCTTTCCAGGCTGCTGCTCAATCCAATAGAAAAAGTGCAAGAATCACTTTCACCTCTGCCTGCGGCTATTGTTTATCTATTATGTATAATATTAGCAATTTATTGTTAATCTATTAGTCTACTGTTAATCTACTGCTTCAACAGCATTAGCTGTTGAAGCAGTAGATTAATTCTTGTATCTCATTCTTGTATCTTGTATCTTAAGAGTATCTCATCCCTGTAGAAGCAGTCTCTGCTGTTAACAAGCACAGAGCATGCCAAGAAAAATTCTACCAGATGAGCCTTGCACAATCTCTGCAGGGCTGAACTGACCGACACGGCTCACATCATATACTCCTTTGTATTGTGTCTAGGCAGAATTGCAGGCACTTTCGATATACTGACTTATGTTATTGAATTTTGATATATTGACTTATGTTACTTATCTATGGACAAATTCAATAGAAAAGTTTAGTGAAACTCAAGCAGTTGTTCTTGACATTTTTCAAAGGATTTTGATTGTATTTGGCATAAAGCCTTCTAAATAAGCTTCCATCTTATGGTTTGCCAACTGTTATTTGTAACTGGGTGTCCAGTTTTCTCTTTAACCACTCACTGCAGGTGATGGTAGCTAGCTCTTTATCTACTAACCTCTCCACTAATGCTCATCATTCAGTTCTTTCTCCCACCCATTCTCTTTTGCATATTAATGACCTTCTTCCATTGACTGAAAATCTTATCCATAATTTTGCTGATGGCCGCAAGTTGCATTCCACTTTCAACAAACCTTGCCCTGCACAAACAGCTTCAACTTTAGGATTAGTAGAGGAACATGATGCAAGAAATCAAGCTTATACAGCATCAGCCAAAAAAAAAAAAAAAAAAATCCCATTTGATCCATTCATTCCAAATGTTTCTCTAGTTCTGCCTTAAATTCATTTAAGTTATCAACTTCCACAACAACTGATGAAAGTTTATTCAAGCAATCAACTACCCACTGGATAAAGGCAAACTTCCGCACATTATTCTGCAACTGTCTTTCCTCAGTTTGAATCTATGCCCACTCAGGTTTGTAATCTGAGCAAGAAGAAGAATCCCATCAGCATTGAGCATGCTCAATCCACCAAAGGCCTTATACCACTCAATCAGATTGCTGCGCAGGTGTCTAGTCTCCAGAAGCTGCAATTTGCAGAACTTAAGCCTTTCTTCATAAGATCACCCCTTTGTTCCCTTAATCAGTCTTGTTGCCCTTCTCTGTACTCGTTCTAGTAACTCTACATCCTTCCTAAAAATGAGGCTTCCAGACCTGTATGCAGTACTCAAGGTGTGGTCTGATCATTGCCTTATACAGGGGGATAATCACCTCATTATTCCTGCTAGCAAAATTCCTGTATATCATTGACAAGACCCAATGACCTACTCTGGCAGCCTTCTGCACTGCTCAGAAAATTTCATATCTGACTGCACAATTAACCCCAAGTCTCTTTTATTCTCCACTATCCTGAGTGTAACACCACATAGTTGGTACATTTCTCTGGGGTTACTGCTACCCATATGCAGTACTTTGCATTTGTCAATGTTAAACTTCAGTTGCCACTTCTCAGTCCATCTACCCAACTTTTCCAGATCCTGTTGCAGCAGCATACTATCTTTACTGTTATTAACAACCCTGCCAACCTTTGTATCATCTGCAAACTTTGACATTAAGCTTGATATACCATCATCAATATCATTGATAAATATACAAAGCAACAATGGGCCCAATGCCAAAAACTGAGGGACAACACTAATAACATTAGTCCAAGAAGAGCAGTACCCATTGATCACCACTCTATCTTCTACCACTCAACCATCCTTTTATCCATTGTAGCAACTTGCCGTTAATGCCATACTGCTCCAATTTGTACTAGTCATCTTCTATGTGCAACAGTATCAAAAGTTTTCCTGAAATCCAAGTATATGAAATCAACATTATTTTTGCATCCAGTTTCTTTGTGACCAGATCATAGTATCCAGTCAAATTGGTCAGACAAGACTTCCCCTTGACAAACCCATACTGCGTCTGAATTATTACTACTGTCTTGTCTAGATGATCCTGTAATGCTTCTCTAAGCAGTGACTCCATTATTTTTCCTGGAACAGAAGTCAAATTAACAGATCTGTAATTACTCATGTCACCCTTTGATACCACTTTGTGAATTGGAGATACATTTGCACATCTCAAGTCCATGAGGACTTTCCCGGAGTGCAAGAATGCTCTCACAATTATGTCTAAGGGTTTGCTTACTTCCTTTGCTGCCTCCTTTAATATAACTGGATAGATCCCATCCACCCCAGGTGCTTTTCTTATGCTTAACTTCAACAATTTCTCCTCCACTTTGCTCTCAGTTATTACAAAATCATTTAACTCCCTATTAGAGTTTGATAAACATCTGGCCCTCTCCTTGAATAACTCCTCATGTGAATGTAGATACAAAATACTCATTTATTTGAGAATGATCATCTACAGTCAAACCATTGATATCAAGTGGACCAATCTGATTTATCCCCATCCTTTTAGAGTTTATATAAGTAAAGAAGTCTTTGCTGTTTTTCTTTGCATCCTTTTGCCTAAGATTTTTCTTAATCTGCCTTCACTTTCCTAACCTCCTTTGTGACTTGATTACAGAGTAGCTTGTATCTACCATAGGCTTCTGTGTCGCCTGACAATTTATGTGCATCCCATGCATTTTTCTTCTCTGCCACAAGTCTCATTAGTTCATCTGAAATCCATTTGGGCCTGAACCCAGAGCAGTATTTCTTAGTTGGAACAAAAACCTAGTAGCTTCCAAAATTACTTCCTTGAATGCTTCCCATTTAGAATCTGCTGTTGGCTACATCATCAGTTGGTTCCACTGTACAGAACCTAAAAAATCTCTGAGACCACTGTAGTCACCTTTATGACAGGAAAAACCTTTCCCTTTACCCCTGATGGTAGTTACATCTTTAAGTAAATTCCACATCAGTACACTGTGATCACTGCCACCTAGTGGTTCCTTTATCTGTAAATTCTTAATACATGAATAATCACTGCTGATAATCTGATCAAGAGTGTTACTCGCTCTTGTTGCCTTTCTAACATGCTGCTGTAGAAAACAATCATCCAATAAATCCACAAAAGCCTTGCTAGTGTGCAAGTTGTTGTTGTTGATTAAGTGTTTTAAGACACAAGGGCATCAAAGGCCAAGATGTGTCTTTCCAGGTTTTTTTTTTAATGTAACTCAATTATTTTCAGACTCGTTTGTCAAATCCGATTTGCCAATTGAAATTAAAGAGTTCATCTAGATATGCAGAGTTATCTAATATCTGTTGAAGGGTAGGTGGATTCTGATTATGACATAGACTTTGGAAGCAAACTAGTCTGGAATTCCTGAAGTGTGGGCATACCAATAAGATGTGCTTTACTGTAAGGTGAACTAGGCATTGATAACAGAGTGGGGGATTCTCATTAGCTAATAGATGATAATGCGTAAGGTGAGTGTGGCCAATTCGTAGTCTGGCAGGCATTACTTCTTCTCTGCGACTTTTTCTGATACTTGAGTTTAATATTTCTGGATTCGGTTTTATTTCTTGGAATTTATTGTTGGTTTGATTTCTCCATATCTGGGCCTATTCATCTTCACTTGCTATAATAATAATTTGCCTAAAATTAGCGTATGGTACCATCATTGTTTTGTTTGGCAGTTCTGATGCTGACTTGGCTGCACTGTCTGTTTTTCATTGCCTTCTATTCCCGAGTGTCCTGGAATCCAGCAATGAGTTATTTCAGAGTGGTTTTTTTTTTTTTTTTTTGACATCGGTTGATAAGAAAGCCAATTTCTTGTAGAAGAGGATGGTGAGAATGTTGTTTACCCTGTATGACTGAGATAGCACTGAGCGAATCGGAATACATTAGGACACAGCAATACGACTTTTGACATATTTCACTTAATGCAAGCTGTATAGCATATAGTTCTGCAGAAAGTATGCTGCACTCAACTGGAAGGGATTTTGAGATTACATGCAAAGGGAATACAGCTGCTGTACCTACATGTGAGTGGGACTTGAAGCCATCCGTATAAATTTTGAGTTTCCCAGTGTGCTCCGAAGTATAGTTGGCATGAAACTAAACCATGTTGTGTTGAATGCTTTGGTAATATCAGCAGTTATCATTACCATGTGCTGTTTTTTAACAAAAGCATTTCGAATGTGAGCTTCGACCTTGATGAGGACATCAGTTGTAGACCTGTTAAGGCAGAAACCAAATTGATGGTGTATTATAGCATCTTAATCTTCAATAAAGCAGACAACAAGTCTCCTGTGAACCATCTTTTCTAGTATCTTTCCTGAACAGCTGGTCAAAGATATAGGATGATAACTACTAGGGGAGGAAGCATCTTTCCCTGATTTTGCTATGGCTACCATAACATAACGTGTATTAGGGTAAACATTCTCCTCAAAGATTCTGTTGTAAAATTTCAGTAGTGTAGATTTTGAGTTTGAGTTGAGGTGACGAAGCATTATGTAGAAAATGGCATCTGGTCCAGCAGAACTATCTCGAGAATTCTGGAGAGCTTCATTGAGTTCATAAGAATACGACTAGTTTGTAACAAAGTTAATTTTATATTTTTCCACAGACATTTTTTTGCATCTAAATGAGTCTTCATAATACTGAGATGATGAAGTGACCGCAAATGTTTCTGTAATATCAGTTGGAGAAGAAATATCCATCCCTTTCCATGACAGTGGCTTTAATTTGTTGACACTTTCCACCGAGGATACAGATCTTTCTCCAGATTATTCTGAGATCAGTGTTTCTGCAGATGGTAGAAGTGAATCGAATACACGCATCCGGTTTGGCTTTTCTACAAATTTGGTGTGCTTCAGTTTTCAGTCATTTATAGTTTAAAAGGTTCTCTGTTGTAGCATTTTGGTGAACAATGTTCCAAGCTTTATTTTCTTTTCTTTTGGCAAGAAAGCAGTCCCTTGTCACCAACCATTATATCTTTGTTTCGTAAAGTTTACTTTCAGTATTGCACTAGCAACAGCGTGTATTAATAATGTCACTAGACATATAGTAGAAGAACTAACAAGTAATTCTTCTACTATATGTCTAGTGGCATTATTAATAGATGCAGTAAGAATCAAGTGGTTATTAAATTGGATTGTTTTGAAAACTTCTCCCAGTTAGCTCGGTGAAAATTCCATGTAATTTGTTGGTAAAATGTATAGTTTATATCCGTCTGTATTCTGCAAATTATAGGAAAGTGATCACTGTTGTGAAGGTCAGTTAATACTGTCCAATCAAGGCTAAGATAAATGGACGAGGAACATATGGACAGGTCCAGAGCAGAGCTTAATCCTGAAGGCAGTTGGATATAAGTATGTATACCGGCATTCAGTAATGTTAAGTGATGGTTATCAAGTATGGTTTCGATCATCCTCCCTCTACAATCTATGTTCGGGGATCCCCACAAAGGTTGATGAGCATTTAGATCACCTAGAAAGCATACAGGTTGGGGCAGTTGATTTAGTAAATTGTCAAGTTTTGCAGTGGAACATGAAATGTTAAGTGGAATATAAATGGAGATAAGAGTGAGATTAATGCCAAGAACAATGAAAATGGCTACTGCTTCTAGAGTGGTGGAAAGCTGGATAGATTTGGATGGTACATTACTAAGAACTAAAATTGCTACTCCTCCTCCTCTTGCCAGAGACTCAGAACAACTGTCACGTCTATATAGTGTATAACGTGTGAAGTATGGGGTATAATTTGATGATAAATAGGTTTCCTGTAGACAAATGCATGCAGGATCATGCTGGTGCATTTAAGTATTTTAATTCATCAAGATTGCTTCTTAGGCCTATTGAATGATTTTCTGCATAACCCGGGTTTAGGTTAGGTGGATTGGTCTGATCATTTGGTTTTCCCTCGATCCTGTTTATATTTCCCTCGTTTTGGAAAGACTGGGTGAGTAATATCCATCTTGTTATCAGCAAGTAGCAGGAGGACTGCATCTTCATTATCTGACTTCTCATCATTTTCCATATTTCGATCGATCAGTAGGTTTATTTTGTGTACGATGAGCATCTTTCTCCTCTATTAATGTTCCTGACTTAGGGACATCTTGTTGTAGCTTAGATGGCTTAGTATTAGTAAAATTTGATGGACTCTTGGTCTTTGTTGCTGTCAGTATCTCACCATCCATGAGGCTGGATCTGGCCCAATGAGCAGGAGATATTGTTGAAAGGTCTTTAGTGTTTTTGACTGCCTTGGAATATGATTCGGAGGACATCACGTTTAATATCTGTTTATGTGCTTCTTGGTATGTTACATTTTTCTCTACCTTGTACTTCATTCTTTTCTTTCCCATTTTCCATGATTTGCAAGTTGAAGAATATGTGGGGTGAGCACCCTGGCAATTAGGACACTTTAGTGTTGCTGCTGTACATTCAGTTTGGGAGTGTTCTGATGAGCCACACAGGGGACAAACAGCTTTAACTCGACATGCTCTTTGAGAATGACCACACTTCTGGCATTTAAAGCATCTAAGTGGATTTGGAATATATGGTCGGATCTTACAGGAAAGGTAGCCAGCTTTCACTAGAAATCTAGTTCTTACTAGAAAAACATGCCCCATATTAAGCAACCACTGCCACCTGCCTGGATACTGGGCACCAATCATGATGGGTCCATGGACTCATGTTACTTGAACCACACATGAAGGTATTTGTTTGTTATTTGGTTTTTAGGAGCATTAGCAACTAAGGCTATATTGCTCCCGGGGATATGCAGTGGTCATTCCCTGACCTATCCGCATCCTCTGTATTTGGTGGTCATGGGCTCGAACCCCAGTCTAATCAAGAAGCGTGTGCTACGCACTGCTGCTCCTGCCCACCTGGCTACGGAGGCACCTCACACATGAAGGAATCCATTGGAGTGTTGCACCAGATATTTGGACTCGTCAGACCAGCATATTTGTTTCCAGTCTTCCAGTGTCCAATCAGCGTATTGTTGACACAGTGTTTGCCATCGACAATGATCAGCAGTGAGGAGAGGATGTCACTTGGGTTGCCTGGTGTGGAATGCTATAAGTCTGAGTGTGTGGTGCATTGTCATTTGAGATATTGTTCTTGCCTTCCCCATAATGTATTTCAATGTCAATTGTCGCATAGTGACCTGCCATTGAGCCTGTACAATGCTGCACTCTTCTCAACCTTCAATCCACACATGGAACTAATTAGTTAAGAAAAGGAGAGATTACTTCTATGATGTCTTGTAGAACACTTCAGTGCTGATACTCTCCATCGTTGCATCAACTATTAGCCATAATTATGAGAGCACCCTTGGACTCAGGGGAAGTCCCCACAGACTGGAGATGTGCAATTGTATCCATAATTCACAAAGGGGGAGATCAAAGGGTGAAAAGTAATTACAGATCAGTTAGTTTAACTTCCGTTATGAGAAAAATAATGGAGTCACTGGTTAAAGATGCACTGCAGAATCATCCAGACAAGACTGCAGTAATAATTCAGACACAGCATGGGTTTTTTTAATGGAAAGTCTTCTCTGACAAATTTGATTGGATACTATGATGTGGTTACAAAGGCATTGGATGCAAAAAATAATTTTGATATCATATACTTGGATTTCAGGAAAGCTTTTGCTCATGGAAGACTACTGTACAAAATGGAGCAGTATGGTATTAAGGGTAAGTTGCTACAATGGCTAAAAGGGTGGTTGAGTGGGAGAAGACAGAGAGTGGTAATTAATGGACACTGCTCTTCGTGGACTAATATTATTAGTGGAATCCCCCAGGGTTCAGTGTTGGGCCCACTGTTTCTGTATATTTATCAATGATATTGATGAAGGTATATCATGTTTAGTGTCGAAGGTTGCAGATGATACAAAGGTTGGCAGGATTGTTAATAACAGTTGTTGTTATTTGGTTTTTAGGAGCATTAGCAACTAAGGCCATATTGCTCCGGTGCGGTGGTCATTCCCTGACCTTTCCGCATGTTCCGTATTTGGTGGTGATGGGCTCGAACCCCGGTCTAATCAAGAAGCGTGTGCTACGCACTGCTGCTCCTTCCCACCTGGCTACGGAGGCGCCATTAATAACAGTAATGGCAGTGTGCTACTGCAACAGGATCTATAAAATTTGGGCAGATGAGCTGAGAAGTGGCAACTGAAGTTTAACATTGACAAATGCAAAGTACTGCATATGGGTAGAAATAACCGCAGAGAAAAGTACCAATTGTGTGGTACTACACTTAGGGTAGTAGAAAATGAAAAAAGATCCGTGAATAATTGTGCAGTCAGATATGAAGTTTTCTAAGCAGGCAGACAGTCCACAAGACAGTTCATTGTGTCTTGTCAATGATATACAGGAATTTTTCTAGCAGGGAAAAGGAGGTGATTATCCCCTTATATAAGGCAATGGTCAGGCCACTCCTTGAGTACTGTATACATGTCTGGAGGCCTCATTTTAGGAAAGATGTAGAACTGCTGGAATGAGTACAGAGAAGGGCAATGAGATTAGTGAGTGGAACAAAGGGTTGGTGTTACCAAGAAAGGCTTAAGTTCTGCAAATTGCAGCAGCTGTACAATAGGCACCTGCGAGGTGATCTGATTGAGGTGTATAAGGCCTTGAATAGGTTAAGCCAGTGGTGCGCAAACTGACTTCGCTCACGACCCCTTGTATTAAATATAAAATTAATGTGATCCCTCAATGTAAACCTTGAGGGAGGATGACCAGATTTTTAGAGAAGAAAAATAGAATTTTATAAATTATGTAGTAGAAAGTTTTATTTGAGTACTGAGAAAGGAATAAAAAAATTGTTTCCTTTTTAATTTACACATTAAAATAATTGTTTAATATTTTAATTGAATACAGCAAAAATAACAAATTAAATTATTATTATTATTATTATTATTATTAGCCATATGGTGCAAGGAAGCCTGGGGTTAATGCTGCACCAGCCAAAAAAAAAAAAATTCTGAGTTACACCCTGAGAGAGAGAGAGACTCAAGACCCTGGGTGCGTCGAGCCCACACTCACCAAATGTGAGCCCAATTCTTCAATTAAGATTACAAAACAATAAAAAATGAATAACAAAACAAAACAACTAATTGGAAGGACAAGCTTGGAACACTGTTTTGTTTTTACAGCTGTTAATTTTGAGAAACCAACCTCACATATATGTAGACCCGAAAGGTAGAAATGTTTGTATCGCAATTCCGATAATTCTGGATACTCGTCTTGAAAAGAGCACATAATGCTTCATCAGACAACAGACTGATAAGATCTTCCTTCTGCTGGTAATTCAGCAAATAAATAAATAAATAATTTTGGAACATAAAGAACTATCAAAAGCAAAGGGATCAAGAATCCAATACAACTTTTTTCCTGGAGATGCATTAAATCATTTGGAAAAATTTTTATTTAGCATTGTTAGGTGGGTGGCAATGGTATCCCTAAATCGTAAAAGGTCGCTATTACAACAAAATCAGAAAAGCATGGGAACCTTTCAGTATTATTATGCTCAAATTCAGTTTTCCAAAGATTAAGCTTCCCTTTGAAAGTTTCTATTTTATCAATGAGCATTAATATATTTGTTCCCTGTCCTTGAGAACTTAAATTTAAATCGTTAAGTTTTTCAAATATATCAGCACGGGAACTTAGTTTTCCAAGCCATTTTAATTTGTAAACAATTGAGCACGGTTCTGATTTTTATCCGACAAAAACAATAAAACTTGATGTTTGAGGTCAAAAAGACATCACACTTTACCACTGGATAACCAACCCACTTTAGTATATAAAAGAAGCGTTTCATTCCATTTTATTACAAAGCATTGTGAAAAGTCCGCTATTTAAGCTTCTACTTTTAATAAAATTGATCATAGTTACTGCATCTTTCAAAACTTGTGCAAAACAGTTTGCATTTCCATCGATACTAATGCTTCCCTATGTGTAATGCAATGATTCAAAACTATATTTGGAGCAATTTATTTTACTTTGCCTTTTAAACCTTTATTTTATCCTGTTAATGCAGCTGCACCATCAGTACAAATTTCAAAGCAGTTGTTCCACTTTGGGTAATATTTGTTTGAAAATATTTATAACATCAAAAATCTTCTCACCCATCGTTCTTCCTTCCAAAGCTTTGCAAAATAGAAAATTCTCCAAAATATCTCCCTCGTAGCACTATTTCACATATACAATAAGTTGAGCAAGGTTTTAAATCTCTGTAAATTCATCTAACTGTATTGAAAAAATTGGAATTTCTCTCAATCGATTTAATAAATTGGATTTTATGTTGTTTGCAATAACTGTGTCTCTGGATAGAGGAATGGTATTTAAATCGTTGTTGTACTTTTCTCCATGCAAAATTGAAATAATTTTTATTGCAGCAGGGAGAACAAGAGATTCAGCAATAGTTTGTGATTTCAAATTTTTTCTTATTAATTATGAAACTTCCAGCGCTCTTAAAGCTTTACAGGGAACTGCCGTATGTTTCTTCATGAAAGATTTCAGACCTTGTAAGGAGTTGGTGTGTCTTTTGAACAAGGATTCAGTTTTTTTCCATTAAAATAAGTGTCTTTTTAATTTAATAGGTTTCGTGCTTCCGTTAGCCAGTTTTTCGTAAATATTACACAGGCAGGACGTTGCTCGTCATCAACAGAACTGTAAGTAAAGCCATACCTCATAAATTCTTCTTGATATTTTCTACTCTTTTTCATTCTTTTTAATTTGGAATATGATGGCGCTCTACCAGAAATTGGTGGTTGCACTACACTTGAAATAATGTTAGTGTCCAAATTTTCACATGATATGTTTCTTACCCTTTCAGCTTCTGATGTATCTGTAGCAACATTATTGTCATCACTCCTCAACCATATTGTTCTGATTACCCAATTGTCCATGGTAAAATATATAAAAATGTAGTATAGTTTTTCTTCTTAAAAACAACGATAATATATTGCCAGTGAGCAAATTAAGCTGTATTATCCAAAGGACAATAAGTAAGAAAGCCACCTGCATCACACATGAAACCACCCTACAAAATAAAGAGTAGCAATAGGGTTCATTCATATCTCAGACTTCATTCAAGTAGTAAGGTCTCTACACCAGCATTTCCCAAACTTTTTTTAGTCACGGAACACTTTTCATCTCACAACATATTCATGGAACACTTTTCATCTCACAACATATCCATGGAACACTTTTCATCTCACAACATATTCACGGAACGCTTACGAAACACAAGTTTAGCAGGATCCAAAGAACTGTTTGCTAATATTTTATTACATACAATGCACTGTGCATCAGAAGCATCTTTATTTCCAACACATGTAAAGCCGAAATTCAAATAACTGTCATCATACTTTCATTTTGATCTTTTATTAGTTGGTTCCTATTTTTTCACTTCAGATATTTCGGGAACAAAAGGCTGTGACTGTTCATTCTCACTTTAAAGTGTGACAATATTGTGTTCGTTTTCATCGACCACAGTTGCAATACTAGAAGTACTTTGCTTCTCATTTTAAAGTTCTTTTTTTCAACCATCAATCCATAATCACATATTTTAATAATAATATTTCAGGAAGTGAGTTTAGTTATGATATCGGTTTGCTTCCTCCTCTCCTTCAACCCGTGTACTCCAGGCTAAATTGCATATGAATGGCATACTAGATCACCACATTGCTACTTTTTTGTAGGTGTCATTACTTCTACACATACTTCTCTATGCAAAGCCTGCCAAAATAAAGTGTTCTGCTGTCTATTTGATTATTAGTCTATGCCAGTATATTAATAACTGAAAAAAAATTGTTAAATATTATAATGACACAAAAGTGGTGCACGCTACAAATATGCAAATTTTATTTATTTTATTTTATTTTTTTAATTATTAATTACTATTTTTCACATCTCACGGAACACTAGTGTTCTGCAGAACACAGTTTGAGAAATGCTGCTCTACACCAATAATACTGAAAAAGTAATTTTAACAACAGGTTTTCTGGCTTTCGTGTACACAAAAACTAATTTTATTTAAAAATTGCCATGACCCCTCTGGGGGGGTCGCATCCCATAGTTTGCACACCACTGGTTTAAACACACTGAATTCTGATGGGATTATTCCTCTTTCTCAGATTACAAACTTGAGGGGCATAAATTCAAATTGAGGAAAGACAGTTGTAAAATAGATGTGCGGAAATTTGTCTTTAGTCAGTGGGCAGTTAATTGCTGTAACAAACTTCCATCTGTCATTGTGGAAGTTGATAGCTTAAATAAATTCAAGGAAGAACTGGACAAACTTTTAGAGAGAATGAATGTCTGAAATTGTTTTTTTTTTTTTTTTGGGCTGATGCTACATAAGCTTGCTTCTTTCTTGCATCACATGCCTCCATTACTACTGTTACTACTATACAAATAGTTTACATTTATTCCACACCCTCGTAGACAAAATCAATGATCCAATGCACCACGGAATCGGAGACCCATGGATCCCAAGTCCGACCCCAAAATACATTGAATCACCAACCCTAATCTTTGAGTGAGAGAATACAATATGGCCATATTTTAAAAACAATTTAAATGCTTTGAAACCAAATAAATAATGAATCCATACTATTAACACTTTGAAAACAAATATTAAAACAAAAACATTAAGAATCCTCTAAGACATTAAGAAACTAAAGAATTTTTTACTTAATGTTACAGAGAATTCTTAATGTTTTTTATGTTTTAATATTTGTTTTCAAAGTGTTAATAGTATAGATTCAATGAAGAAAGTGGAAACCATATTTTTTTTATTCACAGATAATGGCCAAGGCAAAGTTTCTTGTAGTAGCTTACACAGAGGTATGTGGCAATAGAGCAGCTTCACATCATTTTGGGGCCACACCAACTGAAAAAATTATTAGAATTGGGCATCAACAAAAAGATATTTTAACTTCAATAAACAAGGCGAAAAGATGTCTATGAGGCAAAGAGGCAGTGGCCAGCAGTAGAAGCAGTTATTTTGGATTGGGTTTTAAAAAACCGTAAAAGTGGAATAGCAATATCTACTAAGATGATACAAATAGAAGCCCAGAAATTTGCCTTAACTCATGGTAGCTTAGATTTCAAAGGTGAACCATCTTGGTGCTACCGTTTTATGAAGAAAAATTAGTTCCATGAGGACTCGAACAAAGTTGGCTCAAAAAATGCTTCCTGAACAAGAAGAAAAAATGATTGCTTTTCACAAATGCGTCATCAAGTACAGACAGAAGAAAATTATAGAGATAGGACAGGTTGTTAATATGGACAAAATGCCAATAACCTTTGACATTCCATCAAATAAAACAGTGAACTGTAAAAGTGAAAATTCAATTTGCATAAAAACTAACAGGCATGAAAAAACTAGATTCACAGTTGTGTTGTTGTTTTGTGCTGACGGAACAAAACTGCCATTATATTTAAGATATTTGCTAATATTTAAGAGAAAAACACTACTTGAAATAATTGTACACACATATGAAAATGGATGGATGGATGGATGGATGGATGGACGGAGGTAGAATGAAGAAATGGACAGAAAAGGTGTGGAACAGAAGAAATGGAGAATTGATGAAAAAAAATTCGCTTTTGGCGTTGGATCATTTAAAATCTCACATCACAGATTTAATTTAAAGATGCCAACACAGAATTAGCTGTAATTCCAGGAGGCCTGACTTCTCAGCTTCAACCACTTGATGTATCTCTCAACAAACCCTTTAAAACATACATGAGAGAAGAGTGGAATGGTTGGATGATAAACACAGAAAGCCATGAATATACACTCAAGGGAGCACTGAAACAGCCAAGTTTTGCACAGGTGCCTCAGTGGGTTAAGGATTCCTGGGAAAAAGTAAAGAAGGAAATACAGTGGCGGACAAAAAAACTGCATCACCTTAAAAAAACATAACATTTGTAGTGAAACGTATAAGATATTGTTTGATTACAGTCATTTTGTTTGTCTCAAAGCAAAGGTATTGCATCAGATAACACTTTTATTGCATCAGCCATTTATATACATATGGCGTTGGAAGGGTATACACGCTCATTAGTATCCAGTTTTATAGAGGTGTAAGCATGGCTCCATGTGTTCAGTTGACACCAAGAAAAAAAAAAGTGTAGCTGTTGCTCTGTCCCAGGAAGGGCTTTCTACACATGCTATCGCTGATAAAATAGGCTGCCACCAGTCAACAGTATCCCGGGTGCTGAAATTAAAGCGTGAAACCGGTGATGTAAAGAGTAGACCTGGATCAGGCCGTAAGAGAGTGACTACACCTTCCCAAGATTTTATCCAACCATTTGATATGCCTTCATAATCGCCATGCTAGTGCACCTGATCTAAAACTGGACTTTGAGATGGCCTCTGGTGTTGAAACAAGTGCACAAACTATCCAAAGACTGCTTTCAGAATGTGGTCTGCATGCCTATCGGCCTAAGAAGAAGCCTTTGTTGAGCCAACAAATGAGGAAGAAGCAACTTGCTTGGGCTAAAATGCAAGTTTCATGGACAAAAGAGCATTTCAGTTTGTACACGTAAATGCATCTTGGGCTAAAATGCAAGTTTCATGGACAAAAGAGCAATGGGATACCGTCATCTTTTCTGATGAATCGAAATTCAACCTGCACGGCTCAGATGGGAAGTGATATGTCAGAAGGCGAAAATCGGGGGCATACTATCCTGACTGCATAACACCAACTGTAAAGTTCCCAGCCAGTCAAATGGTCTGGCAATGCATATGGGGTGGAGCGAATTAAGTTTATTAATGGAGCAGTGAATGCAGAAACCTGCACTGCTACCTTGGAGGAGTGCCTGAAACCCATTATTAGGGATCACCACACAGACATCAAAAACTGCATTTTTCAACAGGACTCAGCACCTTGCCACACAGCAAAATTGCTAAGTTTTATGCTATTTAGATTTAATGATGAGTTTGTCTTCCCATCTCACAAGGCTTAAAACATACTTACACCAATGTTTTCCCTCAAGGTGTAGTCATACCTCAGAAATGCTGGCACTGCAGTGTTGGACTGGCCCGGAAACAGTGAAAATTGCTGGTACATAATGTCGTTTAAAACTGCTCAGAAGAAGCCAACAAGTAAGATTCAGCTGCAGGAGAACATTGTAAGGGTGTGGTACCATGAAATTGGGCAACATATATCCAGAAGTTGATTAACTCTATGCCAGATCATTGCAAGGCTGTAATTGCAGCTCGAGGAGGAACAACAAAATATCGAGGACTTATTTTGCTGATTTACAGTACATAATACTATTACGTTAACTTGTCATTTCAGTTTGTACACGTAAATGCAATAAAATATATGTTTGGTTGTCGTGATTGCCATCTCATATTTCCATTAATTAAGCATTTTACCCTTTGGGAAGATATTTATAGCAATTAGGTATATCAGGTGGAGTCTTTTTATTGAATTTCATTCACAGATATATATATATATCTCATCTAACAAATGCATTTCAAACATTTCTCCAACCCACAATGCAGCGCAAAAATTCACAAGTGATGCAAATTTTTTGTCCACCACTGTGGTACAGAACTCTTTTAAAAAGTGTGGAATCAGCAATTTGTTAGACAGGACTGAAGATTCAGATGATGAAGAACAGAATGACAGTGAAATTAATTTCGGTAGTGAGAATGAAAGTGAAGGTGACCATTCTGGATTTTCATTGATAATGGCTCTTGGATTCAATTTTACATTATTAAAATTCTTATAGTTATAATTCTTGTAATTCTTAAATGTTTAAATATTGTTATATGAAAAAATAAATTGTGATTTATTTATTTTCACATTTTATTATTAAAAATTTGAGGTACGTCTTGTACACCAATGAGTCTTATACACCAGAAAATACTGTAGTTAAGCACACCTAAAGAATAGTGAGCAGATCCCCACTTCTGCCCTCAGAACAGCCTAGATTCATCATGACACAGACTCAATAAGATGGAAACATGCAATAAAATCATGCTGCAGGGATGCTGGTCCATGAAAAAGCCTAATGGCTTTTTTTTTTTTTTTTTTTTTTTTTTTTACATAATACAGTACACTGCATACTCTATGCTGACTGCTGACCATACAGTACTTAGATAGCAAAATGGCCTGCCACATCCAACCATCTAATTTGCTTCACACAGTTGCAAATTGAATGGTTGTAGATCTTTACTCCAAAGAGTTGTTCCACCTCACCCTATACTGCTCAACTAGATTGAGATCTGATGGCTAGGGAGGCTACCACAGTAGGCTGAATTCACTCTTCCTGGAATCAGTTCTGTAAAATTCTGGTCTTATAATATCGCAGCACATTGTCTTGCTGGAAGGACACATTGTCGCCATGAAGGGAAGTTGTCCCACAGCTTCCCTTCATGGCTGATTGGAAACATTTCCCAGAAATTAATCTGTGGCATCCAAATTGAAAGGGCCAATTGAGCACTATGAAAATACTTCCCACACCATCATACCACCCTGTATTCTTGATACTTGGCAGGATCAGGATGGGCCCAAGGTGCTGTTTTCACCATATTCTGGTTCTTCCATCAGTGAAACAGGAGAAACTGAGATCCACCAGACTTGGCAATGTTTTTCCAATTTTCTACTGTCTAGCATTGATGTTCTTGAGCCCACCAGAACCATACCTTCATGTTTTTTGCTGACAGGAGTGAAGTATTGCAGCTGATAACTAGTTAAAGTCCAACCAAGCAGCTAATAACTAGTTAAAAGCCAACCAAGCAGCTAATAACCAGTTAAAAGCCAACCAAGCAGCTAATAACCAGTTAAAAGCCAACCAAGTAGCTAATAACCAGTTCAGTCAATACTGATCCACAAAAAGTTATGCATTTAAGTATGTGTTCCCTTATGCATTCTAAGATGGTTACTACTGTTACTCTTCTTTGGTTACTACTGTTGTATTCGGTTGTTATTTGACTGACCATAGATTTTCATTTACCCTGCCCAAGTCTTGTCAAACCCCATTTGTCTCTTGCATCAATGAGCCATTTTAACCATATGATTACCTTTGGTTGAATGTTATTTAATTATTGGACCAATCTCCATACACCTAAGATGCAATTTATGTGAAAACTTAGCAGGTTTGTAATTTTTGTGATACCCATACCAACATGTCTGGTGTTGACTACTATGCCACATTCAAAGTCGCTTAAATCTTTCATCTTGCACATTCTTGCACTGAATTATAGGTATGAGGATCATACAGCATCCATATGTATCTGTCCACCTGCTTTATACTGAAGTGATGCTGTTACAAAAGGAGCACTCCATTAGGTGAAGTGTGAAAATTATTGAAGAAGCAGTTCAAATATTTAAAGAAATATTCAAATTTCTTTGAATATTTTTTAAATCTAATTGTATGAATTTTTCTAATCCAAAAAATTAGTAAAATCTATATATTACAGAATGGCATTAAATTTTCATTTGTTCATTCTCGTATGCAACTTAAATCCTCATTTTAATAAAAGGAGACTCAAACTATTCTATTTGAAAAATTAGTGAGATCAATTATAGAATTTATCTTAATTATGGTACAATTCATACCTGAATCTCACCACAGTCACAGTCCTCTCCTTCTTCTACAAATCCATTTCCACAAACAGGACCAACTATTTTACCTGGTTTATTCTTAAGGCAATAATCCATTCCTCTCAAAAAGGCAGCCTTCAAACGTTCCCTTGAGCAAGAAGACCAGTGTACAGGAATAAAATCCCTGAATAAAAAACAAAGCAGTTTGGCATTTATCAACACATATAAACCATAATACTGAAAATGCTTTAAGGGTTAGCTGTGCGTAACATATCTTTATTACTAACACTTTGATTTAAAGTCAAAGTATCCTCTGTTGATTTAAAGTCAAAGTATCCTCTGTTGATTTAAAGTCAAAGTATCCTCTGTTGAGAAAACATTTTGCAAATAATAGAGAAATTTCACTTTCTCTATTTGCAAAGTACATTATACCAGTGGTTCCCAACCAGTGTGCTCCAGCAAATTGGTGTGTGACAACCATTTTCAAGTGTGCTGTGCGAATAGTAGAAAAATCCACTGAGTTCAATGGCAATCGCTGTTTAGCTGTGCCATGAATATGCATCTTTTAACTTCAAGTGTGACTTGAGTGACAAAAGATTGGGAACCACTGCATTATATAACTGGAAATTTGTTAAAAAACTAATTTCTTATAATCAACAGATGGTATATTTGTAAATCAATACATATTCCTGCATTTGTAGTCGTGTGACAAAGCATGGGTTATGCATCAACCTTTTCATCCCCCCCCCTCTAAAACACTACTTCCCTGGCAATAATGTACAGTACCTTTGAAGAAAAGGTTTTGTCGTAATTTCTCCAACCGAGAACTATCCACTGAATAGGCTAAAAATGACAAGTGCAACTAGTGCTACAGGCACCATGTTAAAGAATTAAATGCATTAAGAGTACACAGAACCAAATGCATTAATGGTAGAATCAATTATGAAAGGTGGGATAGGCATGTGGATTATGTCACAATATCCATAAAACATATCTATAAAAAGAGGATCCAAGCAAATTGTTTTCAATTGCAAAATAAATTTAGCTGTATGCTAGATGTTCTAAGTTTGCAGGCAATACAAAAGTTGGTAGGGTTGTTAACGACACTAATGACAGTACACTACTGCAACAGAATCTAGAAAATTTGAGCAGATGGACTGAGAGGTGGCAACTGAAGTTCAACATTGACAAATGTAAAATACTGCATATGGGTAGTAGTAAGCCCAGAGTAATGTAACAACTGTGTGGTACTACACTCAGGGTGGGAGAGAATGAAAAGGACCTGGGGATAATTGTGCAGTCAGATATGAAGTTTTCTGAGCAGTGCAGACAGTCTGCAAGAGTAGCTCATGGTGTCTTGTCAATGATATACAGGAATTTTTCTAGCAGGGATAAGAATGTGATTATCCCCTTGTATAAAGCAATGGTCAGGTCACACCTTGAGTACTGCATACAGGTCTGGAGGCCTCATTTTAAGAAGGATGTAAAGCTTCTGGAATGAGTACAGAAAAGGGCAACAAGATTAGTGAATGGAACAAAGGGTTGTCCTTATGAAGAAAGGCTTAAGATTTGCAAATTACAGTGTCTGGTGACTAGGCACCTGCGAGGTAATCTGATTGAGGTGTATAAGGCCTTGAATGGTTTGAGCAAGCTCAATGCTGATGGGATTCTTCCTCTTGCCCAGATTAATTGCCTAAGGGGACCTAAATTCAAATTGAGGAAACAGTTGTAGAACAGATATGTGGAAATTTGCCTTTAGGCAGCAGGTGGTTGATGCTGTAACAAACTTCCATCTGTCGTTGTAGAAGTTGACAACTTAAATAAATAATAAATTCAAGGCAGAACTATTAAACATTTGGAGCAAATGGATGGGTGAAATGGGAAGGGGTTTTTTTTTTTTTTTTTGGCTGATGCTGTATAAACTTGCTTTCTTGCATCATATGCCTCTACTAATGCTAATGTTAATTTCCATAGCATGACCATATGTTTGTTTACATATTTTACTTTGGAATGTGAGAATGTTCAACTTTGATAAGTAGATTAACTAAATGAAGAATCTGAACAGAATTTTTAACAATAATCTACTACAAATTTAATGTCCTTATGTAGTTGCTGAGTATTTTGTTACTGAAAATGAAGCAATTTAATGATATGGCTTTGTAATATAAATTGAATATTATAAAACCATATTGTTAAATTGCTTGAATATCAATTAAAAATACTCAGAAAGTATATAGGGATACAGCATACCTGCTTTTACAAAAGTGAACCATAATGACCCAATTTCAAACCTTAATAATTCCAAAACAAATGAAGATAGACAATATTGTTGTTGTTGTTATTTGGTTTTTAGGAGCATTAGCAACTAAGGCCATATTGCTCCAGGATATTCGGTGGTCATTCCCTGACCTTTCCGCATCTTCCGTATTTGGTGGTGACGGGCTCGAACCCCGGTCTAATCAAGAAGCGTGTGCTACGCACTGCTGCTCCTTCCCACCTGGCTACGGAGGCACCAAGAGAGACATATGCCCCTTTAATCACTAAATAGACAATGCTGTCTAGTTTCATAACTGCCTCAACATACCAATGGCCAAACAGAATTCCACCTCTATACAAACATTTTGGGGCATCTCAGGAATAATAGTTGCAATAGCTTTGCTTCAATGCTAGAGTTTGGTATGACAGTGAAGAATATTATGCCATTAATATAATCCCACAAGAAGAAATCACACAATACAGGCAAACATGGGGGCGAAGAAATGGGACCCAACTCTTCCTAACCAGTGGCCTGAAAAATTTTCATTGTGGACATAATGATCCCAGCGTGGGGCTCCATCTTGCTGAAACAGTGTAGTTAGTTGTTGATCTACAAGTAAAGGATCACAAAGTTCTAACAGATCCTAATTCATTGTCTCTGACTGATTTCTTAGTGAAGAAAAAGGTATCCAACAGCTTTGTCACAGATAACTCCATATCGCACATTCATTTCTGAAGCTGCTCCTGATATGCTTCCTTTATGCTTTGGGTTTTTCTGAACTTAAATATGGGAGTTATGCTTATAAACTTCATCTGATACATGTAATTGGGTTCTTGCCTTGGTTTCTGAAGAGTGAATACTCATTTTTTTTTTTTTTTTTTTGTGCTCTTCAGTTCAAATTTAATTAGCAGCAACCTAATAATTCAAGGATACTGTTTTTTCAGTGCATCTGAACCTAAAGAGGAAAGTTTTTTGGTAAATCTTTTGGTAAATTTTATTTAGAGTGCAATTCTTTATAATAAATAGTAGTAGAGGGTATTTTTAAAAGTATATAATTAGCACACACACTGGAAAACTCTTCAGATTTATGGTAGAGAATCCATCTCACCATCACAATATAGTTGGGGACAAAGGATCTCTCCATCTTTTTTTACAAAAATTTAGTTTCTCCATTTTTTTTTTTCAAAAATAAGAAATAATAATAACAAATAAATAAAAAAGTAAGTTAGCTCCAGGTCCTGATGGTATTTCTCCACTTGTTCTCAAAACCTGTGCTCCTGAACTTACTTCTATTCTATGCCGCCTTTTTTCACTTTCTTATTCCAAAGGTGTTTTTCCTTCTGCTTGGAAATTTGCTCATATCCAGCCAGTTCCTAAAAAGGGCGACAAATCCCTCCCATCCAATTATCATCCCATTGCAATTACTTCTACTCTTTCTAAAGTAATGGAGAAATCAATTAACCGCCAACTCTTAAAATATCTAGAAACCTTCGGTCTGATCAACTATCGTCAGTATGGATTCCGTCAGTGTCGATCCACTGGTGATATTCTGGCTTATGTTACCCATTTATGGACTAATTCAATGGAAAGGTTTGGTGAAACACAAGTAGTTGCTCTTGACATCTCAAAGGCTTTTGATCGTGTTTGGCATAAAGGTCTTCTAAACAAGCTTCCATCTTATGTTTTGCAAACTATTTTTAGTAATTGGTTATCCAGTTTTCTCTCTGATCGCTCACTGAGGGTGATGGTAGATGGCTCTCTGTCTTCTAACTTCTCCACTAATGCCAGTGTACCCCAAGGTTCAGTTCTTTCCCCCACTCTTTTCCTCTTGTATATCAATGACCTTCTTCCATTGACTGGAAATCCTATCCATAGTTTTGCCGATGATAACACATTGCATTCCACTTTCCATTTTGAGAAACCTTGTCCTGCTCAATCAACTTCAACTTCTCGAAAATCTGCTACCAATTCCTTAAATGCCGATCTTCAGGTAATTCTCCAGTGGGGCAAAGACAACTTAGTTGATTTCAACCCTTCTAAAACTCAGTCTTGTCTTATATCTCGCAAAAAGGATTCTTCTGTTCCTATGCTCATCTTTAGTGACACTCCGATTTCTAGGCAAAATGATATATCTCTTTTGGGGATTACCCTGACTTCTAATCTCTCTTGGCACAAGCACATTACAAATATTGCTTCCTCTGCATCTAAAAACTTGGTTTTCTCTTTCGCTCTCAGCCTTACTTTTCTTCCAAACAGCTGCTCACTCTGTATAAATCGCAAATCCGCCCTGCCATGGAATATTGTTCCCACATCTGGGGTGGTGCCCCGAAAACCTCTCTCCGGCTTCTTGATTCCATTCAGATTCAGATCCTCTCTCTTTCAAAACAGTCTGAACACATTCCGCCACCAGCCAACATCCATTTACTGTCCAACTTCAAACCCAACTTTTCATCTTCCTCATTTATTCATTCAACTGCCGTTTTCTGGAACAACCTTCCTTCATACGTATTTCCTGAAAATTACAATCTACAGAAGTTCAAGTCCAGTGTCAACAAATATCTTCTTTCGTCTTCTCAACCTCCAACCCAAGCACGGTACTAAGTACTATAGGTTCTAATACCTCTCGTGTTTGGGGTTCACATTAAAAAAAAAAAAAAAAATGTGCACATATTAGCCAGCATGCAGATTGCAATTGATAGCCAGCAAAAGAAAAAAAAAAATAATAATAATAAATAAATAAAAAAAATAATAAATAAATAAATAAAATAAGTAAATAAAAAAATATATATATAAAAAAATAAAAGTCATCCCCTGGAATATAAATCCAAACTGGAGATACATAATATCCCGCCTGCAGTTACCCTGAAACTACAGGCCAGCAAAAAAAAAATGATAATAATAATAATAAATAAAAATATATATTTTTCTTTTTTTTGCTTAGCAAGGCCAGAAGTTGACATTACAAAGAAAGATGTCTGTCTCCACTTATTAAAGACCAATCAATCAAAAAATAATAAATAAATAAATAAAATAAGTAAATAAAAAAATATATATATAAAAAAATAAAAGTCATCCCCTGGAATATAAATCCAAACTGGAGATACATAATATCCCGCCTGCAGTTACCCTGAAACTACAGGCCAGCAAAAAAAAATGATAATAATAATAATAAATAAAAATATATATTTTTCTTTTTTTTGCTTAGCAAGGCCAGAAGTTGACATTACAAAGAAAGATGTCTGTCTCCACTTATTAAAGACCAATCTTGCAAGACATTAAAATACATTCTATTTGTGAGGTATAATTTTTTATTTCCAGGACCTAACTCGACAATAGTATTTCTTAAATTTTTGTCTGTATTGCTTATAAATAATGCAATCATACAGTAAATGATCCCAGGTTTCAACACATGTACAGTAGCAAAACGGGTCAGGTTTTAACCCAAAATAATGCAGCTTATAATTAAAAGATCCATGTCCTGTCATAAAATATGAGGTTTCCATTTCTGGAAACAACCAGCTGTTTTTTATTTTTTTCTTATCACAAACAAAGTTAACATCTGAAAGAAACAAATGGGTAACCTGACCAGTCTGACTACTGCACCATCTGGGCTGCCACTGATCCATCAAAGCAGTCATTATCAATTTCTTAGCCTTAGACTGTTATATCTAAATTATTAGTAATACCCATAAAAGTAAATTCAACCCCCTTTCTCAAAAAGTAACAAAAAACTCTGTAAACAACATAGAGATCTAGACGCATACAACCAGATATAACATGAGCAACATTAGTGGAAATAGTTCTACACATTTTAAACAAAGATAGTATCATTTTCCTTTATATAGACAATTTCTGTCTGAATTTCACAATGACTAATCTTGAATACCAAACATTAGCCCCATACACAATGATAGGCAGAAATTCCAGCCTTATAGTATAATACAAGAGTCTTCTTACTCAGGCCCCATTCCTTTCTACTAATCCTAATAATAGACGAGGGAAAGTTTTTAATTTTTTCACCTAAATACTCTAAATGCTGCATAAAAGTCAACTTATTGTCAATTAATATCCCTAGATGTTTTGTTGTCTTAACCATAGAGATTTGTTTCCCTTCAATTAATACCCTCAGAGGCCTTCCCACATCTAATCTACCTTTACATAACATCATTACAGTTTTACTAATAGATATCTTTAACTTATGATCTGATGCCCAACACAGATTATCCATTAGATAGCTGCCTTAATCTCTAAATCCCATTCTTGACATGCCATCAAAACCCAGCACCAAATCATCTGCAATGCAATTTTATGGCATTGCATATCTACGTTTTGTAACCATAAATTCAATATTATGTTCCAGAAGGTTGGCCCCAAAACAGATCCCTGGGGACAACCTCTGGAAATAATCTTCGAGTACACCAAATGCTGAGATCATACCAAAATCTTCCTGCCATGCAAATAATTTGACAAACATTTATATAACAATTGAGGACATTTCAACAAGTGCAAAGAATAAAGTATGCCAGACATTATCAAAAGCTCCTTCAAAATCTATATAAATAACTAATACATATTCACTATCTGAAGAGCCAACATAATCTACAAGGTATTTTAATGCATCTTCAGCAGGACATTTTTGTTTAAAACCATATTTATACGATAGTGTATAATTACACTTAATAAACCAATCATTTAATCTGAGGTGTAACAACCTCTCAAAAATCTTAGACATATTTGGAAGTAAAGAGATAGGCCTGTATGCTCTAGGTTCTGACAAATATTTGCCAGGTTTAGGTATCAACTTTAGCAAGGCAACCTTCCAATATCCAGGAAAGCTACCAGCCAAATAACACTTATTAAAAATCTCCAACATTAGATGTGGATAGACCTGAACCATTTTGAGTATTACATTATTTTCAATAAGATCAATACCTGGAGTTTTATTGACGTTAATACCCGAGCAAACCTGTTTAAGATCATTAACTGTAAATAAAGTATCTGCACCTGAACCAACATATTACAGTTACCACACCTTATATGCAATTGATTTACAGTATCATCCCCCACATTATCATCTGGAAATAAACAGTTAACTATACCAGCAACTGTTGTCTCCCAGTCACTTGTTTCACAACTACCTGACTTAATAGTAGATAACAGGGAACTGATTTGCATCTTATTAGTTACTAACTTATATACAAGGCCCCATGGATCAGAGTTACCCACCCCTGAGACCAAGTTTTTCTATGATTCCGTTTTACTTTTAAGTATTAATTTACGATAAGCTGCCCTCTTAATTTTATAGATTTCTTTATAATACATGGCTTCCTGCAATCCCCATGACCTATGACGCTGAAAAGCCTTCCTGAAAATACCTCTCTACGCTTAATACTTAACTGTTCATTCCACAGAGGAACCAACTTCTTTATTCCCCTCCTTGTTTTAACTGAAAAATAAAGAGCCCTGTAAATTATGTTCTGAATGTGGAATGCAAATTCCTCTGCATTCATATTAGACATATTTATATTGATCCGACTCAACCTCCTCTTTTACCAAGTTCCAAAACTTGTACCAATTAATACTTTTATACCTGAACCTTATAATTTCATTATTCTGTGAACAGAAATAAGTCTCTGTGTCTACTGTAAGTTGAAATATGATGGATCTATGATCACTAGTTGTAAAATCCAGCTCAACACTCCAATTTATAATTCTTTGTGACAAAGCATAGTTTGCAAGAGTAATATCAATGTTAGACTGACCACGAAGATTATCAAAGGTATATAACTCACCAGGCCTATTCAAAACGTTCAAATCATGAGTCATAATGAACTCTTCTACACTCCCCCCCCCCTCTGGTATCACTATTGTGACAATGCCACAGAGGGGATCTAGCATTTACATCCATGTGAACAATACATTTTCCTTCCAACCATTCTCATAACTAATCCCAAGTATTCCAATGACACTTCTATATCTGCATTAGGTGAACAATATACTGTTACTAGATAAAATTTTATGTATGAGGTACATATATGTATACATGTAACTATTTCATTGCAAAGCCCAGCTATTTTAACCACATTAATATCTTTATTCAGTACAACAACTGCAGTTTTAGGTTTAATTCCAGTGACATACAACCTGACTTCCCACAGGAAACCCAGGCACTTTATACTGACCATTTACCAACATCAAGTATGGCTCCTGCAAACAAAGCACATCTATATTTTTATCAAATAATACAACTCTAAGTTGAGCTAAAACACTATGGGATCTCTAAGCATTCTGCTGCAAAAATTGCAGCCCCACATAAGCTTGAATTTGTTCATAATTAATCAAATTACATTGGAATGGATTATCCATAATTTTCTCTTGTCCTAGCTAGTTCCAATGCTCTCTGAAACTCTGGATATGCGGTATCCCTAATAGAATGCTCAAAAGACCACCCCTTCCTCTTACAATGGCGCCTCCGTAGCCAGGTGGGCAGGAGCAGCAGTGCGTAGCACACGCTTCTTGATTTAGACCGGGGTTCGAGCCCGTGACCACCAAATACGGAGGATGCGGAAAGGTCAGGGAATGACCACCGCATATCCCCCAGAGCAATATGGCCTTAGTTGCTAATGCTCCTAGAAACCAAATAACAAACAAACAAACAAACAACAACATCCTCTTACAATTCACACAAAGTGGAGACTTATCCCTGTTTTTACAATTTGTGTACACATGCCCACCCTCCGCACAGTGTCCACAAGATGTTACCTTATATGAGCAGTAATTTGCAGAGTGGCCAAACCCTAGACATTTAAAACACTTTGCCCAATGACAAGGAGCAGAGTCGTCCTAAAAGATCCAGTTACTTGGCAGGTTGAAATGGTCTCTAATGGTTTGCAACAATTTGCCTTCCAATATAGCCAGGTATCCAAATAATTTGCCTTCCAATATAGCCAGGTATCAAAATAGCATTTACGGAACCTTTTATAAATTACAGTTGATACGAAATGCACCCCCATATCATTTGGCTGGTTGGGAATTTCACTGTAGACACCATATAGTCTGGATGATATTCTTCATCGCATCTATGGCAAATTGTTTGTCTCCCATCAGAGCCATGCTGGTTGAATTTTTTCTCATCCAAGAAAATAACTGACTTACACTGCTCGGGGGTCCATTTGGCATGCTCCTTACACCAATTAATCCGGCCTTTTTCATTTTTTGTGCGAGGAGGGGTTTCTTAGGTCAACGGGCTACAAGTCCATTTTTAAAGAGGCATCTTCTGACTGTTACTGCACTTGCTACCACTCCTGTATGTTCTTCCCATTCTCTTTTCAGGTCAGACGAAGAAGCTTTACGGTTTTTAAGGCATAAGCACTTCAAAACATGGTCCTGTTTTGGTATAGAAACTCGTTTGCATCCAGTTCCTTTTTTCCTATCAGCAGAACCAGTATTCTTGAGTTTGGAAAGAAATCTACTCACTGTCGACTGATTACAAGACACTCTATAAGCAATATAATGGGAAGAACATCCTTCCTCAAAAAAAGCAACAATAGCACTCTTTCTTCATGGAATCAACTGCACATTGTCAACAAGTAAGGAATGATTGCAACTCTTGCAGAGCATGCTTATATAGCTGAAAGTAGCAGCTGATGCAATATTACATCATCACCTACGCATGTCAATCTTATCTGATGCAATCTGTAAGAAATATTGCCATATATTTACATTATTTGGATGACAATTACAATTTTAAGGGGTGATGCACTTTCTTTGAACACCAGTGTACTTTGAAAGCCATGTGAATTGACAAAAGACTTGGACTCTGCAAGGTTTTGTTTAGAAATTTTTATTGGCATGACCTACCTTAATAGTTGGAAGGAATCTGTTTTAAAGAAATGGAATACACTTGAACATCAGTGAGGCAAGGGCTCAGCCAATCACTAATCAGTAGAGACAAGGACAATACAGATACAAATTTTTTTGATGATAGAATAAAATAACACTTGAACACATCTCAAGGGTTCTTGCATGAAGCTAAAAAAAAAAAAAAAAATCAGAGTTCTCTGATATTGGAAATATTCATCCAGGAGGGCAATGCTTTAAATGAACCAGAAACTAGTGCTAAGGCAACAAGCTTTAATAACTTTTAAGGGACATCTCGGAATAGTAACCAATACAAGAGCACTTAGTATGAAATGTGTCTACAGCAATATCAAGGTGTTGTCAACAAAATTAATGAGTTTTCTGGTTAGGAAAACTAATGTACTTAGGAAGGGCAGACAGAAGAGTCAATCAGTCATGTTACTTGTCAAAACTAGCCTATGCATGACATGAGTCGTGTGGACTAGCATATTCAAGTATTGATTCTATATGCATGACATGTGGACTACATATTCAAGTATTGATTCTATATGCATGACATGTGGACTAGCATATTCAAGTATTGATTCTATAGGCATGACATGTGGACTAGCATATTCAAGTATTGATTCTATATGGTATGAGATAGTAATATCAAATAAAAAGTGGGAATGGGATGTTGTTGTTGTTGTTATTTGGTTTTTAGGAGCATTAGCAACTAAGGCCACATTGCTCCGGGAATATGCGGTGGTCTTTCCTTGACCTTTCCGCATCCTCCATATTTGGTGGTGACGGGCCCGAACTCTGGTATAATCAAGAAGCGTGTGCTACGCACTGCTGCTCCTTCCCACCTGGCTACGGAGGCGGTGAATGAATGGGATGTATGCCACTGACTAGAAGGCTATGAAAATTGTTCTGTTTATACTATGCAAAACCACTAGATCAGAGGTTTACATCATTTCAGCAATGAATGCACTCAACCAAATTTAGCAGTCATGTGAGCTTGAACCATGATCCACTCAAACATGTATGCTAGTGCACTTTCATGCTTGACCACTCTACTACATTGCACCTCAAAAATATGATGAGAAACTCTATGCACAGACAGAATGGACAAGTAAATGCCTTTTTATGGGAGATTTCATCCCACTAATTTGGATCCCAGGTGAGTATGGGTGAGTATGCTCACATCTGGTGAGTATGGGTTCGGCACACCCACACACCCAGGATCCTGAGTTGGATATCATCATTCTTCTCTTCCTTGGTGATTTCTTCTACTTCTGACTCTCTCTCTCTCTCTCTCTCTCTCTCTCTCTCTCTCTCTCTCTCTCTCTCTCTCTCTCTCTCTCTCTCTCTCTCTCTCTCTCTCTCTCTCAGGGTAACTCAGAAATTTTTTTTGGCTGGTGCAGCATAAACCTCAGGCTTCCTTGCACCATATGAATAATAATAACTGGGAGGACACTCAACGTAGGGGACAAATTTTTAAATCAATGATAATACTAAGGCACATCAGTATACTAAGGGAAGTATTGTTGAAAATATACTGAACTTGATCATCACCCATAATCCTGATACCGATGCAGGGTTGACAGTAAAGGAATCCTTAGTGGGGGGGTTGTTGTTGTTGTTGTTATTTGGTTTTTAGGAGCATTAGCAACTAAGGCCATATTGCTCCAGGATATGCAGTGTTCATTCCCTGACCTTTCCGCATCCTCCGTATTTGGTGGTGACGGACTTGAACCGCGGTCTAATCAAGAAGCGTGTGCTATGCACTGCTCTCCCTTCCCACCTGGCTACAGAGGCGCCTTTAGTGGGGGGGTGATCATGGAGTGCTAAGATGACTACGAATGCTGCATGGCCTTTATCAGCTGGGAACACAGCATGGTAAGAGTGAATATGAGTGAATTGTGGACTAACTTTAAAACCACATAATGGAAACCATGAAAGTCTTCAAGAATATAGTTATATAAGTTGGTCTGTAGCAGTACCACAGAAATGACTAGGTTGGCAAATGCTCAGTATGAGAAATCATACATACTCTGTATTTACATATAGTAAAACATAAGTTTCACTAAGGTACAACTGTTGCCTGAAAACATGTTTTACTATACGTAAATACATAGAATAAAACAGTAAATCAGATTGATCCTTATGTAATGGATGCAGGAAAGTCACTGATAACTGATTTCATGTAGAGCTGAAATGAATCAGCATTTCACCTTCATCATTACAGATGAATGTATTTTCACTGTGAGAAGAAATGGTATTATTGAACCTGAGCATGATGAAATCAGTAATGCAGAAATCACAAAAGATTGCTTACTACAAAGAATTTTACAAAGAGTCTGAAGGCAAGTAAGGGTCCTGGGTTAGATTTCATTGCATATACCCACTCATTTTTAAAGGAGGCAAGTGAGAATGCATGAAACCATTAAGGTTAATCATGAAGAGCTTCATTAGTACCAAAGCATCAAAATCCATAAAGATGGTTCTAAGAAATAATGTACTGGTTAACTACAGACCAATCAGCCTGACTTTCCAAGTAAAGAAATTCAGGGAGACAAAAATTCTATCTAGATGGTTATTTTGAAGGGATAAGTTTGTTAATTAGCCTAGTAAACTATATAGTTGGATATAGGAAATAACTTTAGACATTTATTTCACTTTAAAAGTGCTTTTTTTTTTTTTTTTTTTTTTTTCGGTAGTTGTTGGTGCATCGGCTTCTGTGGCCATAATGCACCTCCCAAGGTTTTTGCAGTACTTTGATCCAAGCCCGAGGCGGGATTCGAACCCGCTACCTTTGGGTTGCCAGGCAGGTACTTTACCCACCTGGCTAGCCCGGTCGGCACTTTAAAAGTGCAGTGTTTACTTAGGGGTGGTGTATGTATAGGGTTTCTTGGCTTTATTTCAGGCAGAAGTTGCACCTTATATTTAGAGTATTCATGCTGCTGTGCTTGCCTCAGTGACTACTAGCTCTTACTCACTGTTTTATTTGTTTTATTTTAATTTCTTGGTTGCAGGTAGCAGTTTGTACCTTTTAAAGCATTACTTGTTGCATTTAACAGCAATCTTCACATATGGTATAAGAATTGTTGGCGAAGTAAAGAAAGCCAACACGAGAACCACGGCAAACTATGGGAAACTTACCAGACAAACTGGTTTGTCTCTACAGCAATTTCTCCCTGCATTCTCAGTAAACAGATGGTGCGTGTTATCAGTAGCAGGAGTAGAAGTCGAGAATAATATACTGATTGACACATAGGCATGACAAACAATGTACTGACTGGTGTGTGACACAACAGACGATAACATCATAGAGTTAAATGATTGATTGATGGGTAAAACTTCAGAACAGGGCGTGCAATCCAGCTTAACATAACAATCCTGCTTGAATCTGTCCAGAATTAGTGGCATAAACTAAGCTAACCTTTTTCACTAGCCTAAAATGAAAGTCTATTAAAAAACCCACACAATTAAAACATGCCGATTCAGTAAACCTTTTCCTTTTAACCTTTAAGGTTAGGTTAGGAAATCTAACCTTAAAAAGGTACAAAGAAATCAGTAATATGGTTTTTTTTTTAACAGCGAAAACACTCATGAACTCCAATAATTTGCTTTTAATAATGAGAAAACACTAATCATTACATCGTCTGTCATGCCTACATGTCAATCAATATATCATTTCTCAACTTCTACTGCCACTACCAATAACATGCACCGTCTGTTTACCGAGAATGCAGAGAGAGACTGCAGTAGTGGCAGTTTGTCTGGCAAGTTTCCCACAGTTTGCCATGGTTTTCATGTTGTCTTTCTTTACCTTAGCCGAATTGTTTAATTTGAGCTATCATTAACTTTGTCATTGTTTCTTTGGAATTTAACAAAGCATTTGACTGCTACATAAATTAGAACATGTGGAGTGTCGAATACAGTTATTCAGCTAAAATCTTTAGCCAGATCTGTGCAAATCTGCGCAATTGACTCATGTGCATGGTGTGACTTTGGCAATTTATGCCTGTTCAGTTTTGCCTAAGTAATGCAAAGAATAGGATTGGTACATGACAAATAGCAAAGGGTTGTAGTTAATTGTTACTCTTCAAAATGAGCTGGGGCTAGAGGTGTAGTGTGTCGGGGATTGGTGCTTGGCCCAGTCCTGTTTCTGATTTTCTTAAATAACATTTCAGAAGGAATACAGGGCATGATGCCAAAATTTGCAGATGATGTGAAGCTTGAGAGAGTGGTTAATGACTATTGTCAAGCAGCACTCCTTTGGGACAATTTTAATAGGCTTCAGCACTGATCATATAAGCAACAAGTATATATTAATGCAAAATGCAGGGTTAGTGGAAATTTACACTTGGGCAATAACACCCTCAAAATAACATATGCACTTGGAAGGAGTGTATTAAAAACAACACAGAAAGGAATTTGGGAATCTCCGTGCATTGCTGTATAGATAGATGGCAATAAGGACCCATAGTATCCTGTTGATGATTTATTGAATACTTGCTTGTAGGGTTAGAGTGGTTATATGAGGGCTGTTCAATGAAAAATTATCATAATTTTTCATGAACAACCATACTGCTAGCTATTTCTAGCTGAGCATCACATAGCAACTGTGCAATTGACTCATGTGCATGGTGTGACCTTGGCAATTTATGCCTGTTCAGTTTTGCCTAAGTAACAATGACATGCAAAGAATAGTGTGCTGCTCTAAAATTTTGTTTCTGTCTCAAGGAAACATCTGCTGAAACATATGAAATGTTAAGAGGCTCATGGTGAATCTATGCTTCCATATAGCACAGCTTGCAGGTGGTCTAGAATGATTAAAGATGGATGTGATTCAATTGCAAAAATTGGCAGTCTTGGAGCGCCCACCATTTCTGTCAACACAGAAACCATAAACAATGCTTCTGTAACCGTGAAAAAAGATTATCCTATAACAGTATGGCAAATGGAGGGGTGTTGAGAATATCAGTAGGAGGCATGCACAGTATTTTCCATGACCATTTGCATTTGACACATCTGCACTAGGTTCTAAGGCTACTCACACGTGAGCAACAGCAAGTTCACATGGAGGTTTGTCAGGAGCTGCAACAGATAGTGACTAAAGATGGTGAGGTTCTACACAAGGTAATAATGGCCGATGAACATGGCTTTGTCATTTTGACCCAGAGAAGCAACAAAAGCTCTGTTTGGAAGTCTAAGTCGTCGCTAACACATCGGACAAAGCAAAAGTTGTGGCTTCTGTAGGAAAGATTATGGTCATCTCTTTTTTTTGCCAGTCAAGAAATAGTTTACCAGCATGTTGTGCCACATCATATGACTGCTATGGGCCTTACAACAGAACTGTACTGCACATTTTGCAGGATTGCATTCATCACACATGACCACAACTGCACACAGGTGTGTGGATGCTGCATCATGACAATATGAGACCCCACATTGCTCATACAGTCATTGAGTACTTAGCCAGCATTAATTTTCAAATGTGTTCCTCATCTGCCCTACAGCCCTGATCTTGCACCCAGCAATTTTTTTATTTCCAAAGTTAAATGAGATACAGGAAGACATTTTAGTTGTCAGAAGAAGTTGTAAGGACATTGGAGGCAATTCCCAAATCAAAAAATTGTTTGCATAAAATGGCTTCCACCATGTTTGTAAAGAATGACAGAAACACTGGATTAAGTGTATGTCATCAAATGTTACCTATGGTCCTTGATACCAAAATACCTGGGAATTATTGTGGACAGTAAGTTATCATTTCACTAGCACTTATTATATTTAAGTAATAAAATCCAGGGAAGTTTTCTGGTGCAATCGCTAGAATTTCAAAATCTGACTGGGGCCTATCACATAAAACACTGTTTCTATATTACAAGGCAGTATTTCTTCCTATAACTACATACACTGTGGGAGCCTGGTTCCATAAAGTTAAAATAGCTAGGTTTTGGGCTAAACTAAATTCTATACAGTGCATCGTGCTTCTTGGTAGTAGAAGTAGTGGCATGTGATACTAGAAAGCAAGTGTATGAGCTTATGCAGCATCAGCCAAAAAAAAAAAAAAAAAAAAAACACACCATTCCTCCAAATGCCTGTCCAGTTCCTCCTTAAATTTATTCAACCCATCAATTTCCACAACGACAGATGGAAGTTTGTTCCAGCAATTAACTGCCCGCTGGCTAAAGGCAAATGTCCGCACATCTATTCTACATCTGGAGTTTAACTTCTGTTCCAGGAAAATTAATGGAGGCACTGGTTAAAGAAGCGCTACAGGATCTCTAGACAAGACTTCACTTATAGCTCGAACACAGCATGGTTTTGTTAAGGGGAAGTCTTGCCTGACCAATCTGATTGGATACTATGATGCAGTCACAAAAGAACTGGATGCAGGGAATAACTTTGATATTATATACTTGGATCTTAGAAAGGCTTTTGATACTGTTGCACGTGGAAGACTGCTGCACAAATTGGAGCAGTGTGGCATTGGTGGCAAATTGCTGCTACGGATAAAGGGATGGTTGAGTGGTAGAAGGCAGAGAGTGGTAATCGATGGACACTGCTCATCGAGGACTAATGTTATTAGTGGAGATCCCTCAGCGTTCAGTGTTGGGTCCATTATTGTTTTCTGTATTTATAAATAATATTGATGATGGTATATCAAGCTTAATGTCCAAGTTTTCAGATGATACAAAGGTTGGCAGGGTTGTTAAGGACACTACTGATGTTATGCTGCTGCAACAGGATCTGGAAAAGTTGAGCAGATGGGCTGAGAGGTGGCAAATGAAGTTTAACATTGACAAATGTAAAGTACTACATACGGGAAACAGCAACCCCAGGGCAGCATACCAACTCTGTAGTACTCCACTAACAGTGGTAGAGAATGAAAAGGACTTGGGGGTAATTGTGCAGACAGATATGAAGTTCTCTGAGCAGTGCAGACGGGCTGCAAGAGTAGCTCATGGTGTCTTATCAATGATACACAGGAATTTTTCTAGCAGGGATAAGGAGGTGATTATTCCCTTGTATAAGGCAATGGTCAGGCCACACCTTGAGTACTGTATACAGGTCTGGAGACCTCATTTCAAGAAGGATATAGAGATGCTGGAACAAGTACAGAGAAGGGCAAGATTAGCGAATGGAACAAAGGGTTGCTCTTACGAAGAAAGGCTTAAGTTTTGCAAATTACAGTGTCTGGAGACTAGGTACTTTCAAGGTGATCTGATATAGGTGTATAAAGCCTTGAATGGTTTGAGCATGCTGAAGGGATTCTGCCTCTTGCTCAGAAAAATCACCTGAGAGGGCATAAATTCAAATTGAGGAAAGACAGATGTGCGGAAATTTGCCTTTAGCCAGCGGGTAGTTGGTTGGCGAACAGACTTCCATCCCTTGTTGTGGAAGTTGATAGCCTAAATAAATTTAGGCTATCAACTTCCAGGCTGGACAGATATTTCGAACGAATGGAGCGGTGAAGTGGAAGTTTTTTTTTTTTTTTTTTTTTTGTTTTTTTTGGCTGATGCTGCATAAGCTTGCTTTCTTGCATCATCATATGCCTCTACTAATGCTAATGCTAATCTGTCTTTTCTTAATTTGAATTTATGCCCCCTTAGGTTCGTAATCTGAACAAGTGGAAGGATCCCATCAGAATTCAGCGTGCTCCACCCATTCAAGGCCTTATATACCTCAATCAGATCACCGTGCAGGTGCCTAGTCTCCAGCCACTGCAATTTGCAGAACTTAAGCCTCTCTTGATAAGAGGATCCCTTCATTCCCCTCACCAATCTTGTTGCCCTTCTCTGTACATGCTCAAGTAAATCTACATCCTTCCTAAAATGAGGCCTCCAGACCTGTACGCAGTATTCAAGGTGTGGCCTGACCATTGCCTTATACAGAGGGATAATCAGCTCCTTTTCCCTGCTAGCAAAATTCCTATATATCATTGACAAAACCCCATGACCTGCCCTGGCAACCTGTCTGCATTGCTCAGAAAACTTCATATCTGACTGCACAATTACTCCCAGGTCTTTTTCATTTTCTACCACCTTAAGTGTAGTACCACACAGTTGGTACGTTTCTCTGGGGTTACTTCTACCCATATGCAGTACTTTGCATTTGTCAATGTTACACTTCAGTTGCCACTTCTTAGCCCATCTGCCCAAATTATCTAGATCCTGTTGCAGTAGCACACTGCCATTACTGTCATTAACAACTCTGCCAACCTTTGTATCATCTGCAAACTTCGACACTAAGCCTGATATACCTTCATCAATATCATTGATAAATATACAAAACAACAATGGACCCAACACCGAACCCTGTGGGACTCCACTAATAACATTAGTCCAAGAAGAGCAGCACCCACTGATTACCACCCTCTGTCTTCTTGCACTTAACCATCCTTTTATCCATTGTAGCAACTTACCCTTAATACCATTCTGCTCCAATTGGTACAATAGTCTTCCATGCGCAACAGTGTCAAAAGCTTTCCTGAAATCCAAATATATGATATCAAAATTATTTTTTGCATCCAGTTCCTTTGTAACCACATCATAATATCCTATCAAATTTGTCAGACAAGACTTTCCCTTAACAAACCCATGCTGTGTCTGAATTATTGCTGCAGTCTTGTCTTGATGATCCTGCAATGCATCTTTAACCAGTGACTCCATTATTTTACCCGGAACAGAAGTTAAACTAACTGGTCTGTAATTACTCGTGTCACCCTTCGATCCCCCTTTGTGAATTGGGGATACATTTGCACATCTCCAGTCCGTGGGAACCTCCCCTGAGTCCAAGGATGCTCTCATAATTATGGCTAAGGGTTTGCTTAGTTGCTTTGCCGCCTCCTTTAATATAACTGGATAGATCCCATCCACCCCAGGTGCTTTTCTTATGTTTAACTTCAACGGTTTCTCTTCCACTTTGCTCTCAGTTATTACAAAATCATTAAGTATCCTGCTACAATTTGATAACCTTCTGCCATTTTCAAACCTTAATAATTCCTCACGTGTGAATGTAGATGCAAAATACTCATTCAGTTTGTTTGCTATCTGAGCAGGATCATCAACAGTCGAACCATCGATGTCAAGTGGACCAATCAGTTTCATCCCCTTCCTTTTAGAGTTTATATAAGTAAAGAAATCCTTGCTGTTTTTCTTAGCATCTTTTGCCAAGGATTTCTCGTAATCTGCCTTCGCCTGCCGAACCTCCTTTGTGACCTGATTACAGATTAACTTATAAAAGGCTTAAGGCTCTTTATGTGTCTTAGAGAATGCAAGAAATTAGTAAACTCTCTTACCACGAAAGGCTTTAGTTACACAAATTTCAGTGTCCGGAGACTAAGATTTGTGATTATATCTGATTGAAGCGCTTAAGTGTTTAAATACAATGAGTAAACTCAATGCTGATGGTATCCTTCCTCTTGTTCAGATTACACACACATAAGGAATCATAAATTCAAATTGAGCAAAAATGGTTGGAGGACAGATGTCTTGCAACCATTTTTTTGAAATTTGCCTTTGCCTTCAGCCAGCAGTTGTTGATTGTTGTAGCAAATTTCTATCTAGTGTGTGGAAGTGCATAGTTTGAATAAATTCAAGAAAGAACTAGCCAAATTATTAGAAGGGATGGGAATAAGTTGTACCTGAGTCCAATGGCTTGGTGAAATTCAAGGATTGCTGGATCAGTGCCTATAGGAAGAAGAAGAAACAGTAGGTTTTTTTTTTTTTTTTATTGGTGTAGCAAAAGCCTCCAACCTTCCTTGTACTGTATGGCCAGTACTAATACTTAACTTTACCCGATACATGGAATGTTGAATTGTCGGTCTAAACATACTTGTGATAGATAATTGTTATCCTCTTCTACACACACTGAAGAATCTGGCATGCAAAGCTTTCTCAGCATGGACAATCTACTGGTTCTAAATTTTAATGAAGCTGCAGTTCTAAACATCTGTGCAAAACCTTATACACAATTTTATTTTGAAATCAGAATTTCATATAAAGTTCATCTCACTGGCTTTGATGTGCTTAGGGAAATGTTTGTATGCTGTCACAGTTTTTGAATTGGATGTCTAAAGTGTCTGGAGGTCCAAAACCAAGTTTTTTGTTTGCTGATGCATTTTCCAGAAATACTTATAGCTAACATCTTATCATATTTGTAGTTGGTGGTGGTAACTTTTAACATTTTCTTCTGTAATGGAATTGAACCATAGCAGGTTATTTTGTTTCAACCAGCTAAATAACACATTGAGCCTTCTCAATTTCAGTAGCATTACGATTATGAACACTCATTAACATTCTACATTCAATGATTAAAGTTTGAAATCAAGTCATTCTTTTGTGGGCACCCTATAGTTTGGCCCAAGGAAGAAATTATGACAGAAAACAATTAATTGAATAAGATAAGTGGATTTGTGAATCATTACTTCAACAAATAAAGTAGGTATGTTAAGCATACTTTGATATATTAAAATATATCAGTATCTTAACTTCACTACTTCAGGCAGATCTGATTACTGAGCTGAAAGATTTAAAAACCTGCATGTTCAATGTGCCAACTTTATTTCAATTAGATTCATAAATCCACTTATTCTATTTAAATGGCTGATTTATTTCATAATTTCATATTTATGTCAAACTATACATATTAAATGAAAATAGCTGGCTCACTGCTTATAAAAGAAAGCATAGTATGTCACTCTGTGGCTGCTAAGAATTTTTTAAAATTGGAAATGAAACAACTGAATTGCATAATTCTTGATTTTGAAAAAATATATATATACTCAACAACTACATAGGAACATACATAGCATACTCACTTTTATAACCATTTGACCAGCTACTTCAGTTATAACAAATAAAATATTATATTATCATATAAAATCATGTCCATCTCATTTAAATACTTTTAATTAATAAATATGGATAAAAAGTCAGATATAAATTTCTTACGTTGCAGATGGCGCCATGATGCATTTTTCTTTTTGACATTTGCAACTGTCATCATCATGTTCCAATCCAAAATTATGCCCAAGCTCATGGGCAACAGTTGATGCAACTAAACCTGCAACTTCACTGTGATCCTAAAATTTAAAATGGCAAAATTTCATCAGGACCACATATGAGATGAATATGAGAGATTGAATGATCAAAGAATTTAGTGACAAGTTGTGTTCATATAACCTAAACTGGATATCTTATTATTATCATAGTAAAAGGTATCAACAGAACAATTAAACCCCATACTGCTACCGTAGTCACATATTTGATGATGACCACATCATATCTATGCCAAGAAATGACATGGTTAGAAGCAACTGTTTTACCAGCCCAATGATGTGTGGTGGAGTTCCATCAGTCATAAAAACATTTGCATCCAAACAAATGTTTGGATAACCTCTCTGTAGATAAGCAGGAAACATATGATACTGGAGAAGATCACGATAACAGTATAGCAATGCACGTTCTGGGACCACAAACCTCCTTGAAGAAGAAAGCCCAATTATGAAGTTTACTGTTAGCCTACACCAAACAATAAGATGGAGAGTGGGTAACAGAAAAGAACTTCATCCATAACATGTGGAGGTGAAATTCTCTACATCCAATAACTACAGATATTCACACCACCACCACTTAGCCAGAAATCAGTCTCATTGGACCAAAACCATTAGTAAAGTACTGACAATAGGAAAATACTTTGAGGTATTTTATGTAATTTTGTAGCAATGTAATCATTATTGGAAATGTTTTTTGTTAGGTCTATAAACTATAAATTGATAGCAATAAAACATTTTCTGTAATGTAACTTTATCACATAGTATGTAACATTATCTAAAATAGCATAGTCTGTACTGCTGCCAAATAAGTGGGATTAGTGTAGCATTATTCTTTTTGATCTCTAGCTTTGTGAGTTATTTTTAAATTAAATTTAGTTTAAAAATCATGTCACAGACTATTATTGTTGTTGTTATGGAATGCTTGCTATTTGGTTTTTAGGAGCATTAGCAACTAAGGCCATATTGCTCCGGGATATGCGGTGGTCATTCCCTGACCTTTCCGCATCCTCCGTATTTGGTGGTGACGGGCTCGAACCTCGGTCTAATCATCAAGACGGGTGTACTACGCACTGCTGCTCCTTCCCACCTGGCTACGGAGGCGGCGTTGTTGTTATGGATGTTTAATGGCATAAAAGCTACTATGGCTATAATGTGCCTATTCATTTATTATATAAAGAGAAGAGAAATTTCCGTAAAAGATGTAGCATAAGCTGATTCTGCTGAGATTTCTGCAAATGTATTTCCCAAAGGATTAGACAGCTCTTGCCAATTCCAGGAGAGGATTGGTGAAGGTGTGGTTGAAAACTTACCAGAAAGCTGTCTAATTTTTTTCCAAATTATTTTTCAGTCAGTGTTTCTGTTATTTCTGGAAGCAAAATGGGTTCAGGATTCCTTCTTGGCTTGCCTTTGTATGAAATGTGATCATATGATGCAAGAAAGCAAGCTTATGCAGCATCAGCCAGAAAAAAAAAAAAAAAAAAAAGCTCCCATTTCACCCCTCCGTTCATTCCAAATACCTGTCCAGCTCAGCCTTAAGTTCATTTAGGCTATCAACTTCCACAACAAAAGATGAAAGTCTGTTCCACCAATCACCTACCCACTGGCTAAAGGCAAACTTCTGCACATCTATCATACAACTGTGTTTCCTCAATTTGAATTTATTCCCTCTCAGTTGATTATTCTGAGCAAGAGAAAGAATCTCATCAGCATTGAGTATGCTCAAACCATTCAAGGCTTTATACACCTCAATCAGATCACCTCGCAGGTGCCTAGTCTCCAGACACTGTAATCTGCAAAACTCAAGCCTTTCTTCTTAAGAGCAACCCTTTGTTCAATTCACTAATCTTGTTGCCCTTCTCTGTACTCATTCCAACAGCTCTACATCCTCCTTAAGATGAGACCTCCAGACCTGTATACAGTACTCAAAGTGTGGCCTGATCATTGCCTTATACAAGGGATAATCACATCCTTATCCTTGCTAAAAAAATTCCTGTGACAAGACACCATGAGTGACAAGACACCATGAGAGAATCAGTGACAAGACACCATGAGCTACTCTTGCAGATCATCTGCACTGCTCAGAAAACTTCATATCTGCCTGCACAGTTACCCCCACGTCCTTTTCGTTCTCTACCACTGTCACTGCGTACCACAGAGTTGATAGGTTACTCTGGGGTTACTGCTCCCCATAGGTAGTACTTTAAATTTGTTAATGTTAAACTTCATTTGCCACCTCCCAGCCCATCTCCTCAACTTTTCTAGGTCCTGTTGCAGCAGCGTACTGTCACAAGTGTCCTTAACAATCCTACCAACCATCGTATCGTCTGCAAACTTGGACATTAAGCCTGATATACTATCATCAATATCATTTATAAATACAGAAAACAACAATGGACCAAACACTGAACCCTGAGGGACTCCACTAATAACATTAGTCCAAGAAGGGCAGTGTCCATTGATTACCATGCTCTGTCTTCTTCCACTCAACCATCCCTTCATCCATAGCAGCAATTTGCCTCCAATGCCACACTCCTCCAATTTGTGCAGCAGTCTTCATGTGCAACAGCATCAAATGCCTTTCTAAGATCCAAATATATGATATCAAAGTTATTCCCTGCATCCAGTTCCTTTGTGAGCACACATCAGTATCCAATCAAATTGGTCAGATAAGACTTCCCGTTAAAACCATGCTGTGTCAGAGCTATAAATGAAGCCTTGTCTAGATGATCCAGCAGTGCTTCTTTAACCAGTGCCTCCATTAATTTCCCTGGAACAGAAGTTAAACTAACAGGTCTATAATTACTTGTGTCAGCCTTTGATCCTCCTTTGTGAATTGCAGTCACATTTGCACATATCTAGTCCATGGATACCTCCCCTGAGTCCAAGGAAGCTCTCATAATTATGGCTAAGGGCTTGCTTACTTCCATTGCTGCCTCCTTTAATATAACTGGATAGATCCCATCCACCCTGGGTGTCTTTCTTATGTTTATCTTCAACAATTTCTCCTCCACTTTCCTCTCAGTTATTACAAAATCATCTAGCTCACTGTTTAATTCACCTCTGGCATATCCCTCTCTGAATAACTCTTCATGCGTGAATGTAGATGCAAAATACTCATTTGGTTTGTTAGCCACCTGAGCAGGATCATCAACAGTTGAACCGTCGATATCCAGTGGACCAATCTGATTCATCCTTTCCTTCTAGAGTTTACATAGGTAAAGAACTCTTTGCTGTTTTTCTTTGCATCCTTTGCCAAAGATTTCTCATAATCTCCATTTGCCTGCCTACCCTCCTTTGTGACTTCGTTACTGATCAGCTTATATCTGTCATAGGCTTCCATGTCACCCATTAATTTATATGTATCCCATGCATTTTTCTTCTCTACCACATGTCTCATTAGTTCATCTGACAACCATTTAGGCCTAAACCTTGAACAATATTTCATAGTTGGTATGTAATACCTAGTAGCTTCCAACATTAATTCTTTGAATGCTTTCCATTTTGAATTTGCTGTTGGTAACACTGTCAGTTGGTCCCACCATATAGAATTTAAATACTGTTTCGGCCTCCATTGTCGCCTTTATGAAAGCAAAAACCCTTCCCTTAACCCCTGATGGTAGTTACCTCTTTGAGTAAATCCCACTTGAACACACTGTGATCATTGCCGCCTAGTGGTTCCTTTATCTGCAGATTCTTAATGCATGAAGAATCACTACTGATAATCAGATCAAGAGTATTGCTCCCTCTAGTTGCCTCCCGAGATGCAGAAAACAATCATCCAATAAATCTACAAAAGGCTTGCTAGTGTGTGTATGACCAACCGACAATTCCAGTCAATATCCAGGAAATTAAAATCCCCCATTATAAGACTCTCTGCTTTACTGGCCCACTCTATTTCCCTGCTTGCTAGTGTGTGTATGACCAACCCACAAATTCCAGTCAATATCCAGGAAATTAAAATCCCCCATTATAAGACTCTCTGCTTTACTGGCCCACTCTATTTCCCTGTACAGTTTTTTATTATACTCATCAGAGTCATTAGGCCTATAGCACACTCCTACTCTCAATTTTGATCTTCCAGTGCTTATGTCACACCAAATTGACTCGACACTGCACTGCACTGTCCAGTGATGTCGACTGGCTGCACTTCCTTGGATTTTATGTGTTTCTTAACTAATAGCATAACCCCTCCTCCCTTCCTATCCTGTCCTGTCTATCCTTCCTGTACACAATGTACTCCCCAAATTCCAGTTCTGTATTCCTTATATCTGTGTGAAACCATGTCTCTGTTATCCCAACAATATCTGCCTTTGATGTTTTGACCAACACCTTAAATTCATCAAATTTATTTATCGAACTCCTAGCATTGGTGTATACGCAAGTATACATGCACCTGTTCCTATTCTTAGCTACCTTAACACAACCCATGTGTTTACTTGTACCGCAATGACTCCCAGCAGTCTCTGAAATCCCCTGCATCTTGTTTTTGTTTTCCAGGCTGCTGCTCATTCCAATAGAAGCAGTGCAAGAATTACTTTCACCTCTGCCAGTGGCTACTGTTAATCTATTAATCCGTGTATCCCCCCCCCCCCAAGCTAGCAGTTTTCAGAACCACCTAACACTGCCTCGATAGCATCAGCAAATATTCTTGCACCCTTTCTATTTAAGTGTATCCCATCCCTGTAGAACCACTTTCTCCTGTTAACAAGCACAGACCAGGCTGAGAAAAATTCTACCCTTTGAGCCTTGCACAGTCTCTCCGGGGCCGAATTGATCGACAAGGCTCTCATCATATACTCCCTCCTATCGTGTCTGAGCAGAATTGCAGACACTTTTAAATTCAACCATAATTAACGGCTTTTTTTCAACAGTCACCTGTACTTGTTAAGTAATTCTGCCGGTCTCCTACTCTTAATATCATTAGTGCCAACGTGTACAACAATATCACCTTTTGTGCCCTTAAAAGATGATATCTGCTCTACAACGTCATCAACCTTTGCCTCTGGCAGACATATCCTGGTCCTGTTCCACCTATCCTTCTTACACAATATGTGCCCCATTTCCCTGACAATAGAGTCACCAGCAAATACTAGTTCCTGTGGGACCAGCACATTCTACCTTGGGGATTGCCAATGTGTTGCGTGATGATCAAGTGCAAGCTCTGGTGTTGATGTGGGCAGCTGAGAGGTTGATGGGCCCCTCAATTTAGATCCTTCAAGGGCAGCCATCCTGTCCTTCAAGCTCTCATATAGGCCCATAACAATGCTGAGTTGTCACCTGATTTCCTCACACTCCTTAAATCGCGCTCACAGAAAGACATTCCCCTTGGCAATATCATGTCCCGTACCTGATTGTTCCACAAACATCAAACAAGTAGTGCATTTTAGAAGGCTGTGATTCAGAGGGCAACTGCCCCCCCCCAGTTCTCCCCTGAGCCACAGCATTCCCATTAGCTTGAGCCTTTTGCTTTGCTGCTCTGGTCTGAGTTATAATTTCGATTCAATTACAATAAAATTTCAATTTCGGTCCAAAATTATAACCCTAAACTTATATCCCAATGCAGTTATAACACTATATATATATATATTTTTTTTTTTTTTTTTTTTTTCTCAGTATCGAGTATTATCTCCGAGTTTCGTTATATAACTTCCGTATCAAGTTATGTATTAATTAATAATGTTATGCTTGTAAAATCTAAGCCGTTATATGTATTTAGCTAAAAAAGAACAATTTAATTGACAATGAAGGTTAACAAGATTAATAAATTTAACGATTAATTGATAATACTATATACTATACTAAGCTAACGCTATCTAGTATGGGAAGGCACCTCCGTAGCCAGGTGGGAAGGAGCAGCAGTGCGTAGCACACACTTCTTGATTAGACCAGGGTTCGAGCACATCACCACCAAATACGGAGGATGCGGAAAGATCAGGGAATGACCACCGCATATCCCGGAGCAATATGGCCTTAGTTGCTAATGCTCCTAAAAACCAAATAACAAACAATCTTGTATGGGATATAAAGTTGTATCGTATAACAATGGCGGCAAGTTGCAAACACTAAGTATTAATTAACTTCCAAAATCTCATTATCTAAATTCAGAATAAACCAAGGATGTTGATTAGGTCTATAAGCTACTTATAGAAAATAATTTAATGTAACAATGAAGTCAATAAAGTGGCTGAATATAGCTAAAAACCTTGCGTTCGCCGGAGCTGCAAAACTTGTAAAACACGTGGATTGGATACCCTTACCAATACTCTTATAATTAATCAGACTTCTTATAATTAATCAGATTGGCTGTGATTGGATATTGCCGAAACATATTCCAGGCTTTATTTTTTGCTTTTTTTTTTTGATTTTGTGCATTCCTCATTCCACCTATAATTATAATGCTTTCGGCATGGGGTATCTGATAGTGGTATTGCATCTTTGGCCACATTTAGGAGATGCGACGTAATGTAATCTGTTACATCATCAATAGGCTGGAGACAGATTTTTTCCTCATCAAAGGAGATTGATGACTGAAATTTTATCCAGTTTGCTTGGACAATTTTCAATTTGCTGCAGAGTTGAGATAGAGGAGTCTGTGCTATCAACACTTTGCATACAATTGGGAAGTGATCACTGCCCATAAAATCATTTATAACACCACTCTATGGTTGGGACCAGTACTGGAGAACAAATGGAGAGATCTACTGCCGAGATATATCCAGTTGGGAACTGAATGTGAGTTGTGCACCAGTATTGAGCATGGCGAGGATTAGTGCATCGAAAAAGCTTTCAATGAGTCGACCCTGTCTATCTAATTTAGGAGCGCCCCATAAGGGGTGGTGCCCGTTAAAGTCCCCTAATATACAAAGAGGTGGAGGTATCTGTATGAAGAGGTCTTTTAAACAGTAAGTATAATCTGGCTGTAAGTAGATTGAGACTAAAGTTATTGCAATGTGGAGAGTTACACAAACAGCAACAGCTTCTATTTCAGTTTGAAGTGGGATATTTAGTTGGGACCTTTGAATTTATCAAGATTATTATACCACCATGGGCAACATTTGCTGTAGTACAATCTCTTTGATAAAGGCAATAGTTCTTTATCGAAGGAGAAAGTTGAGAGGTTAGGTAAGTTTCCTGACGACAAAGGGCAACTGGAGAATATCTTTTAATTAGATCATGAATATCATCTGTGTTGCAACAAATGCCTCTGCAGTTCCATTGTAAAATACAATGGCATTATTTGTGTTTAATTGATGGAGCTGTATCTGACTGCTTTTTGAAGTTGACTGGCTTATAATGTTCCGATTACCTTTTTTGGAGAAAACTGGCCGACCAGTGTCCATTTCTTCTTCAGCATAGATTTCTAAAATAGGATCTTCCTGTATAGATGTGCCATCTGTGTCCATGGCTGTGTCTTGAATATTTTTCATTACATTTGACTTTGTAATATGGGTGTGATAGCACTCACTGGGGGAGGAGATGCCACTGGTATTGTCAGAGGAGTATTATTTGCTTAGTCTGAGAGTTTGGGTTGTTGTTTACGTACATTTGGCTGTTGCTCAGAGAGGACATTTCTAGCCCAATCAGAAATTGATTTGTTAGTGAACTGTGACATCAGTTTGAGTGGAGACTGTTTGATACTTTTCTACAGCATTAGCATAGGTCATATTTTTGGTTATAGTAGGTGCAACCAGTTTTCTCAATTTTTGGTAACTGACGTTGTTCTCGATCTTGTATTTTACTATTTTTTTCTCAGTTTTCAATTTTTCACAAGTTTTGGAGTATGCAGGAATGGTCACCTTTGCAGTTTGGGCATGTCATTTTTGTAGTCATACAGTCACTTTGTATGTGATCTGCGGACCCACAGTTGGGGCAGACGAGAACTCCTCTGCATACAGTTTGTGAGTGGCCATACTTTTGGCATTTGTAACATCTTAAAGGATTGGGAATGTACGGGCGGATGTGACAAAGTAAATAATCTGCTTTTGCAGAGGCAGATAAGTTAGGGGTATTGAAGGCGAGAATAATATTTCTGGTTGGTATAAGTTGATTATCTTTTTCAGTCATTATATGTTTTGCTTGAATTACATTTTGTCTCTCTGCAGCTCTTGGGTTATTTTTTCCTCTGTGACATTTAGAAGGTCCCAACTGGATATCACACCCTTAGATGAATTTAGGGTTGCGTGAGGAGATATTTTAACTGAAATACTGGCAAAGTTCATAATCTGACAAAGTTTCTCTGAATGCCTGTGGTTCATAGTTTCCATCAATAGGTCTCCCGATTGCAGTCTTTTAACAGTCTTAGGAGATCCTGCAATACCTTCCAGATGTTTTTGTATTACAAAGGGAGACAGTTTGCTCACAGGATGACTACTGAGGGAGTGGAATATTAAAAATAATGGGCAGGGTTGCTCCATCTGATTAGTCTTCTGTCTCTTTGGATGATCATTCCTTAAGTCATGATTGGTGTCATGGTCAAAGCAGGTGTCCGTTCTTGAGCGCGAAGGCTCTAATGGTGGATAATTATTTTTATCCATGATGGCTCCTTTTGGCCCTGGGGGTTTCTTTTTACCACCCAGGTTACTGGCCCCACCACGGCAGTGCCGCTTTGTGGCCAAGTGTAGAGTTAGTGCAGTTAGTAAGGCTATCTAAATTAAAGAAAAAGGTGCTTTCCTTCTTCTGGGCTCTCTTCTTATTTCTTTTAAGAAATTTGAGCTAATTAACAGAAATTTTAATAAATGCAAGAAAACAAAGGAATACTCTGGGGAGAAAAATGCTTTATAAATGCTCAATAATCACTTGGCCATGGAAACGCTTGGCACCGGGGGGCCGTCACAGACTAGAGCAAAGCAAAAAGGATAAAAGTAGTGGGAACAGTTTGGTTCAAGAGAGAGAACTTATGAGGGCAATTCTATGAATCAGAATCATATGTGTGTGTTACTTGTGCCTCTTCATGAAGCAACCTTTAGCAGGACATGATACAGCCATAGATATGTCTTTTTTGTATGTGTGTTTGTTGCAAAGAACATGAGGCAAGTAAATACAAATTCAGCAATCTGATTATGTGAGCGCTTGAAGAATAGGGTTGATGCCCTCAAAGGATTAAAAGAGGACTCATCAAGCACTCAGCCACTCAGCCAAAAACCTGAGCCAAAGCATCACAGAGGTGAGTTGTACAGAATGGCCAAAATGCATGAGATTGTGTCCTCTGTTAATTATTTGTTTTACATTTTTTCTAGGTAGGGCTTCAGTATGATGGACACCAGTGAGTATATGATAGAAGAGAGACTGGTTACTTGTGTTTTGGTTCATGTGCAAGAAAGAGCAAGTTTTGAAGATATAAGAAGTTTTTCACAGGAGGCTCAATTAGCCTGCTCCTACTCATGAAACTATGCAGGCATGGAAGAAGAGGAAGCCTTTTTCCACAGGGCATGTCCTTTATTTAAAGCATTTTGATCATCCAGCATCACACCAGCACCAGTGAAATAATCTCAAAAATATCTTTATTACTTCCAAAAAGTAAAAAAAAAAGGATTTGGGATAGAGGCCATTTAAGCCTGGATCTGTTAATGGGCTTTCTGATTGGCCACTCGTGAGGTCATTTGCAAGACTCTTTTACAGTAATTTCCCACCATATTTTTTTTTTTTTTTTTTGATTTGGTAGTTGTTGGCGCATCGGCTTCTGTGGCCATATTGTACCTCCCAAGGTTTTTGCAGCACTTTGATCCAAGCCCGAGGCGGGAATCGAACCCACGACCTTTGGGTTGCCGGGCAGGTACTTTACCCACTCGGCTAGCCCGGTCGGCTTTCCCACCATTGAATCAAGACACAGTATTTTTGGAGGAGTATGCTATTTACCATAGTAATCAATCTAGGAATGTTTATTTTTGGTGCAAAGAAAATCCTCATTTTTATGAGGAAACTGAGCAGCATACTCCTCATGTCATCAACACAGATAAGTGACAAACAAAAACTTTTTTTTTTCTTTTTCTTTTTTTTTTGAGAACACAACCACTTTAAGTTATAAACGAAAATATTTTTTCACATTATGCAAGAATTTTTTTATTTATAAACAAACAAATTTCTAAATGTTATTTTTTTTCCAAGAGCATCTTCAAAATAATTACTGTTGTAATGTGTGGAAAAATTTTAATTTTGTGATATATCTATTGAAACAGAAGAATCTCTTTAAATTAAATATATGTTTTCTGTAAAAAAAAGGTATTAAAAAAGCTTAGCAAATATAGTTGCAAATACTTGATATTTGGAAAATATTTTATCATATTATAAAAACAAATTCAAAACAGGAATTTTTTTAAAATTCAGTTTTCAAAACTACACTAGCTTACCATGCTTACTGCACCAGAATATTTAGAAGTACATATTGGACCCTTTTGTGCTTTTCCAACTACTCCATTTGTAAAGGTCTGAGCCCTGTAATTACACAATAAAATTTCTACTTTCAAATATTGTAGAGGTTACAACTGAGAGAGATTACTTTATACCAAATAGACATGCAAAGTTAACATTGGTTGGAAAAATCAGCAAAAGAATTTTTTTTTTTTTCAGTGTGTATTCGTCTATTTAAATTATACTATGGTGGCTTGAGACATCAGTATATCATGTTAAATTGCATTTATGGAATGATAAAAGGCAGTATGCATTTACAGAAAGAAAAAAAAAAAAAAAGCACAGAGAAATTCAGAGGATAATCCTATATCTACATCTGAGACCGGTTTACTCAGTGCTATTTGAAAATGAATTGACTTAATATCTAGTCCCAAAACAACTAATCAATCCAATCATATCTGGATTGGCAAATTGTTTTGAGTGGATCTGATACTTTGGTCATAGTGCAGCAACACTTCCTGCAAATTATTCCAAGATTTTTAATGTGCAAATTAGCTTGGAAACACATGTATGATGCAATGTTAACAGGAAAGACTGCTTCCACAGGGCGATACACTTAAATAAAAGGGGTACAAGAATATTTGCTGATGCTATCGAAGCATCAGCAAATATTAGGAGGCAGTGTTAGATGGGCCAGAAAACTGCTAGTTTGGGGAGATTCACAAACAAATAGATTAACTAGAGGCACAGACAGAAGTGAAAGTGATTCTTGCACTGCTTTTATTAGAATGGAGGGTGGGATCCTGGGGTTTTCAGGGACAGGTGGGGGTCATCAAGGAAAAAATAAATACATGGGCTGTGTTAGGGTAACTAAGATAAAGAAGAGGTTCATGTATACTTGCATGAGCCCCAATGCTAGAAGCATAGTAAATAAATTTGGTGGTCCTTGAGGTTGTCGCACACATTCTCTCAGATATGCCAGACAAGCTGTACTTGCTACCTGGGAGTCAAACACTGATGGAACTGATATTTGGGTGACACTCAAGTCAAGTAGACCCAATTTCGGCGAAGTCCAGACAGTTCGTGAGAGCAAAATCCTCTGTTTGCATGCTCACGATGGTTGGACTGTTAGTAATCCTGGGTATAACCCCTGTGTGCAAGCACACTGTGAGTGACCACCCAGTTGGGAACCAACGTAAGCAGGGGTCAAGTGTGGCACCCACAACACAGAGGAATACTACCCCTCTGTGCTACTAGGAAATACTAGGTGGTAGAAGACTCTCATCAACCAGTGCAATACCACCACTTTGCTTATTGGAGGCTTGAAGTGGTGGAACCAATATTTAGTCTCCAGAGCTAAGTTCGGGTCACCCCTTCCCCATCTCTTTTATCATGCAATATAACTGATGTCTTTTGAGGTTATGATGGACATCATGGCAAGATCCAAACTTCCTTACATTTTGAGGGAACAGCTCTAAAATGGTGTTCACAGGACTGACACTAGTTAGTACACCAGACCGAACCTATTGGTAACTCTCTAGTAGGCTTCCGGATCATCTAGTGTATAATCTTGCTACTTCTACTCTGCAGATAGTGACTGGAGGGAGTCCGAGTAGTGTGTATGCAGGGGGCATTGTCGAGGATCTGGGTATATTCTTACCACGTATACGCCATATTCAAAAATTTCATTACTTCATATAGCAATGTCCCCACCACTTTTTCTTACTACTGAATACACCACGAATAGTCAAGCTAACAGAGCAAGCTTATCTGCGAAAAGATCTAAACCTCCTAAACACTTCCTAGTTCAGTTCACAAATATATGTGGTCTCAGTTATAATCTCAACAATGTCCATTTCCACTTACAGTCTGCCAAATCCCATGTACTTTTTCTGACAGAATCTCAGTTATCAGTTGATTCAACCACTGCTCATCTCAGTTGCCCAACCAAATTATTCACTGTATTCACCTTTAGCCTCAAAGGTGGTACTTTAGCATTTCTCCGTTCCGATATTCCCTGTCACAGACTTGGTAATTTGGAATCTCCTCTTTTCAATTTTCTCTGGCTTAAAATATCTCTACCTCATTCTGTCAAATTTATCGGTTGTCACTACCATTCTACCAACTCCACTAATCACTTGGAACTCTTTGACTTCCTCTCTTTGCAACTGGACTTTCTCCAGTCCAACTTTCCTAATGGTAAGGTAATTTTCCTTGATGATTTTAATGTTCACAACTCCAGCTGGCTTCCATTCTCTAGTCACACAGACCCACCAAGTCGAGACGCTCAGGCTTTTGCAATTACTAATGACCTCGCACAGATTGTTCATTTGCCTACCGGAAAATCCTAACCTACAGCCAACATGCTTGAACATCTTCTCACAAACAACCCTTCTAAGTATATGGTCAAAGTGAGTGGTCCTTTAGGCACCTCAGATCAAACTAGGTGATTGTCTCTTCTCAAAATGGAGCCTTTATCTCATGGCTATTCCCAACCATGCATTGTTTGGCATTACAAGAATGCAAAATAGGATGACCTGCAAGATTTCTTTTCTTCTTTTCCTTGGTCAGATTACTGTTTCAAAACTTCTGATGTCAACGTTTGCTCAGATCGTGTCAGTGAAATTATTCTTGTAGGAATGGAATCCTTTATTACACACACCCCTTTAAAATCTCGTCCTTTATCTAAACCTTGGTTTTCCAATAAATGTGCTAAGGCTGTTCAAGAGAAGAATGTTGCATATCATAATTGGCTTGTTTCCAATTCTTCAGTTTCATTTTCTGAATACACCAAAGCTCACAACAATTGTAAAGCAGTTATTAATCAGCCCAAACTAGATTTTGAACAGGCTAAGAGTAGAAAACTTACTTCTTTCTCTAATGGTAGCCAAACATTCTGGTCGCTTGCCAAAGCTGTTGGCTGCAACTTTTGCCCATCTCTACTTCCACCTCTCTCAAAAGTAGATGGTTGTATTGTCACTTCAGTCAAAGATAAAGCTGACCTGCTAGCATTCCATTTTATTTCCAACTCATGTATTAATGATCTTGGAAAAACACCACCCACCATTCCCAACACACACTCCATTCAATGCATCCTGTGGTCTTCTGTCAAAAGGATGTCAGGAGGATTTCAACAAATCTCGATGCTAAGAAAGCTTCAAGTCCTGATGGTGTTTCCCCACGTTTGCAAATGTGGGGAAACACCATCAGTAGGCAAATGCTCCTGAATGTACCCCTGTTGTTTGCCGCCTTTTTTCACTTTCTTATTCCAAAGGTGTTTTTCCTTCTGCTTGGGAATTTGCTGATATCCAGCCAGTTCCTAAAAAGGGTGACAAATCCTTCCAATCCAATTATAATCCCATTGCAATTACTTCTACTCTTTCCAAAGTAATGGGGAAATCAATTAACTGCCACCTCTTAAAATACCTAGAAATCTTCTGTCTGATCAACGAGTTCCAGTATGGATTCTGTCAGTGTCGCTGCACTGGGGATATTCTGGCTTATATTACCCATTTATGGACAAATTCAATGGAAAAGATTGGTGAAACACAAACAGTTGCTCTTGACATCTCAAGATTTTCAATTATGTTTGACATAAAGGTCTTTTAAACAAGCTTCCATCTCATGGTTTTGCCAACTGTTTTTTGTAATTGGTTATCCAGTTTTCGCTCTGACTGTTCACCGAGGGTGATGGTAGATGACTCTCTGTCTTCTAACTTCTCCACTAATGCTGGTGTCCCCCAAGGTTTAGTTCTTTCCCCCACTCTTTTCCTCTTGTATATTAAAGACCTTCTTCAATTAACCAGAAATCCTATCCATAGTTTTGCTGATGATAGCACATTACATTCCACTTTTCCAGTTTGAGAAACCTTGTCCTGCTCAATTAGCTTCAACTTCTCGAATATCCACTACCAATTCCTTAAATGCCCATCTCCAGTAGGGCAGAGAAAACTTAGTTGATTTCTTTTCTCTTTTGCTCTCGGCGTTACTTTTCTTCCAAACAGCTGTTCACTCTGTACGAATCCACAATCCGCCCTACCATGGAATATTGTTCCCACATGTGGGGCGGTGCCTCAAAAACCTCTCTCAGGCTTCTAGATTCCATTCAGAAGAGGGCAGTTCGGTTAATTAATGACTCATTTCTAACAGCCTCTCCACTCTCTGTCTCATAGATGTACTGTTTCTGCTGCATGCCTTTTCTACAGATACTTCCAGAGGCACTGTTCTTCTGAATTGGCTTCTATAATTCCCACGCTCTCCTTTAAAACAGTCTGAACACGTGCCGCCGCCACCAGCCCTCATCCATTTACTGTGCAACTTGGTGAACCACTTGGTGGCAGTGATCACAGTGTGCTGAAGTGGGATTTACTCAAAGAGGTAACTACCATTAGGGGTAAAGGGCAGGGATATTGCTTTCGTAAAGGCGACTACAATGGACTGAGACAGTATTTCAGTATTTAAATTCTATACAGTGGGATCAACTGATGATATTGCCAACAGCAAATTCAAAATGGGAAGCATTCAAAGAACTTATCGTGGAAGCTACTAGGCTTTACATACCAACTAAGAAATATTGTTCAAGGTTTAGGCCTAAATGGTTGTCAGATGAACTAATGAGGCATATGGCAGAGAAGAAAAATGCATGGGATACATACAAATTAACACGTGACACGGACGCCTATGATAGATACAAGTTGATCTGTAACCAAGTTACAAAGGAGGTTAGGCAGGCGAAGGCAGATTATGAGAGATCCTTGGCAAGGGATGCGAAGAAAAACAGCAAAGAGTTCTTTACTTATGTAAACTCTAGAAGGAAGGGGATGAATCAGATTGGTCCACTTGAGATCGATGGGTCAACTGTTGATGACCCTGCTCGGGTAGCTAACAAACTAAATGAATATTTTGCATCGACATTCACACATGAGGAGTTATTCAGCGAGGGGAATGCCAGAGGTGTATTCAACTCTAGCAGTAAGCTAGAGAATCTTTTAATAACTGAGAGCAAAGTGGAGGAGAAATTGTTGAAGATAAACACAAGAAAGGCACCTGGGGTGGATGGGATCTATCCAGTTATATTAAAGGAGGCAGCAAAGGAGGTAAGCAAACCCTTAGCCATAATTATGAGAGCTTCCTTGGACTCAGGGGAGGTACCCATTGACTGGAGATGTGCAAATGTGACCCCAATTCACAAAGGGGGATCAAAGGCTGACACAAGTAATTATAGACCTGTGAGTTTAACTTCTGTTCCCGGAAAATTAATGGAGGCACTGGTTAAAGAAGCACTGCAGGATCATTTAGACAAGACTTCAGTTATAGCTAGGACACAGCATGGTTTTGTTAAGGGGAAGTCTTGCCTGACCAATTTGATTGGATACTATGATGCAGTCACAAAAGAACTGGATGCAGGGAATAACTTTGATATTATATACTTGGATCTTAGAAAGGCTTTTGATACTGTTGCACATGGAAGACTGCTGCACAAATTGGAGCAGTGTGGCATTGGAGGCAAGTTGCTGCTATGGATAAAGGGGTGGTTGAGGGGGAGAAGACAGAGAGTGGTAATCAATGGACACTGCTCATCGTGGACTAATGTTATTAGTGGAGTCCCTCAGGGTTCAGTATTGGGGCCTTTATTGTTTTCTGTATTTATAAATGATATTGATGATGGTATATCAGGCTTAATGTCCAAGTTTGCAGACGATACGAAGGTTGGCAGGGTTGTCAAGGACACTACTGACACTATGCTGCTGCAACAGGATTTGGAAAGGTTGAGCAGATGGGCTTCGAGGTGGCAAATGAAGTTTAACATTGACAAATGTAAAGTACTACATATGGGAAACAGCAACCCCAGAGCAACGTATCAACTCTGTGGTACTACACTGACAGTGGTAGAGAATGAAAGGGACCTGGGGGTGGTGGTGCAGGCAGATATGAAGTTCTCTGAGCAGTGCAGACGAGCTGCAAGAGTAGCTCATGGTGTATTGTCAATGATATATAGGAATTTTTCTAGCAGGGATAAGGAGGTGATTATTCCCTTGTATAAGGCAATGGTCAGGCCACACCTAGAGTACTGTATACAGGCCTGGAGGCCTCATTTCAGGAAGGATGTAGAGCTGCTGGAACAAGTACAGAGAAGGGCAACTAGATTGGTGAATGGGACAAAGGGGTTCTCTTACGAAGAAAGGCTTAAGTTTTGCAAATTACAGTGTCTGGAAACTAGGCACCAGCGGGGTGATCTGATAGAGGTGTACAAAGCCTTGAATGGTTTGAGCATGCTCAATGCTGATGGGATTCTTCCTCTAGCTCAGAAAAATCACCTGAGAGGGCATAAATTCAAATTGAGGAAAGACAGATGTAGGATAGATGTGCGGAAATTTGCCTTTAGCCAGCGGGTGGTTGGTGGGTGGAACAGACTTCCATCCCTTGTCGTGGAAGTTGATAGCCTAAATAAGTTTAAGGCTCAGCTGGACAGGTATTTCGAACGAACAGAGGGGTGAAGTGGAAGTGGTTATTTTTATTTATTTATGTTACTTTTTTTTTTTTTTTGGCTGATGCTGCATAAGCTTGCTTTCTTGCATCAAATGCCTCTAATAATGCTAATGCTAATCCCATCGGCATTGAGCAACTTGTTTTATGGTTGTGACCTCCAGAAAAAAAAAAAAAAAAAAAACTTCAAACTCACAGAACCAACTTTTCAACTTCTTCGTTTATTCATTCAGCTGCAGTTTTCAGGAACAACCTTCCTTCATACATATTTCCTGAAAATTACAGTCTACAAAAGTTCAAGTCTAATGTCAACAAATATCTTCTTTCTTCTGCTCAATCCCCAAACCAAAGCACGGTACCAAGTACTATAGGTTCTAATGTCTCTCGTGTTTGAGGTTTTCATTAAAAAAAAAAAAAAAAAAAAAAAAAAAAATTATGAATTTGAAGTGCTGGTCAAGACATCAAAGGCAGATAATGTTGGAATATCAGAGACGTGGAAAAATTTAAATTTTGTGATATATCCATTGAAACAGAAGAATCGCTTTAAATTAAATATTTGTTTTTAGTAAAAAACGTAATAAAAAAGCTCATCAATCTGTGTCACACAGATATAAGTAGTGCAGAATTGGAATGTGGGGAGTACAATGTGTACAGGAAGGGAAGAGAGGTAATGCTGTTAGTTAAGAAACACAAAATCTAAGGAAGTATATCCAGTTGACATAGATGGCCAGTGCAATGTTGAGTCAGTTTGGTGTCACATAAGTACTGGGAAAGGAAAAATGAGAGTAGGAATGTGTTATAGGGCCAATGACTCCGATGAGTACAACGAACAACTGTACAGAGAAACACAGTGGGCCAGTAAATCAGATTGTCTTATAATGCAGGATTTTAATTTCCAGATATTGACAGGAACTTGTGGGTTGGTCACTTGCACACCAGCAAGACTTTTGTGAATTTACTGGATAATTGTTTTCTACAACAACACAGAGAGGCAGCCAGAGAGGGTAATACTCTTGATCTGGTTAGCAGCAGTAATTATTTGTGCATTAAGAATTTGCAGATAAAGGAACCACTAGGTTGTAGTGATCGCAGTGTAATGATGTGGGATTTACTTAAAGACATAACAACCCTCAGGGTTAATGAGAAGGATTTTTGCTTTCATAGATGTGACTACAGTGGTCTCAGACAGTTTTAAATTCTATACAATGAGACCAACTGATGATGTTTCCAACAGCAAATTCTAAATGGGAAGCATTCAAGGAAGTAATTGTGGAAGCTACAAGGCTTTTCATACTGATTAAGAAATTGTTCAAGGTTTATCCTAAACGGGATGTCAGATAAACTAATGAGACTCATTGCAGAGAAGAAAAATGCATGGGATGCATATAAATTATAAGGAGACACAGAAATCTATGGTAGATATAAGCTCTTTTGTAATCAAGTCACAAAGGAGGTTAGGCAAGCAAAGGCAGATTACAAGAAATCTTTGGCAAAGGATGCTAAGAGAAACAGCAAAAACTTCTTTAGTTATATAAACTCTAGAAGGACTGACTGAAGCTGTTGTTTAGGAGCATTAGCAACTAAGGCCATATTGCTCAAGGGGATATGCGGTGGCCATTCCCTGACCTTTCCGCATCCTCCGTATTCGGTGGTCACGGGCTCGAACCCCGGTCTAATCAAGAAGCATGTGCTACACACTGCTGCTCCTGCCCACCTGGCTACGGAGGCGCGACTCTAGAAGGAAAGGGATGAATCAGATTAGTCTACTTGACATCCATGGTTTGACTGCTGATGATCCTGCTGAGATAGCTGACAATCTGAATGAGTATTTTAGCATTAGCATTAGTAGAGGCATTTGATGCAAGAAAGCAAGCTTATGCAGCATCAGCCAAAAAAAAACCACTTCCACTTCACCCCTCTGTTCGTTCAAAATACCTGTCCAGCTGAGCCTTAAACTTATTTAGGCTATCAACTTTAGCATTAGCATTAGTAGAGGCATTTGATGCAAGAAAGCAAGCTTATGCAGCATCAGCCAAAAAAAAAAAAAAAAACCCACTTCCACTTCACCCCTCTGTTCGTTCAAAATACCTGTCCAGCTGAGCCTTAAACTTATTTAGGCTATCAACCTCCACCACAAGGGATGGCAGTCTGTTCCACCAACCAACCACCCGCTGGCTAAAGGCAAATTTCCGCACGTCTATCCTACATCTGTCTTTCCTCAATTTGAATTTACGCCCTCTCAGGTGATTTTTCTGAGCTAGAGGAAGAATCCCATCAGCATTGAGCATGCTTAAACCATTCAAGGCTTTATACACCTCTATCAGATCACCTCGCTGGTGCCTAGTCTCCAGACACTGTAATTTGCAAAACTTAAGCCTTTCTTCGTAAGAGCACCCCTTTGTTCCATTCACTAATCTTGTTGCCCTTCTCTGTACTCGTTCCAGCAGCTCTACATCCTTCTTGAAATGAGGCCTCCAGACCTGTATACAGTACTCTAGGTGTGGCCTGACCATTGCCTTATACAATGGAATAATCACCTCCTTATCCCTGCTGGAAAAATTCCTGTATATCATTGACAATACTCCATGAGCTACTCTTGCAGCCCGTCTGCACTGCTCAGAGAACTTCATATCTGCCTGCACAATCACCCCCAAGTCCCTTTCATTCTCTACCACTGTCAGTGTAGTACCACAGAGTTGATACGTTGCTCTGGGGTTGCTGTTTCCCATGTGTAGTAATTTACATTTGTCAATGTTAAACTTCATTTGCCACCTCTCAGCCCATCTGCTCAACCTTTCCAGATCCTGTTGCAGCAGCATAGTGTCAGTAGTGTCCTTGACAACCCTGCCAACCTTTGTATCATTTGCAAACTTGGACATTAAGCTTGATATACCATCATCAATATCATTTATAAATACAGAAAACAATAATGGACCCAACACTGAGCCCTGATGGACTCCACTAATAACATTAGTCCACGATGAGCAGTGTCCATTGATTACCACTCTCTGTCTTCTCCCCCTCAACCACCCCTTTATCCATAGCAGCAATTTCCCTCCAATGTCACACTGCTCCAATTTGTGTAGCAGTCTTCCATGTGCAACAGTATCAAAAGCCTTTCTAAGATCCAAGTATATAATATCAAAGTTATTCCCTGCATCCAGTTCTTTTGTGACTGCATCATAGTATCCAATCAAGTTGGTCAGGCAAGACGTCCCCTTAACAAAACCATGCTGTGTCTGAGCTATAACTGAAGTCTTGTCTAAATGATCCTGCAGTGCTTCTTTAACCAGTGCCTCCATTAATTTTCCTGGAACAAAAGTTAAGCTCACAGGTCTATAATTACTTGTGTCAGCCTTTGATCCTCCTTTGTGAATTGGGGTCACATTTGCACATTTCCAGTCTATGGGTACCTCCCCTGAGTCCAAGGAAGCTCTCATAATTATGGCTAAGGGTTTGCTTACTTCCTTTGCTGCCTCCTTTAATATAACTGGATAGATCCCATCCACCCCGGGTGCCTTTCTTGTGTTTATCTTCAACAGTTTCTCCTCCACTTTACTCCCAGTTATTTCAAGATTCTCTAGCTTACTGCTAGAGTTGAATACACCTCTGGCATTCCCCTTGCTGAATAACTCCTCATGTGTGAATGTCGATGCAAAATATTCATTTAGTTTGTTAGCTACCTGAGCAGGATCATTAACACTTGACCCATCAATATCAAGCGGACCAATCTGATTCATCCCCTTCCTTCTAGAGTTTACATAAGTAAAGAACTCTTTGCTGTTTTTCTTTGTATCCCTTGCCAAAGATTTCTCGTAATCTGCCTTCGCCTGCCTAACCTCCTTTGTAACTTGGTTGCATATCAACTTGTATCTATCATAGCCTTCTGTGTCATGTGTTAATTTGTAAGTATCCCATGCATTTTTCTTCTCTGCCATATGCCTCATTAGTTCATCTGACATCCATTTTGGCCTAAACCTTGAACAATATTTCTTAGTTGGTATGTAAAGCCTAGTAGCTTCCAAGATAAGTTCTTTGAATGCTTCCCATTTTGAATTTGCTGTTGGTAACATCATCAGTTGGTCCCACTGTATAGAATTTAAATACTGTCTCAGTCCATCGTAGTCGCCTTTACGGAAGCAATAACCCTTCCCTTTACCCCTAATGGTAGTTACCTCTTTCAGTAAATCCCACTTCAGCACACTGTGATCACTGCCACCTAGTGGTTCATTTATCTGCAGATTCTTAATGCATGAAGAATCACTGCTGTAATCAAATCAAGAGTATTACTCCCTCTAGTTGCCTCCCGAACATGCTGATGTAGAAAACAATCATCCAATAAATCCACAAAAGCCCTGCTAGTGTGTGAGTAACCAGCCCCCAAATTCCAGTCAATATCTGGGAAATTAAAATCTCCCATTATAAGACTCTCTGATTTACTGGCCCACTCTATTTCCCTGTACAGTTCCTTATTATACTCATCAGAGTCATTAGGCCTATAGCACACTCCTACTCTCAATTTTGATCTCCCAATGCTTATGTCACACCAAACTGACTCAACACTGCACTGTCCAGCGATGTCGACTGGCTTCACTTCCTTGGTTTTTATGTGTTTCTTAACTAATAGCATAACCCCTCCCCCCTTCCTATCCTGTCTGTCCTTTCTGTAGACGTTGTACTCCCCAAACTTCCACGACAAGGGGTGGAAGTCTGTTCCACTAACCAACCACTCGCTGGCTAAAGGCAAATTTCCGCACATCTATCCTACATCTGTCTTTCCTCAATTTGAATTTATGCCCTCTCAGGTGATTATTCTGAGCGAGAGGAAGAATCCCATCAGCATTGAGAATGCTCAAACCATTCAATGATTTATACACCTCTATCAGATCACCTCGCTGGTGCCTAGTCTCCAGACACTGTAATTTGCAAATGCTCGCTGCGTAATTTGCAAAAACTTCAGCCCTTCTTCGTAAGAGCACCTCTTTGTTCCATTCACTAATCTTGTTGCCCTTCTCTGTACTCGTTCCAGCAGCTCCACATCCTTCTTGAAATGAGGCCTCCAGACCTGTATACAGTACTCTAGGTGTGGCCTGACCATTGCCTTATACAAGGGAATAATCACCTCCTTATCCCTGCTAGAAAAATTCCTATATATCATTGACAATACACCATGAGCTACTCTTGCCGCCCGTCTGCACTGCTCAGAGAACTTCATATCTGCCTGCACAACCACCCCCAGGTCCCTTTCATTCTCTACCACTGTCAGTGTAGTACCACAGAGTTGATACGTTGCTCTGGGGTTGCTGTTTCCCATGTGTAGTACTTTACATTTGTCAATGTTAAACTTCATTTGCCACCTCTCAGCCCATCTGCTCAACCTTTCCAGATCCTGTTGCAGCAGCATAGTGTCAGTAGTGTCCTTGACAATCCTGCCTATCTTTGTATCATCTGCAAACTTCGACATTAAGCTTGTTATACCATCATCAATATCATTTATGAATACAGAAAACAATAATGGACCCAACACTGAGCCCTGAGGGACTCCACTAATAACATTAGTCCACGACAAGCAGTGTCCATTGATTACCACTCTCTGTCTTCTCCCCCTCAGCCACCCCTTTATCCACAGCAGCAATTTGCCTCCAATGTCACACTGCTCCAATTTGGGCAGCTGTCTTCCATGTGCAACAGTATCAAAAGCCCTTCAAAGATCCAAGTATATAATATCAAAGTTATTCCCTGCATCCAGTTCCTTTGTGACTGCATCATAGTATCCAATCAAATTGGTCAGGCAAGACTTCCCCTTAACAAAACCATGCTGTGTCCGAGCTATAACTGAAGTCTTGTCTAAATGATCCTGCAGTGCTTCTTTAACTAGTGCCTCCATTAATTTTCCTGGAACAGAAGTTAAACTCACAGGTCTATAATTGCTTGTGTCAGCCTTTGATCCTCCTTTGTGAATTGGGGTCACATTTGCACATCTCCAGACCAAGGGTACTTCCCCTGAGTCCAAGGAAGCTCTCATAATTATGGCTAAGGGTTTGCTTACTTCCTCTGCTGCCTCCTTTAATATAACTGGATAGATCCCATCCACCCCGGGTGCCTTTCTTGTGTTTATCTTCAACAATTTCTCCTCCACTTTACTCTCAGTTATTACAAGATTCTCTAGGTTACTGCTAGAGTTGAATACACCTCTGGCTTTCCCCTCGCTAAATAACTCCTCATGTGTGAATGTCGATGCAAAATATTCATTTAGTTTGTTACCTACCTGAGCAGGATCATCAACAGTTGACCCATCGATATCAAGTGGACCAATCTGATTCATCCCCTTCCTTCTAGAGTTTACATAAGTAAAGACAATACACCATGAGACAATATACCAAAAAGTAAAGAAGTCTTTGCTGTTTTTCTTTGCATCCCTTGCCAAAGATTTCTCGTAATCTGCCTTCGCCTGCCTAACCTCCTTTGTAACTTGGTTACAGATCAACTTGTATCTATCATAGGCTTCTGTGTCATGTGTTAATTTGTATGTATCCCATGGATGTTTCTTCTCTGCCATATGCCTCATCAGTTCATCTGACATCCATTTTGGCCTAAACCCTGAACAATATTTCTTAGTTGGTATGTAAAGCCTAGTAGCTTCCAAGATAAGTTCTTTGAATGCTTCCCATTTTGCATTTGCTGTTGGTAATATCATCAGTTGGTCCCACTGTATAGAATTTAAATACTGTCTCAGTCCATCGTAGTCACCTTTACGAAAGCAATAACCCTTCCCTTTACCCCTAATGGTAGTTACCTCTTTGAGTAAATCCCACTTCAGCACACTGTGATCACTGCCACCTAGTGGTTCATTTATCTGCAGATTCTTAATGCATGAAGAATCATTGCTGATAATCAAATCAAGAGTATTACTCCCTCTAGTTGCCTCCCGAACATGCTGATATAGAAAACAATCAACCAATAAATCCACAAAAGCCTTGCTAGTGTGTGAGTGACTAGCCCACAAATTCCAGTCAATATCTGGGAAATTAAAATCTCCCATTATAAGACTCTCTGATTTACTGGCCCACTCTATTTCCCTGTACAGTTTCTTATTATACTCATCAGAGTCAGTAGGCCTATAGCACACTCCTACTCTCAATTTTGATCTCCCAATGCTTATGTCACACCAAACTGACTCGACACTGCACTGTCCAGCGATGTCCACTGGCTTCACTTCCTTGGATTTTATGTATTTCTTAACTAATAGGATAACCCCTCCTCCCTTCCTATCCAGTCTATCCTTTCTGTAGACGTTGTACTCCCCAAATTCCAGTTCTGCATTCCTTATATCTGTGTGACACCAAATCTCTGACATCCCAACAATATCTGCCTTTGATGTTTTGAGCAATACCTCAAATTCATCAAATTTATTTACTAAACTCCTAGCATTGGTGTACACACAAGTACACTTGCACCTATTTCTATTCTTAGCTACCCTAACACAACCCATGTGTTTACTTGTACCGCAATGACTCCCAGCAATCTCTGAAATATCCTGAATCTTGTTTTTCAGGCTTCTGCTCATTCCAATAGAAGCAGTGCAAGAATCTCTTTCACTTCTGCCAGTGGCTACTGTTAATCTATTCATCTTTGTATCCCCCCAAGCTAGCAGTTTCCCGACCCACCTAACACTGCCTCGATAGCATCAGCAAATATTCTTGCACCCTTTCTATTTAAGTGTATCCCATCCCTGTAGAAGCAATCTCTCCTGTTAACAAGTTCAGTCCAGGCTGAAAAAAATTCTACCCCTTGAGCCTTGCACAATCTTTCCAGGGCTGAATTGATCGACAAGGCTCTCATCATATACTCCCTCCTATCGTGTCTGGGCAGAATTGCAGACACTTTCAAATTCAACCCTATTTCACGGCTTTTTTTCAACAGTGACCTGTACTTGTTAAGCAATTCTGCCGGTCTCCTACTCTTGATATCGTTAGTGCCAACGTGTACAACTATATCACCTTTGGTGCCCTTAAAAGATGATATCTGCTCTACAACGTCATCAACCTTTGCCCCTGGCAGACATACCCTGGTCCTGTTCCACCTATCCTTTTTACAAAGCACGTTCCCTGTTTCCCTGACAATAGAGTCACCAACAACTACTAGTTCCTTTGGGAAAATTTTGCATCTACATTCACACATAAGGAGTTATTAAAGGAGAAGAATGCCAGAAGTTTATCAAACTGTAAAAGGGTGCTTAATGATTTTGTAATAACTGAGAGCAAAATGGAGAATTGTTGAAGTTAAACATAAAAAAGGTACCTGGGGTGGATGGGATCTATCCAGTTATATTAAAGAAGGAAGCAGGAAGTAAGCAAACCTTCAGCCATAATTATTTGCACATCTCCAGTCCCCATGATAATATATTCCAAATTCACAAAGGGGTATCTAAGGGTGACAAGAGTAATTACAGACCAGTTAGTTTAACTTCTGTTTCGGGTAAAATAATGGAGTCACTGGTTAAAGAAGTATTGCAGGATCATCATCTAGACAAGACTGCAGTAATAATTCAAACACAGCATGGGTTTGTTAAGGGAAAGTCTTCTCTGTCAAATTTGACTGGATACTATGATACGGTTATAAAGGAACTGGATGCAGAAAATAATTTTGATATCATATACTTGGATTTCAGGAAAGCTTTTGACACAGTTGCACATGGAAGACTACTGTACAAATTGGAGCAGAATAGTGTTAAGGGCAAGTTGCTACAATGGATATAAGGGTGGTTGTGAGGGAGAAAACAGTGAGTGGTAATCAATGGACACTGCATTTCATAGACTAATGTTATTAGTGGAGTCCCCCAGGGTTCGGTGTTGGGCCCACTATTGTTTTGTATATATGTATCAATGATGTTGATGAAGGTATATCAGGCTTAATGTTGAAGTTTGCAGATGATACAAAGGTTGGCAGGGTTGTTAATGACAGTAATGGCAATGTGCTAGTACAACAGGTTCTAGAAAAATTTGGCAAATGGGCTGAGAAGCAGCAACTGAATTTAACATTGACAAATGCAAAGTACTGCATATGGATAGAAGTAACACCAGAGAAATGTACCAGCTGTGTGGTACTACATTTAGGGTGGTAGAAAAAAAAGACCTGGGAGTATCTGTGCAGTCAGATATGAAATTTTCAGAGCAGTACAGACAGGGCACCAGAGTAGGTCATGGAATATTGTCAATGATATACAGGAATTTTTCTAATAGGGAAAAGGATGTGATTATCCCTTTGTATAAAGCAATAGTCACGCCACGCCTTGAGTACTGCATACAATACTCTGGAGGCGTGGTCTACAGGTCTGGAGGCTTCATTTTAGGAAAGATATAGAGTTGCTTGACCGAGTACAGAGAAGGGCAACACGATTAGTGAGGGGAATGAAAGGGTCCTCTTACCAAGAAAGGCTTAAGTTCTACAAATTGCAGAGTCTGGAGACAAAGCACCTGCGAGGTGATCTGATTGAGGTGTATAAGGCCTTGAATGGTTTGAGCAAGCTCAACATTGATGGGATTGTTCTTCTTGCTCAGATTCTGCACCTGAGGTGACATAAATTCAAATTGAGGAAAGACTGTTGTAGAATAGATGTGCAGAAATTTGCCTTTAGCCATCAGGTAGTTGATTGCTGGAACAAACTTTCATTTGTGGAGGTTGATAGCTTAAATAAATTCAAGGGAGAACTGGACATTTAGAACATTTAGATGGAATAGATGTGTGAAATGGTGGGGGTTTTTTTTTTTTTTTTTTGGCTGATACTACATAAGCTTGCTTTCTTGCATCACATGCCTCCTCTACTACTACTAATGTGGAATGGTGGTTCATATGGTCTTTACTATGTATTACACGTTCCAAGGCCAATTTGCACATTGTCCTGTCTGAAAAATCCTGGAATAATTTGCAGGAATCCTATTGCCTCTTCCTAAGATTCAGCTAACTGCAGCCTCAAATGAAGAGATCATCAATGGGATAGCAGATGATATGCTATGAATGAGAAACAGGAAACTAAAAAGTTTTCAGTTTGATAATAAAGGAATGACATTGGTATTTTAATTATATAAATACTCAGAAATGTAGGTAGTGCTTCAAAAAGGTTAGTCATTTGCATGGAATAAGTGCTGAAGTAGATGTTAAAAGGAATTCAGTACAGTGTCTGTAAATTGCATGTAATGCAGTTAGTTTGCATATTTCATGGGACAAAAGCAGAGCTTTGGGGGGGGGAAGCAAGAAACTTTCAGCCAAATTGATAAACTTCCTCGTGGTGTGAAAATTCCACAAAACTTCTGCCACTTAATTATGAAAATTTTAGTCAACTTTCTTAAGAATATTCTCTGTTCACATAGCTACAATCACGCCTCCCAAATCCAGCTACCTCAATACTTCCCTTGTCAGATCTTGGAATTTTTCATATTTTGGGTAGCCACCTCAGAATAAAAAAAAACTTGCCATTACTGCTGAATGACCATTAAGTTGAAGTCTTTTTTTTTTTTTTTTTTTTTTGAGACCATTTTTGCCCCACATAATTGACAATTTAAAGTTACTCTGTATATGCATTATTAAAAACACTGGAAAAAAGTTGAGCAATATAAAACAAACTTTTATTCCTTAAACATAAGGAGGTTTTAAAAGGAATCTGACAATGGAATGTCCTGCAACATCTGACTCTGTTCTTTTTATGCCATATTCCTCACAAACACAGGAAAGAGACACACCACAGTCTAATTCTCTAACAGCCCTTAATTTCTGCACAATGCCGCACAGAAACACACACACTTTCTCTTTTTACCAGTTTTCTTATTGGCCACAATGATTTAATAAAGGTTATAATAGAGAAACTGGGCACAGATGAGCACTTAATAATATTGTAATAGTGAGCATATCCATAAACAAACTGAGATTCTTGATGGTGGCTGCTGTGACTCATGAGTTCCCTGATTTACATATCTCGCGAGCATGCTCAGAATACACTCTGATTCCATTAAAATGTTTTCATTTGTTAAATCTGAAGTCTGTTAAAATTGAGGGCTGCAAAACTGAGGATTTGCTATAGTGCATTTGTACAACACATAGTACTGTAAAACTGTAGCCTTTTTTCAAGAGAAATGTAACTTGCAGCACATGGAAATATAACTAAATACGTAGTATACACTGTACAGTACAGTTCATGTATTCTTTTCCTTTTCCCCTATTAAGGGAAAATAATTTTACTTCTTCATATGAAAAAAGCAAAACAGTTTCATACAGACATTTCCTTGAATTCCCAATATTAAGGGAATTGAAAATACAACTTTATTTCTACAACAGATAATCATCTGTGTATTTGTATTTTTAACACTGACTATTTTTTATCATTCCATCTGACCTTGGGCTCCCAGGAGACCATAGTACAGCTACACTGCCTGCTGCCACTGGTTCTGAATGGCCACAATCCTCTGGGCTACTTAATTTTGTTTTATTTTAGGCAGCAAAAAGGCAACACCCAAATGGATGAAATTTGCTGTGTTGATGAGGTATGCAAACAACAATCTAAAAGTTCTAAAAACATCCATTACACAACAAAGATGTTAAGTGAATTATTACCTTCAAAGCTTCAAGTAAGAAACATGAAAATCGCAAAGTGTATAAACCATTACTTATATAAAAGAGCTTCTAATCTTGTTGGCAAGTAGTAATTAGACAATTCCAAGCCCTAACAAATTAGCATTGGCTTAGTAGAGGCATGTGATACAAGAAAGAAAGCTTATATAGCATCAGCCAAAAAAAAAAAAACATTTCCCATTTTAGCCATCCATTCACTCCAAAAGTCTGTCTAGTTCAACCTTGAATTTATTTATTTATTTATTTATTTTTTTTTTATGTAAACCCCAACGCATGAGAGGTATTAGAACCTATAATACTTAGTACCATGCTTGGGTTGGAGGTTGAGAACACGAAAGAAGATATTTGTTGACATTGGACTTGAACTTCTGTAGACTGTAATTTTCAGGAAATACATATGAAGGAAGGTTGTTCCAGAAAACGGCAGTTGAATGAATAAACGAGAAAGATGAAAAGTTGGTTCTGTGAGTTTGGAGTTGGACAGTAAATGGATGTTGGCTGGTGGCGGCATGTGTTTGGACAGTTTTGAAAGAGAAAGCGGGAATTATAGAAGCCAATTCAGAGGAACAGTGCCCATGGAAGTATCTGTAGAAGAGGCATGCAGCAGAAACAGTACGTCTATGAGAAAGCGAGTGGAGAGACTCTGTTAGACATGAATCATTAATTAACCTAACTGCCCTCTTCTGAATGGAATCGAGAAGCCTGAGAGAGGTTTTGGGGGCACCACCCCAGATGTGGGAACAATATTCCATGGCAGGGCGGATTTTCGATTTATACAGAGTGAGCAGCTGTTTGGAAGAAAAGTAACGCCGAGAGCGAAAGAGAAAACCAAGTTTTTTAGATGCAGAGGAAGCAATATTTGTAATGTGCTTGTGCCAAGAAAGATTAGAAGTCAGGGTAATCCCCAAAAGAGATATATCATTTTGCCTAGAAATCGAAGTGTGACTAAAGATAAGCATAGGAGCAGAAGAATCCTTTTTGCGAGATATAAGACAAGACTGAGTTTTAGAAGGGTTGAAATCAACTAAGTTGTCTTTGCCCCACTGGAGAATTATCTGAAGATCGGTATTTAAGGAACTGGAAGCAGATTTTCGAGAAGTTGAAGCTGATTGAGCAGGACAAGGTTTCTCAAAATGGAAAGTGGAATGCAATGTGCTATCATCGGCAAAACTATGGATAGGATTTACAGTCAATGGAAGAAGGTCATTAATATACAAGAGGAAAAGAGTGGGGGAAAGAACTGATCCTTGGGGGACACCGGCATTAGTGGAGATGTTAGAAGACAGAGAGCCATCTACCATCACCCTCAGCAAGCGATCAGAGAGAAAACTGGATAACCAATTACTAAAAACAGTTGGCAAACCATAAAATGGAAGCTTGTTTAGAAGACCTTTATGCCAAACACAATCGAAAGCCTTTGAGATGTCAAGAGCAACTACTTGTGTTTCACCGAACCTTTCCATTGAATTAGTCCATAAATGGGTAACATAAGCCAGAATATCACCAGTGGATCGACACTGACGGAATCCATACTGACGATAGTTGATCAGACGGAAGGTTTCTAGGTAGTTTAAGAGTTGGCGGTTAATTGATTTCTCCATTACTTTAGAAAGAGTAGAAGTAATTGCAATGGGACGATAATTGGATGGGAGGGATTTGTCACCCTTTTTAGGAACTGGCTGGATATGAGCAAATTTTCAAGCAGAAGGAAAAACACCTTTGGAATAAGAAAGTGAAAAAAGGAGGCAAAGAATAGGAGTAAGTTCAGGAGCACAGGTTTTGAGAACAAGTGGAGAAATACCATCGGGACCTGGAGCTTTCTTAACATCAAGATTCCTCAAAATCCTTCTGACAACCTTTTGACGGAAGACCACAGGGGACATTGAATGGAGTGAGTTGGGAATGGTGGGAATTGTTTTACCAAGATCATTACTAGATGAGTTGGAATGAAAATGGGATGCTAGCAGGTCAGCTTTATCCTTGACTGAAGTGACAACAGAATCATCTGGTTTGGACAGAGGTGGGAGCAGAGATGGGCAAAAGTTGCGGCCAATAGCTTTGGCAAGAGACCAGAATGCTCGGCTACCATTAGGGCAAGAAGCAAGTTTTCAACTCTTAGCCTGTTCAAACTCTAGTTTTGATTGATTAATAACTGCTTTAGAATTGTTGCGAGCTTTGCTGTATGCAGAAAACGAAATTGGAGAATTAGAAACAAGCCAATTACAATATGCAACATTCTTCTCTTGAACAACCTTAGCACATTTATTGGAAAACCAAGGTTTAGTTAAAGGATGAGATTTTAAAGTGGGTTTGGGATAAATGATTCCATTCCTGCAAGAATAATTTCACTGACACGATCTGAGCAAACGTTGACATCAGAACTTTTGAAACAGTAATCCGACCAAGGAAAAGAAGAAAAGAAGTCTCGCAGGTCATCCCATTTTGCATTCTTGTAATGCCAAACAACACGAGGTTCAGAATAGCCATAAGATAAAGGTTCCATTGGAGAAGAGACAATCACCAAGTTGTGATCTGAAGTGCCTAAAGGACCTCTCACTTCGACCATGTACTTAGAAGGGTTCTTTGTGAGAAAAAGATCAAGTGTATTGGCTGTATGATTAGGATTGTCCAGTATTCTTGTAGGTAAATGAATAATCTGTGCAAGGTCATTAGTAATTGCAAAAGCCTCAGCATCTCGACCAGCTGGGTTGGTGTGACTAGAAAATGGAAGTCAGCTGGAATTGTGAACATTAAAATCACCAAGGAAAATTACCTCACTGTTAGCGAAGTTGGACTGGAGAAAGTCAAGTTGCAAAGAGAGGAAGTCAAAGAGTTCCAAGTGATTAGTGGAGTTGGTAGAATGGTAGAGACAACAGATGAATATGACACAATGAGGTAGAGAGATTTTAAGCCAGAGAAGATCAAAGAGAGGAGATTCCAAATTGTCAAGTTTCTGACAGGGAATATCAGAACGGTCATATGCACAAGTACCACCTTTGAGGAGAAAGGAATCATACAGCGAATAATTTGGGCATCTCAGATGAGAAGTAGTTGAATCAACCGATAACTGAGTTTCTGTCAGAAAAAGTACATGGGGTTTGGGAGACTGCAAGTGGAAATGAACATCGTTGAGATTAGAATTGAGACCACGTATATTTGTGAAATGAATTAGGAAGTGCTTGGGAGGTTTAGATCTTTTCACAGATAAGCTTGCTCTATTAGTTTGACAATTCATTGTGTATTCAATAGTAAGAAAACATTGGTGGGACATGCTGTATGAAGTAATGAAATTTTTGGATATGGCATACACATGGTAAGAATATACCCAGATCCTTGACATAACGTGGCCTCGACAATGCTCCCTGCATACACACTACTCGGACTCCCTCCAGTCACTATCTGGCAGCTTAGAGGTAGCAAGATTATACACTAGCTGATCTGGAAGCCTCCTAGAGAGTTACCAATAGGTTCGGTCTGATGTACTAACTAGCGGCCGGCCTGCGAACTCCGTTTTAAAGCTGTACCCTCGAAATGTAAGGAATATTGGATCTTGCCACGATGTTCAACATAACCTCAAAAGTCATCAATCATACTGCATGATGGAAGAGATAGGGAAGGGTTGACCGGAACTTAGCTCTAGAGACTAAACATGGGTTCCACCACTTCAAACCTTCAATAAGCAAAGTGGTGGTATTGCACCGGTTGATGAGAGTCATCTACCAGTAGTACTGCCTGGTAACATAGAGGGATGGCGTTCCTCCATATGGTGTGGGCGCCACACCTCGACCCCTGCTTACGTTGGTTTACACCTGGGTGGTCAATCACCATGTACTTGTGCATGGAGGTTATACCCAGGATTACTAACAGTCCCACCACCGTGAAGGTGCAAGCAGAGGATTTGGCTGCCACAGACTGTCCGGACTTCGCCGAAATTGGGTCCACTTGACTTGAGTGTCACCCGAATATCAGTTCCATCAGCGTTTTAGACTCCCAGGTAGCAAGTACAGCTTGTCTGGCATATCTGAGAGAATGTCTGTGACAACCTCAAGGACCATTATTTAAGCTGTCAACTTCCACAATGACAGATGGAAGCTTGTTCCGGCAATCACCCACCATGAGCTGGCTAAAGGCAAATTTCTGCAGATCTATTCTACAACTGTTCTTCCTCAATTTGAATTTATGCCCCCTCAGGTGCAGAATCTGAGCAAGAGGAAGAATCCCATCAGTGTTGGGCTTGCTCAAACCATTCAAGGCCTTATACACTCAATTAGATCACCTTGCAGGTGTTTCATCTCCAGACACTGCAATTTGCAGTATTTAAGCCTTTCTTGGTATAAGGACCCCTTCGTTCCCCCTCACCAATCATGTTGCCCTTTTCTGTACTTGCTCAAGCAACTCTATATCTTTCCTAAAATGAGGCCTCCAGATTTGTACACAGTAGTCAAGGTGTGGCCTCACTATTGCTTTATATACAAAGGGATAATCATCTCCTTTTCCCTATTAGCAAAATTCCTGTATATCATTGACAATACTCCATGACCTGCTCTGGCAGCCTGTCTGCACTGCTCAGAAAACTTGATATCTGACTGCACAATTATCCCTACCCATATGCAGTACTTTCCATATGGGTTACTGCTACCCATGTGCAGTACTTTGCATTTATCAGTGTTAAATTTCAGTTGCAACCTCTCAGCCCATTATCTATTCAACTTTTCTAGATCCTGTTGCAGTAGTGTACCATCCTTACTGTCATTAACAACCCTCCCAACCTTTGTATCGTCTGCAAACTTGGACATTAAGCCAGATATACCCTCATCAATATCAATGATAAATACAGAAAACAACAATGGACTCCTGGAGAACTGCACGGACTCCTGGAGAACTGCACTAATAACATTAATCCATGAGGAGCATAAATTATTCAATGTTATTGGAGCATAAAAAAATAGGGCTCTGAGATAATCTCTACCCTACACAGCCAACACTAATACAGTATGTTTTCCAGTCTGAGAACTAAATTTACTGATTTTCTAGTGCTTTACCAGATTCACCCATTGGTTTAAACACAGCTGGAAAATAGGTGGCACTGAATAGCGGAATAACCAGACTTAGAAGGTTCGACTGTACTTCCAGTAAAACAAAGAAAAAGAGAGGAATGTGTGTGTATGTGTTCAAAAGCACAATGAGACAGCATCTGATACCCAGATGCTAATTGCAGCATCTGGAGACTAGGCACGTGTAAGGTGATCTGACTGATGTGTATAAAGCCATGAATGGTTTCAGCGGCATGCTCAATGGGATCCTTCCTCTTGTTCAGATTATGAACCTGAGGGGAATAAATTCAAATTGAGGAAATACAGTTGTAGAATAGATGTTCGGAAATTTGCCTTTAGCCAGTGGTTAGTTTATTGCTAGAACAAACTTTCATTTGTCATTGTGGAAGTTAATAGCTTAAATAAATTCAAGGAAGAATTAGACAAACTTTTAGAGCAAATAGATGGGTGAAATTGGAGGGTTGTTTTTTTTTTTTGGCTGATGCTGTATAAGCTCGCTTTCTTGCATCATATGCCTCTACTAATGCTAAAAAGTCCCATGTGAAAATGAAGTTACTGTAAAGTTTTTAAAATTAGGAGGACAAGGCACGACATAGAAACTGGCAAGGCTGTTCACAAAATACATTAGGAAAGGCGTGATAAGGAGTGGAATAAAACAATCATAATTTTGCTGTATAAGAAAGGAGATAAATCATATACTGGAAATTATAGACCAATTAGCTTGTTGTCCCACATCAACAAGTTGTTCACAAGGGTCATTACTAACAGATTAGAAAGAACACTTGATGAGCACCAACTGAAAGAGCAAGCTGGCTTTAGGACAGGATTCTCTACCATGGATCACCTTCACAAAATAACACAGCTAATGGAGAAAGCAAATAAATATAAAACACCACTATGCCTGGCATTTATGGATTATGAAAAGGCATTTGACACCATATTTGACAAACATTCCCAATAAGGGAATGTTTTGGGCACTGGAAAGAAAAGGCATAGACATTCCATACATTAAGATTTTGAAGAACATATATGAGATCACTTTATTAGATTAGACAACGACAGTAGGAAATTTAAAATTGTGAAACAAGTTCTACAAGGAGACACAATATCTCCAAAGTTGTTTACTGCTGCCCTTGAAAAAGCTTTCAGAAAATTGGACTGGTGACAGAAAGGAGTCAATGTGAATGGAGAGTACCTAAACCATTTACGATTTTCAGATGACATTGTGATCATAAGTCATGATCCCAAAAAATTAGAGAAAAATCTTAATAAGTTATACATAGTGAGTAAGGATTTTGGACTAAACATGAATATGGTTAAAACAAAGTAACGATGAACAAGTATGCTACAGAAAAGGATATAATCATTGAAGGAGCAGAAATTGAAAAGGTGGATTCAAATACTTATCTTGGACAAGTCATTAGCTGTAATAATGTCATCATGGCTTCAACACATAGCTAGAAGACATGATGACAGATGGTCTAAGAAAATAACAGAATGGTACCCAAGAGGAGCTAAAGAAAACCTGTAAGACAACAATGGAGATAGACAGATGAAATTCAAGATTTCGTGGGTAGTAAATGGATGGCCACTGCACAAAACAGGAGGAACTGGAAAGTTGCTGGAGAGGCGAGGCATTCATCCTGCAGTGGATTAAAAATGGCTGATGACGACGATGACTGAACTTAATTTTGAAAACATACAATATGTCTATTCCTTTTCATAAAATAATTGGTGCTAAAAAACATTTTTTAGCACTAATTATTTTCATTGTATTAAAGAAGTTAAAGTAAAAACTCAACTTCAAAATTAAAAAATTTGGCAATTTGCATTTTTTTTCACCACTTCCTAGGAAAACGCAAATTTTATATTAAATTTTAATTTTAAAAGTTGCAGTTTACTGTACTTTCCATGTAGTGTGGAGAGTTTACTTGCAGTTTATGAGCACAAAATATTTGTCCCTTCCCTGGAAATTTGCCACAGAAAATCAGTACCTGAGCAGAGATCAAAGGCAGGCAGTAGCAAATTTGATATGGTGTTTTATGATTTTGTATAATTTTATTTTATCACTTTTTAAGTTTCATTCTGCATTGCTTTATGTGTGCATTATACAATTTGCTGGTCTATCTGTATAACTGAAGAGTTCCTAAATCTATATTGAACCAATGCATCAATCACATTAGAATTGAAAAGATACTGGTACTGCTGATGCCCTTGTCAGATTAGGTTTGCCATAAGTTATGAGTAATAATAATACCTGTTCTTCTATGAAATTTCTCATTTCACTTAAAATCTTCCTTTGATTCTATATGATCATAAATCTTAGGTCCATCCCACTGTTGCAGTAGGCCATAATCTATATCAACTACCTGGAAATGTATATTCTCTGGAATACAATAACATATTAACCTTTTTTTTATGTAATTAGTTACTCACTTATAGTTTCTTTACTATGTTTTTATCCTATAAGCTTCAGGATGGGATTTAATAGTCTTGAAACATAGCAAGTTTCTATTGAGAGTTTTCAACGAGGTGAACAATTTAGAACTATAGTGTTACATTTCAAAAAAAAAAAAATTATAGTGACTTAACACTGTTCTTCCCCATCCCCCAAGGAAATGATCCCAAAACCTTTTTTGGGTTGAATTTCCAAACACTAATATAAAATTACTTTTAAATTGATATGATGCTTTAAAATTTAAAAGTTATTTTATATCATAAATTCAGGCTTTCTTTAACTCCCCTCACTGCAATGGCAGAGGCCATATTTTGTATAGTCTAGTTAGACAAGTGACATTCACACTAATGATAAACAAATATATGGGTTTGTCACGCATATAGTAGTAGAAATATTCTGGATTTATTGAATAACTGTTTTCTACAGCAGCATGTTAGAGAGACAACAAGAGAGAGCAATACTTTTGATCTGATTATCATCAGTAATTTATCATGCATTAAAAAGATCAAGATAAAAGAACTATTAGTGATTGTAGTGTACTGATGTGGAATTTACTTAGAGATATAACTATTGTCAAGGGTAAAGGGAAGGGCTTTTGCTTTCATAAACATGACTACAGTGGCCTGAGACAGTTTTTAAATTCTGTACAGTGGGATCAACTGATGATATTACCAATGTTGAATTCTAAATGGGAAGCCTTCAGGGACTTCATTTTGGAGGCTACTAGGCTTTTCATTCCAACTAAGAAATACTGTTCATGGTTTAGGCCTAAATGGATGTCAGATGAACTAATGAGGCTTGTGGCAGAGAAGAAAAATGTATGAGATGCATATAAAGTATCAGGTGACACAGAAGCCTATGGCAGATATAAATTAGTCTGTAATCAAATCACAAAGGAGGTTAGGCAGGTGAAGGCAGATTACGAGAAATACTTGGCAAAGGATACAAAGAAAAACAGAAAACAGTTCTTTACTTATGTAAACTCTAGAAGGAAAGGGATGAATCAAATTGGACCACTTAACATAGATGGGTTGACTATTGATGATCATGCTCAGGTAGCTGATAAACTGAATGAGTATTTTGCATCTACATTTACACATGAGAAGTTATTCAATGAGAGGAGTGCCAGAAGTTTATCAAACTCTAACAGGGAGCTAAGTGATTTTGTAATAACTGAGAGCAAACTGGAGGATAAATTATTGAAGTTAAATGTAAAAAAGGCACCTGAGGTGGATGGGATCTATCCAGTTATATTGAAGGACGCAGCAAAGGAAGTAAGAAAACCCTTAGCCATAATTATGAGAGCTTCCTTGGACTCAGGAGAGATCCTCATGGACTGGAGGTGTGCAAATGTAACACCAATTCACAAAGGGGGTTCAAAAGATGACACAGGTAACTAGATCTGTTAGGTTAACTTGTGTTCCGGGGAAAATAATGGAATCAGTGGTTAAAGAAGCATTGCAGGATCATCTAGACAAGACTGCAGTAATAGTTAAGACACAGCATGGGTTTGTTAAAGGGAAGTCTTGTCTGACCAATTTAACTGGATACTATGATGTGGTCACCAAGAGACTGAATGCCAAAAATAATTTTGATATCCTATACTTGGATTTCAGGAAAGCTTTTGATACTGTTACACATGAAAGACTGCTGTACAAATTGCAGAGGTATGGTATTAAGGGTTAGTTGCTACAATGGATAAAGAGATGGTTGAGTGAGAGATGACAGAGAGTGGTAATCAAAGGACACGAAGAGCAGTGTCCTTTGATGACAGGGAGTGGTAATCAAAGGACACTGCTCTTCGTGGACAAATGTTATTATTGGAGTTCCCCAGGGTACCATGTTGGGCCCATTGTTGTGTTGTATATTTATCAATTGTATTGATGAAGGTATATCAGGTTTAATGTCCAAATTTGCAGATGATACAAAGTTGGCAGCGTAGTTAACGACAGTAAAGTTGGTATGCTACTCCAACTGGATCTAGATAAGTTGGGCAAATGGGCTGAAAAGTGGCAACTGAAGTTTAACATTGACAAATGCAAAGTACTGCATATGGGTAGAAATAACCGAAGAGAAACATACCAACTGTGTGGTACTACACTCAGGGAAGTGAAAAGTGAAAAAGACCTGGGGGTAATCATGCAGTCAAATATGAAGTTCGCTGAGCACTGCAGAGGGGCTTGCCAGGGCAGGTCATGGAGTCTTGTCAATGATATAAAGGAATTTTGCTAGCAGGGACAGGGAGGTGATTATCCCATTATACAAGGCAATGGTCAGGCCACACCTAGAGTACTGTGTGTACAGGTCTGAAGGCCTCATTTTAGGAAGGATATAGAGTTGCTAAAATGAGTACAAAGAAGGGCAACAAGATTGGTGAGGGGAAAAAACGTGTGCTCTTACCAAGAAAGGCATAAGTTCTGCAAATTGCAGCACCGGAGAGTAGGCACCTGCAAGGCAATCTGATTGAGGTGTATAAAGCCTTGAATGGGTTTATAAGAGCATCTTTCATTCAAGCGAGCAATCTATAGATCATATGTGTGCAAATGTTTCTGCTATTCACAAAAGGGTTAAATGCGCAAAATGAGCAATTATAGACTTGTAAGCTTGACTTCTGTTCCAGAAAAATAACAGTCAGTGGTTAAAGAAGTATTGCAGGATAATCTTAACAGGAATGGAATTATATAGAAAGCACAATGTGTGTTTTTTTAAAGGGAGATCCTGTCTGACTAATCTGATTAACTATTATGAGACAGTAACAAAGGTACTGGGTGCAAATAATAATTTTGACACATATATTTAGATTTCCGTAAAGTTTTTGACAACACTGTTCCACACCAAAGACTGCTGTACAAATTGGAGCACTGTGGCATTAGGAGTAGGTTACTGCTATGGGTAAAGGGATGGTTGAGTGGTAGAAGACATGAGGGTGGTTATAAATGGGCACAACTCTTCTTGGACTAATACTAGTGGAGTTCTCCAGGATTCGGTGCTGGACCCAGTGTTGTTTTCAATTTATTAACTACAATGAAGAAGGCATATCAAACTCATTGTCCAAGTTTATAGATGATACAAAGGTTGGAGTGGTGATTAATGACAGGAATCAAGGTATACTATAGCCACAAAAATGTAAGGTGCTGAAGGTGGGTAGTGGTAATCCTAGATTAATGTAAAAACTGTGTGGTACTATAGGAGTATTTAAAAAAAGTTTTCCCCCTGACTGTGTTCTACGTGTCCCAGGAGGTTGAGATTTGACACATATATTACTCCTTCTCTACGTAGTCACCACCCAAAGCAACACATTTCTTCCATCCTTTGTGACACTTTTTTACGTCTTTTTTGCAGAAGATATCACTTTTTGAAAAACCAGGTTTCTGTCACAGAAATTACCTCTGCATTTCCAAAAAATGCTTTCTATGCAAAATTGATTTAGCTGTAGAAAGGAGAAGTCAGAAGGGGCCAAGTCAAAGTAATAAGGCTGGTGTGGCAAGATAAGAAGTCCTAACTTCTAGGCAAGATCAGTGGTTGAAACAGCAATGTGGGCTGATGCATTGTTATGAAGCATCAGCACCTTGCTGATCATTCTATGCTGTTTTTTTCTTAACTGCAACATGTAATTGCTTCAGTAAGTTGCTATAGTAATGTGCATTGACTGTGGTACCTGACAAGGTAATCTGTGAGAGTAATGCCCATCTCATCCCAGAAAACTGACAGCAACACCTGCCATGCAGATTGTTGCTTTTTTTTTTTTTTTTTTTTGATTTGGTAGTTGTTGGCGCATCGGCTTCTGTGACCATATTGCACCTCCCAAGGTTTTTGCAGTACTTTGATCCAAGCCCGAGGCAGGAATTGAACCCGCGACCTTTGGGTTGCCGGGCAGGTACTTTACCCACTCGGCTAGCCCAGTCGGCACAGATTGTTGCACTCTAGCCTCTTTGGGAGTTGGTGGTAATGGATGTTTCCATTATTTTGAAACCTGTTTTGTTTCTGGGTCAAAGTGATGTATCCACGATTCATCCATAGTTACCAATCGGGGGGAAAAAAAAAAAAACATACCGGGATCACTGTCACACGTGCCGATCAAAGTGCAAAGCAGGCCAGCCTTTTTTCTTTATTAAGATGTGAGCAAGTGAGGAATCCATTGTGCTCAGACCAGATCTTATTCTTATTCAAATTACAATGTGAATTATATTCTCCACTGAACCATAGCTTATCCCAGTCTCAGAAACTAGACACTCACAGCAGAGAGTGTCTAGAAATTAGGCGTCAACACAGTGTTCTAATGGGTGTCTATGAGAGCTTGAGATGTAGGGCAGATGCCCACGAAGAAATTAATATGAGGTGCCCGTCAAGCTCTCAACTGCCCAACTCAATGCCAGAGCTCACGCCTGGGCATCAGGTAACACAGAAGCAATCTCCAAGGCAAAATGCACTGGTCCCACAGGAGTTAGTTATTGTTGGTGACTCTATTGTCAGGTAGACGGGAAATATATTGTGTAAAAAGGATAGATGGAATAGGACCAGGGTATGTCTTGCCAGGGGCAAAAGTTGATGACGTTGTGAAGCATATGGCAGATATAAGTTAATCTGTAATCAGGTCACAAAGGAGGTTAGGCAGGCAAAGGCAGATTACGAGAAATCCTTGGCAAAAGATGCTAAGAAAAACAGCAAGGATTTCTTTACTTATATAAACTCTAAAAGGAAGGGGATGAATCTGATTGGTCCACTTGACATCGATGGTTCGACTGTTGATGGTCCTGCTCAGAGAGCAAACAAACTGAATGAGTATTTTGCATCTACATTCACACGTGAGAAATTATTAAGGTTTGAAAATGGCAGAAGGTTATCAAATTGTAGCAAGATACTTAATGATTTTGTAATAACTGAGAGCAAAGTGGAAGAGAAATTGTTGAAGTTAAACGTAAGAAAAGCACCTGGGGTGGATGGGATCTATCCAGTTATATTAAAGGAGGTGGCAAAGAAACTAAGCAAACCCTTAGCCATAATTATGAGAGCATCCTTGGACTCAGGCGAGGTTCCCACGGACTGGAGATGTGCAAATGTATCCCCAATTCACAAAGGGGGATCGAAGGGTGACACGAGTAAATACAGACCAGTTAGTTTAACTTCTGTTCCGGGTAAAATAATGGAGTCACTGGTTAAAGATGCATTGCAGGATCATCTAGACAAGACTGCAGCAGTAATTCAGACACAGCATGGGTTTGTTAAGGGAAAGTCTTGTCTGACAAATTTGATAGGATATTATGATGTGGTTACAAAGGAACTGGATGCGAAAAATAATTTTGATATCATATATTTGGATTTCAGGAAAGCTTTTGACACTGTTGCGCATGGAAGACTATTGTACAAATTGGAGCAGAATGCTATTAAGGGTAAGTTGCTACAATGGATAAAAGGATGGTTAAGTGCTAGAAGACAGAGGGTGGTAATCAATGGGTGCTGCTCTTCTTGGACTAATGTTATTAGTGGAGTCCCACAGGGTTCGGTGTTAGGTCCACTGTTGTTTTGTATATTTATCAATGATATTGATGAAGGTATATCAGGCTTAATGTAGAAGTTTGCAGATGATACAAAGGTTGGCAGGGTTGTTAATGACAGTAATGGCAGTGTGCTACTGCAACAGGATCTAGATAATTTGGGCAGATGGGCTAAGAAGTGGCAACTGAAGTTTAACCTTGACAAATGCAAAGTACTACATATGGGTAGAAGTAACCCCAGAGAAACGTACCAACTGTGTGGTACTACACTTAAGGTGGTAGAAAATGAAAAAGACCTGGGAGTAATTGTGCAGGCAGATATGAAGTTTTCTGAGCAATGCAGACAGGCTTCCAGGGCAGGTCATGGCGTTTTGTCAATGATATATAGGAATTTTGCTAGCAGGGAAAAGGAGGTGATTATCCCTCTGTATAAGGCAATGGTCAGGCCACAGCTTGAGTACTGCGTACAGGTCTGGAGGCCTCATTTTAGGAAGGATGTAGATTTACTTGAGCGTGTACAGAGAAGGGCAACAAGATTGGTGAGGGGAATGAAGGGATCCTCTTACCAAGAGAGGCTTAAGTTCTGCAAATTGCAGTGGCTGGAGACTAGGCACCTGCGCGGTGATCTGATTGAGGTATATAAGGCCTTGAATGGGTTGAGCACGCTGAATTCTGATGGGATCCTTCCACTTGTTCAGATTACGAACCTAAGGGGGCATAAATTCAAATTAAGAAAGGACAGATGTAGAATAGATGTGCGGAAATTTTCCTTTAGCCAGCGGGTGGTTAATTGCTGGAACAAACTTCCATCTGTCGTTGTGGAAATTGATAGGTTGAATAAATTTAAGGAGGAATTGGACAGGCATTTGGAGGGAATGGTGTGATTTTTTTTTTTTTTTTTTTTGGCTGATGCTTCATAAGCTCATACATTTGCTTTCTTGCATCACATGCCACTACTACTACTACTACTGCATATATCATCTTTTAAGGGCACAAAGGTTGATACTGTTGTACACGTTGGCACCAATGACATTAAGAGCAAGTGATCCACAGATTTACTTAACAATTACAGGTCAATGTTGCAAAAAAGTCGTGAGTTAGGGTTAAATTTGAAAAGTGTCTGCAATTCTGCCAGACACGATAGGGGGGAAGAGTACATGATGAGAGCCTTGTCGATCAATTCGGCCCTGGAGAGATTGTGCAAGGCTCAAGGGGTAGAATTTTTCGCAGCCTGGTCTGTGCTTGTTAACAGGAGAGACTGCTTCTACAGGGATACACTTAAATAGAAAGGGTGCAAGAATATCTGCTGATGCTGTCGAGACAGTGTTAGGTGGGTCAGAAAACTGCTAGTGTGGGGGGGGGGAATTCACAGACTAAAAGGTTAAAAGTAGCCGCAGGCAGAGGTGAAGGTGATTCTTGCACTTCTATTAGAATAAGCAGCAGCCTGAAGCGAAGGGTACTGGGGGCTTCGGGGACTGATAGCAGTCATTACAAAACAGGTGGGTATATGGGATGTGTTAGGGCAACTAAGAATAGGTGCATGTAAACTTGCATGTATACCAATGCTAGAAGTATAGTAAATAAATTTGATGAATTTGAAGTTTTTGAACAAGGATATTGCTGGGATAGCAGAGTCGTGATGCCACACAGATATTAGGAATGCAGAATTGGAATTTGGGGAGTACAATGTGTAATCTGCAATTTTCTATTCTATATTCTATTCTATCCATCCTATAGAATAGAATAGAATAGAATAGAATGGATAGAATAGAATATTCTATTCTATCCATCCTTTCACAATGTGAAAGGATGGATAGAATAGAAGGGAGGAGGTGTTATGCTGTTAATTAAGAAAAACATACATTAAAAGAAGTGCATCCAGTTGATTATATATGAACTGTGCACTGTTGAGGTCAGTTTGGTGTGACATAAGCACTGCGAAAGCAAAAATAAGAGTAGGAATGTGTTATAGGCCTAATGACTCGAATGAATACAATGAACAATTGTACAGAGAAACAGAGAGGGCTAGTAAATCAGAATGTCTTATAATGGGAGATTTTAACTTCCCAGATATTGACTGGAACTTGTGGGTTGGTCACTCACACACTAGTAAGACTGTTGTGGATTTACTGGATGATTGTTTTCAGCAGCAGCATGTTCGAGAGGCAACCAGAGAGGGTAATACTCTTGATCTGGTAATCAGCAGTGATCATTCGTGTATTAAGAATTTGCAGATAAAGGAACCACTAGGTGACAGTAATCATAGTGTACTGATGTGGGATTTACTTAAAGATATAATTACCATCAGGTGTAAAGTAAAGGGTTTTTGCTTCCGTAAAGGTGACTACAGTGGTCTCAGTCAGTTTTTAAATTCTGTACAGTGGGATCAACTGATGATGTTACCAACAGCAAATTCTAAGTGGGAAGCATTCAACGAATTAATTGTGGAAGCTACTAAACGTTTCATACCTATTAAGAAATATTGTTCAAGGTTTAGGCCTAAGTGGTTGTCAAATGAACTAATGAGATTGGTGGCAGAGAAGAAAAATGCATTGGATGCATATAAATTATCAGGTGTCACAGAAGCCTATGGCAGGTATAAGTTACCGTAATCAAGTCACAAAGGTGGTTAGGCAGGCGAAGGCAGATTATGAGAAATCTTTGGCAAAGGACTAAGAAAAACAGCAAGGATTTCTTTACTAATATAAACTCTAAAAGGAAGGGGATGAATCTGATTGGTCCAACTGATATTGATGGTTCGATTGTTGATGATCCTGCTCAGATAGCAAACAAACCGAATGAGTATTTTGCATCTACATTCCAACATGAGGAGTTATTAAGGTTTGAAAATGCCAGAAGGTTATCAAATTGTAGCAGGGTGCCTGATGATTTTGTAATAACTGAGAACAACGTGGAGGAGAAATTGTTGAAGTTACACATAAGAAAGGTACCTGGGGTGGATGGGATCTATCCAGTTATATTAAAGGAGGCGGCAAAGGAAGTAAGCAAACCTTTGGGAAGGTCCCCACTGACTGGAGATGTACAAATGTATCCCCAATCTCCAAAGGAGGATCGAAGGGTGACACGAGTAATTACAGACCAGTTAGTTTAACTTCTGTTCCGGGTAAAATAATGGAGTCACTGGTTAAAGATGCATTGCAGGATCATCTAGACAAGACTGCAGCAATAATTCAGACACAGCATGGGTTTTTTAAGAGGAAAGTCTTGTCTGACAAATTTGATTGGGTATTATGGTGTGATTACAAAGGAACGGGATGCAAAAAATAATTCTGATATCATATACTTGGATTTCAGGAAAGCTTTTGACACTGTTGCACATGGAAGACTACTGTACAAATTGGAGTAGAATGGCATTAAGGGTAAGTTGCTACAATGGATAAAAGGATGGTTGAGTGGGAGAAGACAGAGGGTGGTTGTTTGTTGTTTGTTTGTTATTTGGTTTTTAGGAGCATTAGCAACTAAGGCCATATTGCTCCGGGATATGCGGTGGTCATTCCCTGACCTTTCCGCATCCTCCGTATTTGGTGGTGACGGGCTCGAACCCCGGTCTAATCAAGAAGCGTGTGCTACCAGAGGGTGGTAATCAATAGGTGCTGCTCTTTGTGGACTAATGTTATTCGTGGAGTTCCACAGAGTTTGGTGTTGGGTTCACTGTTGTTTTGTATATTTATCAATGATATTGATGAAGGTATATCAGACTTAGTGTCAAAGTTTGCAAATTATACAGAGGTTGGCAGGGATGTTAATGACAAGTAATGGCAGTGTGCTACTGCAACAGGATCTAGAAAATTTGGGCAGATGGGCTGAGAAGTGGCAACTGAAGTTTAACATTGACAAATGCAAAGTACTGCATATGGATATAAGTAACCCCAGAGAAATGTACAACTGTGTGGTACTACACTTAAGGTGGTAAAAAATGAAAGAGACCTGGGAGTAATTGTGCAGTCAGATATGAAGTTTTCTGAGCAATGCAGACAGGCTGCCAGGGCAGGTCATGGGGTTTTGTCAATGATATACAGGAATTTTGCTAGCTGGGATAAGGAGGTGATTGTCCCTCTGTATAAGACAATGGTCAGGCCATGCCTTGAGTACTGCATACAGGTCTGGAGGCTTCATTTCAGGAAGGATGTAAATTTGCTTGAGGGTGCACAGAGAAGGGCAACAAGATTGGTGAGGGGAATGAAGGGATCATCTTACCAAGAGAGAGGCTTAAGTTCTGCAAATTGCAGCGCTTGGAGACTAGGCACCTGCGTGGTGATCTGATTGGGGTATATAAGGCCTTGAATGGGTTGAGCATGCTGAATTCTGATGGGATTCTTCCACTTGTTCAGATTACAAACCTAAGGGGGCATAAATTCAAATTGAGGAAAGACAGATGTAGAATAGATGTGCGGAAATTTGCCTTTAGCCAGCGGGTGGTTAATTGCTGGAACAAACTTCCATCTGTCATTGTGGAAGTTGATAGGTTAAATAAATTTAAGGAGGAACTGGACAAACATTTAGAGGGAATTGTTTTGTAAATTTTTTTTTTTTTTTTGGCTGATGCGGCATAAGCTCATACACTTGCTTTCTTGCATTACATGCCACTACTACTACTACTATAGGTTTAATTGTTTTCTGGGAGTCATTGGGGATCAGCTGTTCAATTTTCTCTAAGAATTCTGCAATGTGAGATGTGGATGAGGATGACCCCACTTCTTTCCTCATAATGGACTCTCCCGGCCACACTTGAACTGTCCCAATGTTTTACAATGTCATACGATGAACAGATATCCCCACATACTATGACACCTCTTCATGGATAGCCCTTCACTGTTTGCCTTGCAAAAACAGAATTTGATAATGGATCAATATTCAACTTTATCCACGATGACACTTTGCCACACATTTAGCTCTGTACCAAATGAAACATAAGGATTAAAGCAATGAAACTTCTGGTATATATTATTAGATAAACAAGCAGTAGAATCAATAAAACATAACATTTATAGAATACACAGAGGGTCAGAAGGAAAAACGTTTTGATACCCCCTCATACACTCAGGATAGTGGACACTTATCAGGGATAAGAAGGTGATTATCTTATTGTATAAGGCAATGGTTAGTCCACAAAGTGAATACCTATACAGATTTAGAAGCCCCATTTTAAGATGCAGATCATTTTCAATGGGTACAGAGAAGAGCAACCAGATTATTCAAGAACACAAAGGGATACTCACACCACAAAAGACTTGGAAAACTAGTTTCCAATGCACTGAAAATTGCAGCACTTGGAAATTATGCACTTGCAAGGAGACTTAATGAATGTGTTTCACAAGGTGACAAAACTGAAAAGGATGGCTGCAGGAGAAATGTGTGAAAATTTGCTTCAACTAGAGAGTAATTGACTGTTGGAATAAACTACAATCTTGTGTTATGAAAGTTAGTCTGAATAAAGTTAAGAAAGAATTAGGCATATTACTATATGGGATGGGCAGATGAGGTGGCTAGTGTGTATTATTATTATTTATTTATTTTATTTTATTTTAAGGCTGATCCTGCATAATCTTGCTTCTCTGCATAATTTTCCAGTACTAATTTCCAGTAATAATAATGTCATCATTACCCATTTCAAAATAGCTCGTGCAAAATCTTAATGTGAAAAGAGACTACTATGTAATGAACTGCAATTCTTTTTAATCACCTTTCCTGGAACACATTTTTAAAATAATGTGAAATTCTGAGGACAAACACTTTCTAGGAACAGACAGTCAATTTGGGGGTTCATACCCAGAAATAGGGGATGTCTGGTAACCCTAGACATATCCCTATGCTGACAAGATCTTCAGCCGTACAAATCAGACTCTTTGTTATAATGTAGACATGTTATAGATATATCCTCCTTTTGTGAACATGAAATGAGGATGACTACAAAAAGGCAGATATTTATAGCTTTTTCCATTTCCACTTTAATTAGCATTAGCATAGGCATATGATGCAAGAAAGCAAGCTTATACAACATCAGCTAAAAAAAAAGAAAAAAAAAATCCATTTCACCTATCCATTCAGTACTGTCATTAACAACCCTGCCAACCTTTGTATCATCTTCAAATTTGGACATTAAGTCTGGTATACCTTCATCAATATCACTGATATAGAAAACAACAATGGGCCCAAAACTGGACCCTGGGGGACACCACTAATAACATTAGTCCACGAAGGGCAATGTCCACTGATTACCACTCTCTGTCTTCTTCCACGCAACCATCCCTTTATCCATAGCAGAAACTTACCCTTAATGCCACTGCTCCAACTTGTACAAAAGTCTTTTATATGCAATAGTATCAAAAGAATTCCTAAAATCCAAGTATATTACATCAAAATTATTTTTTTGCATCCAGTTCCTTTGTGACCACATCATAGTAACCAATCAAATTGGTCAGACAAGATTTCCCTTAAGAAACCCATGTGTAACTGAACTATAATTACAGTCTTGTCGAGATGATCCTGCAATTCTTCTTTAACCAGTGACTCCATTATTTTCCCTGGAGCGGAAGTTAAACTAACAGGTCTGTAATTACTCGTGTCACCCTTTGATCCTCCCTTTCTGAATTAGAATACAATTGCACATCTCCAGTCCGTGAGTACCTTCTGTGAATCCAAGGATGCTATCATAATTGTGTTATTTAAGTAGTCTCCTTTTTATTCACCACAGAAAAAATGCATTGCACATCAAAATTTCTGGTAAGCATAATATAATATATATCGTTGTGGAAGTTGATAGGTTAAATAAATTTAAGGAGGAACTGGACAGGCATTTGGAGGGAATGGTGGGATTTTTTTTTTTTTTTCTTTTTTTGCTGATGCTGCATAAGCTCATACACTTGCTTTCTTGCATCACATGCCACTACTACTACTACTACACTTCACTTTTTGAAAAATGCAATAATATTCCCATTCACCTCACATTAATCAACATAATTTTGTTGTTTCATTCTGAAATAATAAGGAGAAAGTTAAAGTCATCTTTAATGAGGCACTGCCTTTGCTTGCCAATCAAGTTGTGTAACCAGAATGATTATCATATTCCCCATAATCAAATAGTGAATGGGGTGATGCTTATGAATTATTATCAGTGGCTTGCAGGATACCACAACTAACAACTTTATGTTATCACCAGAAAAGTCATACCATATTGATTCTACATCCACCTCAAGCTTGACAGTAGCATAAGTAGTATAACCCCTCACCCCTGTGGCTTGCTCTATCTCTACTAAACATATTATAATTGCCACAGTGAAATTCCTCATAATCAATTTCAGTACACCATAAAGTCTCAGTTAGAATATGTTTTAGATTTGACCAGCAGCTTATTTCATTCAATTTGTTGAATGAAATAAGCTGCTGGCATTACTCCTGACATTACTTTATAAAGAGGTTAAATTGTTTACTTTACTTTACTTTTTTTGCTACATATGCACATCCATTATAACTATTAAAGTCGAATTTTATCACATGTGTGATAAAATTTTATCACTTCTCACATGTGTTATATATGTAGGATGTAGAGTTGCTTGAGTGAGTACATAGAAGGGCAACAAGACTGATGAGGGGAACAAAGGGGTCCTCTTACCAAGAAAGGCTTAAGTTCTGCAAATTGCAGTGTCTAGACTAGGCACCTGCGAGGTGATCTGATTGAGGTGTATAAGGACTTGAATGTGTTCAGCATGCTCAATTCTGATGGAAATCTTCCTCTTGCTCATATGGAAGAACACTTGTAGAATAGATGTGCAGAAATTTGCCTTTAGCCAGCAGGTAGTTGATTGCTGGAACAAACTTCCATCTGTCATTGTGGAAGTTGATAGCTTAAATAAATTCAAGGAGGAATTGGACAAAGTTTTAGAGGGAAGAGTTATGTGAAATGGGTTTTTTTTGCTACATAAGCTTGCTTTCTTGCATCACATGTCTCTCTACTACTACTACTACTACATTGAGGTCTCTCACCAATGTTCTTGGGGGGGGGGGGGGCAATTGAACCTTGATACATGTCTCCTCTATGACTTTAGCAAAGACTCTTGCACCTCCTCAGTTCAAACGAACACCATCTCTAATCATTAAATAGCAATTTGCTTTACCAATCAGGGCTGGTCAAGCTGAGAAAAATATCCTGTTCCCCCCATAAACTTTGCAGTGTCTCTCAAGTCAAGAGTTAATCAACAAGGCTCGCATCAAAAGATTCCCTTCTTACACAAAAATATTTTGATCTGAGTCAATTTGACCTGACATTTTTGCAGCATGACCATATACTTCTGAACCAGATCTAAGTTCATTTTATATTTTAATCATTAGTAACCACATGTACAATCAAATTTTCTTTAGTTCCCCTTAAGAACTGATAACTGATTTGTAATAACCTAAACTTTAACACCATCCAGACATACTCTGATTCTATTCCAAATGTCTCTGTTTTATAGAAAATTTTTCTGGTTTCCCTTACAATAGAACCTCCAATAAAATTATTTTATGGTGAACTACAACATTTGAGCCTGATAATCCATTCTTAGAGTCACATCAGCTGGAAGTGCTTGCCTTCACACAATACTGAACATGTCAGTATCTACCAATCTCTCAGTTTTAACATTTCTGAGATATCTGATTGCTTCTTTAGAACTTTCTCAGCAACTATTTTGTTCAATAATATGTCAAGAGTTATTTTAAGTTCAGTGTATTCCTTACATCTGGCACATAAAAATGCATCACCACAATTTACAATCAGAGAACTATAAAAAGGAAAGGTCAAATTAGCCAACACACCAGTCATGACAAGCCAGCAGGCAATCACCCACTGTCTCCTTCTTCCCATCTGTTCCCTTCTCAATAGTTTTATTTCTAACTAGAATCGATAATTTATCTAGATACTTTTAGTCTGTCAAATGATGTTTTGTAATAATAATTAATTTTCTTATTCACAAAGTTTTCATATGTTTAATTTTCAACCAATGTTTAGTCAATATTGTGTTATTTTTCAAATAGAACAAACTTGACTTTTTTTTTTTTTTTTTTTTAATTATGGACCTTTAAATTTAACAGTAAACCAATGTTATATGGCTCTGCTCATGTTTAGCCTAATTATAGTGACTATACTGATATAAGTGTGATTATGTGAAAAAATATTTCTGGATTTTGTACATCATAGATTTTTATGGATAAGCTTATATATCTGATTTTTATAGCAAAGATTTAACTTTTAATATCCTAATTTCAATGCATATATTTTTGAAAGCAGAATTAACAGCTCAGGTGGAATTTAGTGCACTATCGCGGTTACTGGGTATTGGGTGGTTTGATGTTAAAAAAATATAAACTATTAGCTTAGTTTTAATATGTTAAGTGTTTCATTTAAGAAATTTGTTTAAAACAAGGTAAGATTACTTTGCATTTGTTGGGTATTATGACTGCATTGTGGTAGTTGATTTACATACATTAGCATGGTACACCAGAGTCAACTTCAACCAGGTCATGTAAAGTAAAGGTTTTGCATTGGCCAATACTACAATAAAAAAAATAAAAAACCCTATATAAATAAATTAGACAAAGAACGTTAAAATACATTCTGCACTTTTGTCTTTACATTTCATGACAAGATGCATAATTTACCTGCTGCAGTAGGTAAATCATGCATCCTGCATTAAACAGTTATCACTAATTTGGAGGTGCTGAAATGCAGTTACAGAGCACTCTGGCTCTCTGAAAACTCCAGTTACATCCAGAGACATAATGTATGTGTAGTGCAAATACACATACATCTGGGCTTTCAAACTAAAGGGAAGCTCCTAAATGTCCCTGATATAATTAAATCAAACTGATGAAAGAGTAAAGACAAAAAGTGCAGAATGCAACTTTCTTCAAGTTTTCAGAGGCTCTGCTCTGCTCTGTTTAAAATGTGCCTTAAATGAGATTTAGCAGATTTCTGCAAGTGGTTTTACCAACATCATATTGCTATTTGTGTGCCCTATAATCAAATTCTCACAAATTCATTGTTACCTTTCCTGAACTAAAAAGTTTAAAAAGGTACCTATCTTCTAGACCAGATGACTGTAAAACAGTTTGCTATGTTACTGGTCACCTTGGCACATCCAGGGTCCTGAGCTGGATATCACCATTCTTCTCTTTCTTGGTGATTCCTTTCTACTTCTGACTCTCTCTCTCTCTCTCTCTCTCTCTCTCTCTCTCTCTCTCTCTCTCTCTCTCTCTCTCTCTCTCTCTCTCTCTCTCTCTCTCTCTCTCTCTCTCAGGGTAACTCGGGATTTTTTTTTTTTTTTTTTTTGTTTCAGCTGGTGCAGCATAAGCCTCAGGCTTCCTTGCACCATATGGCTAATAATAATAATAAATCTCTATTAAAAGTCTTCTGCTTTTCAATTTCTAAAAGTTCTTGGATTAGCAATTAGTAACCCTCGCAGCTATGGAAGAAACTTCTTGGAGGCCTACCACGTTCAGGAATATTGTCAGAATAACCATTCTCCCTTCAAGAATACTATTTGATGATATCCACAACTCCAATACAACAGAAAACCATCTCCCTGGCAAGTCACATGACAACAGTACAAGATGAATTCATCTGCTCTCCAGATCACATGTTCAATTCACGTCCCAGAGCTGACAAATCAAAGCCTCTGATATCCCACTCCACCTCTCCTTCTAGCAGAGAAGAGATAGCACTCAGAAGACTCTTAAGCTATTAATGACACCTCAATGATTCCTCATGATTTTTGCCTCAGATTTCTGTAGATCGTAGATCCAAAGCTCTTTTTATATACATTTTTCTACAGTAAAATGTAGTGTCAATATATTTTCCTCGGATAATTTTCACCATTCTTTCAGTGTAATGTTTCAAATTTGCATGTATTATTCACAGAAGAAGGGAAGAGAGTTCAACTCATTAATTTATCTGTACCATATACATCCAGAAGAGTGTAGTATGTTTTCCCTCAGATTAGTTGTTCTTATGTTTTTAATTGTCCTTTACATTAAAGAAGTTGATAGAATTTCTTGAAATAATGCAAACCAATTAGCTTTAAAATACTTACGTTATAAGTTGTGCATTATCATTAGGATGTGTCGGTGACAAGACTTCTAGCCTATATTTAAGAAATTCATTAAGTGTTGCATCACCATCTGTAGATACAGTAATTTCATCCTGTTCTGACCAGATAATTACACCAACCACAGAAATTAAAATGTTCAGTGGGGCATACAGCTAGTAATAAAAACAAAATAACATTGCAATGTAACAGCATTCAGTTTCACAAATAATGCAAAATTATTCACTTCATAAAAGATGGAAAAATATTAACAATACTTACTCCATACAGAATATTAGCAATTTCAATAGCTCTCCGGAAAACAGCCTCTTTATTGTTGTTTAATTCTTTGAACTAAAATAAAACCATACACATACAACATTGTCTTTAATTTCAGAAAGTGCTCATAATCTTGAGTATGTAAATACAAAAGAATATATATCATAAATGTATTTTTTTTTAAAGCTAAATTTTCATCTTTGTCAAACAAGATGAAAATTTCGCTTTAAATTTTCATCTTGTTTGACAAAGGCTATGCAACAAATAAGAAAAAATATTGCAAAATTATTCATGTTTCACTGCCACACCTTATACTTTTTGAATGATAATAATATCCAAAAGTAATGTTGCTTTCAATTTCATGAAGTCAACCTGTTAATATATACACTTTTATTTGGGAATTCATTTGAAAAGAAATATTTAATAAAAATGAAAAACTAAATATTATTTTATTACCTTAAATATGGACTTCAAGACTTTGTCTACAGATAACATGATTCTAATCGGTGTCATATGGACTGCAAATATTTCTCTTAACTGATATGTGAAGTAATACCCAAAATTTTCTGAAACTCCTTTACTGTGGTAATGCAGATTACAGTGTGGAGTTTCTTCAGTTTCTTCTGCTTGGTGGTGAAAGTGCAGCTTTGTAAGCATTTTGGCACTAACCCCCACTCATCTAAATATTTTATTGCTTAGTATCATGCCTTCAAATAAGACTGCATTAGTATGTTTTTTGAGTTCTGTGTTTTACTATAATGAGAGATTTAAAAGAACAAAAAGTTCCAAGGATTAAAATGTTAATCAGAATTTTTCAAAGTCATTAGCATTAGTAGAGGCATATGATGCAAGAAAGCAAGCTTATGCAGCATCAGCCAAAAAACTCTTCCACTTCACCCCTCCGTTCGTTCGAAATACCTGTCCAGCTGAGCCTTAAATTTATTTAAGCTAACTTCCACAAGGGATGGAAGTCTGTTCCACCAACCAACTACCCGCTGGCTAAAGGCAAATTTCCGCACATCTATCCTACATCTGTCTTTCCTCAATTTGAATTTATGCCCTCTCAGGTGATTATTCTGAGCAAGAGGCAGTATCCCATCAGCATTGAGCATGCTCAAACCATTCAAGACTTTATACACCTCTATCAGATCACCTCGCCGGTGCCTAGTCTCCAGACACTGTAATTTGCAAAACTTAAGCCTTTATTCGTAAGAGCACCCCTTTGTTCCATTCACTAACCTTGTTGCCCTTCTCTGTACTCGTTCCAGCAGCTCTACATCCTTCTTGAAATGAGGCCTCCAAACCTGTATACAGTACTCAAGGTGCAGCCTGACCATTGCCTTATACAAGGGAATAATCACCTCCCTATCCCTGCTAGAAAAATTCCTGTATATCATTCATAAGACACCATGGGCTACTCTTGCAGCCCATCTGCACTGCTCAGAGAACTTCATATCTGCCTGCACAATTACTCCCAGGTCCTTTTCATTCTCTACCACTGTCAGTGTAGTACCACAGAGTTGATACGTTGTTCTGGGGTTGCTGTTTCCCATATGTAGTACTTTACATTTGTCAATGTTAAACTTCATTTGCCACTTCTCAGCCCATCTGCTCAACCTTTCCAGATCCTGTTGCAGCAGCATAGCGTCAGTAGCATCCTTAACAACCCTGCCAACCTTTGTATCGTCTGCAAACTTGGACATTAAGCTTGATATACCATCATCAATATTATTTATAAATACAGAAAACAACAATGGACCCAACACTGAACCCTGAGGGACTCCACTAATAACATTAGTCCACGATGAGCAGTGTCTATTAATTACCACTCTCTGTCTTCTACCACTCAACCATCCCTTTATCCATAGCAACAATTTGCCACCAATGCCACACTGCTCCAATTTTGGCAGCAGTCTTCCATGTGCAACAGTATCAAAAGCCTTTCTAAGATCCAAATATATAATATCAAAGTTATTCTCTGCATCCAATTCTTTTGTGACTACATCATAGTATCCAATCAAATTGGTCAGGCAAGACATTCCCTTCACAAAACCATGCTGTCTCTGAGCTATAACTGAGTTCTTGTCAAGATGATCCTGCAGTGCTTTTTTAACCAGTGCTTCCATTAATTTTCCTGGAACAGAAGTTAAACTCACAAGTCTATAATTACTTGTGTCAGCCATTGATCCTCCTTTGTGAATTGGGGTTACATTTGCACATCTCCAGTCTGTGGGTACCTCCCGAGTCCAAGGAAGCTCTCATAATTATGTCTAACGGATTGCTTACTTCCTTTGCTGCCTCCTTTAATATAACTGGATAGATCCCATCCACCCGAAGGTGCCTTTCTTGTATTTATCTTCAACAATTTCTCCTCCACTTTACTCTCAATTATTACAAGATCATCTAGCTCACTGCCGGTGTTTACTTCATCTATGGCATTCCCCTTCCTGAATATCTCCTCATGTGTGAATGTAGATGCAAAATATTGATTTAGTTTGTTAGCTACCTGAGCAGGATCATGAACAGTTGAACCATCGATATCAAATGGACCAATCTGATTCATCCCCTTCCTTCTAGAGTTTACATAAGTAAAGAACTCCTTGCTGTTTTTCTTTGCATCCCTTGCCAAAGATTTCTCGTAATCTGCCTTCGCCTGCCTAACTTCCTTTGTAACTTGGTTAAGATCAACTTATATCTATCATAGGCTTCTGTGTCACATGTTAATTTATATGTATCCCATGCATTTTTCTTTTCTGCCATATGTCTCATTAGTTCATCTGACATCCACTTAGGCCTAAACCTTGAACAATATTTCTTAGTTGGTATGTAACGCCTAGTAGCTTCCAAGATAAGTTCTTTGAATGCTTCCCATTTTGAGTTTGCTGTTGGTAACATCATCAGTTGGACCCACTGTATAGAATTTAAATACTGTCTCAAACCATTGTAGTCGCCTTTACGAAAGCAATAACCCTTCCCTTAACCCCTGATTGTAGTTACCTCCTTGAGTAAATCCCACTTCAGCACACTGTGATCACTGCCACCTAGTGGTTCCTGTATCTGCAGATTCTTAATGCATGAAGAATCACTACTGATCATCAAATCACTAGTATTTCTCCCTCTAGTTACCTCCCGAACATGCTGATTTAGAAAAAAATCATCCAATAAATCCACAAAAGCCTTGCTAGTGTGTGAGTGACCAACCCACAAATTCCAGTCAATATCTGGGAAATTAAAATCCCCCATTATAAGACTCTCTGATTTACTGGCCCACTTTATTTCCCTGTACAGTTTCTTATTATACTCATCAGAGTCATTAGGCTTATAGCACACTCCTACTCTCAATTTTGATCTCCCAATGCTTAAGTCACACCAAACTGACTCGACACTGCACTGTCCAGCGATGTCGACTGGCTTCACTTCCTTTGATTTTATGTGTTTCTTAACTAATAGCATAACCTCTCCTCCCTTCCTATCCTGTCTATCCTTTCTGTAGACGTTGTACTCCCCAAATTCCAGTTCTGCATTACTTATATCTGTGTGACACCACATCTCTGATATCCCAACAATATCCGCCTTTGATGCTTTGAACAATACCTCAAATTCATCAAATTTATTTACCAAACTCCTAGCATTGGTGTATATGCAAGTATACATGCACCTGTTCTTTTTGTTAGCTACCCTAACACAACCCATGTGTTTACTTGTACCCCAATGACTCCCAGCAGTCTCTGAAATATCCTGCATCTTATTTTCCAAGCTGCTGCTCATTCCAATAGAAGCAGTGCAAGAATCACTTTCACCTCTGCCAGTGGCTACTGTTAATCTATTAGCCCTTGTATCCCCCCAATCACATTCTACAGTGCTGTTTCTTTAAGCAACATGATGCATAGTTGAAAGAATTGAATTAAATTATCAGGAGCTAAAAGCTCCTTATCCTACACACAGTAAAAATCTATCTTTATTTCTTGTTAGTATTAATTACATATATTGCTCAGATGTTTTGTGGTACTTTCTGCACCACTTCATTAGGAACTGTAAAGATAGCAAGACAAGGAACTAAGAAACTCATTGTTCTGAGTGAGTTGATGTTATTGTAGAGTTCACATCCCAGGTAAGTCAGTTTCCTTAAAACACTTTTTAATATTTTAAATTGCTTTTTGATAATTTTTTGTCTTTTCCTTTAAATCCATAAATTTTAGCATTAACTGAAATTGGCAAACAATGTATTATATAACAATACATGAGTTTAACATTAGTAAGTATTACGTAATTAATACAAAATCTCTAATCATCCTTGTCCTGTTTTTGCAGTCAATAATGAAATGTTGCTGAAAGTATCAGAAAACATCTGAGCAATAGCTGTAATTATTCATAAGAAAAAATAAAGGCAGATTTTGACTCTATGTAAGAAAAAGTGCTTAATTCCTCATAAATCAGTTGTACAATGTCTTTGGAGGCTGCCAGATTTAAACATCTAAGAAAATGGTGCAAAATAGGGCACTGTGGGTTGGCTACTGACAAATATAAATATATTTGTCAGTAGCCAATCCACATCACAATCATAACATATCAAATGAGCAAATATGCCACTCATGCTATCTTTCTGCAGCATTTTCTGACCAACAGAATGGTCCAGATTCGTGATGCTCTTTATTAACCAGTTCAGCTTCCTAACCTCAGTCTCACTATCAAAACTTAGTCTTTCTCTGTCTTTTTCACACAAAATAGCAAACTTTGGCTTTGCCATTAAATTCAAAATTTCTTTGAATTTTTGCTTATTTTTAAATAACAAATTGGCTAACACTGACTACTTAATGAAATGGTTTACATTAGCTAGTTAATAAATTGGCTTTCATGTAAGCTAGTCTACATTGCATAAATTATGTGAAACATGCAAATCATTTACATGTACCATTTACAGTAATTTTTTTTTTGTGTGATCTGAAGATAATTAACAATGTCCTTCAAAAAGATGCCAAAGAAGCACATATAAACTTTAAAAATGACATAAATATGCAAGATTTTTCATGTATTATAAAATCTGGAAAAGGAAATGCATTTGTTTTGTATGGAGATGTGATTTTTCAATTTAAAGTATCAGGAAATGTGATACAATCAGATATTTGTATAGAAATAAGCACAAGAATATTCAATGTCTAAAAAGAAATGCAAAAATAGCTGGGCATCATGGCAAGATCCAGTATTTCTTACAATTCAAATTGAAGGTCCAGTTCTAAAATAGTGTTCACAGAACAGCTGCTAGATAGTCCACAAACCTATTCATAGTTCTCTAAGAGCCATTTGAATCAGCTAGTGTATACTCTGGCTGCCTCCGATCTGCCAACCATAGGGAGTCTGAGTACGTGCATGTGTGGGAATTGTCGAGGTCACATTATGTCAACGAGCTGAGTATGCACCATATCCAAAAATTTCATTTATACATGTTTCCACTCCACTTTGATTATTAATGATGCATTAGTAGATTAAACTACAAACTTATTTGTGAAAAAGATCTAAGCCCTCCAAAAACTTCCTCATTCATCTGCCAAATATATACCTGATCTCAGTTCAAATCTCAATTATGTCCATTTCCATTTAAAATCTGCCAAAAACTACTTATTTTTTCTGACAGTCTCAATTATGTTTCTTCAACCATTACTCATCTCAGTTGCCCTAAATATTCACTCTATGATTCCTATTGCTTCAAAATTGGTACTTGAACATATGTCTGCTCTAATACGTACATCTAACTTAAAATCTCTCTGCTTCACTCTGCCAAATTCATCTGTTGTTGCTACTGTTTTCCTAACTCCACTAACACTAGAAAGTCTTTGATCTCCTTTCTTTGAAACCTAACTTTCTCAGTATAACTTTCCTAACAATTAAGTAATTTTCCTAGATGATCTTAATATTTACATTCCAGTTAGCTTCAGTTTTGTAGTTACACAGAACAAGCTGGTTAAGGTGCCAAGCCTTCTGCAATTATTAATGACCTCGTAAAATTTGTTCATTTACCTAACAGAATACCACAATCCTAACTACACGACCAACAACCCATAAAAGTACACAGTCAATGTTAGTGATTGTCTAGCATATTAAATCACAACTTGGTGATCATCTCTCTTCTCCAATGGAGCCTCTCTCTATCATAGTCATTCTCAGCTTCTGTTGTCTGGCATTACAGGGATGGAAAATGGAATGATCCACATATTTTCCATTCTTCTTTTCTGGGGATTACTGTCTTAAACGTTCTGATGCCATGTTTTCTCACACCATGCTAGTGAAATTATTCTTGTAGGGATGAAATACTTTATTCCACCCTAAAATCTTTTCCATTATCGAAACCTTGGTTTTCCAATAAATGTGCTAAGGCTGTTCAAGATAAGAATGTAGCATATTGCAGTTGACTTAAATCCAAATCTACACCTTTGTGTTCTGCCTCTACTAAAGCTCATAACAACTGTAAACCAATTAATCAAGCCAGATTCTATTCTGAACAGGTTAAGGGTACAAAACCTGCTTCTTGTCCAAATGGTAGTCAAGCATTCTGATCCCTTGCTAAATGTTGGCAAAGGACCAAAATTGACCATTGGTTGCAATTTCTGTCCATCAATATTCCCACCTCTGTTACAACCTGATGGTTCTAATGCATATCCCCAGGGGCTCACATCTAGTGAGTATGGGCTTGGCAAACCCAGGGTCCTGAGCTGGATATCATCATTCTTCTCTTTCTTGGTGATTCCTTTCTACTCTCTCTCTCTCTCTCTCTCTCTCTCTCTCTCTCTCTCTCTCTCTCTCTCTCTCTCTCTCTGTCTCTCTCTCTCTCTCTCTCTCTCTCTCTCTCCCTCTCAGGGTAATGCAGGAATTTTTTTTTTGGCTGGTGCAGTATAAGCCTCGGGCTTCCTTGCACTGCATGGCTAATAATAATAATAAAATAATAATAAAAATAAATCTTCAGCTAAAGATAAATATGGACAATTTTGATGACAAGAAAGCTCCAGGTCCTGATAACATTTTTCTCCACTTGTTCTCAAACCTTGTGCTCCTAAGCTTCTGCTCTTGTAAACTTTATGCTTTCTTATTTCTTCTGCTTGGAAATTTCCACGTATCCAGCCAGTTCATAAAATGGGTGACAAATATCTCCCTTATAATTATCATTCCATTGCATTTAACTATAGTCATTCCAAAGTAATTAGAAAATCCATCAGCCATCAACTCTTAAACAATCTCAAAACCTTCCAGCTAGCTGATCAATGATCACCAACATGCATTTCATCAGTGTCAATCCACTGGTGATACATATGTAATTTATGTAATTTAACTTATGTAATTTATCCTGGGACAAATTCAATAGGAAACAGGATGAGGAGAAGCTCCCATCTTATGGCCTGAAAACAGTTTTTTAAAAATTGGGTAGTCAGCTTTCTATCGCTCTCTGACTTTTCACAGCAGGTGATGGTAGATAGCATTCTGTCTTAAACTTGCTTAACTAATGCTTGCATTTCCCCACGGTTCATTTCTTTCTCCCATTTTTTACCTGTTGACTATTAATGACCATCTTCTTCTGACTGGAAATCCTATCTATAGTTTTGCTGATGATAGCACATTACATTCCACCTTCCAGCCTGGGAAATCTTATCAGGATACAAAGGCAATGCATAAACATTTTGATCACACTTTGTAGACTTGGAGGAGGCACTATTCTAATAGCCTAGTTAAGCATGTACCCAAAGATAGCTAATGTGCTGTTTTTTTATGAAACTCCAAATACAAAAGTATTAGAACCTGTAATAGTAACCTCCATGGGTTGAAAACTGAGAAGACAGAAGACACTGATATTAGATTTGAATTTCTATAAATTGTAATTTTTGGGTATACATGTGAATGAAGGTTGTTCAAAGCTCTACCATGGATATTTAAAAACAATATTCTGTTTCAGAGCATATTTAAGATTTTTACCAAGTGAGTAGAAGAAATATAATATTGAGAGCACAAAAAAAAAACAGAAAAGCTAGCTTTTTTGATGCAGAGGAAACAATATTTATGTGCTTATACCAAGAGAGATTAAAAGTCAAAGTAATCTCTAATAGAGATGTGTGATCTCTACAAAGCTAAGTGTCACTGAAGATGAGCATATGAGCAGTAGATACTTTTTTTTTTTTGCAAGAAATAAAATTTGCACACATTCTTGCATTATTAAAAGTAACCATGTTTCCCCAAGGTTCATTTCTTCCTCCCATTCTTTTCCTGTTCTTCTATCTATAGTTTTGGTGATGATAGCATATTACATTCCACCTTTCGGCCTGGGAAATCTTATCCTGCACAAACAGCCTCGACTTCTCATGTATCCACCACCGATTCCTTAAATGCTAATCTCCAGGTAATTCTTCAATGGGGGTGAAGAAAACATGGTTATTTTTGATAATTCTAAAACATGTGGAAATTTTATTTCCTGGAAATATTTTTTATCACATCTTGTATTTAATAAGAGGTCAGAAATGGTGGGAGAAGCCATATGAGAACCTTTCAAAGTCACCAAACTGAAAAGTATAACAAATAGTCACTAGTGAGTGGCATTGTTTCATGTCTAAATTCAGTTCATGATCCAAAAGAAATTTTGAAAAAATACAAATTAATGAACTTCTCAAGGAAAAGCTTGGAATTTTAACCATTCCTCACAGAAATGCTGAGCATGAGAGCATATTCAATCAGATGGGGAAAAAAAAAAGCAATTCAAGGTTTTCTCTTTCTGGTGAAACTTTCAAAATGTCTGGGCAGCAGGGCTATCATTATTAACAAAACTTTGACTCAATTTCTGGACAGGGCAAAATCTTTGTTTTGAAGTCTAGCAGACAATCCACACAGAAATTCAGAGTTTTTTTTTTAAATTGCTACAGATGACAGTAATAAAATTGAATTCAAGCTATATTTCGAGGGCAGGGGTGACCTTTTCTAATAAAAAAAAACAATTCAAATTGAAAGTAGCTTTCAAACATTAGTTTGAAACCTTTCAAAAATCCTAGGCAAGCTAGTAAACAGTCCCATCCTATATTATCAATGAAATTTAATTTCAAGTCCAAATTCTTGATTTTAAAATATTTCCTGCTTTCAAACTGCTTTGACAATAATTTGCAAAAATTATTATTATTATTAATTTTTATAAATTACAAATTCTGACTAAAGCAGTTATTAGTTTATGCAAAGAAAGCACTTGTATCTGCTGAATATCACTGTAAGGATTTTAAATAACATTCATAACTCTCACCATCTGTTGTGGGCCAAAAGTAATTTCAGATATAAAAGCCTGCTCTTTAAATCTTACCATCCAAGCATTTCAGTACACTATATCTGACAATCTTTAGAGGTTTCCATAACTACCAACTTTTGACTTTTGAAAATCTGGAGTTTACATATTTGTAGCCAAGAGGGTAAACTGTTGTTGTTGTTGTTGTTGTTGTTGTTTGTTAGATTTATTGGTGGATCAGCAACTTAGGCTATAATGCACTAATTACTGTCTGATATTTTCTTCATTTTTCTTACAGGTGATAGGGGTTCAGATAAGATGATATTTATTTATAAATTTTAGAAAAAGAAAAATGTCATCCATGTTCTCTCGCTCTCCTAGAATACACTGTAGTGTTAAATGATTGCAATTATGAAAATTAGAGGAAAAAGCTGTTTTCCGTTCTTTTTAATATTGTGGGCATTCTATGATGATATGCTTTACTGTTAGTGGGCAATTACTGCATTGTGGAGGGTCACTGTTTGTTAATAGATAGCTATGAGTGAGGAAAGTATGACCAATGCGTAATCTGGCTAGAATAGTTTCTTCCTTTCTGTTTCGTCTCAGGCTGGATTGCCACTGTTTAGGTTCTCTCTCTTGATTTCAAAAAGTTTATTATTTGTCTGATCTTTCCAAATGCGTGTCCACACTTCTTTATACATCTGTTTGATAAAGGACTTATGATCACTATAAGGAGTCCTGAAATTAGATGGCATCGTATTTGTAGCAATTTTAGCAGCTAAATCTGCCTGCTTGTTTCCTGGGATTCCAACATGTCCAGGGATCCAACAAAATATTACGAGCTGTCCATGTCCATGAAGTGCTAATAACTGTGCCAAAATTTTCTGTATCAGAGGATGACTAGGGAAGGATTTACACTGTAGAGCATTAACAGCACTTAACGAGTCCATATATATGATGGATTTAGCATGTGAGGCTTCTTTTATATTCTCTAGAGCTAGCAGAATACCATATAACTCTGAGGTATAAGTACTGCATTCTGGTGGAATGCTGTCTGGAGATGGTGGCATTTGGTAGTACTACAGTTGTGCCAACTTTATTACCCATTTTGGATCCATCTGTGTATAGTTGAATGAGGCTGCTAAACTCTGTGGAGTGAACCATATGTATTTGTCTAATGTTGATATAGGGGAAGTTATTCTTTCCCCATTGCTGAAAATGTCTATCAATATGTACCGGAGGCAAATTTCCATGGCTGGGTTTCCATGCTAGTGTCCTGAAGAGTGTTAGAAAACTTCAGGCCCCAGCTTGTGATCAAAGCTTGAAGCCTAATGCCAGATGGTTTGTTGTAACACCGTTTAGTTTGATAGAGATTTCTCCATTTTGGCATGAAGAGGCATTGCCACATGGGATGATGTGGGAGACTGCTGATTTTGGCTGCATAATTTAGTAGTAGAGCTTCTCGCCTAAAGTGTAACGGCGGTTCAGAGGCTTAAGATTGGCGATGTGCAGAAAGCCCCCAGTGCAACTCTTAGTTCACTGTATGTACAGAATCAAGCCATTTCGATACACTTGGCCTGGCTGAGTCATATGCAGGAAACCCATAGTCTAACCACGATCTGATGAGTGGGCAATATAGATGTAACAACACATAATGATCTGCACCCTATGACATAGAAGAAATTACTCTGAGAAGATTTAGTTTTCTAAGACAACTTGTACGAATATGTTTTATATGTTCTAGGAAGTTTAATTTTTTATCAAGTATTAAACCAAGAAATCTAATACTAGGTTGGAAAGTAATACAATGAAAATCCAACTGAAGGTCTGGATCAGGATGTAAAGAACGTTTGCGACAGAAGTGCATGGCAGTCGTTTTTGGTTTAGAAAGCCGATATCCATTATTTTTGGCCCAATAGACTATTTTGTTAATGTTGTCTTGTAGTTGTCTTTCAGTAAGTCTCATATTTTGAGAATGACATGACATGGCAAGAACGTCAGCGTACAAGTATGCATCAACTGTGTTAGGTATGCACTTGGTAATAGACTCAATCCTAATGGCAAAGAGTGTGGCGCTCAACACTGATCCTTGGGGAACTCCCTCTTCTTGTACATACGCTCAAGATAATGAAGAGTGGAATCAGACCTGAAAGAATCTGTTGCCTAGAAAGTTCTTAATAAATTTTGGGAGATTACCCCGAAGTTCAGATTTATGCAAGTCCTGAAGAATCCCATATTGCCAAGAACTCCCTCTTCTTGTATATATGCTCGAGATAATGAAGAGTGGAGGACCTAAAAGGATCTGTTGCCTAGAAAGTTCTTAATAAATTTCGGGAGATGACCCCAAAGTCCAGATTTATGCAAGTCCTGAAGAATCCCATATCGCCAAGTTGTAACAAAGGGTTTTTTGATGTCAACACATACCATGACTGGGTGTTCATTTCTCAGGAATGCGTTCCGGATATTTGTTTCAGCTTTGATAATGAGATCAAGCGTATATCTTTTTCTCCGGAAACCATACTGACTTCGACTTAAAATGTTTTGAGTCTCTAAAAACCATGTCAGTCTAGCGTTAATTATTTTTTCCAATGTTTTTCTAGACAACTGGTTAGAGAAATGGGACGGAAATTTTGGGATCTGTGTGATCTTTCCCCAGTTTCGGGAAGGTTATCACATAAGAATGGCACCAGCTAGCGGGGTAATACTCCTCTAAGAAAATTCTGTTATACAGTCATAAGAGGACAGTTAATGATTCCTCACTTAAATGTCAGATCATAGTGTAATAAATCCCATCGGGACCTGGAGCACTGTTTTTCACTTGTGCAAGTGCATTATGCAATTCATTCATGGTCAGAGGCAGATTATAAGAATGAAGGATGGCAGTATTAAAATTTAGTTTGTATTTTTCTGTCTGGGATTTTAACAATTGAAATGCTGGTTCATATGTGGCAACAGCTGAAAGCATTTCAAACGAAGTACCTAAGGCATTGGCAATTTCTGTGGGTTCAGAAATTTCCTTCCCTTTTACAAGTAGAATAGGAGAAGTTGTCTGCGAGTATTTTAGCATTAATTCTTTTGATTTTTTCCCATATTGTAGAAGTATCTGTGGATCTGTTTATGGTGGAGGCATAATGTGCTCATGCTTCTTTTTTACTCTCTCGTTTTATATGACGAGCTTTAGCTCTGGCTCTCTTAAACTGTAGGAGGTTGGCTGTGGTTGGATGTTTTCGAAAAATATTTCAATATTTGTTCCTTTCTTTTTTAGCACTGTTGCATGCCATTCCACCACATTTTTGGATGAAGCCGGATTTTGGACGATGACTTTTGTATAGCAGTCTTGGATGCTTTCATTATTTTATCTGTAATGTAGCTTACTGCAGTATCAATTGTGTGGGTTGCTATAAAGACAGTATCTAAGTGAGCTATTTCTTGGTATTTAGTCCAGTTAGCCTTATCAAAATTCAGGTTCTTCTAATGTAGTAGTAGTAGTGGCATGTGATGCAAGAAAGCAAATGTATAAGCTTATGCAGCATCACCCAAAAAAAAAAAAAAATATCACACCATTCCCTCCAAATGCCTGTCCAGTTCCTCCTTAAATTTATTCAACCTATCGACTTCCACAACGACAGATGGAAGTTTGTTCCAGCAATTAACCACCCGCTGGCTAAAGGCAAATTTCCGCACATCTATTCTACATCTGTCTTTTCTTAATTTGAATTTATGCCCCCTTAGGTTCGTAATCTGAACAAGTGGAAGGATCCCATCAGAATTCAGCGTGCTCAACCCATTCAAGGCCTTATATACCTCAATCAGATCACCGCGCAGGTACCTAGTCTCCAGCCACTGCAATTTGCAGAACTTAAGCCTCTCTTGGTAAGAGGATCCCTTCATTCCCCTCACCAATCTTCTTGCCCTTCTCTGTACCCGCTCAAGTAAATCTACATCCTTCCTAAAATGAGGTCTCCAGACCTGTACACAGTACTCAAGGCGTGGCCTGACCATTGCCTTATACAGAGGGATAATCAGCTCCTTTTCCCTGCTAGCAAAATTCCTATATATCATTGACAAAACCCCATGACCTGCCCTGGCAGCCTGTCTGCATTGCTCAGAAAACTTCATATCTGACTGCACAATTACTCCCAGATTTTTTTCATTTTCTACCACCTTAAGTGTAGTACCACACAGCTGGTACGTTTCTCTGGGGTTATTTCTACCCATATGCAGTACTTTGCATTTGTCAAGGTTAAACTTCAGTTGCCACTTCTTAGCCCATCTGCCCAAATTATCTAGATCCTGTTGCAGTAGCAGACTGCCATTACTGTCATTAACAACCCTGCTAACCTTTGTATCATCTGCAAACTTTGACATTAAGCCTGATATACCTTCATCAATATCATTGATAAATATACAAAACAACAGTGGACCTAACACCGAACCCTGTGGGACTCCACTAATAACATTAGTCCAAGAAGAGCAGCACCCATTGATTACCACCCTCTGTCTTCTCGCACTTAACCATCCTTTTATCCATTGTAGTAACTTACCCTTAATACCATTCTGCTCCAATTTGTACAATAGTCTTCCATGCGCAACAGTGTCAAAAGCTTTCCTGAAATCCAAATATATGATATCAAAATTGTTTTTCGCATCCAGTTCCTTTGTAACCACATCATAATATCCTATCAAATTTGTCAGACAAGACTTTCCCTTAACAAACCCATGCTGTGTCTGAATTATTGCTGCAGTCTTGTCTAGATGATCCTGCAATGCATCTTTAACCAGCGACTCCATTATTTTACCCGGAACAGAAGTTAAACTAACTGGTCTGTAATTACTCGTGTCACCCTTCGATCCCCCTTTGTGAATTGGGGATACATTTGCACATCTCCAGTCCGTGGGAACCTCCCCTGAGTCCAAGGATGCACTCATAATTATGGCTAAGGGTTTGCTTAGTTGCTTTTCCGCCTCCTTTAATATAACTGGATAGATCCCATCCACCCCAGGTGCTTTTCTTATGTTTAACTTCAACAATTTCTCTTCCACTTTGCACTCAGTTATTACAAGATCATTAAGCACCCTGCTACAATTTGATAACCTTCTGCCATTTTCAAACCTTAATAATTCCTCACGTGTGAATGTAGATGCAAAATACTCATTCAGTTTGTTTGCTATATGAGCAGGATCATCAACAGTTGAATCATCGATGTCAAGTGGACGAATCAGATTTATCCCCTTCCTTTTAGAGTTTATATAAGTAAAGAAATCCTTGCTGTTTTTCTTAGCATCTTTTGCCAAGGATTTCTCGTAATCTGCCTTCGCCTGCCGAACCTCCTTTGTGACCTGATTACAGATTAACTTATATGTGCCATAGGCTTCTGAGTCGCTTGATAATTTATATGCATCCCATGCATTTTTCTTCTCTGTTACGAGTCTCATTAGTTCATTTGACAACCATTTAGGCCTAAACCTTGAACAATATTTCTTAATAGGTATGAAACTTTTAGTAGCTTCCATGATTAATTCCTTGAATGCTTCCCACTTAGAATTTACTGTTGGTAAATTCTAATGTTACTCTGAGGAGTAGAACTTATACAGAAAGTACAGATGATAGGAAAGTGATCGCTACCACGAGGGTTATTAGTAACAGTCTTGTCTACAAGAGGAACTATCACTGGAGAGCATATTGAAAGATCAATAGCAGAGCTTGAGCCAGATGGTAAATGCACGTATGTGTGAGCACCAGTGTTTAAAATAGTCAGGTTATGTTTATCTAAATTTTTTTCAATTATCTGTCCTCTGAAGTCAAGATGTTGAGAACCCCATAGCAGGTGATGGCCATTCCAGTCACCCATAATACAAAAGGGAGCGGGTATTTGCATTACTAAATTATCTAAATCAGCAAAGGTGTATGTATGATTTGGTGATAGATACAATGAGACTAATGTTATTGTGATTCCAAAGGTGACACAGACAGTAATTGCCTCTAAAGATGTTTGCAGGGGGGGGATAGGTCTAGAGGGCACAAAAGTGTATAGTATGAGTGCTACTCCTCCATGAGCTAAATTAGATGAGTTTCTGTCTTTTCTATACATAGTATAATGCTTAATTGTCATAGATATTGCATTTGTGAGATTTATTTCTTGAATGCATACTGCAACAGGCTTATATTCAGATAGGAGATCGTAAAAGTCATCAAAGTTAGCACAGAGCCCATGACAATTCCACTGAATAACTGTATCCATTGTTTGGGTTTAACTAGTGTCTGCTAACTTCCGTGAGGTAGTTTGCTTACATCTGTCTATTTTTCCTTTTTCTTTCTTTGAGAAGACTGGTCTGCTTGTGTCAATGTCACCTTCTGGATGAATTTCAAGAAATGTGTCATCTTCATCCGCTTTTTCATCGGTGTCCATGGTATCAGATCTGAATGTGTGTATCAGTTCTTTCAGAGCTCTTAGTTTGTACTTTCGGTTGCTGATTGGGATTCTTATCTGGAGATATTGTTACAGGTGTATTTACTTATTGGGTTTCATATTTGGAGGGAGATTGTTCCTTTAATGAAGTAAGTAATGATTTCGCCCAACCAGATTAGAGATATTTGGAGGGACGGAGCAGTCAGTCTGAGTTGATATTGAGCGTAGCCGTTGAGTAACTGTGGCTGGGATACATAGATGATTTAGTAGGAATTGCAAAGTGTTTCTTTGCCTCTTGATACGATACTTTGTTCTCTATTTTATATTTCTGAATGTTCTTCTCTCTTTTCCATTGGATACAGTCCTTAGAGAAGGCAGAATGATTTCCATGGCACTTAGGACAGGTTTGGGTTTCATTATTACAGTCAGTATGTGTGTCTTTTGTACCACAAGAAGCACAAGTGAGTATACCTCTGCACACAGTTTGCGAATGACAGAATTTTTGGCACTTAAAGCACCGAACTGGGTTGGGAATGTACAGTTGAACGTGGCAACTGAGGTATCCAGCTTTTATAGTTGTGGGGAGATTTGGTGACTTGAATGTCAATATGACTGTTCGAGTAGGGAAAGGCTCTCCATCTTTTTTGATGACAATTCTTTTTGCCTGGACTACATTTTGGTTGCTTAATTCACAGACAAGTTCATCCTCTGATACATTTAGAAGATCCCATTCAGATATTACCCATTTAGAGTTCAAGGTAGCACGTGGGGTAACCTTTGTGGGAATTCCACCAAAGGTAGATATTTTCAGGAGTCTTTCAGCATGGCTGTATTCACTCATCTCCACTAATAAGTCTCCAGATCTTAGTTGCCGAACCATTTTTGGAGGGCCAGTCACATTTTCAAGGCATTTCAGAATCAAAAATGGGGAGAGCTTATTCAATGGTTGGTCTGTGGAGGAATGTAATATTAAAAAGAGCGGAGCAGAAAAATCTGTCCCTTCTTTTTTTTTTTTTTTTTTGTCTCTTGGCATGGGATTTATTCAAATTATCACGGTCGTCATGTTTATTTGAATCTGGATCAAGAGATCCATAGTTGGACTGTTTTGTGTTGTCCATAGTTGCTCCTTTTAGTCCCGGGAGAGTGGATTTCTTCTCCCAGACTTCCAGTCCTGCCACATGGAGGCAGGAGCGGTGTAACCAGTGACCAAGTGATAAGGTGGTTGTTAGCGTGTTACTAGATTAGTCTTATATACAAGAAGAAAGGTGGCTTTCCTTTCTGTTGAATAAGCTGACTTTACTTTAGAAGAGCAAAATTATATAACTTTGGAAATTAGAAAATAATGCTCATCTACAATCAATCGCTCTTTTAAGAAAATCGCTTTCAAATCACTGAAGAATTGCTATAGTCACTCGCTTGGCACTCGGGGCCAAGAGAGTAAACAGATTTTCTGCAATAAAGCAGAAACAGGACCTTTTTTTGGGAATCCACACTGTGCAAGAAATTATATTTCACAGACAAGATTACTTTATATTAAATTACAGCCATAGGATTGTTTACCAGTACAATATGCTTTCAAACACTAGCTTACCTAGCATTCTTCTGTCTGTGGATTTGCCTTTGGATTGCCTGTTAAACATCAACTGATTGCTTAAAGAAAGGTAACATGGTGGACTTTGAACATCTTCAGAAATGCTGAAATAAAGAAAGCATTTGTAATCACTTTTGTTTATAAAAATAGCACTGCTGTTCAGACTTGGCTGTCAAGAGCACTTCCTAAAAATTGCTATGAGAAATTATTAAAAGATCAAAAATGACTTAGAATAACTTGCTATATTTCATGTTTCCTTGGGAACTTGTCAGTTCCCTGACCAAAGTTCAATGTAGATCAGATCTTTCATAATAGCATCTGGTAGGTTCTCACGTTAAAACTGACAGAATTTTAACTGCAAAATATCTATTTGTGTGTGTGTGTGTTGAAAGAGAGAGAGAGAGAGAGAGATAATCTTTAATGCCCTTCACGGCCAAAAAGCCAGGGGTTTACATTTTTACAACCTCCCGAAACTTCCTGGAAAATAGAACAATTAATTTACAAAAACAGGTAATTTTACAGAAGAAAACATATTTTATACAAAGGAGAAAACTCCTTACGAGAGTTAGGTCTGATTGAGCTGACTTAACATCGAGATAAGAGCACCAGCTCAATCAGACAGGAACAGATGCAAGGTACACATCAGTCATTGCTGATTAGTCCTATTAGTCATAATTTTTTTCCGGTAAGTCCGGTCAACAGCGAATTTGTTCAGGTCGGCGTCAAGTGCCTGGGTTTGCCTGAACATCTGCTGAGGGAGGAACCTGTCCGAGAGATGGAGTCGTGCTGAATGCGAGTAGAGCTCAGGATTGGCCCTAAGGGCAGCAGGGGGGATCCTCCAGCCACAGGTATCCCAGAATGAAGGTGTTGCGATTATACCTGTTATCATCTTGACTGTTGCTAGGAGGCGTTGGTCTTCGACTAAGGTGGGAAGCCGTGGAATCCCGAGAGAGTTGGCAAGCTGCGTGGTGTGAATCAGAGCTGGAAGGTTGTGCTTCCTGTTGGCCCACTTTAGGAGCCAGAATTCTGTGGCAAAGAGTGGTTTCTTTATTGAAGTCGAATGAAAGAACAATAAGCGGATGCAAAAAATAATTTTAATATCATAAACTTGGATCTTAGGAAAGCTTTTTATACTGTTGCACATGGAAGACTATCATACAAATTGGAGCAGTATGGCATTAGGGCAAAATGCTGCTTTGGATAAAGGGATGGTTGAGTGGGAGTTGTTGTTGTTGTTGTTGTTATTTGGTTTTTAGGAGCATTAGCAACTAAGGCCATATTTCTCCGGGGATTTACCTGACCTCTCCGCATCTTCCATATTTGGTGGTCAAGGGGTTTAAACCGGCTTGAACCCAGTCTAATCAAGAAACGTGTGCTACGCACTCCTGCTCCTGCCCACCTCGCTACGGAGGCGCCGTTGAGTGGGAGAAGGCAGAGAGTGGTAATCAATGGACCCTGCTCATTGTGGAGTAATGTTATTAGTGGAGTCCCCCAGAGTTCAGTGTTGGGTCCATTGTTGTTTTCTGTATTTATTAATGATATTGATGAAGGTATATCAGGCTTAATGTCTATGTTTGCAGATGATATGAAAGTTGGCAGGATTGTTAATGACATTAATGACAGTATGCTACTGCAAGAGAATCTAGAAACATTGGGCAGATGGGCAGAGGTGGAAACTAAAGGTTAACATTGACAAATGTAAGGTACTGCATATGGGTAGCAGTAACCTCATAGTAACATATCAACTGTGTGGTACTACACTCAAAGTGGTAGAGAGTGAAAAGGACCTGGGGTAATTGTGCAGTCAGATATGAAGTTTTCTGAGCAATGGAGACAGTCTGCAAGAGTCTCATGGTGTCGTGTCAATGATATACAGGAATTTTTCTAGCAGGGATAAGGAGATGATTATTGCCTTGTATAAGGCAATGGTCAGGCCACACCTGACTTGTATACAGGTCTTGAATACTGTATACAGGTCTCGAGGCCTCATTTTAGGAAGGATGTAGAGATGCTGGAACAAGTACAGAGAAGGGCAACAAGATTAGTGAATGGAACAAAGGTTTACTCTTACAAAGAAAGGCTTAAGATTTGCAAATTACAGTATCTGGTGACTAGGCACCTGCGAGGTGATCTAATTGAGATGTATACGGCCTTGAATGGTTTGAGCAAGCTCTATGCTGATGGGATTCTGCCTCCTGCCCAGATTAATCACCTGAGAGGAGATAAATTCAAATTGAGGAAAGACAGTTGTAGAACAGATGTGCGGAAGTTTGCCTTTAGCCAGCATGTGGTTGATTGCTGGAACAAACTTCCACTGTAGAAGTTGACAGCTTAAATAAATTCAAGGCTGAACTATACAAACATTTGGAGCGAATGGATGGGTGAAATGGGAAAGTTTTTTATTTATTTATTATTTATTTTTTTTTTGGCTGATGCTGTATAAGCTGTATAACCAGCAGATCCTTTAACTCCTGTAAGGTCCGTGGTTGAGATGCCGCAGATCGGAGTTGCTGTTCCAACACAAACCACAGATGCTCGATGGGATTGATGTCTGGGGAATTTGGAGGCCAGGGCAATACCTGGAAGTCTTCCTCATGTTCTGTGAAACAGTCTCAAACAATCCGGGCAGTGTGGCATGGTGCATTATCCTGCTGAAAGACGGCACTGCCAGAAGGGAAAGACTGTTGCCGGGAAAGAGTGTACCTGGTCAGCAACGATGTTTCGGTAGGTGGTACATGTCAGAGTGCCTGGCACATGGATGACGGGACCCACGGTATCCCAGCAGAACATCGCCCAAAGCATGACACCACTGCCACCGGCTTGTTTTCGGCCTATGGTGTATCCAGGTACCATCAGTTCTCCAAGTAAACAATGCATATGTACCAAGCCGTTCACATGGTGCAACAGGAAACGTGATTCATCAGACCAGATGACCTTCTTCCAATCACTCAAGGTCCAGTCTTGATGCTCGCGTGCCCATTGTAGGCGATGTCGCCAGTGAACCATGGTTAGCATGGGCACTCGGAGTAGCCTGCAGTTATGCAGTCCCATTTTCAGCAGGGTTCGATGTACTATGTGTTATGACACCTTACTCCCGTCACCAGCATTCCAATTACCAGTGAGTTGCGCCACCTTCTGTTGCCACATACCATCCGCCTTTGCTCACCTCGAGCATCGATGAGCCATGGTATTCCAACACCTCGCTAGCGGTTCGTGGGTTTTAGTAGGTACTAACCACAGCTGACCACGAGCACCCCACCAGCCGTGCCATTTCAAATATGCTCTGGCCCAGTCATCTGGCCATTACAACTTGGCCTTTGTCAAACTCACTTAAGTCCGCTGCCTTTCCCATCTGAAGAACAAGAGTAACACTGATTAACGGAGCTCGGCATCAGGTGTTTTTTATACCATGTCCCAACCAGCGCATGTGCCGTAGTTCACCTGTAGTTGCTTCGATTTGCATAACAACTTGCTGGTCATAATGTTTTGGCTCATCGGTGTATACTTTAATTTTATGATGATACAGAAGATAAACAGAGTAAACTCTTACATAAAATACGTATTCACAGAAATTATATTTATATATATTTTATACTACAGTGCACTGAATATGCAGTGACAGAGGCAGACTTTCTCAAAAATTCTTACTGGAGAAAACAAACAATGTATCGGAGCTCAGAGTGTAATATTGAAAATCACACCAGCCTCTGTCTTCCGGCCCACCGGTGTTTCCCTGGTAAGACTTATGGCCAGTCTGCCCCTGTGCAATGAGGATCTGAAACTTGAAGGAATATCTTCCAACTGCTATTTACTATACTTTCTAAAATATTCCTTGAAAGTGAATGCCATCTAGTGTACTGTATACTGTACTGTAAAATACAAACAAGAATAAATTCTTGCTTATATAGCCTTTTTCATTTGGATTTCTCATACAACTGTAACTAATTTCAAGCTGAATATAATTTGTATAACCAACTTCTAAGAAATCTTTTCTGCTGCACATCTAATAAGTTTTTGTGTTTTTGCATTGTTCCAAAAGCACCTGGTAAAATATTCACTTGTTTTAAACTTCACAGACAAACCACAACACTATTTTCTATAAGTGCTTACAGTGAAATTTCCAAAGGAACTTTCATTTTTGGACTGTTTTACTATATTGGTCCAAAAATAAACCACACCCCTAAAATCAGTTGGACTTAAAAGGAAAAGATCTTTTTATTTTTAAATAAATTTTTAAATAAAAGTGAGCACATTATGTACACTGGTACTGCATCTACTTTTGTTAAATCCTTCAGGAAGATGTACCAAAAAATGTTACACAAGCAGGCACATGATAAAACTTAGTGTGGTCTGCAATATTAGTACATGCTTATTATCTTATTTCATTTTAAATACTTCTCCAAAAGGTTTTAACCCCTTCCCGGAACATTTTTTTCCGGAAAATGTGCCTTAACGGATCGACTTTTTTTATTTTACAGATTAAAAGTATGCATCATGCGAATACTCAGTGTATAGTGTTTTGTGTCATTTAGTAATTTTTTTCATAGAAAATACATAGGAGTAATTAACCTATTTGGGCTATCCCGAGTTATCTCAGGTACGCCAAAAAAGTGTGCAAATTATACAGAATTTTTTTAATAAATTAGTGCTTGAGCTAAAAGAAACGCACAGAAAAAGTCTTCATTACTCATTATATAAATAAATTTAAAAAATCAAGTGGAATGCACAAGCAGTAACCTCCCACCACAAGCAGTAATCGCGAACTAACTACATTCTGACACACGACCACCACAAGTGGACAGGTGAGGTAAGCATCGCTTACGGGCGGAAGTTCAAGAGGGTGCTGAAATATTTTTCGATATTGTTTTTGTGAATTATTTTCGTGGGTTCAGTATTCTGCATTTAGGATGGCAAATTATATTTTGCTTACTGGCGGCACAAGAATGCACGATACTGTTCTGACATTGCTGTACAATATAAGTAAAATGAAAGCCAGTCGTTTGCTGCCAGGCATAAGAAAATCCTGAGAAAACTCGGGATTTACCTGCCTAACGCGAAATTAGCCAGATAAATACCAGAGAAAATATGTTTCAGTCCTAAATTTGGAGGTATTATTGTTTGCTTCGGATATTATTGTATCCCAAGATATTTTGTATGTTCCAAATAACTTTTAAACCTAAAAAAAACAAGATATCTCGGGATAATCCATGAAGGGAATCAATGATGCAATTCAAAGTTAAAAACTAAACTGAAAGAATACCAAAATTTTTATTTTGAATTTTTTAATTGTGCATTTTGTAATGACATTCTTTATTTTAACATTTGATAAGTACAACTGCAGTAAAATGTCAGTATTAAGAATGCCAGAGCAATGAAACATTCAGTACAACAAAATCACTTCCCATCCCCTGCCAATTCACTATGTATCTTTATGCAAAAATGTTTCATTTTAACAAATATCACTACAGTATATAACAGAGATATGATGCTCAATATGTTCTACATTGATTTCAATATTTGTAGAAGAATAAAAGAAATTTACCTCAATATGATACGTAGAACACTTCTTAACGCAAAATGATTACGGTAAAAAATCAATTGAAAACAATTTAAAAATAATTAAAAAATTAATTAAAATTTCAAAAAACAATTAATTAAAAAGTATATCATGATCACAGGAATGGAAATTACTGAGTACGTGTGAGCTTGAATCTTAAATAGAGAGATTATTTGTCTTTGCGCATACACGTAAAAGACTACTAATTGGAAATTAGATATGGACGGCGAATGTTAATAATTTCCGATTCATGGTCTTTTATGCGCATGTGCTAAGATGAATAGTACGTAAAAGACTACTAGTCGGAAATTAGATATGGATGCCAAATGTTAACAATTTCCACGAATGTTAATAATTCGTGGTCTTTTAAGCGTATGCACTAAGAAAAAAAATCTCTCTATTTAAGATTCACGCTCACACATACTCAGTAATTTCCATTCCTCTGATCATGACATATGGTTGAAAAGCTGGGTCAGCTTCAGGAAGAAAAATCATTTTTCAAAATTTACGTTAAACTTTATTAACATTTTAATTAATTGTTTTTTGAATTTTTAATTAATTTTTAAATTGTTTTTTGAATTATTTTCAATTAATTTTTTACTGTAATCGTTTTGTGTTAATCTTTTATTTGTTTTAATTTCAAGAGAGTATCATACAGAAGTGTTCTACATATCACACTGAGGTAAATTTCTCTTATTCTACACACAAATATCTCTGTAATGAAAATATCAGTCTGATAAAAAAAAATTCATACTACTAATTTAATAAATACAATCTTTATAACAAAATTTTTATAAAAAATCCTCAAACAATGTGACATACACTTTTTGATCTTTGGTCTTTAGATATGGTGATGCTGCAATGACTAATTGACTGGGAATTTAATTGCCTGTCCAAGATTAGCAGTTTTTGATATGTCTAGTTTCCTAAACTCTTGCTTGAGTAATTTTGAAAGTGATAGGTGTTCTTTACATAGTTACATATTTAATAAAATGTGCTGGTGCATGAAGTGCTGGTATCGATAATATATTTGTTTCCAGTTTTGTATGAAGTATGGTTGTGCTTATTATGGTTTTATAAATTTGAAAATGGAACAGACTGTAGTTTCATGTTTTAATATTTTTCATTTTTTCAGACAGAATTAATAACAATCTTGGTTCAGTGAAAATAACTAGAGCAAAACAGATAATTTTTATATTTCTGAAACTTGCACTAAAAAAAAAAACATAAAACTGCATTTGTAATCTGTAACTCATTGTTCTGACATTTTTTACTGCATTTCACAAGTTCCTTTGTTACTGCATCATAGTATCTAATCAGATCTAATATAATTATATAATAATCTAATCAGATTGGTTTTAAGGGGTGATCATGTCTGATCACCCCTTAAAAAAACCATGCTGACAAATGACTTCAGTGCATTCATTGTCTTACAAATGCTGAAATTCTCTAGAAATTAGATCCAGAAGTTGATGACATCAAACCAAGGGCTGATGAATATCTATTATATCAAAAAAAAAGTAATGAGTTTTTTATAAATTTAAGATTTATTTTTGTATTATTTTTCAATTTTGTCAAATAGGCCTTGAGGGTTTGGAAAATAACCACTCATAATAACTGCAATAAATACACCAATCCATATATGACAAAGACCTTAATAAAATACAATTAAATTAAACAAAGGATAAAACTGTATATTTAATAGAAAAATAGAATACCTTTATAAAACTATGGAGTTAAAAGCGATAAAAATAATAAATGGATAAAATTAAAATATATGAACTTTACAGTCAAAAAGTGATAAAAACAACACCAAAGCTTTCAAAGGTGACAGTTTCCTCTGTCAACAGTGGAACTTTACAGTCATGGTAAATCTTGCTGATATTATTTCAGGATGTACCATGGCAGAAAGTTCCATCGTTAGCAAAGGAGTCAGTTGCCTTTGAAAGCTTCAGTGTTGTTTTTATCACTTTAACTCCATAGTTTTATCAGTGTATTCTGTTTTTATATTAAATATAAAGTTTTATCCTGTGTTTAATTAATGTATAAGTTAGTGCATATGCATCATTTCTGTACATAGCCAACTATATAAGTAGTTATAAATTGGCATCATTAAGTATAACTACTTAAGTAGTTGGCTATGTACAGAAATGATGCAAATGCACTAACTTGTACATTAGTTAAACTATTTACGTAACCTGAGGCTTTAGCCCTAAACAATACCGTAACCTGTGTTTAATTAAATTTTATTTTATTATTATTAAAGCCTTTGTCTTATATACAGGTTGGTGTATTTATTGCAGTTATTATGAGTCTTTCATGATTTTTTTTTTTTTTTAATTCTGATTTGATTTTTGAATTAATTTCACTCTAATGTTGGGCAATCAAACCAAAATATGACAAATTAATATTTAAAGGCATTCATGTGCAAAGTTTTTGTTTATACAAATTTTCAAAGTTTCATAAAAAAACTCACTTCTTGGGGCACATAGTGCTTATAAACTCACCCTTGAAACAGTTATATATGAACACTTACTTAAAAGTGACAAAACAAATTGCTCTTGGTTAAGAGCAATTATTTATCACGTGTAAATTCTTTCCTTTTATCACTTAAGACAATGTAGAAATTTCTCTTTGTTAAGTTTAAGAAAAATTGCTAAACTGAGATCACAAAAAGTAACCTTCTTACCTTTTTGTTATCCATAACCATTACTAATTCCAGGTATCGAATCTCTCCATTATTTTGAATTGAGGAAATTGGTGCTGATCTGCGATTCTGAGAAGTAATTAAACAAGTCAGTTAATGTATGTATGCAGTGTATTACATTCCAGATGCAGTAGCAAACAGTAATAACACATGATTTATAACAAAAAACAACTTTTATGCATGAACAGAGAACATTTCATTTCTGTGCATCTGCCATATTACCCATTCAATTCTCCAATCAGTACATGACAACAAACATAATATTCAGTGCTTCAGCTACAATATACAGTATACGAATAGCTTATATATGTACACAGCATGCCAATTCAATAACGAGACTGATGCTACTACAAAAGAAAGAATAACACTAATGGCAAAGTAAGGTTACATATTTTTGAAGTAATTACCTCCAATGTGTACACACCATTTACATTTTTTATACAAGTTTTGAAAACACTTCTGGAACTCTTCTTCTGGTACCGCTTTCAGCTCGTCGGTCACTGCAGCTTGGATGTCCTCTATAGTCTCATATTGCGTTCCTTTCATGTTTGTTTTCATTTTGAGGAACAAAAAGTAATCTGTGGGAGCCAAATCTGGTGAATATGGGTGATGTTCGATGACTGGAATCGATTTTTTTGCCAAAAACACTTAGTGCAACACTCGACTCTCTTTTCTCGTTGCTCGAAACTCAACGAATGTGGTACAAAACAGGAACAAATTTTTCCCTTACCCAGACCTTCTTGTAGAATTTCTCATACAGATTACTTATTGCTACCAATCATTTCAGCAAGCAACCTCATTGAAACTGATCTGTCTTCATTCACAATTTTTCTAACCTTTTTGACAATCTCCGGTGTTCGAACAAAGAATGGTCAGCCAGGTCAGGGATCATCCTCTAACGACTCACATCCATAATGAAAATGAGAAACCATTCAAACACTCTTGGTCAAGACAAACATTCATCAGCATAAATTTTTTTTAAATCATCAAAATTTCAGTAGCACATTTTTCCAATTTTCAATAAAATTTGATAACTGCTCTTTGCTCCATTTTCAATTTTCTGACAACATGCACAAAACTACTATTACTCTTTCCAGCATAAATCACAAACTGCTGAATGGACATGTTTCAACTTGCACTCTTGGAAAGAGCACACTCTAACGAATCTAATCGTACTATTTTGGCCTCTTACATTAATAGTAAATGCAAAGTGCATGCAGTTTCGTTATTTAATTGGAGCACTGCGCACACGCGCATGCATGCGTGCGTGCGTGCGTGCGTGCGTGCGTGTGTGTGTGTGTGTGTGTGTGTGTGTGTGAAATGCATGTGGGATCCTTGGTTCCCCCCTAGCTGCTGCAGCTAGGGGGGGGAAAGCCTTTGTAGGTGGTGTGAGTGTTGGTCTATGAACGGGGTGGTGTCATGTTCTGTTGTGTTGTGAACTGGCCTGTTAGCCACCTGGATGATCTCCCCCCCCCTCCAGCTTCCATCCTTGCTATGAGGAGGTGGGCCATCTACTGTGCCTAGTGGGATGCCTCCAGTGCAAATTTGTTACTGAGGAGATCCTCACTTGAAAAGAAATTCAATAAGGAAAGGAGTGGGATATAGTGAAGGGTTGGGAGAAATGAGTGGACTCAGGAAAGGCTTCCAAATTGAAAAGGAAGGCATTAGAGTGTAGTAAGTGGATAGCTGTACAAGTGAGACATGATCCCACCTGCCTGGCAAGGGAACCAGTTCAGATCAGGTCAGGTCAGTTCAGCAGTCATCCTACTCCATAGAGTTGGTGTATAATCCTGCTCTAGTCTAATGTACTAGGGCTAGCAAATGACGAGTTCTCCACCTCTTCAGTAGCATCATTATTTGTTTCTTCCCGAATTAGTAAACTAAGACCAAACAGCCATATTCAGAGTGTGGTCTTTGTCAGTAAATTCAATGGTTGGTGGTGGTTGTCATACCAGCATCTCAATTCAGTTGAAGTGGTTTGCTCTTTTCACTATTCAGCAAAAACTTTGTTACTCATAAGCTTGGGCTTGGTTAATAGTCATTAGTGTGAATTTACCACTTGCATTGGATTTTCCAGGAAAGATTTCATGGCACTAATAAACCTTGAATTTATTTAACTATCAACTTCCACAACGACACATGGAAGTTTGTTCCAGCACTGGCTAAAGGCAAATTTCTGCACATCTATTCTACAACTGTCTTTCCTCAATTTGCACATCCATTCTGCACTTGTCTTTCTTAAATTTGAATTTATTCCCCTAAACTGAGCAAGAAGAATAATCCCATCAGTTTACAGCTTGCTCAAACCATTCAAAGCCTTAAACACCTCACTCAGATCACCTCACAGGTACCCAGTCTCCAGATGCTGCAATTTGCAGGACTGAAACCTTTCTTGGTAAGGCACCCTTTCGTTCTACTCACTGCCATTCTCTGTACTCATTATGGAAGCTCTTCCTCCTTCCTAAAATGAGGAGTCCAGACCTGTATGCAGTACTCAAGGTGTGGATTGATCATTGCCTTATACAAAGAGAAAATCTACTTCTTCACCCTGCTAGCAAAACTATTGTATATCATTGACAAAACCTCATGAGCTGTTCTGGTGCATGTCTGCACTACTCTGAGAACGTCATATTTGACTGTACAATTACCTCCAGGTGTTTTTCATTCTCCACTACACTGAGTGTAGTACCACATAGTTGGTACATTACTCTCGGGTTATTGCTACTCATATACAGTACTTTTCATTTGTCAATGTTACACTTCAGTTGCCAATTCTCATCTCATCTGCCTAACTTTTCTAGATCCTCTTGCAGTAGCATACTGTAATTCCTGTCATTAACAACCCTGCCAACTTTTGTATCATCTGCAAACTTGAACATTAATCCTGATATACCTGAATCAATATCCTTGATAAATATAGAAAACAACAATGGGCCAAACACTGAACCTAGAGGGACTCCACTAATAACATTAGTCCACAAAGAACAGTGTCCATTAATTACCACTGTCTTCTCCCACTCAACCATCCCTTTATCCATAGCAGCAACTTGCCCCTAATGCCACACTGCTCCAAACTGTATAGAAGTCTTAGGTGCAACAGTATCAAAAGCTTCATGGAATCTACGTATATAATATCAAAATTAATTTTTGCATCTGGTTCCTTTGTGACCATATCACAGTATCCGATCAAACTGGTCAGACAAGACTTCCCCTCAATAACATTAGTCCCTCTAGTTGCCTGTTGAACATGCTGCTGTTGAAAACAGTTATCCAATATATTCACAACAAAAGTCTTGCTAGTGTACAAGTGACCAATCCACAAGATCCAATCAATATCTGGAAAGTTAAAATCTCCAAATATAAGACATTCTGATTTACTGGCTCACTCTAATTCTCTATACGGTTGTTCGTTGTACTCACCAGAGTCATTAAGCCTATACACACACCTACTTTCATTTTTTCTTTCCAGTGCTTATGTCACACAAAACTGACTCAACACTGTACTGGCCACCCATGTCAACTGGGCGCACTGCCTTAGATTTTATGTGTTTTTTAACTAACAGCATAACCCCTCCTACTTTCCTATCTTTTCTGTACTTCCCACATTCAAGTTCTGCATTCCTTATATATGTGTGGCACTACATCTCTGTTATCCCAACACTCTCCGCCTTTGATGTCTTGACCAGCAATTCAAATTCATCAAATTTATTTACTATACTCCTAGCATTTGTAGTACATGAAAGTATACATTCACCTGTTCTTACTCTTAGTTATACTAACACAGCCCATGTATTTACTTGTTCCATGATGACTCCCAGCAGGGAGTCATCATGGAACATCATGGGATTCAAGGGAATCCCAGCATGGGGATTCCCTTGAAATCCCCATGCTTGCTTACCAAGCTGCTGCTCGTTCCAAGAGAAGCAGTACAAGAATCACTTTCACCTCTATCTATGGCTATTGTTAATCTATTTGTCTGTGTATGCCCCCCAAGCTAGCAGTTTTCCAATCCACCTAACACTGCCACAATAGAATCAGCAAATATTCTTGCACTCTTTCTCTTTAATTGTATCCCATCCATCTAGAAGCAGTCCCTCCTCTTAATAAGCACAGACCAGCTCAGAAAAATTCTACCCATGAGCCTTGCACAATCTCTCCAGGAGTGAACTGATTGACAGGGCTCTAATCATATACTCCCTTTTACCATGTCTGGTAAGACGTGTAATCACTTTCAAATTTAATCTTAACTTGCAAATTTCTTTCAACATTAACCTATACTTTAGCATTAGCTTTAGCAGTGGCATATGATGGAACAAAGCAAGCTTATACTGCATCAACCTAAAAAAAAAATCCTTCCGATTTCACCTATCCATTCGCTCCAAATGTTGTCTAGCTATTCCTTGAATTTATTTAATCTGTCAACTTCTATAACGACAGATGTAAGTTTGTTCAAGAAATGAACCACTCGTTGGCTAACTTCCACACATCTATTCTACAACTGTCTTTCCTCAATTTGAATTTATGTTCCCTCAGGTGATTAATCTGGGCAAGAGGAAGAATTCCATCAGCACAGAGCTTGCTCAAACCATTCAAGGCCTTATACACCTCAATCAGATCACCTCACAGGTGCCTAGTCTCCAGAAACTGTAATTTGCAAAACTGAAGCCTTTCTTCGTAAGAGCAACCCTTTGTTCCATTCACTAAACTTGTTGCCTTTCTCTGTAATCATTCCAATAGCTCTATATCCTTCCTAAAATGAGGCCTCCAGACCTGTATACAGTACTCAAGGTGGCCTGACCATTGACTTATACAAGGAAATAAACACCACCTTTTCCCTGCTAGAAAAATTCCTGTATTTTACTGACAAAACACAATGAGCTACTCTGGCAGACAGTCAGCACTGCACAGAAAACTTCAAATCTAACTGCACAATTACCGCCAGGTCCTTTTCATTCTCTATCACCCTCAGTATAGTACCACACAGTTGACACATTACTCTGTGGTTACTGCTACCCATAGGCAGTACTTTACATTTTTCAATGTTAACCTTCAGTTGCCACCTCTCAGCCCATCTGCTAAACTTTTCTAGATCATGTTGCAGTAGCGTAAACCCAACGCTAAACCCTGGGGGACTCCACTAATAACAATACTCCACGAAGAGCAGTGTCCATTGATTACCACTCTCCGTCTTCTCCCAGTCAACCATCCTTTTACCATACCAGCAATTTGCCTCCAATGCCACACTGCTCCAATTTGTGCAGGAGTCTTCCATGTGCAACAGTATCAAAAGCCTTCCTAAGATCCAAGTATATGATATCAAAATTATTCTTTGCATCCAGTTCCTTTCTGACCACATCATAGAATCCAATCAAATTGGTCAGACAAGACTTCCCCTTAACATATCCATGTTGTGTCTGAACTATAACTGTAGTCTTGTCTAGATGATCCTGCAGTGCTTCTTTAACCAGTGCCTCCATTAATTTCCTAGAACAGAAATTAAACTAACAGATCTGTAATTACTTGTGTTATCCTTTGATACTCCTTTATGAATCGAGGTCACGCTTGCACATCTCCAGTCCATGTGTACCTTCCCTGAGTCCAAAGAAGCTCTTATAATTGTGGCTAGTTTGCTTACTTCCTTTTCTGCCCCTTTAAAATAACTGGATAGATCCCATTCACCCAAGTTGTCTTCCTTATGTTTATCTTCAACAATTTCTCTTCTACTTTGCTGAGTTATTACAAAATGATTTAGCTCACTGCCAGAGTTTAATAAACCTGTGGCATTCCCATCCCTGAATAACTCCTCAAGTGTAAATATAGATGCAAAATCTCATTCATTTTGTTAGCTACCTGAGCAAGATCATCAACAGTCGAACCATCGATATCAATTGGACCAATCTGATTCATCCCCTTCCTTCTAGAGTTCTTTACACAAGTAAAGAACTCTAGAAGGAAGAGCTGTTTTTCTTGTGTTTTTTTAAACAAGAAAAACAGTAAAGAGTTCTTTAACACAAGTAAAGAACTCTTTGCTGCTTTTCTTTGCATTCATTGCCAAAGATTTCTCGTAATCTGCCTTTGCCTGTCTAACCTCCTTTGTGACTTGATTACAGACCAGCTTATATTTACCATAAGCTTCACTGTCATCTGTTAATTTATGTATCCCATGCATTTTTCTTCTCTGCCACATGTCTCATTAGTTCATCTGACACCCATTTAGGCCTAAACCTTATTTCTTAGTTGATATGAAAAGCCTACTAACTTCTAATATTAATTCTTTGAATGCTTCCCATTTAGAATTTGCTGTTGGTAACATTGTCAGTTGGTCCCACTGTATGGAATTTAAAACTGTCTCAGACCACAGTAGTCACCTTTACAAAAGAAAAAACCTTCCTTTTAACCCCTGTGGTAGTTACCTCTTGGAGTAAATCCCACATCAGCACACTCTGACCACTGCCACCTAGTGGTTCCTTTATCTGCAGATTCTTAATGCATGAAGAATCACTACTGATAACCAGATCAAGAGTATTACTCCCTCTAGTTGCCTCCCAAACATGCTGCTGTAGAAAACAATCATCCAATAAATCCACAAAAGCCTTGATAGTGTGTGTGACCAACCCACAAATTCCAGTCAATATCTGGGAAATTAAAATCCCCTATAATAAGACAATCTGATTTACTGGCCCACTATTTATCTGTACAGGTGTTCATTATACTCATCAGAGCCATTAGGTTATAACATACCCCTACTCTCAATTTTGCTTTTCTAGTGCTTATGTCACACCAAACTGAAGAACTCTTTATTGCATACAAAAGGCACATGCCATGTACAATACTCTTGACAGCTACAAGCCAGGGATTAATCAACACTGCACTGTCCACCCACATCAACTGGCAGCACTTACTTAGATTTTATATGTTTCTTAACTAATAGCATGACCCCTCCTCCCTTCCTGTACACATTGTACTCCCAAAATTCCAATTATGCATTCCTTATATCTGTGTGACACCACGTTTCTGATATTCCAACAATATCTACCTTTGATGTTCTGACCAACACCTCAAATTCATCAAATTTATTTACCAAACTCCTAGCATTGGTGTACACACAAGTATACTTGCAACTGTTCCTATTCTTAGCTACCCTAACACATCCCATGTATTTACTTGTTCCGCAATGACACCCAACTCTGAAATCCCCTGCACCTTTTTTTCCAGGCTGCTGCTCATTCCAGTATAAACAGTGCAAGAACCACTTTCACCTCTTCCAGCGGTTACTGTTAATCTATTAGTCCGTGTATCCCCCCAAGCTAGCAGTTTTCCAACCCACCTAACACTGCCTCAATAGCATCAGCAAATATTCTTGCACCCTTTATATTTATGTGTATATCCATCCCTGATGTTATCTCTTGTTAACAAACACAGACCAGGCTGAGAAAAAGTTTACCCCATGAGCCTTGCACAATCTCTTCAGGGCTGAATTGATGGACAAGGCTCTCATCATATACTCCCTCCTATCATGTCTGGGCAGAATTGCAGACACTTTCAAAATCAACCCTAACTCATAGCATTTTTTCAACATTGACCTGTACTTGTTAAGTAATTCTGCCATTCTCCTACTCTTAATATCATTAGTGCTGACGTGTAGAACAATATCACCTTTTGTGCCCTTAAAAGATGATATACCCCTGGAAGACATACATGGTTCTGTTCCACCTATTCTTTTTGCACAGTATATTCCCTGTTTTCCAGACAATAGATCACCAACAACAACTAGTTCCTGTGGGTCCAGCACATTCTACCTTGGGGACTGCTGCTGTTTTGCCTGATGTTCAAATTCAAGCTATGGCATTGATGTGAGCAGCTCAGAGCTTGATGAGCCCCTCAATTTAAATCCTTCAGGGACATCTATCCTATTCTTAAAACTCTCATATAGGCCCATAAGAACGCTGAGTTGCCGCCCGATTTCCTCACACTCCTTACATCGAGCACACACACAAAGACATTCCTCTTGGTAATATCATGTCCCATTCCCGATTGCTCCACAAACATCAAATAAGCAGTACATTTCAAAAGGCTGTGATTCAGAGGGCAACCACTCCCCTCATTTCTTCTCCTAAGCCACAGCACTCCCACTGCCTTGAGCCTTTTGTTTTTCTGCTCTGGTGTGAAGCATCATTTCGATTCAATTTCAATTCCAATTCCAATGCAATTAAAAATATAACACTAACTTATATCCCAATGCAGTTATAACACTATATATATATATATTTTATTTATTTTTTTATTTTTTCTCAGTATTGAGTTTTATCTCAAACCGAGTTACATTATATGAATTTCATATCTTCTACAAGTTATATGTATTAAGTTACAACGTCACGTTTGTAAAATCTAAGTCATTATAGGTATTAATTTAAAAATTTATGTTTGTAAAATCTAAGTAGTTATAACAGATATAAATTTAACTATCTATTGCCACCCACATGGTTCAAACTCTCACACTAGCTATCTATGCCAAATCACTGATTCTAAAAGCTCTACAAATATTACTGTTGGACATTACGATCTAGGTGACAAGTTAAGTTATTAAATCACGTAAGTAGTGCTATAATTTATAATCCTCTGCTGATACCGATTAACTGCTACAAGTTTCATAGAGCTACCAGTATCTGCTATATCGATATGAAAAAAAAAAAAAAAAAATTGCTGCAGATTCGAATGCTACTGTGAATACAATGCCGGCAGAAATCGACTGTCGTTTCTATGCAATTACAAGGTTGAGTTAAAAATAAATGCACCAATTTATTCAGAAAATCACAAAAAAAATAGCATACTACTAAATTTAAATCAAAAGTTATACAAAAACAATAAATATCAAATCAATAAATAGAAAAAATCCACTTAGCAGCTTTAAACACATCTGGCTCCCACTCCTACTTGTTAAATAAATCCACAGATCTCCTACTCTTAATGTCATTAGTGACAACTTGTACAATAATATCACCTTTTGTACTCTTAAAAGATGATATCTGCTCTATGTCATCAATATTTGCCTCTGGCAGACATACCATATTCCACCTATCCTTTTTGCACAATAAGTTCCCATTTCCCTCACAACAGAGTCACTGACAACAACTATTATATATTATTTGATTTGATCGGATACTCTGGAACCATCGTATTCTGCCTTTGGGATTGTCGCTGTGTTGCCTGATGATCAAGTGCAAGCTCTGGCATTGGTGTGGGCAGCTAAGAGCTTGATGGAGCCACCAAACCCAAATCCTTCAAGGATGTTCACCCGGTTCTCCAAGCTGCCATAAAGGCCCATAACAATGCTAATGCACCTAATGTCCTCACATTCTTTTCATCAGGCACACACAAAGACACCCCTTGGCAATATCACATACCGTTCTTGATAGCTTTGCAAACATCAAACAAGCAATACATTTCATACGGCCGTGATTCAGATGACAACCGCCCCCCACCCCCCTTAGTTCTCCCCACTGCCACTACCTTGAGCCTTTTTGCTTTGATGATCTGGTCTGAGGTGATTTCGGTTCAAATTCAATATACAATAGACTCTTCATTAACCGGAATTCAAGCAACCGGCACCCTCAAGTAACCGGCAAAAAATCTTGGAAATAGTAGGTAATTAAATTAAAATGATAATATTAATTTCTAGATAAAATGATTCAAACTTGCCGCTCCACTTTGCACTATGAGTACGTGCACGCGTGTCCCTCATCATATGTTTGTCTCTCACTCCAAACAATTCACTGTGTAAATATAACGGTTGATTTATTGTTATTCAAATTCTGTGTTCTCTTTCAATCCCTAGTATGCCGAAACAGGTAGCAAGTAAGCGTAAACATGTAGTGCTTACCCTCAAGCAGAAGATGGAAATATGCAAGAGGCTTGAGAAAGGTGAAAGTCGTGCAGTGCTCATGGAAGAATTTAATGTTGGCTCGTCAACGATCTATGACATTAAGGCTCAGTCTCAGAAAATTAAAGGAGTTTTTATGTCTTGCATTGCATACACCGAGAATGGAAGTGCTTGACTAGGCCCTGTATGAGTGGTTTTGCTGTAAAGATCCGAGGGTGGTTGCATTTCTGAACCCATGTTGCAAGAAAAAGCGAACGAATTTCATGAGAAAATGAAAATTGAAGGCAAGTGTTCATTTTCAAGTGGCTAGCTTTCTCGATTCAAGATTCATCACAGCATCCTTAAGCTGGATTTGTCAGGGAGCAGAAATAGGCTGATTTTCAGGCTGCAGCTTCATTTCGTGAGGTGTTTAGTGAAATAGTGGAAAAAAATGACTTGACCCCAAAACAAATTTATAATGCAGATGAGACAGGACTAATGTGGAAGTGTCTGCCTAATTCTACTTTGTCTGGTAGTAATGAGAAGGTAGCTCATGGGTTTAAGCAAAATAAATGCATCAGGAAATCATATTTTTTTTTTTTTTTTTTTTTGGTAGTTGTTGGCGCATCGGCTTCTGTGGCCATAATGCACCTCCCAAGGTTTTTTTTTGCAGTACTTTGATCCAAGCCCGAGGCAGGATTCGAACCCACGACCTTTGGGTTGCCAGGCAGGCACTATACCCACCCGGCTAGCCCGGTCGGCCCAGGAAATCATAAGGGAAAGCTGTGTGGTCGGCAAATTTGCTAAACCAAGGTGCTTTAAAGGTGTAAGTAACCTTCCCGTACATTATCATGCACAGAGTAACAGTTGGATGGATGCAGGAATCTTTACCAAGTGGTTTCAATATTCGTTTGTCCCTAGTGTTAAAGAAAATTTATGAAAGAAAGGATTACCAGAGAATAGTAAAGTTTTGTTGCTCCTGGATAACTGTTGTGCACATCCTCCAGCTGAAGAGCTAGTTAATGGCAACATTTTCATGTGTTATCTTCCAGCTAACGTCACAAGTCTGATCCAACCAATGGATCAGGGGGTGATGCAAAACATAAAAATGTTTTACAGGCACGACTTCATGCAGAAAATGACTAATTTTGACAGGACAATTCTGGATTTTCAGAAGAAGAAATATAACCTCAAAGATGTTATCTATACTGTCAGTTGTGCTTGGGACTCTGTGAGAAATGAAACATTACGGAGAAACATTGGAGAAAGTTGTGGCCAGCTGTGATATTTGAGAAGTCCTCCTCAGTCAAATTTGAGGAGTTTCCAGGCAATAGTGCAGCTGTCAATAGCACTGTTTATGATGAAATCTGTAAGTTAGTTGAAGAAAATGAATTTGCCTCAAGATGAAGTCGATGACTGGCTTGTTGTGGATGAAGATATACCAGTAACTCATACACTGAATATGGAAGACATTATAGAAGCTGTTGTGGATCATGGAAAAATGAAAGTTGCAGAGGAGGAAGAAAGCGATGACGACATAGTCTACTTTAGAGCTAAATATAAAATTTTATGAAAATCCTATCATTAGGAGTCAAGTTATTCCCACCTTGGTCAGGTGGGAAAAGTATCCTGGCAGAGAGCTACTGTAGCATTTGAAACTTTAATAGCTTTTGCAGAACAGCAACCCTTCTTCACTTCTCAGCATCTTATGCAGCTCCACATCATGCATAACTTGACTTTGTCTGAGGGACGTAAGACCTCAAAGCAAGGTGATATTCGTTCATTTTTGAAGAAGGCTGAAAGCAAGTTTGGCAGTACAACATCATCTACTGATGCAGATCCAAAACCGATGTCTACCCAGTAAACTCTCTACCTACTGCAACAGTTTTGAGTGTGTTTTTTGTAAGTTACTGTATTCAAAAAGCGGTTTCTATAATAAAACTCAGTTTCTTTAGTAAAATTTGTCTATGTTTGTCTTAATTTTTTAAGTATTGGGTTTAGTATAATAGTCAAGTATTTTTTTAATACTAACTCTCAAGCAACCAGAAACTACAGTTATCCGGCATCTACCAATCCCCATGGGTGCCGGTTAACTGGGAGTCTACTGTAATTAAAAATACTACACTAAAAGTATATCCTAATGCAGTAAAATGCAGCTATTATGCTATGAAGGTTATGTTATTGAATATTTATTTATTACAATACTGAGTTTACATTACATGTATTTTGTATCTCCTATGAAGTTTAAGTCATATGTATCATGCTATACCTTTACATTTGTAAATTCTAAGTAGTTATAATAGATAATAAATTTATCTATTTATTGTCAACATACATGATTCAAACTCTCAAGCGACCTATGTGCGATACTATATCTACACCAAATCACCAATACTAAAAGCTCTACAGATATTAATGTCGTATGTTATGGACTATGTGATAAAGTTAAGTTATTAAGATACGAATTAGATAGTATGAATTAGAGCTGTAATACTCAATACGTTCTACGTTGATAATAATATTTGTAAAATAATAAGAGGAGTTTACCTCAATATAGTACGTAGAACACTTCCATATGATACCCTCCAGAAATTAAAACGGAAAAAACGAAAAAAATCAACAACTTACCGGTAAGAAACGGAAAAAACGAAAAAATCAACAACTTGAACAACAACAACAACAACAAACAATTAAATTTAATTATTTAATTATTTATATTTTACTCTAATGTACCGGTAAGTTGTTGATTTTTTCGTTTTTTCCGTTTTAAGAAGCGTTCTATGTACTATATTTAGGTAAACTCCTCTTATTATTTTACAAATGTTATTAAGACACGTATGTGGTGCTGTAAATTATAGTTTATAAGCCACTTCTGACTGAAAATGGGATCCCTTAAGTACATGTTTCATTTTAGGGAAGAGAAAAAAGTCACAAGGGGCTATGTCTAATATTTGCACACAGGGATTTGTTTTATGGCTAGAAAATGGTAACAGTGAGCATGTTGTGTGATGGAGCATCCAACCATTTTTTCATAATTCAGGTCTCTTCCTTCAAATTTTTTTATGCAGTGTTGTCAGAACATCAACATAGTAAGTTTGATTAACAGCCTGATTTTTGTGGGATGTATTCAGCCATAATTCCTTTAATACTGAAGAAAACAAGATGCAAGGTTTTAATTTTTGATTATAACATTCGTGCTTTTTGTGGTCTGGAGGACTGTTTTGTCTTGCGCAGACAAAACAATTGCCCATTTCCGTGCAGTACTCAGAAAGTCTGGATCTTCTTCAACTGTTTTCAAAACACCTACAGAAACATAGAGTGATCTCATTCTTTGATCGTCATTCATCCAAAATGTTTGGCACCATCTTGGCATGTGCTTTTCTCATTACCAAATCTCAGTTAAAATTTGTGTAATTGTTTCTTTGTCCATACTGACTTCTGATGCAACCATTCTAATGCTTAAATGACAATCACTTCTAATCAGCAATCTTACTTGGTCCAAAATTTCATCAGTTTTCATGAATACCAGACAGCTTGGTTAGTTATCATTTTCTACATTCTCTCCTCCTCCTAAAAATCTTTTATGCCATTCAAATATACAAGCTCTTGACATAGTATCTTCACCATAAACCTGATGTAAAAACTCATCTTTCAGTTAATGTTTTCTTTAGGTATGATAAAAATTTGAGGTGGAAGTTGAGTTGTTGTTCAATTCATTTTGACTGTCACTTTTTCATTAAACTGCAAAACTTTGCACTTACTGCAAAGTGAATGAGCTCAAAAGAGTCACTTTTGAGCTCATTCATAGGAAAAGATTTAAGATCAACTGCTGTGCCTTTGTTTTATAAGTATCACTTTGGTGTCCATTGACAGAATGTACAGGTTTGATATTTAAGATATCAAGTTTAACTTCTGTTCCAGGAAAATAATGGAGTTACTTGATAAACATGCATTGCAGGATCATCTAGACAACACTGCAGTAATAATTCAAACACAGCATAGGTTTGTTAAGGGAAAGTCTTGTCACAAATTTGATTGGATACTATGATGTGGTTACAAAGGAACTGGATGCTAAAAATAATTTTGATATCGTATACTTGGATTTCAGGAAAGCTTTTGACACTGTTGCACATGGAAGACCGCTGTACAAATTAGAGCAGTGTGGTATTAAATGCAAGTTGCTACAATGGATAAAAGGGTGATTGAGTGGGAAAAGACAGAGAGGGTAATCAATGGATGCTATGCTTCGTGGACTAATGTTATTGTTGTTGGAGTCCCCAAGGGTTTGGTGTTGGGCCCACTGTTGTTTTGTATATTTATCAATGATATTGATGAAGGTATATCAGGATTAATGTTGAAGTTTGCAGATGATACAAAGGTTGGCAGGGTTGTTAATGACAGTAATGGCAGTCTGCTACTGCAACAGGATCTAGGAAATTTGGGGGGATGGGCTAAGAAGTGGCAACTGAAGTTTAACATTGACAAATGTAAAGTACTACATATGGGTAGAAGCAGTGGTGAGCTATAGTGGACTCACAACAGCCCGTTGTTATTTTTTTTGAAAATTTGCAAGCCTATTTTTGAGACGATCCTTTATTTTAGGAATGAAATCCTGGATGCAATTATTGAGTATCCAGAGCCGAAACTACAGTGAGGCAAGCAGGGCCCCATTCCCAGCATTTTAAAGGGGCAATTGATGTATTTTAAAATTGCTTCATTTTTGATATAATTACAGTCGGACCTCCGTTTAATGAACTTCTTTATAGCGAATTTTTTTGATTCCCCTTGGTAATTAAATTTAAATAGTTTCCGTTGAACAAAGAAACTTTCCATGTAATGAACAGATGAGGAGAGACAACTTTGTATGCATTGTTCTCGCCTCTGGCCTTTACGCAATTAGAAAGCGTGAATTAAGAGTGAAAGGGATTACCATTTCACAATGTTAGTGGTGTCCGTAAAACCTCTGCACTCATATACCAAGAAGTCACGCTAGTCAATATGCTTTCCACAGCCAGTCAGAGGATTAAGAAGATTCTCGACAACATTTTGCACAGTATTCAAAGAACTAGTGAGAGTAGTAATGTAGAGGGGGGGGGGATTGAGGCAACTAAGATATTATATAAACTTTACGAAGATGAAATGTTGGCAGATTTTGAAACTTTGTCGAGCCTTTCACCGTGTAGTAAATGTTCTAAAATATAATGGCATACAGGAAATAATAATAAAAATAAAAAAACTGTATCACCAATCTCCAAAAAACTAGCACGAATTAAGGCTGATTGCTAAAGTACTTGAGGTGGAAACTATTATGATCAGTCGTGTGTTCGGGCCACGGTGAGTAGCTTGTAGCTTGCGGACGGCAATTGTGGGTTGGAGGAATCATCCCGCTTTGTGCAAACATTTTGAATCAGAAGTTAAATATTCCGGATTATTAAATAGACTTTTAAATTTGAAATTTCTTAACCCTTTTAGCACTAAGACTGACATCCTGCAGGAGCTCTCTTACCTTTCAGAAGGTTTAGAGATTCATTATGGTAAAAGAATATAAAATAATTATTCGAACTATCAATACTATCGCTAATTTGAAAAATTCTGAAGGAAATTATGACACTAAAATTGAGAGCATGTTGAAGTGGAAAGAATTAGAATGAATCAAAATTGAAGTAAAAAAATTACCTTGTTACAAGTTATTAAATGCATTGTTTTATCCTTAAAGGATAAGTTATTAATGCAACAAGGTGATTTTAAATTAAATAAAGAAAATAATGATACCATTGAAAGAAATTTTAAACATATGCTACCCGAAATCGTTGAATGTGAAAAAACTTTCAAGATGGTGAAAACTGAATAAGAAATTTAAGTTTTCTGATAAAATATGAAATAAAAATTAATGATTTTAGAGATTTTTTCAAAGACAGTTTATCATTAAAATCGAGTGAAATTCCCTTTTCAATGAAGAAAGCCAGAAAATATATTTGAAATCTGTTGCAATTAACAGTGCTGAAGCTGAGTTCAGCTTTCAGCGTAATGAATAATATTGTGACAATTAAACACATTGCAGATTATGATGACCATACATCTAAATGGAAAACCATTGCTTCAATTTGATCCGGATTGTTATGTCAAATCATTCCACTGTAATCATCGCTCAGCTATTGAGCAAAGCAGAAGATCGACAACAAATATAATAAAGAAGTAAATTGGCAATTTTTAGAATAAATTTTTCTTGAATATTTGCAAACATTTTTTCCATGTAATCTGTAATTTTTTTGTGTAATTTTTCTAGAAACTTAGTTTTTATGTAATATTTGTTTTTATATTGTGGAATGCTTTGTGATAGTTTTTATGCTATTTGTGATAAGGGAAATATTTCATGTTATTTTTTATTCGCAATATTAAAATTTTATCATGGAAAAAAATGTATCCATTATATTTCCCTAGGTGTTAAAAAAAGACGAATAAAAAAGTTTCGCATGTGCCGAGCACGCGCAGTAGATGGTTTATGCGAAACATCCTTCACATTTCTTTTAGGTATTTTGATTTGTATATATCGATTACAAAATAAAAGAGCTTTTTTATTATAAATATTTTATTGATCATTCGCAGATTTTCATAATTTCTGGAAGACAAGATACAATGGATTTATGATAACTAAAGTAAGAGATGTATACTTCCAAGTGCAATGTATCTAAATATCTCTGTAAAATAGCACAGACTGATGTACCGATGTTGTAGTTGAAGCGACATATGCAGGTGTTAGGGGCACCTAACAATGGAATGTAACGAAAATGCGAGATGAAAAAAGAAATTGTTGACAAATATTTGTATTGTTGCAATCATACTTACTGCAGTAGTAACTTCAAGAAGAATGATGGTGGCATCATACTATTCAAGAATTCTAAAAAGTTAGAACTCCAAACACTGTCGTATCCAGTTATCATTCTAAGGCGAGACATGATGACCAGGTTTTTAAGTTTTTTTTTAGATAGACCTAGGAACATTTCACACATTCACTTTTACGCATGGTTAAGGGGGTAATAAGCAGCATCTTCCCACCCCCCTAAATCCGCCCCTGACTTGAGATATCATACCGGTCACGAAAAATGCGTCACACGCTCTAATCACACTACTAGTAGTGCGAGCATGGGAACCGCCTCTAGTGGAAGCCGCCGATGACATCACTTCCGTGGCTGATCAAATTTACTCGATAGAAAGTCAGAAAAACTGCAAGCACATTGTTAAAATATTCACAGCTCACCATTGGGTAGAAGTAACCCCAGAGAAACACACCAACTTTGTGGTACTTCACTTAGGGTGGTAGAAAATGAAAAAGATCTGGGATTAATTGTGCAGTCAGATATGAAGTTTTATGACTGCACAATTAGAGGTTGCCAGAGCAGATCATGGGGTTTTGTGAATGATATACAGGAATTTTGCTAGCAGGGGAAAGGTGATTATCCCTTTTTATAAGGCAATGGTCGGGCCACACCTTGAGTACTACGTACAGGTGTGAAGGCCTCATTTTAGGAAGGTTGTAGAGTTGCTAGAACGAGTACAAAGAAGGGCAACAAGATTGGTGAGGGGATCAAAGAGGTGCTCTTACCAAGAAAGGCTTAAGTTCTGAAAATTGCAGTGCTTGGAGAGTAGACACCTGTGAGGTGATCTGGTTAAGGTGTATAAGGCCTTGAATGGGTTGAGCAAGCTGAATGCTGATGGGATTCTTCCTCTTGCTCAGACTAAGAACCTGAGGGGGCACAGTTTCAAATTGAGGAAAGATAGTTGTAAAATAGATGTGCGAAAATTTGCCTTTAGCTAACAGGTAGTTGACTGGTGGCACAGGCTTCCATCTTTTGTTGTGGAAGCTAATAGCCTAAATAAATTTAAGAATTTGCTGAAAAGGCATTGGAACGAATGGAGGGGTGAAATGGGATAGTTATTATTATTTTTTTTATTTTTTTGGCTGATGCTGCATAAGCTTGCTTTCTTGTATCGTATGCCTCTACTAATGCTAATGCTAAAAAATGTCACACATCTTCACACACATGCTGAATATACCAATATGGTGTTTGTCTACGGTTTTTGTGGTGGAAATACTTGTAGAGAATACTGTCAACGGTTTCCTAACCGCAGAATACTGGATCGAAGAGCGTTTACTAGTGTTTACACCAAACTGTGTGAGATTGGTACAGTTCCCAGCACTCATATTTCTTCTGACCATGCAAATGAACAAAATGTGGATGAAATAGAACACATTCTTCAGACGGTAGAACGTCGTCCTACTATTAGTACACAGAGAATTTGTACGCGTATCGGTGTTCCACAGACAAGAATATGGCAAATGTTATGGATTGTATCTATTTCACATACAGCAGGTGCAACACCTTCAACCAGGAGACTAAGCCCAGCGTTTAGAATTTTGTCGGTGAGTAAATGCTAATCGCTGATTAATTCCATTAATACTGTTCAGCAACGACGCTACTTTCACCTGTAACTCTCATAGGTGGTCAGACAAAAATCCACATGTCACAGTAAAAACAAATTTTCAACATCGCTTCTCTGAGGTGCGGTATCATCGACAATCAGTGGGCCTGTTGTGTTACAAAATTATCTTACAGGGCCCATTTACCTAGAATTTCTGCAAAACGAACTTGCGCTAGTATTGGAGGATGTTCCTTTGGCTACAAGGATTGGTATGTACTTTCAGCATGATGGAGCTCCTGCACATTATACCCGTCTTGTGATACACTATCTAAATCAAACTTTTCCTGAACGATGGATCGGCTGTGGTGGTCCTGTTTATTGGCCACCAAGGTCTCCAGACCTCACGCCGTTAGATTTTTGTTTGCGGGGACAGATGAAAAGTGCAGCATACAAAAAAAAGGTGAAAACATGAGACAAATTACTCGCTTGCATTTTGTATACTGCTGCCCTCATAAAGGAACACCCAGACGACCTCAGAACAACATGTCATATTACCACAAAAGTTGCAAAGTGCATTGAGGTTGGCGGTGAGATTTTCAAACATTTATTGTGAACTGTAAAAAGTTTGTCAATTATTTGTGTTTTGTATCATTCAAAAATTCAATAAATACAAACAAAAAATGGCTTTGTGCATGCCAGTTTCAAACAACTATCTTGGTATCAATTGAGAATTGGACGCATGTTTATATGAACTTTTTTACTCAGAATAATCGATACTATAACCTCCCAAAAAAATTCCTCCTGAATCACCCTGCGTATATTTCTGTAACGAGTTTTACCTCCTACCAAATTAAATGTTATATGAATTTCGTATCTCCGAACATGTTTAAGTTTTATGTATTAAGTTATAACATAATGTTTGTAAAATCTAAGTGGTTATATGTATTATGTTGAAATGTTACATTTGTAAAATCTAAGTAGTTATAATAGATAATAAATTTAACTATCTATGCCACCTACGTGGTTCTAAGTCTGCGCTAGCTATTTGCGATAATATATCTACACCAAATCACCAATTCTAAAAGCTCTAAGAATATTACTGCCATACGTTCCGGTCTATGTGGCAAGTTAAATTATTAAAACACGTAAGTAGTGATAAAATTTATAGTTTATAATCCTCTGCTGATACTGATTACACTACTACAAGTTATGTAGAAACTTCTAGTAACTGCTATATTGGTAAGAAAACAATGGCGGCAGAATTCTGCGTAGCACATGCTTCTTGATTAGACCGGGGTTCGAGCCCGTGCCCACCAAATACGGAGGATGCGGAAAGGTCAGGGAATGGCCACCGCATATCCCCGGAGCAATATGGCCTTAGTTGCTAATGCTCCTAAAAAAAAAAAAAAAAAAAAAAAGCGGCAGAATTCGAAAGCTGCTATCGATACAATGCCGGCAGAAGTTGACTGTGGTTTTTTATGCAATTACAAGGCTGAGTAAAGAATAAACAAACCAAATTAATCAGAAAATTACAAAAAAAATACTATACTACTAAAGTTACATCAAAAGTTATAGAAAAACAATAATTTCAAATCAATAAATAATAAAATATACTTAGCAGCTTTGAACACGTCTGCCTACCACTAGCCTGCTACTTCAATGAGATGAAAATGAAACCTTTAAAATTAAAGAATTCAGGAGATAATACTAATGAATTCTTTTTAATATCCTTGTTTCAGAAGATCACAGGAGGCACTGAGTGCAATGTGATTGGTATGGTAGGAGATGATTGCATCAGTGATCTTGGTAAATCACTGATGCAAGAGTTAAAGAAAGAGGAGGATGCTAATGTCAGCTTTATCTTTAATTGAATGCTACAGAATAGATTTTAACTGAAATAGAAATATAAATGTGAAGAATAGTTGCAGGAAATAGCTTTGGCAAGAGATCAGAAGGCTTGACTACAATACGGAGAAGAGGCAAAGTTTCCTACAATTGCTTGTTCAAAATTGAGTTTCAATTGATTAATAACTGTTTTGCAATTGTTGCAAGCTTTGGTGCAGGCAGAAAATGAAGATGAAGAATTGAATACAAGCCAGCTGCAATATGCAATGTTCTTATCTTCAACAGCCAAAGCACATTTATTGTAAAACCAAGGTTTAGATAAGGGATGAGAGTTTAGGGTGGAAGGTGCAATAAAGGATTTCATCCATACAAGAATAATTTCAATGAAACGATATGTGCAAATAATAGATCAAGAGATTTAAAACAGTAATCCAACCATGGAAAATAAGAATATAAATTGTGCATATCAACATATTTTGCATTCTTATAATGCTAATGCCATATGACACAAGGCTGAGAATGCCTGTGGGAAAGAGTAAGACTATTAGGATTGGTTGATAGGTAAAACTATTAATACATTATTATATCAGCTTACAGTTAAGCTGAACAGTTATGGAATCACAAGAGATTTCTAGGTTATTTTGTGTTCTAATTTTGAGCTTAATGTACTATGGTTTTTATCTATTCTGCCTTTATTTTTACAACTGTTCTCAGAATATGTATGATATTAAATCATAGAATTAGCACGCCAAATTCTATTGGAATTGAATTTTTATATTAATTTTAGATGCTGGCAGTTAGGATTCATTAGGAGTTGACTAATATGTGCTTACATAATCATTAGATGATAATTTTGGCCAATTATTTTCCATTATGACAGAATTATAACTGGTGTTGGTGGGTAAGAAATTGAGCTGTTGTTGTTATTTGGTTTTTAGTAGCATTAGCAACTAAGGCCATATTGCTCAGGGGATATGCAGTGGTCATTCCCTGACCTTTCCGCATCCTCCGTATTTGGTGGTCACGGGCTCGAACCCCAGTCTAATCAAGAAGCGTGTGCTACGCACTGCTGCTCCTGCCCACGGAGGTGCCAAGAAATTGAGCACTTTGACTGTTCTGACGTGAAGTGACTCTTACCCATATAAAAACAAGGTCAGCCGGGTGCCTTGGAATTTTCAAAGGTGTTGCATCCTCAGTTTTAATGTTCTTAGAGAATTCTTTCTTATGTGTACGTATGTACACACAATACAAGAGTTTCCCCCAAACATATAAATGAATGTTTATATCACTGAAATAAACATTCTGGACAGAGATCTATCAGCTTTCTTCCTTGGGTCTCCAACATTGCTCTGTAAACACCACACGCAGCTATCTATTTCACTGATTCCGGTCCAAACAAAGTTGGCTTTAACCTGACTTTATCCTGTAATCTACAGTTATTTTTTTAATTTTTGTAATGTATTGGTCTTTTTGATGTCAAAATTTTTATTCTTCTTTTTGCTTTAATAAAGTGTTATTGGCATTATTTTAGCTAATTTTTTTATTTATTTTTTTTTTTGTTGTTGTTTGAAAGTTAAATTTTATTCCTTTCTTTTTGGTCTCTGTCGAGTCGGCTATGATTTATACATTTCGCACGTATACATCATAACAGAAACAGAGACCCTACTTATTGTGGTGGCTCCTACAGTTTTGGCTGCTGACCCTTGGAAGAAGTAGTTAAAGCCTTAGGACCCACTACTTTAGGTAACATCATTATCATTTTTATGTTATCTCCTTCACCTTACAGGCCTTCTCAATTTTTTCATGGTAATTACAATTGATAGGTCAGCATCACTTCTCTATACACTGAATATAAACATTTGTCTATATATATATATATATATATATATATATATATACATACATACATACATACATACATACATACAGTTATATTAAATACCAGTCTAGTTTCACAGAAAATTTTGTTCTTATGATTCTTTTAGTGACTTGATTAGAGATACTGATACAACAGACATTTCCAATGCAAAAGACCATTTTGCTAACTATAACATATATAAACAAAGATTAAAATATTTTACAAGACTACTGCTTACAATAAATATGAATTCCATACGTTTAAGCTGTCATTATTTTAATGCATACACATTTTTTTTAAAATAACATCATTATGGCATCCTTTATTTATTATGCATGTTAGCAAGAAAAAATAAATAAATAAATAAAATCCCCCGGGAAAAATTTATTTCTCAAGGATTTCTATTTTAAGTTGAGATATTTATAATGAAGCTGCATTATAAATATCTCAAGATGAGATAGGAAGAGGCCAAAATTGAAAAAAAAAAAAAAAAACCAATAAAATCTATGGCCAATATGAATATAATATTTTAGTTTCGGTGGGGGTGGGTTGAAGATTCAGGACATTCCCAGTTGAATTTTATGGTTGTTAAAGAGCATGTTTGAGAATTTTTTTTTGGGGGGGGGGGAGAGGTATTTTTTCACGGTAATTACAATTGATAGGTCAGCATCCCTTCTCTATACACTGAATATAAACATTTGTCTATATATATATATATATATATATATATATATATATGCACATACACACAGTTATATAAGATAGTCAATAACCAATAAAAATTAAATATTTTTGGGAAGTTTTACTTTCAAAATATGCCATTAAAAATATGTAATTTTATTTTTCAGTTCTTGTGGTACTGTTCAGCAAAAAAAAAAAAAAAAAAAAAATTAATGAGAAACTTACATTCCCAGCCTCCAAATGCCAGAGTATGAAAATCAATGAGCATTACACTTACATTATCAGTCTTTCATAAAAAAAAAAAAAAAAAAAAAAAGAGAGAGAGAAACTACTACTACCATTATGAATATATTTTATTTATCGTATGAATATGAACTTATTAAGAGAAATATTCATAAATGACTAAGCTATAAACAGTTAAATTTGGGGTAAAAAGTTACCAAACATGCCCACTCATAACAAAAATTAACTACTAATGAATTAAGAGACTGCATTAAATGTTAAATATTTACTACCATATCCATTAAGTTTAATAATTATTTTACTGTTAACAGCATACTAAAAAAAAAAAAGAAAGTCCTGACTGGTTTAAGTACTCTAAACTGAAATTTCTTACAGGTGGTAGATGACTTTCATCAACCGGTGAAATACCACCACTTTGCTTATTGGAGGCTTGAAGTGGTGAAACCCATGTTTAGTCTCTAGAGCAAAGTTTCCGGCACCCCCCCCCATACTTCTCTTTCAAACCCATGCACGGTACTAGGTTTTGATACCTTTCGTGTTTGGGGTTTTCATAAAAAAAAAAAAAAAAAAAAAGTCAATAACCATTAATATCATAATTATAACATACCCTATGCGAATCCTGTGATGGATGTAAAACATCTAGCAGATACTGGTAATTCTTATTTCCTGAATGAGAGAGAGAGAGAGAGAGAGAGAGAGAGAGAAAGAAAGAAAGAAAAGACAGAAAACAAATGAAAAATAACATCATTTTAAACAATCTGCTTCTATTTATGTCACATACAAAACATTTTGACAACACGATAAGGATAAACACAAACAAACAAAATAAACACAATTTACCAAACTTTGTTTTTTAATGCACCCCTAAATTAAATGAGTATCTTCTGGGAATCCGCCTATTTATTTTTGGACTATCACAAAATATCCTTATTTCATGTAGACAGTCATATATTTTTGAGCCTCTAGTAATTCTGTGCAGTGGTACACAGGATTATTATGCCAAGACTTTTAAGTATCTGGAGGCAAAAGAAGAAACTGGCATCCATCCTTCTAAACATGACAAGGTCCTAATGTTTGTTTTATTGCCTCTTTGCCATAAATATGAAAAGGTCTGCTTATTTTATAGCCTCTGAGAGTTGGCACCCATATGTGGCAGGTTCTAGACTTCCATATTAAATATTAAAAAGGTCCTGAAGAACCATTATATGTGCATACATGAAAAAGGCAAATAATGGAGATATCTCAAGAAAGTCTAATACAGACTATAAAGTGTTTAAGGGCAAAGGCCTCATGCTACGAGGTAGAATGACTATCATGTAGGTTAGTGCAAATGCATCATTTTAACATAGCTATCTACCAAAGTAATTTAATTAATTAATTCAACTACTTTGGTAGACAGCTATGTTAAAATGATGCATTTGCACTAACCTACATGATAGAAAGTCTAATACCTAATTACACACCTGAAAAGACACAGGTAGCCCAGTATACACTGAGTGATCATTGAATTATGATCACTCCTATGAAAACTGAATGCGACCCGTTGACCACATGAGGTACGAGAGTGCACAGTTAGTCGACCTACGTAGCATAGATAAGGTGCCAGTGGTTCAGTAGGTAGTAAAATTCTGAGCGTGATGGGTAAAAGGAAGGATTTATCGGACTTTGATAAAGGACAGATTGTGGGAACTCGACGAGCTGGTGCCTTGATTTCCCAAACAGCTGAACTGGTGGGGTGTTCGAGAGCCGCCGTAGATAAAGTGTACCAGGACTGGTGTCAAAATGATCAAACAGTGACCCAACGGCAAAACTGCAATGGTCAGCGAAAGGTTGATGTTAGAAGTGAGCGCCGGGTCTGACAACTCATACAGGCGCAGCACTGTTAAAGAGTTGACTACCTAAAACAACATGGGCCAACCCGGAACAATGCATGACCATGCATTGCACACTTGCACATATGGGCTATACCAGCAGATGACCCCTATGGCATCCTCTCCTAATCACGATTCATCGGTGTAAAGGACTCACCTGGTGCAAAGAGCATGCAAGTTGGACGTTAGAAGGTGTGCCGGTCGGATGAGTCACATTATTTACCCCACACCGTGGATGGTCGTGTATGGATTTGGCATCAACAACATTAGGCTCTTCATCTATCATGCATGGTATCAAAAGTGCAGGCCAGTGGAGGTGGTTGTATGGTGTGGGGCATGTTTCACTGGCAGGAACTTGGATCCTGGTACATGTGGAACAACGTATCAGTGGTCTCTGCTATCGTCAACTGCTTGCTGACTGTGTACACCCCACTATATTACACTTTTTCCCAAATGGCGATGGTATCTTCCAAGATGACAATGCGCCAAGCCATCGGGCACTTGTGGTTTGAGGAACATAGTTCTGACTTCCAGTACATCGATTGGTTTCCTAACTCCCCCGATATCAACCCCATAGAGCACTTGTGGGAACTATGGAAAGGCATATCAGGCGTCTGGATACACCATCATCTCCATACCTGCACTGCTGACCGCATTACACACAGCTTGGTTAGCCATACCTCCTGAATGCTTCCGACATCTTGTTGAATCAATGTCACATCAGATAGCTGCTGTACTGAAGGCAAAAGGAGACCTATGAAGTATTAGGTAGGTGGTCATAATTCAGTGATCACTCAGTGTATATGACACTTTAAAGCAATAATTGGCGCCTCCGTAGCCAGGTGGGAAGGAGCAGCAGTGCGTAGCACACGCTTCTTGATTAGACCGGGGTTCGAGCCCGTCACCACCAAATACGGAGGATGCGGAAAGGTCAGAGAATGACCACCGCATATGCCGGAGCAATATGGCCTTAGTTGCTAATGCTCCTAAAAACCAAATAACAAACAACAAAGCAATAATTAGGTAAACAGTTTCTGTGCAAATTATTTAATAATAATTGTTTAGTATTAATTAGTGATGTGAGTAGAGAATATTCTCAAAGCAATTATTCAAATGGTAATTATCAAGAATTAGCTAATCATTAGTACTTATTACTACCCATATTATTTTACTCTCCATTTCAATACTGATTTAGTACTAATGCAAGATGAAAAACCTAGAATAACTCAAACTCACAGGGAACCCCTCCTCCTTCTGCCTTAAATTAAATAAATAGAGCCCTGGCAGAAGAGGCCTTTAAGAATTCATTTAGTTTCCATTGAGGTTCAAACCAAGACCTTTCCAAAAATCACTATCCGAGAGGATGCAGAATGAGTTGTGGCTTTTGAGGTTATAATGGGTATCGTAGTCCAACATTTCTTATATTGAGAGACAGTTTAAAATGGTATTTGCAGCCAGCTGATACCAAACCTATTGGCAACAAACTAAGAGCCATTGAGAGCAGCTAGCAAATAATCTCGCTAGGTCTACTTTGCCACCTGTGACTGGAGAGAATCCAAGTAATATGCAGGGAACATTGCAAAGGTCATACTATATTAGCATAGGAGTTGGGTATACCATGCCATATGCATGGCATATCTAAAAATATCATTACTTTGTACATATTCCTCTCCTCTCAACTTTTATTTCATCTCTTGTGACCATTCATCATAAATGAGTAGTTAAACCAATAAAATAAACTTAACCATGAGAAGAATGAAACATCACAAAACCTTCCTAATTCATTTCATAAATATATATGGCCTCAGTTTCAATCTATTAAGATTGAAATGATGTCCACTTACAATCCGTTATGTTCCGAAAACTACTAATCAGGATTCTGTTAGAAATCCTGATTAGTAGTTTGCAGGACATAAAGGATTGTAAGTTTGCACAATCAACACTGATCTCTAAAATCCACCTGAAATAAAAGCACTTTGCCTTTATTACTAATAAACCATACATTTAATTTTGTGGATATTTTTTCTCCACTTTTTCAGTGACTGCAAAATTAGAAATAAGATGTTTTAATAATAATTGTTTAGTGCTGATTAGTGAAGTGAGCAGAATATGTTCTCAAGATATTTCTACAAAAGATAATTATCAAAAATTATCCCATCATTATATTAACATTTGTTCCAATTACTCACTCTAATTCTTTCTGATTTAAAGTTGGTACTTATGTACAAATATTGACTATGACATTCCTAGTCAAATTTCCAAAACTGGAATCTTTTCGTTTTGATTTTCTTTGGCTCAAAATCTCCTTCTGCAAAACATTTATTATCTCTTACTCTTTCAACTCATTAAATTACTATGAACTTTTGACCTCCTTTCTTTGAAACCTGACTTTATCCACTCTAACTTTACTAATAGTGAAGTGATTTTCCTTGGTGATTTTAAAGTTCTAAATTACAGCTATCTTCAATTTTATTGTTCTAAGGACCCAGGTGATATGCCTTTCAATGTCTCTAATGCTAATGCTGTTATTAATGATTATACATAATGTTATCAGTTATGCAATGCCCAATTATATAAATATATATATATATTAGAAGATAATATATGGGAAGACCCATATATTATTATTTCCTTGTTCACTCACAAAATATTTTCAAGTTTCTTGTTTACATTTTCTTATTAACCTAGTGTATTCTTTTTTGCTTCCTCATATAATTCCTTTTAATCTCTTCAATTTCATTCTGCATACCTAAACATCTGGGCATTTGGAATTCATCTTAGGATAAAAACTTCCTTTTAAGGTCAATTCACTGATCCACCAAGGCATCGTGCAACTGTATCTTTTCCTTTCCTTCACTGAGTCCTGCATTGCTGAGCAACCACACTACCTAAAAGTTCAGCCTTCTCCTCTGCCCAGCTGCCATTCTCATCAGTTTCAGCAGTAAGATTCCTCTCAGTGCATTCTTCAAATTTGTCACACCTTGCAAATTTAACAGCACATCAATCTATATTATATGCTTCATTTCTCACACTTCTGTCTATCCTATAGGTGATCAGCAGTGGTCACTGGTAGTCCATCCTTCCTGTACCCGCCAATTTATAACTCTCAGTAATGTCAATTAAGAAGCCAAAATCATATCTATATTAGACTCTCCTATAATAGAAGAGTACATGACAAGCTGCCCTATCTCATTAACCACACACAATCTATTTTGTACATCCATTTCTTCAAATAATTCACCTCTACTGTCAGTCTCTGGACTTCCCCACATTACTGAATGAACATTTGTGTTCACCGCCATAATTACCCTTTTGGGTACAACAACAGAACAAACCCTATTGATATATTAGTATTAATGCCATCATATAGTGGCAAATGATGCAAGAAAGCAAGCTTATGCAACGTCAGCAAAAAAAACAAACACTTCATCTATCCATCCCCCTCCAATAGTTTGTCTAGTTTTTTTCCATGAATTCATTCAAACTATCCACTTCCACCACATCAAACAGAAGTTTGTTCCAGCAATCAACCACCCATTGGCTATAGGCAAATTTCCACATCTATTCTGCAACCATCCTTCCTCAATTTAAATTTATACTTCTTTGTGTGCATAGACTGAGCAAGAGGAAGAATCCCATCAGCATTGAGCTTGCTCAATCCTTCAAAGCCTTAAACACCTCAATCAGGCCACCTCGCAGGCGCCTAGTCTCCAGATGCTGCAATTTGCACAACTGAAGCCTTTCTTGGTAATCATAGTTAATATTATAGATAGGGTCCTAATTCATGACTAAATTGACAGTATATGCATAAAACAAAGAACCTCACAACTGCACTAACTATTTCTGCACATACCATGTGTGTGTGTAGAACTTATTTCTACTATTTATTACCACAAGCCAGGGGCTCACATCTGGTGAGTATGGGCTTGGCACACCCGGGGTCCTGAGCTGGATATCATCATTCTTCTCTTTCTTGGTGATTCCTTTAAACCTCTCTCTCTCTAACTTGGGAATTTTTTTTTTTTTTTTTTTTTTTTGGCTGGTGCAGCATAAGCCTCAGGCTTCCTTGCACCATATGGCTAATAATTATAATAATTAAGCCCTGAATTTCTTAACAATGGCAGCCGGGGCATTGGGTTCAGCCTGAACTATTCCATACCTTATGAAAATTCCTTTAACAAAATCTTTCCCGACGTATAACTCCTGCTGCAATTATTTTTACTCCTTTAATTTGCTGTATATCCATATCCATTGATTTTCTTCTTGGTTAACTCCCAATTTCCAATATATTCTGGGCACAATTTATCTTTAACAGAGTGATCGGATTGCCTACCTCTAGTCTTGCAATTGGCACAGGCAGGGCTCTCAATCCTTGTGTCTGCAAAACTGACTTCTGAGAGTTTACCACAATTCTTTATTAAATCAATAACTTTTCATCTCTATTATTACCATACCTTCATCCTTTATCCTTCTCATTGTTCTCATTTTAACTGTACCCAAAGCCAGTCTCATTTTTCAGCAATTCTTGCTGGATGGTCTCACTCGATGTTATATTCTCTGTATCAGATTTAACTAAAATCATATACACACTTGTTTCTCTGTGCCCTTTTCTATCTCACCACTTTTTGCTGAAATTGTAGCACAAGTTTCCTGTAGCTCCATCTCAGCAGTCATTTGACAGTCTTTTACTCATGCTTTCGAAACCTGGTTTTCTATAACGATCTGTATGACTCTTGTCTCTAGTATGTCCCACATTTCCAATATTGAGCTGATTGCAGCTCTCATTACCTTGTTCGCATCACAAAAGAGAAATTTTTGTAAATGCACACTTTGGAAATATCTTCAACCTTGGCACAACTTCTCTAAAGTTTCACAATCCTTTTCTTTCTCTCTACTTTTGTGTCCTGTAATCATTTTACTTGCACAGACAGAGCTTCAATATGTGAGGGGATGAGTCTGATGTCTCATTATTAGAGTCGACTGTTACTTTTTCACTGCCGACCGGGCTAGCTGGGTGGGTAAAGTGCCTACCTAGCAACCCAAAGGTCGCGGGTTCGAATCCCGCCTCGGTTTGGATCAAAGTACTGCAAAAACCTTGGGAGGTGCATTATGGCCCCAGAAGCTGAAGCGCCAACAACTACCAAGAAAAAAAAAAAAAAACTTTATCACCCTCCATGAGCACTTTTCCATATGTTAATTAATGAACTGTGTAAGACATGGATCATTAATTAACCTGACTGCTCTCTTTTTAACAGAATCTAAAAGCCTGAGAGAGGTTTGGGGGCATCACCCTAGAAGTGGAAACAATATTTCATGGTAGGGCAAATTTAGATTTGTGAGTTTAAAAGAAAAAAAATTCTTATGCCAAGAGGCATAAACACATCACAGTGTAATCCCTGAGGAGGGTGAAAGGGTTTTTTTTTTTTTTTTTTTTTTTGCTCGCATAGCATGTAAATCAACCTGTCAGCACACACATCGCACAGCCAACCCGTATTCGGATTGATCATGCAACATGGGCAGGGGCAGACTTACCATGACCACAGAGGCTCACATCTAGCAAGTATGGGCTTGGCACACCCAAGGTCCAGAGCTGGATATCATCATTCTTCTCTCTCTGTTTTAGTGATTCCCTCCTACTCTTCTCTCTCTCTCTCTCTCTCTCTCTCTCTCTCTCTCTCTCTCTCTCTCTCTCTCTCTCTCTCTCTCTCAGGGTACTCAATTTTTTTTTGGCTGGTGCAGCATAAGCCTCGGGCTTTCTTGCACCATATCGCTAATAATAATAATAATAGAGATATAATCTCATCTAGAAAGCTGAGTCATCAAAGATAAGCAATGGAGCAGTACACTCTTTTTTGTTAGATGTAAGACAGGATTGAGTTTTAGAAGGATTGAAATTAACTAAATTATGTTTCCTTCCACTGGAGAAATACCTGGAGATCAGCATTTAAGGAATTGGTAGTGGATAGTCAAGAAATTGAAGTGGTTTGTGCTGGGTAAGGTTTCTCAAACTGGAAGATGGAATGCCATTTGCTAACATAAGCAAAACTATGAATAGGATTTCCTGTCAATGAAGGTCATTAATATACAAGAGAAATAGTGGGAGAAAGAAATGAACCATGGAGAACACCAGAATTAGTGGAGAAGTTAGACGACAGAGAGCCATCTACCATCACCTGCAGTTAGCAGTCGGGGAGAAAACTGATTACCCAATTACAAAAACAGTTGGCAAGTAATAAGATGAAAGCTTATTCAGAAGACCATTGATGCCAAATGTGATCAAAATCCTTTGAAGTGACAAGAACAACTGCTTGAGTTTCACCAAAGTTTTTCATTGAATTTTTTTCATAGATGGATAACATAAGGCATTTTTTGGCTGATGCTGCATAAGCTTGCTTTCTTGCATCAAATGCCTCTACTAATGCTAATGCTAAGGCAATATATCACCAGTAGACTGACACTGTCAGTATCCATACAGGCAACTTGATCAGATGGAAAGTTTCAAAATAATTTATGTATTTCTCCATTACAGTGGAAAGAGGAAAGGTAAGTGCAATGGGGCGATAACTGGAAGGGAGGGAGGGGTTTGTTTCCATTTTTAGGAACTGACTAGATATAAACGAATTTCCAAGCAGAAATAAAAAATGGCAGTGGAACAAGAAAGAGTAAAAAGGTGACACAGAAGAGGAGCACAGGTTTTGATAACAAGCAGAGAAATGCCATCAAGACCTGGAGCTTCCTTAGAATCAAGGCTGTTCAAAATTCTCTGACACCCTTTTCATAGAAGGCCACAGGAGACAATGAGGAAGTTTAATGAGAATGGTAAGAAGTGGTTTACCAAGATCAATACAATAGAAGAAAAAGTAGGATACTAGTAATTCAGCTTTATCTTTAGCTGAGGAGGCAATAGAACCATCAGGTTTTAACAGAAGTGGGAGTATACAGGGTGTCTCAAAAATATTGGTACAAACGTTTAGGGGAGGTAGGTAACATCTAAAGGAATGTGAATTGCATAGGAACCCATAACCGGAAACATCACGGGAAAGTAGTAGCAGAGGTACAAGAAGCAGAAATGACACAAGACAGTAATTAGTGGCAAACATTTATTTCACATAATATTAACAATGGAGTACGAGATGGATGCATTTCATGATGTTACAACAGATGCTCAAAGGTTCCACCATGAGAAGCGATGCATGCGTGACACCGACACAGCATGAAATGGCGGACACGGTCGAACACACCTGGAGTTTCTTTGACAGTAGCAGCAGCGCAGGTGAGTCTCACCACGAGATCCATTTCCGTCTCCACAGGCGATTCATACACGATAGATTTGAGGGCCCCCCACAGAAAGAAATCAAGGCTCGATAAATCAGATGAGCGTGGGGGCCAGGCAACGGGTCCACCACAGCCAATCCATCGACTCCCAAAATGCCTGTTCAAATGCTCACGAACACACCTTCCATAATGGGCAGGCGTGCCAACGGGCATCTCACATTTGCTGGAACATCGTCAAGTAAGCCTGGTAGAACTTGTTCAAGAAAGATTGGATATTTAGCGGAGTTCATGCGGGATGGTAACAGGTATGGGCCAACTAAGCAGTCACCGACCATACTTGCCCACACATTTATTGCGAAGTGATGTTGTGCTGCATGGGGCGCACACCGTGTGGATTGTCGTTAGCCCACACACGAGCATTGTGCTGATTGAATAAGCCTTCCCGAGTGAAATAAGCCTCATCCGTGACCAAAACATAGGCTGGAAAATTCAAGTCTTGAACCCTTTCTTGGAGAAACCACTGCACAAAAGCCACATGTGCAGGACGATCTTGGGGGAACAGTAACTGAACCCTTTGGAGATGAAACGGGTGTAAGGAATCGTCGTGCCAGACACGTTGTACACTGCAACGAGACACTCCTAAGGCAGAGGCAATGGCACGTGTGCTGGTAGTAGGATTATTCTGGACGGCATTCAACACACTTTCTTCAATGGCGGGAGTTAGCATTGAACGTGGTCTGCCCACACTACTCCTGTTACCTCTAAATGACCCATAATCGCACAAATTTTGATGCACACATGCAAACAAATGGTGGTCTGGTACATGTCTGTCTGGGAAGCTTTCTCCATAAATTTGTTGAGCGGCTTGTCCATTGCCCTCTGCTAATCCATACACTAGGTGCATGTCTACCAGCTCACAGTTCATATATCAATGCATGCTCTTCGTGCGGTGACTACTGCTTGAATGAGTAAACCAGAAATTTTCCCTCTCGCGAACTGATGAACAGCGCCGTGTACCGATTTACGGTGATATTTCCAGTTATGGGTTCCTATGCAATTCACATTTCTTTAGATGTTACCTACTTCCCCTAAACATTTGTACCAATATTTTTGAGACACCCTGTAGAAGGACAAAAGTTGCTGCAAACAGTTTTAGCAAGAGTCCAGAATAATCAACAACCATTTGCAAAAAGAAGCAAGTTTTACTCTTAGCCAGTTCAAAATTTAGTTTTGATTGTTTAAAAACTGATTTACAAGCTTTAGTGTAGGCAGAAAATGGACCTGGAAATTCATATGCAAGCCAATTGCAATATGCAGCATTCTTATCTTGAACAGCCTTAATATAATTAGTACCAAATGTGTTGGTACTAATTATATTCATAATTAGTTCATAACTATTCGTTCATAACACTATGAACTATGTTGTCATCACATAACATTTCAGTTCAGATTTTATCTGAATCAAAATAGTGCATAGTGTTATGAATGAAGAAGAGCCAAACAGAGAAGAAGACTTGAAGGATGCTGAAGAAAATCTATTGCCAACAAATAAAATCTCGCATAGTACTGCTTCATCTGATGTGCAGGCTCTGTTGACTATGCAGAACAAGGTTTTTTGTTGCATAATATACGTTCTACCATTCGTAGAAAGGTCAGTGATGCAAAGAAACAAACTTCTTTACTTTCCTTTTTCAATAATTAATAGAACATATGAATATATGTATGCATACAATTTGCTTTTTTTATAACTAAGAAATAAATTTAGTTTGTCCAGTCAAAGAGGCAGCTAAGTAGAGCTTTCCAAATAACAAATCTTTTCATTGGCTGAGAAGTACATACATACATGAATATATAAAAATTACATAAAATGTTAGGAATGGAATAAGCAATGCATTTCATGTTGAGTGAAAGAGCACGTACACAGATGCACAAATGTTGAATCACTTACTGTGTAGAATTAGGTGATTGTTGTTGGTACAGGGTGCATTGTATGGGCTGACTTCCAGCGTTTGTCATGTTGTAACACTACAGACTCCAAAATTGGGTGTAGTCGTACACCTCTATTGAGGTTTAAAACACTGTGACAACTAGATATGTATAGTGATGGGATTGGTCAATCACCTCACTGTCAACAACTGGGACTGAGGTCATGTTGCATTGACTGAAAATGCTCTGCAACTGCAGAGTGTGTAGAGTCGCCTTGGCAAATAACTCTATCATGTTCCGTGAGGCAGTCCTGGAGCTTTTCCCCCACATAGCAGCTGCCACAATTGTGGCAAGTGATCTGGTATATAGTACTGCTATGTAAAAGAGGGGGGACAGGTGTTTTCACCCTCAAGACAAGAGACCATAAACCTCTACTGGGAAGTTGCAATACAATACCTGCGTTAAGATCTTAGAAATGCGATCCGAAGTGCCCGGGCAATATGAAATATAAGCAGTAGATGTTGTCTTGTTGCTATGGGGGGGGGGCCTTGGACATGCAGCAAGCTCTCAGGCTTATAGAGCGCACCAGTCCAAGACATAAGGAGAGTAGCTACAGTTGGTGAGGTGGGCTCTTACCTTAGAAACTTCGATGTGCCTAGCTTTCACTGAGCTAGAATGGCTCTAAGCTTGAGAGAGTAGTGTGCGGGCAGTGCTGTACAGGTGGCATGCGCTGACCTGTAGTTTGTGAATTGACCACAGCACATGGGCTTTTGGTATACCAAAGATTCCAGATATGAGCCCATGTACCTCACTAAGACATCCAGGAAAGAAAGGGTCTTGTTTGACTCTAATTCTAATGTGAACTGGATGAAGGGGGATAGGAAGTTGGTGTTGTAATAGCTGTGCTTCTGAACCTCGGGGGATGATGGTGAAGATGTTGTCGATATACTGACACCAGAAGGTGACCGATAACGGCGGGTTCAGGAATATGTGATCCTCCAACTCCTCCATCACAATTTAGCAACGACAGAGCTGACGGGTTGCCCATAGCCTTTCCGTGTATTTGGCTGTAGAGAGAGTCACCAAACATGACGACACAGCCAGACAAGCACAAATCAAGGGCGGTACAGATATCTTCTGTAGATAAAGATGTTCTGTCCGGTAAGCTAGTGTTATTCTTCAAAAGTTGTATGGCACAAATGATGGCCTGTTGAACAGGTATGGAAGTAACTAAAGAGACAACGTCAAAGGATGCCGTGATCTTGTCTTCAGGAACTGTGAGGTGCTGGATGAGACATGGGAATTCCTCACTTTCAAGAAGGTTCAACTGGTATTTCCTACTAAGGGTGTTAGCAAAGGGCAACATGTTTTGACAGTTCATATGTTGGAGAATTGCAACAAGAGACAATGGGTCTGAGAGGGATGCCTGGCTTGTGCACTTTTGGTAGACAATGGAACTGTGGGAGCTGGCAGCCCGTGGCATGCAACTGACAACTTGTGGACTTGGAAATCTTCCCAGACTTGAGCCATTCATTGAACGACTTATTTACCTTTGACTGTAATCATCCAAAGATTTTGATGGGAGGGTCCAGCACCAGTTCATAGTCATTAGGATCAAGTAGGAGGGAGAGAGAGTTACTTAGATATTTGGGACGATCCATCACAACCGTACGGATTCCCTTGTCGGCCGGTAGAACGACAATGGTATTTTTGTTTCTGACAGAATTAAGGGCTGCACGTTGGCGGCGATTGAGGTCAGGGTTAGCAGGCACACGTGCTAAAGAATAGAAGCTGTCTTGAAGCGGATGTTGTTAGCAGTCTCTTCAGGGAGGTGGACCAAGGATACCAAGGATGTTATTAGTAGAGTCCCACAGGGTTCGGTGTTGGGTCCACTGTTGTTTTGTATATTTATCAATGACATTGATGAAGGTATATCAGGCTTAATATCGGAGTTTGCAGATGATACAAAGGTTGGCAGGGTTGTTAATGACAGCAATGGCAGTGTGCTACTGCAACAGGATCTAGATAATTTGGGCAGATGGGCTAAGAAGTGGCAACTGAAGTTTAACCTTGACAAATGCAAAGTACTGCATATGGGTAGAAGTAACCCCAGAGAAACGTACCACTTAACGTGGTAGAGAATGAAAAAGACCTGGGAGTAATTGTGCAGTCAGATATGAAGTTTTCTGAGCAATGCAGACAGGCTGCCAGGGCAGGTCATGGGGTTTTGTCAATGATATATAGGAATTTTGCTATCAGGGAAAAGGCGGTGATTGTCCCTCTGTATAAGGCAATGGTCAGGCCACGCCTTGAGTACTGCGTACAGGTCTGGAGGCCTCATTTTAGGAAGGATGTAGATTTGCTTGAGCGTGTACAGAGAAGGGCAACAAGATTGGTGAGGGGAATGAAGGGATCCTCTTACCAAGAGAGGCTTAAGTTCTGCAAATTGCAGTGGCTGGAGACTAGCACCTGCGCAGTGATCTGATTGAGGTCTATAAGGCCTTGAATGGCTTGAGCACGCTGAATTCTGATGGGATCCTTCCACTTGTTCAGATTACAAACCTAAGGGGGCATAAATTCAAATTAAGAAAGGACAGGTGTAGAATAGATGTGCGGAAATTTGTTTTTAGCCAGCGGGTGGTTAATTGCTGGAACAAACTTCCATCTGTCGTGGAAGTTGATAGGTTGATAGGTTGAATAAATTTAAGAAGGAACTGGAGGGAATGGTGTGATTTTTTTTTTTTTTTTTTTTTGGCTGATGCTGCATAAGCTCATACACTTGCTTTCTTGCATCACATGCCACTACTACTACTACTACTACTACTACTACCACCCCCATGCCGATTTGTGTGATGGGAGGGTTAGGCAGTAGAACGGCAAACTTTGTACCAAAAGTGAGAAGTTCAATCTGTTCGGCAGATAATTGCTTACTGCTGAGGTTCAAGACAAAATTAGCATTGTCTGCTGTGGAATCCGTGTGAGTTCTGGAAGAGTGGACATCTCGGAGTAGGCCAATGAACTTGTGCTACTGACGTGAACGGTAAGTATCAGATATGCAGATAGCCTGGGAACAAAGGGTGTGAATTAGGTTTGAAAACGTCAACAGAGAAACAAAAAACCTCTGAGTTCCTGGGTAAGCCTGGACTTGTTCACAATGGCTCTTTGCAGTTCTAGGTGTGGGCAACCAATCCATACTCTCAAGGTTTGAAGTCCAAAGTTGAAACAGGTGCGCTTCATACGGATATGGCTGAAGGGTCCCTTGTAGCGGAAGCCTTTAGGGATAATACAATGTGACTTGAATCAATGTGCAAAGCGCAGGTGTTGCTTATTTCAAGCTATCGAGATAAAAGATTTCTGTAGTTCCACTGTAACACTACGTATATGTTGGTCATAGCTGAAACGAATGAAATAGAAGAGGCCTGTGGCACTGGGTTCCATAACTAATAAATAAATTCAGTTTGTCCAGTAAAAGCAGTAGCTAAGCACTTTTTCAGTCAACATGAGCATGCACTGCTCATTCCATTCCATTCCATTCCATTCCTAATGTTTTTATGTTATATTTATACTTATATATTCATGTATATATATATGTACTTCTCAGCCGATGAAGAGATTTGTTATCTCGAAAGCTACTGTCATTAAATATACTTAGCTACTGCTGTTACTGGATGAACTGAATTAATTTCTTAGTTATGGAATCCAGTGCCACAGGCCTCTTCTATTTTATTCATTCTAACTATGGCCAACATGCACAGTGTTACAGTGAAACTACAGGAATCTTTTATCTCGATAGGTTAAAACAAGCAGAATACAGAAAAAAGAAATACAGAATAAATAAAAATAAAAAAAACACACACACACACACACATGCTTCCCATTTTACCCATAAATTCACTCCAAATGTTTGTCCAGTTCTTCCTTGAATTTATTTAAGCTATTAGCTTCCACAACAACCGATGGAAGTTTGCTCTAGTAATCAACTTCAGCCAGCAACCTGCTGGCTAAAGGCAAATTTCCACACATCTATTCTACAACTGTCTTTTGAATTTATGCCCCCTCAGGTTCGTAATCGGTGCAAGAGGAAGAAACCCATCAGCAGTGAGCCTGCTCAAACCATTCATGGCCTTATATACCTCAATCAGATCATCCCTAGTCTACAGACGCTGCTATTTGCAGAATTTAATCCTTTCTTGGTAAGTGCACCCTTTGATCTCCTCACCAATCTTGCTGCCCTTCTCTGAAATGAGGCGCCTCCGTAGCCAGGTGGGAAGGAGCAACAGTGCGTAGCACATGCTTCTTGATTGGACCGGGATTCGAGCCCATCACCACCAAATATGGAGGATGCAGAAAGGTCAGGGAATGACCTTCGCATATCCCCGGAGCAATATGGCCTTAGTTGCTAATGCTCTTAAAAACCAAATAACTAACTTCTCTGAAATTAAAGATCAAAAATATAAATTGTGAGATATATAAATATATCTGGTAGATATAAATTGTCTACCTGTGATATGAGAAGGTGGCTGAAGGACAAAAGGAGGAAACATAAAGGAAGATCTAAAGGCTGCATGTCTTTTGGTAAAATGAAAGACATTTTTAAAAATGAAATACCGATCATCCTTTAAGTTAACCTTTAAGTTTAAGCTTTCAATCAATGTATCCTATTGTAGTAAAACCTGACTTTTGACAAATGCCTGAAAACAGAAATCAAGAGTTTTTCAATGAATGGAAAGAAGCATGCTGGATTTGACTCAGCATACTTCTGGTCTCAAGTGTTTCCATAATTCAGCTAGATTTATTTTCTCACCTTTCCAATATATGTACATGTTTAATAATTATATTTACTACATTAACTATTAAAAAGTAAACAAACTTGATTTATTTGAATAAGTAATTACATTATACAGCAGAGTGTGGATGGAGCTGCAATTTCCTAAGTTGAAAATGCATCATAAACCATTATGTCTAATCCAGATCAGCAGGTAATAAATACATTTATTTATTAATAAATCAATAAATATTATTAAAGGTAATAAATACATTTATCACATCTACACCTATAGATTTAGTAACTGATTACTACTTACCACGGAGGATGCGGAAAGGTCAGGGAATGACCACTGCATATCCCGGAGCAATATGGCCTTAGTTGCTAATGCTCCTAAAAACCAAATAACAATAACAACAATAACTACTTACCACAGGTCATGTTACGAAATTTTATATCTGAATTCCTGAAGAGAAGACACGAACTGCTAAAGCTACCATTAGGAGAGTGGATATAGTAAGTTTCCTTGCCATCAAAGAAAGAACCACTAGGATAAAATACCATAAAATTAAATTAGAGAAAAAAATTAATACTAATTAAAAAAAATAAAATCTCTGTAAAATTTATAAAGCTTTTTATTATATTTAGTAAAACCATTTTAAACTTACAATTTTGTTTTTCACTGTTAAATACAAATAAACAGGTTTAATAGTTTAAAGACTACATAATGTGCTGAAAACAAACCAATTTTTGTTTAGCCCAACATTTTTTGATGCATATTAGAAATCATCACTGGCAGACCACCATAAGTCTACCAGAGATGGGTCTACTGTCCTCACCAGGAAGTACAGGAATTCCTCCTGTTTCCCCTCCACTTGGCTAAATTTCTTAATGGAAAAGGCTTCTTTTATTTTTCATTTTATAGTCTTTCTCCACCCCATTATTGCAGAGTTTCTCATCACCATATGCCTGTATGTTTGAATGCATTCTGAGCATGTTCTGCCAATTCTGATTCTTTACTGTGCACATTATGTATATTTGAAATTTTCTGGTCTAGCCTATACAGAGGCAGGCCGTCCCAGGGTGCAAGGAATGCACTGCACCTAGAGGCTAATGTTCAAGGGGCACCTGAAAACTTGAAACTTATAGACATATAAACTAATATGAAACTTCATACACATAAACTCACACACATATGAAGAAAATTTTACTTTTCCACATTTACTTATATTTTTGTATATTATATGCCTTCTATTTAGCTGTGGTGTTGGATCTTTGAGCCAGCCCACCATCTTATTAATAAGCTTAAAGATCACTTCAAGCCAATACTTTTTATAGATTCTTTTTATTTTTTTCCAATAGTTTTACAACATAAACAATAGTACAACATACAATATGAATTACAAAAGAGCAGTAGTAACTCCATACATAAAAGGTATTTGCTGATTGTAATAGTAGTAGTGGCATGTGATGCAAGAAAGCATGTGTATGAGCTTATTCAGCATCAGCCAAAAAAAAAAATTACACCATTCCCTCCAAATGCCCGTTAAGTTTCTCCTTAAATTTATTCAACCTATCAACTTCCACAACGACAGATGGAAGTTTGTTCCAGCAATTAACCACCTGCTGGCTAAAGGCAAATTTCCGCACATCTATTCTACATCTGTCTTTTCTTAATTTGAATTTATGCCCCCTTAGGTTCGTAATCTGAACAAGTGGAAGGATCCCATCAGAATTCAGCGTGCTCAACCCATTCAAGGCCTTATATACCTCAATCAGATCACCGCGCAGGTGCCTAGTCTCCAGCCACTGAAATTTGCAGAACTTAAGCCTCTCTTGGTAAGAGGATCCCTTCATTCCCCTCACCAATCTTGTTGCCCTTCTCTGTACACGCTCAAGTAAATCTATATCCTTCCTAAAATGAGGCCTCCAGACCTGTACACAGTACTCAAGGCGTGGCCTGATCATTGCCTTATACAGAGGGATAATCACCTCCTTTTCCCTGCTAGCAAAATTCCTATATATCATTGACAAAACCCCATGACCTGCCCTGGCAGCCTGTCTGCATTGCTCAGAAAACTTCATATCTGCCTGCACAATTACTCCCAGGTCTTTTTCATTTTCTACCACCTTAAGTGTAGTAATCACACAGTTGGTACATTTCTCTAGGGTTACTTCTACCCATATGCAGTACTTTGCATTTGTCAAGGTTGCATTTGTCATTGTGTGAGCATTAGGGATGGACTGGCTCAGGTGGCAATCATCACAAGGGCCAATTGCAAATTTGGATCATCAACTAACAGTTATGGCATGGTTCAAATGTACCAGTTGCATGAGCTTTAAAGAAGGGATGAACAGACAAATGGTAAGTGATACAGGTAAGGGTCAAAATTGTTAGGAGCTGCTGGGGCCAAAACCTGCCAATCCGGCCATGGTAAGAATTACTCTTACAGGTGCCTACACTATACAATGAAATGCTGTAAGGTGAAGTTAGGCTTCTCAGTCACACTAATGTTCATTCATTTTATTTCTTTGGTTTAATTTAAAAATACTATTTTCCTTCTTTTTGCACTGTTTTCTTATCACTGATTGTGCTTTTTGTTAAACAGCAAGAACAAACCACTTCATAAGTACAATCTGATTTTTCACCTTTTTCTAGTCTTCTGCAAACATCCAGTTTCTGTTCAAAAATTAATGCAACACACCCACATCTTTCACCAACTTTCTGAACTTTTTTTGAATACTGAGTCACTTTTGATGTTATGTAAACAGTTAATACAGTATTTTCTAACTTTCTAAAAATTTTGTTCAAGTTAAATAAACATAAATTTGACTTAAATTGGCATATTAATTTATTTACTTGAGTTGCTTTATATTCCTAGTAACAATACTTTAGTTTAATTTGAACTTAGACAGAGATTTTGTAGGTTATTAGTTAGTACCAGTAAGGGTATCTAATCCACGTGTTGGACAAGTTTTGCAACTCCTGTGAATGCTAAGTTTTTAATTATATTTAGCCGGTTTATTGACTTAATTGTTAGATTAAATTATTTTCTATAAGAAAGCTTATAGACCTAGTCAAGCTCCATGGTTTATTTTGAATTTAGATAGCATGATTTTGAAAGTAATTAATACCTCGTGTCCATAGATTTACTGTTCGTAACTTGCCGCCATTGTTATACAAAACAACGTGTACCCCGAAATAGACAGTGTAAGGTTCAATGGAAAACTAGATAGCGAATATAGTAGTATCAATTAATCAGTAAATTTACTAATCTTATTAAATTTCATTGTCAAAATTAAATTGTACTTTTTTAACTAAATACATATAATGACCTAGTTTTTACAAATGTAACATTATAAATTAATACATTAACTTGATAGGAGATAAGAAAGTCATGTAACTTGGAGATAATGTTCGATACCGAAATACATATATATAGTGTTATAACTGCATGGGGATATAAGTTTAAGGTTATATTTTGTACTGAAATTTTATTTAAAATTCAATAGAAATCATGACTCAGAGCAGAGCAGCAAAGCAAAGCAAAAGGCTCAAACTAATGGGAGTACTGTGGCTCAGGGGAGAACTAAGGGGCAGTTGTCCTCTGAATCACAGCCTTTTGAAATGCACTGCTTGTTTGTTGTTTGTGGAGCAATCAGGAATGGAACATGATATTGCCAAAGGGAATATCTTTGTATGTGCACAATGTAAGGAGTGTGACGAAATCAGGTGCCAACTCAATGTTGTTATGGGCCTGTATGAGAGCTTGAAGGACAGGGTGGATGCCCTCGAAGGATTTAAATTGAGGGGCCCATCAAGCTCTCAGCTGCCCACACCAATGCCAGAGCTTGCACTTGAACATCACGCAACACAGTGGCAACCCCCAAGGATGAATGCGCTGATCCCAAAGGAACTAGTTGTTGTCAGTAACTCGATTGTCAGGGAAACGGGGAACATATTGCACAAAAAGGATAAGTGGAACAGGACCAGGATATGTCTGCCAGAGGCAAAGGTTGATGACGTTGTAGTGCAGATATCATCTTTTAAGGGCACAAAAGATGATATTGTTGTACACATTGGCACTGATGATATTAAAAGTAGGAGTCCGGCGGAATTACTTAACAAGTACAGGTCAATGTTGGGAAAAAGCCGTGAGTTAGGGTTGAATTTGAAAGTGTCTGCAATTCTGCCCAGACACAATAGGAGAGGAGTATATGATCAGAGCCTTGTCGATCAATTTGGCCCTGAAGAGATTGTGCAAGGCTCAAGGGGTAGAATTTTTTTTCGGCCTGGTCTGTACTTGTTAACAGGAGAGACTGCTTCTACAGGGATGGGATATACTTAAGTAGAAAAGGTGCAAGGATATTTGCTGATGTTATCGAGGCAGAGTTAGGTGGGTCGGAAAACTGCTAGCTTGGGGGGGGATACACGGACTAATAGACTAACAGTAGCGGCTGGTAGAGGTGAAAGTGATTCTTGCACTGCTTCTATTGAGCAGCAGCCTGGAAAGCAAGGCAATGGGGATTTTCAGGACTGCTGAGAGTCATAGTGGAACAAATAAATACATGGGCTGTGTTAGGGTAACTAAGAATAGAAACAGGTGCATGTATACTTGCATGTACACCAATTCTAGGAGTATAGTTAATAAATTCAGAAGTTTATTATGTAATATATTATGTATTAATTATTATGTATTATATTATTTAACACTCAGCAGTTTATAATGCTGCTATCTACATATTTCTCATTTTTTTTTCCCTTCTGGTTATCTTGTGGGGGGGTGGATATTCCTATTTACTACTTTAACCCTTTCTGAGTCACATCCCTAAATAGAACATACATGAAATATCTATTACACTTTTTCTTTATAAAAAAATAATTTTTACCATTTTGTTGGAGATCAGTGGTAGTGTGCGAATTATTATTTACATTATTTATCCCATTTCTCATTGTTATAAATTGCTTATTCTGTACATTTTTTTTTCACTTGCCTTTTAATTGCAGTTGGATGAACAGTGTTTGTTACACTCCAGCTATAGACAAACTATTGGAGGGAATGAATAGGTGAAATGGAAGGAGTCTTTTTTTTTTTTTTTTTTTTTTTTGGCTCATGCTGTACAAGCTTGCTTTCTTGCATTATTTGCCACTGCTAATGCTAATGCATTTGCTTGCATGGTATATATTAGATGACAAACAAATAACTAACATCTTGTACTTCTAATAAACTGAACTGAAAACAGAAAATACTGTATCATTTAGTGACTATTGGTGAGAAAAAGGTGCATGGTTGGTTTCATTCCTAAAATTTTAAAATTTGCAGGAAAATTTTGAAAAGTGGTGTTGTAATGTGTCATGCAATAGTTGAAGGTTACGTAGCTTGTAGCACAGCTATTACCAAATACGGAGGATGCGGAAAGGTCAGGAAATGACCACCGCATATTCCCGGAGCAATATTGCCTTAGTTGCTAATGCTCCTAAAAACCAAATAACAACAACAACAGCACAGCTATTTAGGAATATATTTTATTAATTTCAAACTGAAATATCATTTTCATAATGACAACAGTTTTGTGAGGTTTCTTAACTACAACACTCCATATTTAGCAGCTTAACACAGCAAGACCTGCACACAGTACTCTAGGTGTGGCCACACCTGGAGTACTGTGTACAGGTCTGGAGGCCTCATTTTAGGAAGGATGTAGAGCGAGCACAAAGAAGGGCAACAAGATTGGTGAGGGGAACAAAGGGGTGCTCTTACCAAGAAAGGCTTAAGTTCTGCAAATTGCAGCACCTGGAGAGTAGGCACCTGTGAGGTGATCTGATTGACGTGTATAAGGCCTTTGAATGAGTTGAGCAAGCTGAATGCTAATGGGATTCTTCCTCTTGCTCAGATTTAGAACCTGATGGGACATAGCTTCAAATTGAGGAAAGCTGGCTAAAGGCACATCTGTTGTAGAACAGATGTGCCTTTAGCCAGCAAGTGGTTGATTGGTGGAACAGATTTCCATCTTTTGTTGTGGAAGTTGATAGCCTAAATAAATTTAAGGCTGAGCTGGACAGGCATTTGGAATGAATGGAGGGGTGAAATGGGAGGGTTTTTTTTTTTTGGCTGATGCTGCATAAGCTTGCTTTCTTGCATCATATGCCTCTACTAATGCAAATGCTAATGAATAAATTGTTTGTTCTCTTACTAAATATCACTGCTTTTAACATCAATGCATTTTTGCAATGTTTAATTAATCTGCAGTCTCTTTGCTACTGGGTAGAAAGAGGTTTAAATGCCCCAATTTTCAAGACCTTATTTTTCAAATGTACCAGTTGCATCATTGTTCAGAATTTGACAAATGGTCTCCTTATTCATAACCAACGTTGAGTTGGTTATGAATAAGGAGACGATTTGTCAAATTCATCTCCTTATAAGGAAATAAGGAATATTTCCTTATTCCTTATTTCCTTAAATTTCCTTATTCCCTTAAATTTCCTTATTCCTTAAATGCCAAAGAAGGAAATAAGGAACCATCATTGTAGGTTCAAAAAAGATCTCTTGCCACAATTTTCCGAACTTTTCAAACTCTGTACTCATTTCAAGAGGATGACAGATACTTGCTTCTTGGGTCATCACGAACATTGTCATGTCTGGCTTTGAACCGTTTATACATTCACACACACTGGTACAACTTAATTTTTCGTCCCCATAAACAGTTTTTAACATTTCATTTGTCTATTGCAGGTTTTCTCATTTTAAAGCAAAATTTGATGTTCATTGCTCCAGTGAATAATCTTGACATGGAATGTTAATGCTACTAATGAAACTCGTTGTTAATTGCAACCTGTCAACCCACTGAACAATCTCTGTACCACTATCTGTTGGAGAAATTTTGAACAACAACATAAGGAGGTTGGCATTCGAGGTGAGCGGACGCGCTTAGACAGGGCTCCTCAGTTAAGTAGTTTACTTTTGGATAGTGCTTTTAAATATTTGATTTATTTAGATATTGTTGGATTATTTTGTTATAGGTTTTCCTGTAACTGTTTGATTTTAATAATATTATAGATATAATTTTTTAAAGTTACTTTCATTGATATTTATTTAATTTTATAATGGTAGTTACGAGATCTGCCTTAAACACGTCACAGGGTATCGTGACTCACACGGAAATAGCAGATGGCGATTTGCGGGTGAGTCATGATTTAATCCGTTGTGGAACCTGTGGAATGTTTTCCAAGGTCGACCTGGTGACTAATCCTACCTCACCTGGGGATTCTTTTCTTTGTGATCGATGTAAGGAGTGCACCGATCTTAAATTACAATTTGGTGCACTGAGGGAACAATTTGAGTCCCTGAAAAAACGAGTGCTTGCCCTCGAAAATAATGCATCTGGGAGCTCGTCAGGGACTCAAAACTCCAGCAATCTACCAAGTGATGCACACCCGATTCGAGCCTCAAAACAGAAAAACCAAGTGCAAACTACTCTGGTTAAAAAGGACATTGTATTATTAGGAGACTCCATTGTCAGGGAAACGGGGAATATTTTTTGTAATAAAGATAGGTGGAGGAGAACCAGGGTATGTCTGCCGGGAGCAACTATTGATGATGTCACCAACAGACTGTCAGATTTTAAAGGGGGTAAAGAAAATATTATAATTCATGTGGGGACAAACGATATTAAACGTACACGATCTGACGATTTGTTGGAAAAATACAGGACCATGCTGAGGAAATGTCGCGAGCTAGGCCATAATGTCTATGTGTCTGCAATTCTGCCCAGACACGATAGGAGGGATTATATGTTAAGAGCCTTGTGGATTAACTCAAGACTTGAAGGAATCTGCAAGGCTTTAGGGGGGAAATTTCTATCAGCATGGCCCACACTTGTAGGTAGAAGGAATTTGTTTTGTAGAGACGGGATACACTTAAACAAAGGTGGCGCAAAGGTTTTTGCCAGTATTATTGAGGATACCTTAAAGGTTCAGGGAAACTGCTAGTTAGGGGGGATGTGGGTAATACTGACACGCGTGTATCTGATAATATTGGTCAAAGTAACTCTTGCACATACCTCAAGAGTTCTTATCTGTTACCCCAACTGGACGTATTATCTAGATGTTCTGGGGGCACAAACGTTTCACGTGGGCGGGTAGCTAATGCCAGGGAAGAGAGCCTAAAAAACTTCAAGGGTTGTGTTAGGGTTGTTAAATATACAAGAACAGTAAATCTTAATTGTTTATACAGTAACGTTAGAAGTGTCGTCAATAAAATGAGCGAATTCGAACTGCTGGTTAAAACAAGTAACGCGGACATAATAGGGCTTACAGAGACGTGGTGCCACCCGGAAATTGGGGATGATGAGTTTCAGTACGGCTTGTATAATGTATTTAGGAAGGATAGGTTAGACAGAAGGGGTGGTGGGGTAATGCTTCTTATCAGAAGCAGCCTGAGTGCGACGATAGCTTTCCCGGATTCAGACGTTTCACATGCTAGTATAGAGTCTGTATGGTGTGAGATAGTTGGAAACAAAGGTATAATGCGAGTAGGAGTAATCTACAGACCAGGTGATTGTGAAGATTATGACAAAAGCCTCTACATGCAAATGGAATGGGCAAGTAAGCGTCAATGCCTTATTATGGGTGATTTCAATCTGCCTCTAATTGATTGGAGTAAATGGGAAGGAAACTCGACATGGGGAACAAAATTTTTAAATCAACTAGATGACTGTTATTTGTATCAACATGTCAGGGAAAATACTAGAGAAAAGAATATCCTAGACCTCATCATCACACATGAATCAGATGACATAACAGGGCTGACAGTAGAGGAACCAGTAGCAGGAAGTGATCACGGAGTTCTACGGTGGATGATGACGAGAGAGGTAGCAGAAGTAAAAGGCAAAGGAATGGGTTTTAATTTCAGAAAAGGAAATTACGATGCCTTAAGGTACTACATGGCCTCTATTAACTGGGTAGATATCGCGCAGAGAATGAATACAATTGAACTGTGGTACGCTTTTAAAACATTAATCACAGATGCCTTGAATGCGTATATACCATTAAAAAAATACTCCACGAGGAGGGTTCCAAGTTGGATGACTAGTGAAGTTACCGCATTACTTGAGCAGAAAAAGGTGGCATGGAAAGGTTACAGAACAATAAAAAGTACTGAAGCCTATAACAGCTACAAGGTGATGTGTAATAGAGCCACAGAAAAGGTTCGACAGGCAAAGGCAGTTTATGAGAAATCACTAGCAAACAGAGCAAAGAGGGGGGATAAAGAATTCTTCACATATATAAATGCCAAGAAGAGCAGGACAAACCAGATCGGACCTTTATGTAAGGGAAAGGGGATAGTAATAAATACACCAGCTGCCGTTGCAGATGAACTCAACAGTTATTTTGCATCGATATTTACAAATGAAAAGCCTTTTGTGGCAAAGGGAAATTATGGGAGCGAAGTTAAAAAATATGTAATTAATGATATTGAAATTTCGCAAGATTATTTAATGAAAAAACTTTCGAGCCTACAGACCAGTAAGGCTCCTGGAGTTGATGGAATATACCCTATAATCTTAAGAGAGGCGGCAAGCGAGTGCATTGAACCATTGAGGCTAATTATGCGAGCATCATTAGACTCTGGGGAGATTCCCTTGGATTAGAAAAGTGCAAATGTATCTCCCATACATAAGGGTGGCTCTAAAAGTGAAGTTGGAAATTATCGACCTGTCAGTCTGACTTCAGTAGTAGGGAAAATCATGGAGGCAATGATCAAGGGTGGAATTCAGGATCATTTGGATCGAATTGAAATTCTCAAGGATACTCAGCATGGTTTCGTAAAGGGAAAATCATGTTTAACAAATCTGGTTCGCTATTTCGAAAGGGTCACTCACGAGCTGGATTTAGGGAATAATTTCGACATTGTTTATTTAGATTTCAGCAAAGCTTTTGACTCAGTCCCACATGAGCGGTTGCTTTATAAGCTGGAACAGGTTGGAATCACTGGGAAAATCCTTAGATGGATAGAAGGATGGCTTCAGGGCAGGAGGCAGAGGGTTGTGATAAATGGCTATTCCTCAGATTGGGTTGATGTAAGAAGTGGGGTTCCCCAAGGATCAGTATTAGGACCACTGTTGTTTTTAATTTTCATAAACGACATTGATGAAGGGATAGAGGGCGTGATGTCTAAATTTGCAGATGATGTTAAAATTGGGAGAGTAGTTAATGATCACTGTCAAGTTGGGCTTCTTCAGAGAGACCTAGATAGACTTCAGGAATGGTCAGAAAAATGGCAGCTGTGCTTTAATCCAACAAAGTGTAAGGTATTACACCTGGGAAACAGTAATCCCAAAAAAACTTATTCACTTGGTGGAGTTCAACTAAAGCCAGTACTGGAGGAAAGGGACTTGGGTGTTACGATACGGTCAGACATGAAATTCTCTGAGCATTGTAAACAGGTTGCAAGGAAGGCCCATGGTGTCCTATCGATGATCTATCGAACTTTTGCAAGTAGAGATAGGGACGTGATAATCCCATTATATAAGGCTTATGTTAGACCACACTTGGAATACTGTGTTCAAGTATGGAGACCGCACCTGAAGAAAGACATCGAGCTTCTTGAAAGGGTGCAAAGAAGGGTAACTCGCCTGGTGAGATCGGCAAAAGGGCGGCCTTATGAAGAAAGACTTCGAATATGTGGGTTGCAGAGTTTGGAAACTAGACACCTTAGAGGAGATTTGATTGAGGTGTTTAAGGCTCTGAGAGGCATCAGTAAAATGAATGAGGACAAAATTTTCAAGATTATACATGATGCTAGAACTAGGGGACATAAATTCAAGTTACGGGGGGAAATGTTTAGATTGGATTGCAGGAAGTTCTATTTTAGCCAGCGAGTTATAAATTACTGGAATAAGTTGCCTTCATGGGTGGTAGAGGCCGACAGTTTGGGGAAATTCAAAGGGCATCTGGATAGTACTTTCGGGTAAGGGAAGCACATAGGATGATAGGTTTAATTTCCTTTTTATTTATTTTTTATTTTATTTTTTTTTATTTATTAATTATTATTATTTAGTTATTTATTTATTTTTTTTTTTAGTTTTTATCATTGTTTTGTTCGGATTTTTTTTTTTTTTTTGGCTGGTGCAGCATAAGCCATAGGCTTTCTTGCACCAAGCGGCCGTTACTAATACTAATACTAATACTAATAAAACTTTATCTATTTTCAAACTTATCAAACATGACTGCAACAGCCACACTTCAGATACAACAAACTACAAGTAACCCTCGTATAACACGGTAGTTTGGTTCCTACAAAATCTCGTGTAATGTGAAACCGTGTTATACGGGACTAAGATCCAGTACAAAAAGGGGGCTTACATTCCAAAAGCTAACAAAAATACGCCTTTTTTTCTTCTTTTTTTTTTTATAACTATCAAAAACTTAATTTTTATAGTAGTAATAACTTAATGTTTTAACTTTATTTTTATAATAGTACTAACTTAAATAGGAATGACTGAACAAACATCTTACCTTACAAACTATGATACTATGATATGTCAGATAATGTACTTTCATTTAATTTTCTTCCTCTTCATCGTTGCTAAGCACAATCTCTTCTGCAGCATCTAGATTTCGGTACCTTCTGCTTTCTTTAAAAGTCAGGACTGCACATTTCGAAGTCACAATTTTTTATGGTTTATATCTCGAACAAGCACAGAACCTAACCCAGGGATCTCCCAATAAAACACAGTGGGCCCCACTTTAAAGTTATAAAGCACAAATTTAACTTTATTACCTTACCAGTTAACAAAGTTAAATGATATATGAAAACAGGAAGAATATTTTCCAGTCAGCAAAATAAAAATAAATTTACACTTACGTACATAGCTTAATTAATATGTACTGTAGTATGTACATACTAACTAATGATATTTCTGTTCCCTGATTTTTTTTTTTTTTTGTTTTAAAATTTAAAAAAGTAAAAAATATAGGCAATTAATAACAAACAATACAGCACACACAAGTGAGATACAGAGTAATGAATTTCTGAAAATTTATTTATGTTTTTTATATGATGGAATATTTCATGGAAGGGGAAACACATTTCATCATAATAACGTGAAAACCCACAGAATTCCAGCTATCGGTACTATAGCAAATGTAAGAAAATAAAGTTTACTACCCGTTTATAATTGATAACACTAACAGAAAAGACCAATAAACTGGAAACTGCAAATTGTTTTTATTGTTTTATGATAGTGACCTCCAGAAATGTGCTTTAGAAAAATATCACGACGGCGATAACGACTAGTGAGTCAACAGCAGGGATTCACAAAAAGGAACGAAAATGTTTAAAATTACATCTAATATAATAGCAGAGTTTTCACAGCACAAAAGTTCAAAAACACCGTGTTATGCAAGATTTCCCACAATTCTCAAACTGCATTAGAGCGAAACCGTGTTATATAAGTACCGTGTTGTGCAAGAATTGCCGCAATTTATCAATCGTGTTAGAGCGAAACCATGTTGTAGAAGTACCGTGTTATACAGGGGTTGCCTGTATAGAAGAAATACACTTTTTATCTGATGTTTTTTGATAAATTGCAACACATGTTATATACATACCAACAATTTGCCACAACCATTATTTGTGATTCACTGCTACTTCATTTATATATCCATATTAAGAGAATCTCATAATACAAATAAAAAAAAACACGCATCATTTATTCACAATTGAAAAAAAACAAAACAGAGAAAATGGATCTTGCAAAGCTTAAAAAAATTATATATAATGCAATGCATGATTTGTGCTAATATCAGAAAATGCATACCTAAAGCCATGGCAGGTACTAAGGGCTGCCCAAGAATTATCTCTACCTTCTACATATCCTTGATAATGACAACGATTCTTTGACTATAAATAAAAGAAAAACAGAGAAAATCAACAAGGCTATTCATTTTCACAATGCACATGGTTTTCCTTTTATCATAGGTCATGATTTGAAAGGTGACACAAATGGTTGATCACAATAAGAATATATGCAGAAACTGTATGCTTCCCATCATGATGTCCAATGCAAAATATTGGATAGCTCAGTAGGGAAGAACAGATATGTGGAAATTTGTTTTCAGCCAGAGAGTAATAGATTGTTGGAATAAACCCTCACCTGGTGTTGTGGAAATGGAAAGGGCTGGTCAAATTATTAGATAGGATGGGCAAATGAGGTTGGCTGATATTTTTAAAAAATATATTTTTGGGTGCTGCTACACAAGGTTTCTTTCTTGCATCACTTTACCACTAATACTAACACCAAGCCACCTAATACAAGCAAGCATAAAGTTTTGTCATAAATGCTTGTTGTATGTTCAGCATTGTTTTAGGCATTACATAAATGTCTACAATGAAAGAAGCATCTTGTATAACATTCACATAGGAATTAGTATACCATTAGAATAACGGTATCCTTTACTTCTTCCTCAAACCATTTCAATATTCTTATTTTTTCAATCACATACAAGGGTGGTTCAATAAAGAATCGCCCTCACCTACTTCCACATATAGCAGAGTCATGATATTTTGTGTGTAGCATCATACATATCTCTGTACTAAAGGTGTAAAATTTCAGCCCTGTGTCTTCATTTGTTTTTCTCTTACAGAGCTGAACATGTGACGAAGTAGCATCATGGACAAAGTTGAAGCCACAGCTGTAATCTGGTATCTTTTCTTGAAGGGGATATCTCCTAAAGAAATCCATGAGGAGATGACTGCTGTATACATCCTATGGCATTGTGAAGCACTAGCATAGAAAGTTTAGGTGTGGTCAAACAACGGTAGAATCTGAGCCCATGCCAAGTCGTCCCCATTCAGCCATTGATGGTAGCACAATCAGAAAAGTGGAGTCGTTAATCATGAAAGAAAGATCGCTGGATATCTGTGCATGAATTGTCCCAGGAGTTCACAAAATTAGTGTGGGTTCTGTTGAAACAGTCCTTCATGACCAACTCCATTTACTGAAATTGAGTGCAAGATGGATTCCCTGATTATTGACTGGTTTCCAGAAGGCTGACTGACAACAAAAATCACAAGAGTTGTCAGCCCTGTGCCAAAAAAATGAGGAAGACTTTTTCACTCGTCTAATCACCCAGGATGGAAGTTGGATACACCATTTCGACCCTGAAAGTAAAAAGCAGTCCATGGAATTGCGACATCATGGTTCCTCACTCCCCAAGAAGCCAAGGCCCCAAGCATCAGCAAGAAAGGTCTTGCTGACAGTGTTTTGGGATTAGAAAGGCGAAATAATGACCGATTATTTGCTGAAAGGTAGAACAATTACATGTGTCTATTATGCTAACTTACTCACAAAATTACGGGAGAAAATCAGAATATATAGGCGTGGCATGCTGTCCAAAGGTGTGAGAATGCTTCAAGACAATGCCCCAATTTACACTTCTGAAATTGCAACACAACACAAGCAGCCACTTGTGGATATGAAATACTGCCCCAACCAGTCTACTCACCCGATCTTGCACCATCGGACTTCTTGTTTTCTTCCCTCAAATCATTTCTTCGGGGGACCCACTTCCCTTACGACAAGACACTCATTTCTGCAAGAGTCATGATTCAAAGACCAACCACACCACTTCTACAAAAACAGAAAAGATTACACTAACAGGATAAGGATATGTGGAAAGAATACGGATATGGGGTTGCAGAGTATGTATCTGTAGGCTCATCCATAGATGGGAAAATGTGTAAATCTGCACGGTCGCTATTTACAGAAGGACTAAAACCTGTGCAAAGAATCAACAGGCTAGCACCTCTGCAGCTAGGTCAGGGCGATTCTTTATTGAACCACCCTCGTATAATCCATACGAGGAACTCATTTTACCTACCTTAAATATATTACAGCAACTTTCTCGTCCTTCAGACTGAAAGGAACTATGCACATTCACTTTCATACCATATTATGTTCTTTCAAATGTGTACTTATATGGACTGCAAGAGCAGGTCATAAATTATCTCTACTAAATCTAGCAATGCTCGACTCCAAAACCTAACAGATTTGAAAGTTTGTATGATTTATTTGAAATTTATCTCTTCTAAATTGGTGACAGTTGTGCTTTGATCTATTACATGATAAAATAATTATTTTAAACACAATAAATATTAGGTTTATTTCATGCATTTTCTAAGTTATTAAGAGCATATTATACATTTACATAAATACAGTGTATAGTGAGAATTAAAAAAGAAAAATGTTGAAACATACAGGTGGCAGGATATTTCAGAGACTGCTGGGAGTCATTGCAGTACAAGTAAACACATGGGTTGTGTTAGGGTAGCTAAGAAAAAGAAAAGGTGCATGTATATTTGCGTGTACACCAATGCTAGGAGCTTGGTAAATAAATTTGATGAATTTGAAGTATTGCTCAAAGCATCAAAGGCAGATATTGTTGGGATATCAGATGTGGTGTCACACAGGTATAAGGAAGGCAGAACTGTAATTTGGAGAGTACAACATCTACAGAAAGGATAAACAGGATAGGAAGGGAGGAGAGGTTATGCTATTAGTTAAGAAACACATAAAATCCAAGGAAGTGAAGCCAGTCGACATCGCTGGACAGTGCAGTGTCGAGTTAGTTTGGTGTGACATAAGCATTGCGAGATCAAAATTGAGAATAGGAGTGTGCTATAGGCCTAATGACTTTGATGAGTATAATTAGAAATGTACGGGGGAATAGAGTGGGCCAGTAAATCAGAGAGTCTTATAATGGGGAATTTTAATTTCCCAGATATTGAATGGAATTTGTGGGTTGGTCACTCACACACTAGCAAGGCTTTTGTGGATTTATTGGATGATTGTTTTCTACATCAGCATGTTCGGGAGGCAACTAGAGGGAATAATACTCTTGAATTGTTGTTGTTGTTGTTATTTGGCTTTTAGAAGCATTAGCAACTAAGGCCATATTTCTCCGAGGATATGCGGTGGTCATTCCCTGACCTTTCCGCATCCTCCGTATTTGGTGGTCACGAGCTCGAACAAGGTCACGGGGTCTAATCAAGAAGCATGTGCTATGCACTGCCGCTCCTGCCCACCTGGCTACGGAGGCGCCTACTCTTGATTTGATTATCAGTAGTGATTCTTCATGCATTAAGAATCTGCAGATAGAGGAACAACTAGGTGGCACTGATCACAGTGGGCTGAAGTGGGATTTACTCAAAGAGGTAACTACCATCAGGGATAAAGGGAAGAATTATTGCTTTCGTAAAGGCGACTATGACAGTCTGAGACAGTATTTAAATTCTATACAGTGGGACCAACTGATGATGTTACTAACAGCAAATTCAAAATGGGAAGCATTCAGAGAACTTATCTTGGAAGCTACTAGGCTTTACATACCAACTAAGAAATACTGTTCAACTTATGGCAGAGAAGCAAAATGCATGAGATACATATAAATTAACACGTGACACAGAAGCCTACGATAGATATAAGTTGATCTGTAACCAAGTTACAAAGGAGGTTAGGCAGGCGAAGGCAGATTACGAGAAATCTTTGGCAAGGGATGCAAAGAAAAACAGCAAAGAGTTCTTTACTTATGCAAACTCTAGAAGGAAGGGGGTGAATCAGATTGGTCCACTTGATATCGATGGTTCAATTGTTGATGATCCTGCTCAGGTAGCTAACAAACTAAATTAATATTTTGCATCGACATTAACACATGAGGAGTTATTCAGCGAGAGGAATGCCAGAGATGTATTCAACTCTGGCAGTAAGCTAGATAAGCTTTTAATAACTGAGAGTAAAGTGAAGGAGAAACTGTTGAAGATAAACACAAGAAAGGCACCTCGGGTGGGTGGGATCTATCCAGTTATATTAAAGGAGGCAGCAAAGGAAGTAAGCAAACCCTTAGACATGATTATGAGAACTTCCTTGGACTCAGGGGAGGTACCCATAGACTGGAGATGTGCAAATGTGACCCCAATTCACAAAGGAGGATCAAAGGCTGACACAATCAGGTCACAAAGGAAGTTAGGCAGGTGAAGGCAGATTACGTGAAATCCTTGGCAAAAGATGCTAAGAAAAACAGCAAGGATTTCTTTACTTATATAAACTCTAAAAGTAAGGGGATGAATCTGATTGGTCCACTTGATATCGATGGATCGACTGTTGAAGACCCTGCCCAGATAGCAAACAAACTGAATGAGTATTTTGCATCTACATTCACACACGAGGAGTTATTAAGGTTTGGAAATGGCAGAAGGTTATCAAATTGTAGCAGGATACTTAATGATTTTGTAATAACTGAGAGCAAAGTGGAGGAGAAATTGTTGAAGTTAAACATAAGAAAAGCATCTGGGGTGGATGGGATCTATCCAGTTATATTAAAGGAGGCAGCAAAGAAACTAAGCAAACCCTTAACCATAATTATGAGAGCATCCTTGGACTCAGGGGAGGTTCCCACAGACTGGAGATGTGCAAATGTATCCCCAAATTACTAAGTCAATAGAAGGTGGGAGAACTGTAAAGTAAAATTAGTACAGCAAAATACCAATGAAATAAAAGTTAAAAGTGGTACAGCTGTCATCAGATATGGGGGAACTATATATATAATATTAAGAAGATAAGTAAGGGGTGGAGCGTAATTGTAGCATCCTCTTCACACTTTTTTCTTACTATAATATATATATATATATATATATATATATACACACACAGTAAACCCCCGCTATTCGCGGTATCTGTATTCACGGTTTCGCGGTCACTGATTTAAAACTAAAAAAATTTGAATTTTAAAGCGCCGTGAACATTTTCCGCCATGAAAAAAACATGGGCATGGCTAAAATCATTTTGCCCAGTCCACAGAGTAGTACAGTCAGTCATCGTATAACACGTGTTTGCACTACACGAATTCGATCATACACGATTTATAAACAGGGGAACGATATCTTATATAACATGAACCGAATTTGCTTAAGGACGATTCGCCTTTGTGATTACAAGAAATGGCAGTCGGACAGGAATCACCCCAACTGAACGCAACATAGGAATGAAGAGAAGATTCTGAAAATGTATTTATTTTTTTATAGCAGTGAAGGGGAAACACATTTCACCATAATAACGTAAAATTCCAGCTATCGGTATTACCGCAAATGCAATTAGATCGAGTTTACTACCCATATATAACAGATTCCACTAGCAGGAAAGCAACTGGAATTTGTTTTTATTATTTTATTGTTTACTAAAGCAGAAATGTACTTTAGTAAAATGTGAGCTAGTGAGGTGTTAATAGAGTTGTCTCTGCCTTTATGGTGTTGTTTATTCAGTTGCTATATGCTCACAGCTTTGTTTATGTGTATCAAGCGTGCCTCCTCATTTTGTAATTGTGCTTTATTCCCTAAAAATGAGTAAAAATAACTTAAAAGGTGTAAAAAGGAAGCGTCCTGCGCTCAATGGGTGGGGGGTGACAAAATCGCGAGCGCGGATGTTTCAGGCTAATCCTTGTTCAGTATGTGTAATGCCCTTGTCATAGTAGGTTTCATCTCTTGCTTTTAATTGATACATTTACAAAAGTGAAAAATCTACCATTTTGCAGTGTGTTGGTGTAAACAGACTTTTTTGAGCGTGTTAACACTCAAAAGAAAGTGATTAAAAGAAAGTGACTTTATTGTGGACAAGTTCTTTTCTAATCCTATAAAAATATGGCCGCGAATAACAAGGGAATTGTGAAAGATCAAAGAAGGTGATGACATTAGCAAGTAAAATTGAATTGTTAGACAAAATTTCTAATGGTGAAAGTGTCTCCTCAGTGGCAAAACATTATAAAATCAATGAGTCAACGGTGCGATCAATCAAGAAATCGGAAGAAAAAATCCGCCGTAGTGTCCATGAAAACGCGCTAATTGCATCAAAAATTTGCTCTGTAACTCGTGATGTGAAATTAGAAAAAATGGAAAAGGCTTTAAATCTGTGGATAGAAGACCGAACTCAAAATAAAATCCCGTTAAGTTCACTCATCATTCGTGAAAAGGCAAAACACCTTTATCAGCGCTTCAGCGAATCTGGTGATAGCACTGGCGGGACAAGTTTTTTAGCCAGCAAAGGCTGGTTTGAAAGATTTAAAAATCGATATGGCCTTCATAATGTGAAACTGGTAGGCGAGTCTGCATCAGCGGATTTCGTGGCTGCAGAAAGTTTCCCGACTAAACTAAAAAAATTAATTACGGACAAAGGATATGTTCCCGAACAGGTGTACAATGCAGACGAAACTGGGTTGTTTTCAGTGTTGCCATTTTAGCGGTTTTCCCGCTAGATTTAGCGGAATTGCTTCAGGTTTAGCGGATAAAAATATGAAATAGCGGATAGCGGATTTTTTAGCGGGAAGAGTATAAATGTTTAGCATTTTATGTATTTTGGCAATGTAACATTTATATTAAGAAATATTCATTTAAGAAATATTAAATTAATTGTTCGATTAATTATTTAATTAACAATAAAAATAATTCATAATTGAAATAGTAGGGATATCATATTTCATAGTTTTTTTTTTTTATAAAGCGAAGAATCGGTTTTATATTATTCTGGATTTCCCTGAGGAGAACCCCAACAATTTTACGTAGTTACGCTCGCGGTCAAACGACCTGATCATTGGGTCATTGTTTTAAATTGTTGAATCAAATCTAAAAATGTGGAAAAAATTCTAATGACGCCTTTTTTTGAAACAGCGAAGGAATGGCATTGGATAATTTTTCTTCGTCGTATTTGTTTGGCTTCCAAGAAATGCGATCCGAATTACCGACATCTCTTTCAACGTTTCTAATAACCACAGAGCAATAAGAGTAATAAGTAATAATTATTTCTAATAACCACAGTGTAATAATATCTTAGTATAGTCAGTCCTCGTATAGCACGATAGTTGTATTCCTAGAAACCCTCGTGCAATGCAAAATCGTGCGTTTAGTAAATCCACCAGCCGACAAAATCAATTCAAATATTTATACAGCGCCATAAACGATGGTGCAGATCCGAAAAAGATAGTTCATTCGTGTCAAACAAGGTGGTTATCCATTGAAGTTGCTATAACAAGAATTTTAGAACAGTATATTGAATTAAAAGCCCATTTTGAAATAACTCGTTTGACTGACAAATGTTATACTGCAGAACTTCTTTATTCAATGTTCAAAGATGAAAGTAATTTAGCATATCTTTTATTTTAAAACCTATCTTATCTGAAGTACAAAGAGTAAACAAATCTTTTGAATCAAATACTGCCGATCCTACATTATTACTACATGATTTAAACATGCTATTGTCGATGATTGCCAATAAAATGTTTTTACCAAATAATGAAAGAAAAATAAATGAATTAATAATGAATAAACTTATCACAACAACAACAGATGAAATGGCAATAAGAGAGAGATGCCGTAATTTCTTGATTGATTTGTATCAACAATTAAAACAACGCCTTCCGGACAACATAAAAGAATTAGAAAAAATGTCATTAATCTCAGTTAACAATATATTAAAGAAACAAAAAGAACCACTGATAAATTTATTACAAAATTTAAAATTGTCTGAAGTAGAAATTGAAAAAAATTGAGCAATAGTATATAAACATTACTCTCGTTAAATGGGAAAACATCAACAATACAATGAAGTTTTGGTCAGAAGTTTCGAAATATCGAGATGCAAGCGGTAAAAATCCATTTAAAGAAATTAGCGAATTTGCATTGGGTATTTTAATTTTGCCATTATCCAATGCAGATGTGGAAAGAATATTCAGCAACATAAATCTAGTAAATAACAAAACACGCAACAGAATGAGTGTTGGCACGGTTAATGCAATCTTATCAGTACGATACGGGCTCAAAAGAGTTGAAAAGTGTTGTAAAAATTATGTTTTACCTGAAGAAGTGCTTGGCAAAATAGGCACACAAGAAACATATGATGAGGAGGTATTGAATTTCGAAATTAATTTAGATTTTTAGATATTGATTTTATATTAAAAACAGAAAATAAATAACTATTTATATATACTATTTGTTTGTTTGTTTTTATTCACTACAAAGTACAAACAAATGAAAATTTTAAAAATTTGGCGGGTCAAGTGCTAAAAATAGCGGATTTTGAGTATGTGGCTAGCGGGAAATATTATTAAGAGTTGGCAACACTGGTTGTTTTGGAAGAGAATGCCAGCCAGAACATACTTAACACAAAATGAAAAAATTCCAAAAAGCTTTGAATCTCCTGGATTCAAAGCTTCCAAAGATAGGCTTACTCTTTTGTTTCGTGCAAACGCTAGTGGACACATGATCAAACCAATGCTCGTGTATAAATCGCAGAATCCACGTGCTTTGAAGGAAAATAACAAAGGTCATCTTCCTGTGTAACAACTACACTTTTTAGAGAGTGGTTTAATGATAGCTTTGTGCAAGAGGTGGAAAGTTACATAGCTTCAAAATCTTTGCCTTTCAAAGTTCTGCTTCTTATTGATAACACGCCAGGACATTCAAGCAGTCTAGAATTTGACCACCCAAACGTTGAAATTGTGTTTTTGCCATCCAACACCACATCACTTTTACAACCCCTAGACCAAGGTATGATTTCTGCATTTAAGTCCTACTATGTTAGGAGAACTTTTACTGGCTTAATTGAAAAAATGGAAAGGGAGTCAGACTTAACTGTAAGCCAAAGTTGGAAAAATTATAACATTGCAGATTGCCTGATCAACATCAAGACATCAGTTGATGAGATAAGTGCATCTACAATTAACGCGTGTTGGCGAAAATTGTGGCCAGAAGCGGTTGTTGCTAAAACAATCCCTAATGTCAATGAACTGGTTGCCGATATTATAGAAATCGCACAGGGAATAGAAGGCGGGGCTTTGAAAACATCGATGCAACAGACATTCAGGAACTTATTGAGACTCATGCAGATGAACTTACAATAGAAGAGTTGGTTGAATTAGTAACAAGGTCAAATGAAAACCAAAATGATCCTGAGGAGGAAGATCTCGACGTTGTTAGACCAGAGTTAAATAGTAAGTCATTAAAGGAAATCTTTAGCCTCGCTATACAACTTTCAGAAAAGGTGGTAGAAACGGATCCTAATTTGGAAAGAAGCATCAAGTTTAAACGAGACCTAGAACAATTACTCTTGCCTTACGGGGAAATACAAAAGGAGCTCAATAAAAAAATGAAGAAACAAACTTCGATTATGAGTTATTTTTCGCCCAGCAACCCATGTTCTTGATATGTTTTTGAAAGGTTTGTTTAAAATGTCTAATAAATATGTACAGTATTACATTTAATAAATTGTTTCTTATTTTCATTTCATGCCTTATGCTTGTATTTTTCTATGTACTCTCTACGTTTGTCTATGTACATAGTCATATTATGTAGGTAAATACACATAATACGTACAGACAAAATTTTAGACTAATTTTTGTTATATATTTCATACTTTGGAACGGAACCCTTTTATTACTATGGGCGCCACAACTCAGTATTCGCGTTTTCTGTATTCGCGGAATTTCTCAGGAACATAACACCTGTGAATAGCGGGGGGTTACTGTGTATATATATATATATGAAAGAATGCTAAATTACTTAGTTAAAGATAATAACTAACTCAGTAATAAGGCAGTCAAAATTTAGCCACAGATAATTGTGTTCCAAATTTTCCATTGATTCCTGATTCTTTGTATTTTTGTGTAGTATACAAAAAAAAAAAAAAAAAAAATTATTAGTGGCTCTGGTTAGCAGTTAAATGATACAGAGTTTTTTTAATAGGATGCCAGGCTGAAAATAATAAATAAATATTATTTATTATTTTAGTGTGTAGAAAAGAATTAAATAAAAATTAAAACCGAAGTCAAAAGAAGTTCAGTTCATTAAATCAAAACCTAAAACAAGAGTTACCAGATGTAGATTTATGGAGTTAAGATCAAATAAGTAATATTTTAAAATATAATGGCCAGACATTGGCTAAAATGCAGCCTAGAAGGAGTTTAAGGTGACAGTCATGTGTGCCAGTTGCAATAAACATTAATAAATAAAGAATTTATATATATACTACTGTATGTAAAATTGTGGATAATTATAGCAGGTTTCAGTACAGTAGTAGTGTCATTGTACTGAAACCTTTTATTATTACATACCTGAACCCAGTAGCGTGTACATAAAATTCTGCATTTATTAATCTTTATTGTAACTGGCACACATGACTGTCATCTTAATCTCCTTCGAGGCTAGGTGATAGATGACTTTCATCAACCGGTGAAATACCACCACTTTGCTTATTGGAGGCTTGAAGTGGTGAAACCCATGTTTAGTCTCTAGAGCAAAGTTTCCAGCACCCCCCTTCCCCCATACTTCTCCTTCAACCCATGCACGGTACTAAGTACTATAGGTTTTGATACCTTTCTTGTTTGGGGTTTTCATAAAAAAAAAAAAAAAAAAAAAAAGCTACATTTTAGCCAAGTGCATCAAAAGACCATTAAAAGTATTTCTAAAAAATTACTTATTAAATTATTATATATGTGTGAAAACATAAGCAAATGCATATTACACTGAAGAAATAAATATGAAGTATGAGAAGGAGAAAAAAGGGGGGGGGTGAAAAAATGTATGGGTGAAAATAAATGGATTTGAACTGAGGAAGGGGAAACCCCTGTCTGCAATGTTCCCACACTACTATCATAACCGTTGTTTCGAAGACGAAAGAAGATATTTGTTGACATTAGACTTGAACTTCTGTAGACTGTAATTTTCAGAAAATACATACGAAGGAAGGTTGTTTCAGAAAACAGCAGTTGAATGCATTAACGAGGAAGATAAAAAGTTGTTTCTGTGAGTTTGAAGTTGGACAGTAAATGGATGTTGGCTGGTGGTGGCACGTGTTTGGACTGTTTTGAAAGAGAGAATTATAGAAGCCAATTAAGAAGAATAGTGCCCATGGAAGTATCTGTAGAGAAGGCATGCGGCAGAAACAGTACATCTATGAGACAGAGAGTGGAGCAACTCTGTTAGAGATGAATCATTAATTAATCTAACTGTCCTCTTCTGAATGGAATCTAGACGCCTGAGAGAGGTTTTGGGGGCACTGCCCCAGATGTGGGAACAATATTCCATGATAGCACGTATTTGCAATTTGTATAGAGTGAACAGCTGTTTGGAAAAAAAAGTAATGCCGAGAGTGAAAGAGAAAACCAATTTTTTTAGATGCAGAGGAAGCAATATTTGTAATGTGCTTGTGCCAAGAGAGATTAGAAGTCAGGGTAATCCCCAAAATAGATATATCATTTTGCCTAGAAATCAGAGTGTCATCAAAGATAAGCATAGGAGCAGAAGAATCCTTTTTGTGAGATATAAGACAAGACTAAGTTTTAGAAGGATTGAAATCAATCAAGTTGTCTTTGCCCCACTGGAGAATTACCTGAAGATTGGCATTTAAGGAATTGGTAGCGGATATTCGAGAAGTTGAAGCTGACTGAGCAGGGCAAGGTTTCTCAAAATGGAAAATGGAATGCAATGCGCTATCATCGGCAAAGCTATGGATAGGATTTCCAGTCAATGGAAGAAGGTCATTAATATACAAGAGGAAAAGAGTGGGGGAAAGAACTGAACCTTGGGGGAAACCAGCATTAGTGGAGAAGTTAGAAGACAGAGAGCCATCTACCATCACCCTCAGTGAGCAATCAGAGAGAAAACTGGATAACCAATTACAGAAAACAGTTTGCAAACCATAAGATGGAAGCTTGTTTAGAAGACCTTTATGTCAAACACAATCGAAAGCCTTTGAGATGTCAGGAGCAACTGCTTGTGTTTCATCGAACTTTTCCATTGAATTTGTTCATAAATGGGTAACATAAGCCAGAATATCACCAGTGGATCGACACTGACGGAATCCATACTGGCGATCATTGATCAAACTGAAGGTTTCTAGGTAGTTTAAGAGTTGGCGGTTAATTGATTTCTCCATTACTTTAGAAAGAGTAGAAGTAATTGCAATGGGACGATAATTGGAGGGGAGGGATTTGTCACCCTTCTTAGGAACTGGCTGGATATGAGCAAATTTCCAAGCAGAAGGAAAAACACCTTTGGAATAAGAAAGTGAAAAAAGGCGGCAAAGAACAGGAGCAAGTTCAGGAGCAGAGGTTTTTAAGAGCAAGTGGGGAAATATCATTAGGACCTGAAGCTTTCTTAGCATCAAGGATCATCAAAATCCTTCTGACATCCTTTCAACGGAAGACCATAGGAGGCATTGAATGGAGTGTGTTGGGAAGGTGGGAGGTGTTTTAGTTGCTAATGCTCCTAAAAATCAAATAACAAACAAACTACAGTAATATATATGAATTATGTTAAATTTATAAAATAACTTATAATATTAATTATATACTTACAGAATTACACAAATCAAAAAAGTTAAAGGGTGATACTTATTCCCCACACTGATTTATACACTGATATGTTAAAACTGGTACAAAATTTTACTCGTTTTGTGATGAGAAAAACTGTTAAACTATTTACCTGTTCAAAAATAAATAAATGCACATGCTTAATTAAAACAATATAAACAATAGTTTCACTACGAATTTAAAAGAAAAATATAAAAAATGAAACCACTCAACTGTATTTAGCAGAGTAAAAAGTGGCCCCACTGCAGCTAGTTCATGTACACTCAATAGTTTTGCAATACAAATTAAAAAAAACCCTGATGATCACAGTCTTTTTAGTTTACAAACTAAAAAGACCATGATAGTCAGAGTCCATTTAGTTTGTAAGGAAATTTGTTTCTCTAGATAATCCAGAGCAAAATTGGATATTAATTTTTTTTAGCTTGTCAGGATGCTGACTAGAACAATAAATCACAAACCTGAAACTTTATTCAAATATATAGTTTTTGCATTTATACTCTTCTTCAAAAATCAATCATTTGGATGATTTCTGTATGATTGGTTTCACGAACATTACAAAGTTTAACATTGGTAGAATCAACCATTCAGAAACTGCAACTACTGGAGACATGGTAAATTGTCGAGAAACACTGCAATTAAATTTTACAGTCAGAGCCAAGATTTCAAAACTATGCCCTTATATATAAAAAAAGATAAAATAAATCCTACAAAAATGGTTTATGTATTATGACACAATTCCGTACTCCACGGAGTGTTGCATACATTATCGGAGCCACTCCAGCCACACCCTGGTCCCAGCTTTGTTTTCTGCAATCTAAAATTCTAAATTCAGGAATGAACCCATCTTTCCAAAAGAGAATATAATGAAAATTTTTTTTCATACACTCTCACAATAATTAAGTCATTAATAAAAATTTAAAAAGTATATAAAAATTTATTTTTAAAAAGAGATAAAAAAAAATGCAAATCCACAAATATATGGTTGTTAAACCAATTCAAAAAAAGTTAAAACAAAACCTCCCCATAAAAGTTCCTTTCAGTCCTGCAGATTGTGCAGGACTGAAAGGAAATCATATCCCTACTTTACATTCCTACCCACATGCAATCTCTGATAGCACTAACATGAAGATGATGCCATTCTCTCTATCTACTGACTATTCTTTCTCTAGAGCAACAAGATATTACTGAAACACATGCAACCTACCCCCTCCCCAAGCTCACCCATAAGTAACAACTGGCATCACACTTCAGTTATGTTTAAGATTTGAGTGTGTTGCCCAAGTAATACATAAATTTTGGTCTCATAGAATGCATTTTCCAGGATTCAGTAAAATTCCCACCTTTTATAGCAACGAATAAAACATTTTTCTAGAATGTAGGATAGCAACATTCATTCTCCCAGTTACGGTGCATATATCATGGCCAACTCATCCAACCTTTTAGAATTTTCCACTGCTTATTTCAACACATGATAATGTATATTCTAAGAAAAAGGATATTACAAAACCTAATTTTGTAAAAAAAAAAAATAAATAATTTGTATATCCTCAAAAGTATCATTAGCAATTCAAGTGTGCAGCCACCACCAAAATTTGATACTTCTCGATTAGGTTACATTCAGTAATGCTATTAGCTACAATAAAAAAAATAATAATAATAATAAAAATAGAATTGATAGTTTTATTAAAAGAAACATGATGAGCATCGGTGCAAGAGCTTGGCTGTTCACTGGGTTAAATTTAATTCACTAACTTGTTTCAACTATCATCCTTGTACTTCACTTTTACCTTCTCCTTTGGTTTATAAATAACATAGCTTCCATCAGTATTTCTCTGGTACTTTTCAAAATAACCATCTGACAAAAGATTTTTGTTTCTTGATAACTTTAAATAAAACAACTTCTTCTTGAAAGCACTGAACATTACTGTCACTTGATCTTCATGGTTTTTCTGAAATAAAAAAAAAATTAAAAAAATCTGAGGTAAATAACCTATTATAAAATTCACACACATTAAAATGGCTAAATTTTTATACAGCATGGCAAGTATCAAAGGGGTCTTCTTTTTTATTTTTAACTGGCAACAGCATCATTTTTGTAACATGAGCAGTATTGCCTATCCTGACGGTCCAGGACTTTTAATATTTAGAAAAGTATTCAAGTTTGTTGAATTGTGTTAGTGTAATAAAGCATGACTTTTTATCAATAAATTGCAATTCTTTTATTTTTTTATGATAATTCAAAATTTTGTAAATGTGTTTTTAGCCAGTGAAATACTCACTTTTAATTTGAAAAAGTTTATTGATTATGCTTAAAATTTTACAAAAATGTTGATAACATTTTTTTTCAAAATAACAGAGAGGAAGAAATAACATACAACTTAAGAACGGAAACAACCTGAAGATTCTGCTTTTTAGCAAAGTCACCAAACAGAAAAACATAAAATAACAGGCACCAAAACTTAGTACTACCTTCCTATAAATATCAATAATGCCAAAACACTAAACCAGTTCAAAGTGCTACTAATGGAACACAATACCAGGGATTCCTGATTTAAAATTAGCTTCTTACCAACTCCTTAATTTTCAGTAAGGTAAAGCAAATGTGTTACCAATATTAAAATAATGTAAATATGTTGGTTAACTGTACAGTGGTCAAAAATTTTTGAAATTGTAAATGCAGATATTTCATCATTTTAAATTGTGGATACTTCATAATTCTGGTTGTAAAAAATGTTTGCAATTTAATTGTAAATAACCTTTTCCTTCCCACTCTCATAACTTTTGACTCCTCAATATCTGTCACAACTTTCCTTTAGCCTATTACGTAATTTTTGCAATCCTTCCTTGGAATCTACCACCAGTGCCATATCACCTGCAAATCTAAAACTCTCAATAACTTTTCCCCTCATTTTCACCCCATATAATTCTCCCTCATTCATATTTCCTTTAACAAATGCTTCTTTAACCATTTCTTCTACATAGACATTAAATAAAATAAGGAACAGAAAACAGCCCTGTCTCTCACCTCTTACTATTTTTTTTTTTTTTTTTTTGGCTGCATAAGCCTCAGGCTTCCTTGCACCATATGGCTATTAATAATAATAATAATAATAATAATAATAATCTCTACACTTTACAGTGTTACCTTGTTATACTATTACTTTTTGGCCCCATTTTAATCTACTAATCATATTTCCATCCTTCCAATTCTCTATCCTTTCCAACATATTCAATAATTTAACCCAGTCAAATCAAACAAAAGCCTTCTTCAATTCTATAGAACATACACCTTTGTTTTTCTTTCGCTCTTCCCCTACTGAAATCAAACTGTACTTTTCCCTACATTTTCCTCAGTCCTTCTTAACATCCTTCTGTTTAATATTAACATTATCTTTGCTTCATGTGGTACCAAATTTACAGTTCTAAAATCTTTGCATTTCACTGCATATACAGTATACCGATATTTATAATGACAGTTCCCTTTCCAAACAAACCCACTGTGGCAGAACAAAGGCATCTAGTTATACTGAAACTTACTTGGTCACAGTCGATCGAAATTGTTAAAGAAATATGACAGATGCTGATACTTTTCTGTTTCAATAGATGTGTCTAATAGAGTTAATGAAATGTGTTTTCCTTTGGTAGTAACCTATTTCGTACCTGAATAAAAAACTAAGAGGAAAATTTTAGATTTTTTAAGCAGACAATTATCAATCCTCAACAGTCATTTATAACAAGATTATGGGATGTTTAAATGAGCTGGATTTGTTCACAGACAATGTAACTGCATTTATTTTTGTTGACAATGAGAATAATTCAGTGTTCCAAAAAATAATTTTCCCTTTATAACAAAGGGAAAAAAAAACCCTTTGTTATAAAGCTATTTGCAATTGCGACGTTATTCATAACGCTGCAAAACATGTGCAAAGTTATCGTTAGATTTAGAAATATTCATCAATAAGATTTACTCAGAGTTCGACAACAACACCGCACACAAAAGAAAACTGAAACACTGTTTTGATTTTTTTTACAATGAACTTTGCCTAAATTATGAAAAATGTACAAACCTGGTAGTTCAGTTTAATCAAAGCAGTGGACAGACTCATTTCCTCTTAGCCCTCTATTAAACTTATTTTCTACAACAGGGAAAAGAAAGCTGTGGTCCCTTCCTTTGGAATATATTTATGGAATTAAAAGATGAAATAGAAGAAGATATGAATTACCATCTATCTACGAACTCCATATTTTGCTTCACTTTTTAAACTTAATGAATGAATATATTTTAATTTAGAAAGCTTACATATCATCAATTTTAATTTAGAAAGATTACATATCATCAACGGAATTGCATGACATGATACGAAATCTAAAATAAGAACTGAGTATAACTTTTTTTGTGGAAAATGCTAGATTTTATACCAAAATAAGAGTAATACCAAAAAGAAAAAATTTATCTGAGAAGTGAGCGGAGTCTACACTTGATTATTTATGTCGAAAGCACAAATTTGAGTACTATGGGTAAATATATTCAAATCAATGGAAATAATAGGTGTTAAAATGATTGCTGAAAAGTCATGAGTAATTTATTCCCATAAGCAATGCATTTTTAGAAAGGATATTTTCCATTAATCTACGAGTATACAGTGCCTTTTTAATGCAACAAAGAATGAACTGTATTAAGGTGCTAGAAACACATGTTTAGGGTTGCATCTTGCATGCCTCTTGCTGTTCACACAAAGCATACTACTTTTCTTGCTACTAGTAGTAGTAATTAGCAATAGCATTAGTAGAGGCATATGATGCAAGAAAGCAAGCTTATGCAGCATCAGCCAAAAATAAAAAAAAAAAAAACACTTACACTTCTCACCCCTCCGTTCGTTCGAAATACGTGTCCAGCTGAGCCTTAAATTTATTTAGGCTATCAATTTCCACGACAAGGGATGGAAGTCTGTTCCACCAACCAACTACCCGCTGGCTAAAGGCAAATTTCCGCACGTCTATCCTACATCTGTCTTTCCTCAATTTGAATTTATGCCCTCTCAGATGATTATTCTGAGCAATAGGAAGAATCCCATCAGCATTGAGCATACTCAAACCATTCAAGGCTTTATACACCTCTATCAAATCACCTCGCTGGTGCAGTCTCCAGACACAGTAATTTGCATAACTTAAGCCTTTCTTCGTAAGAGTGCCCCTTTGTTCCATTCACTAATCTTGTTGCCCTTCTCTGTACTCGTTCCAGCATCTCTACATCCTTCTTGAAATGAGGCCTCCAGACCTGTATACAGTACTCTAGGTGCGGTCTGACCATTGCCTTATACAAGGGAATAATCACCTCCTTATCCCTGCTAGAAAAATTCCTGTATATCATTGACAAGACACCATGAGCTACTCTTGCAGCACGTCTGCACTGATCAGACAACTTCATATCTGCCTGTACAATTACCCCCCAGGTCCTTTTCATTCTCTACCACTGTCAGTGTAGTACCACAGAATTGATACGTTGCTCTGGGGTTTCTGTTTCCCATATGTAGTACTTTACATTTGTCAATGTTAAACTTCATTTGCCACTTCTCAGCCCATCTGCTCAACCTTTCCAGATCCTGTTGCAGCAGCATAGTGTCAGTAGTGTCCTTGACAACCATGCCAACCTTTGTATCATCTGCAAACTTGGACATTAAGCTTGATATACCATCATCAATATCATTTATAAATACAGAAACAATAATGGACCCAAAACTGAACCCTGAGGGACTCCACTAATAACATTAGTCCAAAATGAGCATTGTCCATTGATTACCACTCTCTCAACAATTTGACTCCAATGCCACACTGCTCCAATTTGTACAGCAGTCTTCCATGTGCAACAGTATCAAAAGCCTTTCTAAGATCCAAGTATATAATATCAAAGTTATTCCCTGCATCCAGTTCTTTTCTGACTGCATCATAGTATCCAATCAAATTGGTCAGACAAGTCTTCCTCTTAACAAACCCATGCTGTGTCCGAGCTATAGGTGAAGTCTTGTCTAGATGATCCTGCAGTGCTTCTTTAACCAGTGCCTCCATTAATTTTCCTGGAAGTTAAACTCACAGATCCATAATTACTTTGTCGGCCTTTGTGAATCGGAGTCAAATTCCCACATCTCCAGTCTGTGGGTACCTCCCTTGAGTCCAAGGAAGCTCTCATAATTATGGCTAAGGGTTTGCTTACTTCCTTTGCTGCCTCCTTTATTATAACTGGATAGATCCCAACCATCTCAGGTGCCTTTCTTGTGTTTATCTTCAACAATTTCTCCTCCAATTTACTCTGTTATTACAAGATTCTCTAGCTTACTGCCAGAGTTGAATACACCTCTGTTGAATTCATACCCTTTCTTCTAGAGCTTACATAAGTAAAGAACTCTTTGCTGTTTCTCTTTGCATCCCTTGCCAAAGATTTCTCGTAATCTGCCTTTGCCTGCCTAACCTCCTTTGTAACTTGGTTACAGATCAACTCGTATCTATCATAGTCTTCTGTGTCACGTGTTAATTTATATGTATCCCATGCATTTTTCTTCTCTGTCATATGTCTCATTAGTTCATCTGACATCCATTTAGGCCTAAACCTTGAACTATATTTCTGAGTTGGTATGTAAAGCCTAGTAGCTTCCAAGTTCTTTGAATGCTTCCCATTTTGAATTTGCTGTTTGTAACATCTTCAGTTGGTTCCATTGTATAGAATTTAAATACTGTCTCAGACCATCGTAGTCACCTTTACGAAAGCAATAACCCTTCCCTTTACCCCTGATGGTAGTTACCTCTTTGAGTAAATCCCACTTCAGCACACTGTGATCAGTGCCACCTAGTGGTTCCTTTATCTGCAGATTCTTAATGCATAAAGAATCACTACTGATAATCAAATCAAGAGTATTACTCCCTCTAGTTGCCTCCCGAACATGCTGATGTAGAAAACAGTCATCCAATAAATCCACAAAAGCCTTGCTAGAGTGTGAGTGACCAACCCACAAATTCCAGTCAATATCTGGGAAATTAATATCCCCCATTATAAGACTCTGATGTACTGGCCCACTCTATTTCCCTGTACAGTTTCTTATTATACTCATCAGAGTCATTAGGCCTACAGCACATTCCTACTCCCAATTTTCATCTCCCAATGCTTATGTCACACCAAACTGACTCGACACTGCATTGTCCAGTGATGTCGACTGGCTTCACTTCCTTGGATTTTATGCGTTTCTTAACTAACAGCATAACCCCTCCTTCCTTCCTATCCTGTCTATCCTTTCTGTAGACGTTGTACTCCCCAAATTCCAGTTCTGCATTCCTTATACCTGTGTGACACGTCTCTGATATCCCAACAATATCTGCCTTTGATGCTTTGAGCAATACCTGAAATTCATCAAATTTATTTACCAAACTCCTAGCATTGGTGTACACGCAAGTATACATGCACCTGTTTCTATTCTTAGCTACCCTAACACAACCCATGTGTTTACTTGTACCGCAATGACTCCCAGCAGTCTCTGAAATATCCTGCATCTTGTTTTTCAGGCTTCTACTCATTCCAATAGAAGCAGTACAAGAATCACTTTCACCTCTGCCAGTGGCTACTGTTAATCTATTAGTCTTTGTATCCCCCCAATCTAGCAGTTTTCCGACCCACCTAACACTGCCTCAATAGGATTAGCAAATATTCTTGCACCCTTTCTATTTAAGTGTATCCCATTTCTGTAGAAGCAGTCTCTCCTGTTAACAAGTACGGTCGAGGCTGAAAAAAATTCTACCCCTTGAGCCTTGCACAATCTTTCCAGGGCCGAAATGATCGACAAGGCTCTCATCATATACTCCATCCTATCGTGTCTGGGCAGAATTGCAGACACTCTCAATTTCAACCCTAATTCACAGCTTTTTTTAAAAAGTGACCTGTACTTGTTAATTAATTCTGCGGTTTTCCTACTCTTGATATCATTAGTGCCAACGTGTACAACTATATCACCTTATTGTGCCCTTAAAAGATGATATCCACTCTACGTCATCAGCCTTTGCCCCTGGCAGACATCCCCTCACTAATAGTGGCATGTGATGCAAGAAAGCAAGTGTATGAGCTTATGCAGCATCAGCCAAAAAAAATTCGCACAACCATTCCCTCTAAATGTTTGTCCAGTTCCTAATTAAATTTATTTAACCTATCAACTTCCACAACAACAGATGGAAGTTTGTTCCAGCAATTAACCCGCCGCTGGCTAAAGGCAAATTTCCGCACACCTATTCTACATCCGTCTTTCTTCAATTTGAATTTATGCTCCCTTAAGTTTGTAATCTGAACAAGTGGAAGAATCCCATCAGAATTCAGCATGCTCAACCCATTCAAGGCCTTATACACCTCAATCAGATCACCACGCAGGTGCCTAGTCTCCAAGCGCTGAAATTTGCAGAACTTAAGCCTCTCTGTTGGTAATATCATCCCTTCATTCCCCTCACCAATCTTGTTGCCTTTCTCTGTGCACACTCAAGCAAATTTACATCCTTCCTAAAATGAGGCCTTCAGACCTGTATGCAGTACTCAACCGTGGCCTGACCATTGCCTTATACAGAGGGACAATCACCTCCTTTTCCCTGCTAACAAAATTCCTGTATATCATTGACAACACCCCATGACCTGCCCTGGCAACCTGTCTGCATTGCTCAGAAAACTTCATATCTGACTTCACAATTACTCCCAGATCTTTTTCATTTTCTACCACCTTAAGTGTTGATACACAGTTGATACATTCCTCTGGGGTTTCTTCTACCCATATGCAGTACTCTGCATTTGTCAATGTTAAAATTCAGTTGCCACTTCTCAGCACATCTTCCCAAATTTTCTAGATCCTGTTGCAGTAGCACACTGCCATTACTGTCATTAAAAACCCAATGAACCTTTTATATAATCTGCAAACATCGACACTAAGCCTGACATACCTTCATCAATATCATTGATAAATATACAAAACAACAGTGGACCCAACACTGAACCCTGTGGGACTCCACTAATAACATTAGTCCACGAAGAGCAGCACCCATTGATTACCACCCTCTGTCTTCTCCCACTCAACCAACCTTTTATCCATTGTAGCAACTTACCCTTAATACCACTCTGCTCTAATTTGTACAGTAGTCTTCCATGTGCAACAGTGTCAAAAGCTTTCCTGAAATCCAAGTATATGATATCAAAATTATGGCTAAGGTAAAGAAAGCCCACGCGAGAAGCATGCAAAAGTTCAATGAAATTTACCGGTTTGGTTTGGTTTGGGTTTTATTGGCGCATCAGCAACTGAGGCTATAATGCGCCAAATACCGGTCATATGTAAAAGGTTAAAACATTCAGTGACCTAAGTAGTTAGGCCACCATGTCCAGATATATAATAACAGATATATAAAAAATAAACCAATAAAGAGATAACAATAACATAAATTTTAAATACAATTAAAAACTTTTATTGATTTAAAATAGCTAAAAACAGCAGGCACGTTTTCATTGTCGGATAAAATCTGACTGGGCGTATAAGGCTCAGTCAGATGACTAAAAGCGGTAAAATGGATGCTGCTAAAATCTGGACAGTCAATTAAAAGGTGTCTGATCGTTAAGATTGTGCCACAGGACACACACATAGGAGGGTCATCAGCCCTCAGCAGAAACGAATGAGTTAAATGACTGTGTCCTATGCGGGTCCAGGCAAGAACAACTTCCTCCTTACGATTCCTGCGCAGACTAGACTGCCACGGTTCAATTACAGGCTTTATATGATATAATTTATTCGCAGTCTGTCTATTCCACGAATCCTGCCATTGGGAGTGTATCTTCTCGTGTATTATTTGCCTGTAGTCTGTATAGGGGACTGACAGCAGCGATTATTACTAGGAATTGCTGATTTGGCTGCGGTGTCAGCCAAATCGTTTCCCATAATCCCAATGTGGCTGGGAATCCAGCAGAAGAGGATATCATATTCACGTTCATGGAGGAAAGTGAATCTTCTGCTGAATGCTAGACAGAACTGGATGAGAATTATATCTCACAGTTATTAAAGCCTGTAACACGCTGAGAGAGTCAGAATATAAAATGAACCGTTGGTATTGGCATTTACTGATGTGATCCAAGGCTAACTCTATAGCGTGCAGCTCTGCAGTAAATATGCTGCATTCAGAGGGAATCTGCTCCGATGTAGTGCTGTCTGTAAAGACAGCAGCAGATCCCACATATGATTCCGACTTCGAACCGTCTGTGTAAACTGGCGCGAAGTCAGAATGTTCAGCTCGGTGTGCTGAATAAAGCTGCAGGTAGACTGATGATGGAGTGTCCGACTTTCCCCAATTTCTAAGGGATAAGTCACATGCCGGGACATGAGCATGCCAGGGTGGAAAGGGTTGCTTTGGTGTTTGGGCAACCTTGTCTACCTTGATATTAAGTTCTTTGAGTAGCTCTTGGAGACGAATACCAAAAGGACGATTGGCAGTCTTACGGGTATTGTACAAATTTTCCCATCGTGGCTCAAAAACGAATGGCCACGTTGGATGGTCTGGCAGGGATTTCAGTTTTTTTAAAGCGTACTTTAAAGACAACTGCTTACGTCGAAGCGATAACGGTGGTTCGTTTGCTTCGACGTATAAACTCTGGACAGGAGATGTTCTATATGCTCCAGTAGCGATACGGAGAGCTTGATGATGGACAGGGTCCAGCCATCGAAGGGCGCTGTCTCTGGCTGAAGAATATACCTGGGACCCATAATCTAATTTGGATCGCACAAGTGCACGGTAAAGCCGTAAAAGGGTGCATCGGTCTGCACCCCATGATGTAGAGGAGTGCGAGCGGAGAATATTAAGGCCTCTTGTGCACTTTGTGCGGAGCTGACGGATATGATCCAGAAAGGTCAGCTTTTTGTCAAATCTGAGTCCCAAGAATTTTGTGTCCGCTGCTACTGGAATAGCATTTTGTCCGAGCCTTAATTCAGGTTCGGGATGAAGATTACGCTTACGACAAAAGTGTACGCAAATGGTCTTCTCCGGCGAGAACCTGAAGCCATTTGCAAGTACCCAGGAGTTGAGGCGATCAATGGATTTCTGCAGTTGTCTTTCAATAACCCTCATGTTGCATGACTGACAAAGATGCTAAAGTCATCAACATAGAGGGCACTGTTTACAGTTGCAGGAAGTTGTTCTGTGATGGAATTTACTTTGATGGCAAAAAGTGTGACACTTAATACTGATCCTTGTGGTACTCCCTCCTCTTGGCTGAAGGGACGAGAGAGTGAGGATCCCACATGAACTTGGAAAGATCGATTGGCTAAAAAGTTTTTAATAAAAATGGGGAGTTGCCCCCTAAGACCAAGGCTATGCAGATCTTTTAAGATGCCAAATCTCTAAGTTGTGTCATACGCTTTCTCCATATCAAAGAACACCGACACCAAGTGTTTGCATTTTAGGAAAGCATCCCGGATAGATGTTTCCAGTCTAATAAGATGGTCCAAAGTGGACCGGTTCCTTTGGAAGCCACACTGAATGTTGGAGAGAAGGTCATTTGATTCTAAGTACCACATTAAACGAGAATTAACCATTCTCTCCAGGATTTTGCACAGACAGCTAGTCAGAGCAATAGGACGATAATTGGCAGTGAATTTCGGATCCTTTCCTGGCTTAGCAAAGGCAAGAACGATTGCCTTGCGCCAGGAATCCGGAAACTGCCCTTCAATAAAAATTCTGTTATATAGAAAGAGCAGATAATCCATAGATTTTGGTGAAAGATGTTTAATCATTTCATAATGGATGCCATCTGGTCCAACAGCACTTGCTCTGGAAAGAGCGAGGGCTCTTTTCAGTTCCTGCATAGTGAATGCCCCGTTGTAGGGATAGATGCTCTTAGACTTAAAATTAAGTGCTTGTTTTTCTAGTTTATGTTTCAGGACCAGGAACTCTGAGGAATACGAAGATGTTGCAGAGATGTTAGAGAATGTTTCCCCAAGAGAATTGGCTATTGCATTTGGATCTACAATAGAGCATCCATTATAATCTAGGATTGAAGAAGGGTGGGATGTATATTTTCCCTTCATTTTCCGGATTTTATCCCAGACTACCTTAGAGTTGGTAGACTGGTTAATAGATGAGGTAAAACGGATCCACGATTCCTTTTGACTCTGACGGCAGATATAGCGTGCTTTGGCTCGTGCACGTTTAAAGGCTATAAAATTGGTCGTGGTAGGATATCGGCGGAATATCCCCCACACTTTGTTTTGAGCCTTTTTTGCTGCTGTGCATTGGGAATTCCACCAAGGTTTGGGAAATGGTGGAAACCGGGTAGATGTTTTTGGAACAGTATTCGCAGCTGCTTGGACGATAATTTCTGTGATGTACGTTACTGCATCATTGATCGGCTCCTGACTGACCGTACTGAGGTCAAAATTTGCCTGATGTTGGAAGGCACTCCAGTCAGCCTGATCAATCTTCCACCGTGGTAACCTGAAGGGAAGGCATGGGCTCCCACTGTGTAACAAGGTTATCACAGGGAAGTGATCACTTCCGTATGGATTCTCCTCCACTTCCCAAGTGAGTGAAGGGAGTAGAGAAGGGGAGCAGATAGAAAGATCAATGGCAGAAAAGGTACGGGTAGGCATGTGGAAGAAGGTATTTGTTCCAATATTTAGAAGGGAAAGGTCATTGTCATTGAGCATACACTCTATGACTTGTCCCCTTCCATTGATGTTAGCACTACCCCACAGGGTATTAGGTCCATTAAAATCCCAGAGAAGTAAGAAAGGGGGATCCTGCATTACAAGATCATCAAGGTCTTCCTGGGAGATGTCAGTCCCAGGTGGCAAATAAATAGAGCACACGGTTAATAAAAATCCCACTGTAAGGCGAATTGCAACAGCCTCTATGCTGGTTGTAATTAGCAAGGGCTGAACTGGGGTCTGATTACCCACAAGGATAGCCACTCCTCCATGAGCAGGACCATCCGCAATTCTATCCTTACGAAAGATTGTGATGTTATGCATGGTGGGATCATCATTTGCCTTTAGATAAGTCTCCTGCAAGCAAAAGCAAACTGGCTCGTGCTTTTGCAGGAGGGCCTTGATGTCATCAGTATTTCGCCGGAATCCACGACAATTCTATTGTAGGAATTTAGCCATTACTTTTGGCTTGGTGGGTCCATCAGGCGGCTTCCGAAGTGCTGAGGGCTTACTTTTATCAGTCTTGGCTTTATCTTTTTTGGGGAAGAATGGACACTGTCCCGTGTCCATTTCTTCCTCCGCAAAGAGTTCCAAGACTGATTCATCCTGTACCTCCTTGTTCTCTACATCCATTGTTTCTGTTATTACTGGAGGCTCTTTACCACTTGGTTTTGGTAGTGCACTAGGAGGTACGGATATAGGAGTGGCAACTGACTGTGTTTTTTTGGTGGGCTTTTGTGAACTCAATAAATAGCGTGCAATCGGGGTGAATGACTCTTTTGGTGGTATAGTCATCTCAGTTTGTGTCCCGACAATGTACTTAGCAGAAACCTTCTGGGCATATGAAGGTTTCCCGCTATTTACTGGTTGGATACATTTTCTGGCCTCTGGGTAGGAGATATTCAGCTCTGTTTTTAACTTTTGGATCTCTTTTTCATCCTTCCACCGCTGGCATGCTCTAGAGTAGGTGGGATGCTCTCCTTGGCAATTGACACAGATAGGTTTTGGAGCTGAGCATTCCTTGCTCTCGTGGTCTTTAACACCATATCGAGCACAGGCAGGGTTACCACGACGAGATGTTTGTGAGTGGTCGTATTTTTGGCATCTAAAGCACCGCAGTGGGTTTGGGATATAAATCCTCACTGGGCAGTTTAGATAGCCTGCCTTGATGGAACTTGGAAGCCGTGGGGCGTTAAACGTTAGGATGAAGAACTCGGGTAGGGACGAGATTCCCATCCTTTCTCATTGATATTCTTTTGACAGCTGTCACTCCTTGTTCTTTTAATTCAGAGCAGATCTCTTCTTCAGAAACATGAAGAAGGTCCCACTCTGATATGACACCTCGTGAAGAGTTCAAAGTTTTGTGGGGGAGTTACGATGATAGGTATTCCCCCTATTGATGTGGCTTTTAGGATTTTTTCGGCCTGTTTTATATTTATAGCTTCAACCAAAAGATCGCCAGAACGCAGTCGTTTTACAGATTTGGGTGATCCTGCCAACCCTTCTAATCCTTTCTGGATAAAGAAGGGTGACATCTTCCCAATTGACTGCTCTCCAGTCGAATGGAGAATGAGGAAAAGTGGTGTTACAGATGGTGTTTTATCCTCAGTTCTGGCTCTTTTGACAGAGGTGTTGTCAGTGTTATCGTCTCGGTTAGGTAGGGGCCTTGTTAGGGCCCCAGAAGAAGTAGAATTTAAATTACTCATGAGAGTAAAAAAAAAAATGTCTGATGTCTAAGTACCTCACCCACCACGGAGCCCTACGAGGGGATGCCCACTCGTGAACTAGCAGGTACTGCGTACACGAATGGGACGCTGGGTTTGCTTAGAAGCACCATACCCACGTTACCAATAAGTCTTTATCCCGTCCCAGGACCATAGGGAGGGAGACTTATTGGGAACGCAGTTGACCCTAGCAGTAAGAACCACCCGCCGATTGATCCCAGTCGGGCCGGTCCGGGACCACCTGTCTTGTCGAAGCAGGGGCCAAAGTGGTGTATTAAGGCTGGGCCCCTCAACCACCAGGATCCCCCTTTCCGAAATCCACGGGTCGCGGCGCACGGCTGCACACGCCGGATTCCACAGATGTAACCCTGGAACCAAGGTATGGGCGAGATCCCAGCGATGCTAGTCTGGAAAACCAGCAACATCACTGGGAGGTCCCCTCACCACGTACAGGTGCCCACGCCGAGGGGGAAATTTACCGGTAAAAGTACTTTTCCGTAACAGCATTTGTATTGTTGCTCGCTCAGACTGTGGGTGTTATCGGTCTGGAGTAGAAGTTGAATCCCATGGGAGCCTGAAACCCTCCTGAAGTGAGGTAACCTGACCCTTTTTCTTTATTATCACTAATTGAATTAACTAATTTAATCACGAACAGAGTCATATTGGAAGGTCTGGCGTCATAAAAAATGTTCGCAACGTAGTTTCCGATAAATTTTTTCTAAGTTTGCCATGCTTCTCGTGTGGGCTTACTTTACCTTTGCCTTTTTTTTTTTCTTAATAAACAATTTATCCACTAGTCCACCAGTGATTCTAAAGAAAAAAGTTCAGGTTACCACCTCCACTTCGGGAGGGTTTCAATTTCTACTCCTGACCGATAACATCCACTATATGTTTACTGAGCAAGCAACAATACAAATGCTATTACAGCAAAGTACTTTTACCGGTAAATTTATCGAACTTTTGCATGTTTCTCGTGTGGGCTTTCTTTACCTTCACCAAAATTATTTTTTGCATCCAGTTCCTTCGTAACCACATCAAAATATCCAATCAAATTTGTCAGACAAGACTTTCCCTTAACAAACCCATGTCTAAATTATTGCTGCAGTCTTGTCTAGATGATCTTGCAATGCATCCATTCTACTCTTCTAGTTTAGTCTAGAAAATTGTCATTTTTTTTTCACCTTATTTTTAGCTGTTTTTAATACATCACAAGGTTCTTCAACACCTAGGTCATTTTTCCGTTTTAGCCTGTGGTTTCACAAATGTGTGGTATTTTCAACATCCAGTTGTTTCTCAGTCAGTCGTGACAGTCATATGTTCAGTATCGTCTTCAGTCATCTGAATAATGACAAACAATAACTAATATTAAAAGAAATCCTAATGGGAGTTTTATACATAATAAACATTAACATTTTTTTTATTTTATGTTTTTTTTTTAAGCGCTTTCGACATGCGAGAAAACGTGGCTACAAATTGCCTAAGATTTCAATGACAAGTGGAATTTACCTCTTCGCTGTTGTAGATGCGAATTATTTATTCCAATATGCTATTAACAATGGGGAGTTGCATTTGCCAGAGCTGACTGAACTTCGAAGGACTGATTTAAGTCTGTATGTGCTAGTGGCTTACGAAGTATTTCTGGTTACAATTATAGTTTCATCATGAAACTATTTTCTACAGATTTGCCCAAAGGATCTCCACAAAAAGTAAATAATTATCGGTTGTCAAGAGGAAGCCATTTTGTGGAAAGTGCATCTGGTTTGTTAGTGTCAGTGTCCAGAATATTTCTTAAGCCATTTGCAGTTAAAACTTCTACAGCTGAAGATATTTTGCTAATTTGCATAAACCTACACAACTGTACAGCCCACCGGGGAACACTAACACTAGACCAGAAAAAACATGGATGAGGGCTCGTTGATAGGTGTTTGGAGGAAGGTTATTGAGAATGACAACAGGATTAAAAATCTACAGAGAATACCAAGAAAATCTAGTAATGATGCTAAAATTATTCCAAATAATTTCATGATTAATTTTATGTTAAACGAATTAATTGCCTAAGAGCGTGTTTTACCACACTGTCATGTGTTGTTTCTTTTCCGGTCCGTAGCTCATCTCCCTCCAGTAAAAACAGAAGTCATTTTGAAGCGAACCAGCTGGATTTGCAAACATAAGCAACAAACTAACCCAATGTAGTAAAAATCAAGTTAAAAGGAATAAATTAAATCCCCATAAACACCTCCGAAACACATCACACCATACGAACTGCCGCATTATGACCCACGTACACCATGCGCCACTAAACTTCAATACAAACAAACAAGCTGGATTTCCAAGTATATTATAGTTTTCACTTTTTTTTTCTTAACCCAAAAACTAGTGTTATTCAATATGTTGCAGAGAGAGATTCCCAACTGCACTGGAATGTGTAGAAAAAGGTACCTGTATTCTCATTCTCTCTCTCTGCATGTTGCCGAGAGAAAGCACTGTCATGGCACGATTAATGTCGCGCAGTGCCGTACCTAGGTACGAGCCGTCGCCCGGGGCTGTAGGGGACCCGAATTTCGATATATATATTTTTTTAAATATAAAAAAAAAAAAATGTTTCTTTATATAATACTTTAATTATACATAGAGTCTGACCTCTATATAATTTAATTGACTGTTTGCTTTAAAAATTCGTTAAACAGAAATTTCGTTATAACGAAATAGATAATAAAGAAATAAAGTGCAATATAAACAAAATGGCAACACCTTATTATTATTATTATTAGCCATATGATGCAAGGAAGCCGCAGGCTTATGCTGCACCAGCCAAAAAAAAAGAAAAATTTCTGAATTACCCCGAGAGAGAGTTAGAGAGAGAGAGAGAGAGAGAATCACCAAGAAAATGAAGATATCCAGCTCAGGACCCTGGGTGTACCAAGCCCATACTCACCAGATGCGAGCCCCTGGGGTTTGAAGGAATTCTCACTGGCAAAGACTTCGATGCCAAAGAGTTACATCAAGAAATCCAATCAAGAAATCCATCAAGAAATCCAACGTAGTTTCCGATAAATTTTTTCTAAGTTTGCCATGCTTCTCGTGTGGGCTTACTTTACCTTTGCCTTTTTTTTTTTTTTCTTAATAAACAATTTATCCACTAGTCCACCAGTGATTCTAAAGAAAAAAGTTCAGGTTACCACCTCCACTTCGGGAGGGTTTCAATTTCTACTCCTGACCGATAACATCCACTATATGTTTACTGAGCAAGCAACAATACAAATGCTATTACAGCAAAGTACTTTTACCGGTAAATTTATCGAACTTTTGCATGTTTCTCGTGTGGGCTTTCTTTACCTTCACCAAAATTATTTTTTGCATCCAGTTCCTTCGTAACCACATCAAAATATCCAATCAAATTTGTCAGACAAGACTTTCCCTTAACAAACCCATGTCTAAATTATTGCTGCAGTCTTGTCTAGATGATCTTGCAATGCATCCATTCTACTCTTCTAGTTTAGTCTAGAAAATTGTCATTTTTTTTTTCACCTTATTTTTAGCTGTTTTTAATACATCACAAGGTTCTTCAACACCTAGGTCATTTTTCCGTTTTAGCCTGTGGTTTCACAAATGTGTGGTATTTTCAACATCCAGTTGTTTCTCAGTCAGTCGTGACAGTCATATGTTCAGTATCGTCTTCAGTCATCTGAATAATGACAAACAATAACTAATATTAAAAGAAATCCTAATGGGAGTTTTATACATAATAAACATTAACATTTTTTTTATTTTATGTTTTTTTTTTTTTTAAGCGCTTTCGACATGCGAGAAAACGTGGCTACAAATTGCCTAAGATTTCAATGACAAGTGGAATTTACCTCTTCGCTGTTGTAGATGCGAATTATTTATTCCAATATGCTATTAACAATGGGGAGTTGCATTTGCCAGAGCTGACTGAACTTCGAAGGACTGATTTAAGTCTGTATGTGCTAGTGGCTTACGAAGTATTTCTGGTTACAATTATAGTTTCATCATGAAACTATTTTCTACAGATTTGCCCAAAGGATCTCAACAAAAAGTAAATAATTATCGGTTGTCAAGAGGAAGCCATTTTGTGGAAAGTGCATCTGGTTTGTTAGTGTCAGTGTCCAGAATATTTCTTAAGCCATTTGCAGTTAAAACTTCTACAGCTGAAGATATTTTGCTAATTTGCATAAACCTACACAACTGTACAGCCCACCGGGGAACACTAACACTAGACCAGAAAAAACATGGATGAGGGCTCGTTGATAGGTGTTTGGAGGAAGGTTATTGAGAATGACAACAGGATGAAAAAACTACAGAGAACACCAAGAAAATCTAGTAATGATGCTAAAATTATTAGAAATAATTTCATGATTAATTTTATGTTAAACGAATTAATTGCCTAAGAGCGTGTTTTACCACACTGTCATGTGTTGTTTCTTTTCCGGTCCGTAGCTCATCTCCCTCCAGTAAAAACAGAAGTCATTTTGAAGCGAACCAGCTGGATTTGCAAACATAAGCAACAAACTAACCCAATGTAGTAAAAATCAAGTTAAAAGAAATAAATTAAATCCCCATAAACACCTCCGAAACACATCACACCATACGAACTGCCGCATTATGACCCACGTACACCATGCGCCACTAAACTTCAATATAAACAAACAAGCTGGATTTCCAAGTATATTATAGTTTCCACTTTTTTTTTCTTAACCCGAAAACTAGTGTTATTCAATATGTTGCAGAGAGAGATTCCCAACTGCACTGGAATGTGTAGAAAAAGGTACCTGTATTCTCTCTCTCTCTCTCTGCATGTTGCCGAGAGAAAGCACTGTCATGGCAAGAGTCTGACCTTTATATAATTTAATCGACTGTTTGCTTTAAAAATTCGCTAAACAGAAATTTCGTTATAAAGAAATAGATAATAAAGAAATAAAGTGCAATAGAAACAAAATGGCAACACCTTATTATTATTAGCCATATGATGCAAGGAAGCAGTAGGCTTATGCTGCACCAGCCAAAAAAAAAAAAAAAAAAAAAAAAATTTCTGAATTACCCCGAGAGAGAGTTAGAGAGAGAGAGAGAGAGTTAGAGAGAGAGAGAGAGAGAGAGTTAGAGAGAGAGAGAGAGAGAGAGAGTTAGAGAGAGAGAGAGAGAGAGAGAGTTAGAGAGAGAGAGAGAGAGAGAGAGTTAGAGAGAGAGAGAGAGAGAGAGAGAGAGTCACCAAGAAAATGAAGATATCCAGCTCAAGACCCTGGGTGTACCAAGCCCATATTCACCAGATGCGAGCCCCTGGGGTTTGAAGGAATTCTCACTGGCAAAGACTTCGATGCCAATGAGTTACATCAAGAAATCCAATCTTTGCAGCACGTTTTAAAAGGGTGCGGGAATGCGGTTTGCTTAGAATTACTGACATTTATTCAAGAATAAAACTTAGTTGAATTATGTCCCAACATCGCCATTACTCTTCGGATATTATTAACGTTACCAATTATGGTTGCATCAGGAGAGCGGAGTTTTACAAGGATAAAAACATATTCCAGAGCAACAATTGGCCATTATGTCAATAGAACAAGATGTACTAAAAATATATATAAAAATATCAGACGTTAGACAAATTTATATAAAGCAAGTTAACCCCAGGGATTCACATCTGGTGAGTATGGGCTTGGCACATCCAGGGTCCTGAACTGGATATCATCATTCTTCTCTCTCTCTCTCAGGGTAACTCAGGAATTTTTTTTGGCTGGTGCAGCATAAGCTTCAGGCTTCCTTGCACCATATGGCTAATAATAATAATGTACTTGTCGGGCCCAACAAGTCTAGGTCCGGCACTGATGTCACGTGATCAGCTTGCGAGGGCAACGTGCAGTTTGGGGGGTTCTCTCGGCATACACTGTAGTGCTACTCCACTATCATACTTGGAATGTGTAGAAAATGATACCCGTATTCTCTCTCTCTGCTTCTCGCCGAGGGACAGCAACTGCATGTCGGCAACTGAGGGAAAGCAATTGATGTCACGTGACTAGCTTACGAAGGCTAGGCCGTTCCCTTGCCACAAGTGTCATCACGCGATCAGTTGGGAGGTGCTCCGCTTGCATCATGACACGCCTTCGGAAAAATCCACTGCAGGAAAACCCGATTGGAAAGCTTAACCAAAGTAAGAAGATGTGCAATTATAAGCACATCTGAAATTGATTGTCATTTATTAGCTTTCAAAGAAAAAGATCATGTCCCGAGTTCACAGATCGCCGAGTATGAAGCACGTGAAAAAATAAATGTCGTAAATTTTTGAAATATTAATAATTTTGTTTTAATCAATCTACTACAGACCACAGAATTACTACTCTGTGATACAGACTAAGAATAAGAAAGGAAATTGGACTGAAAATAATCTATATGATGCCAATATTTTGGCAACACATTTAGGTTAAGATCAGAGATCAGTTTTGGAAAGCTGTGGACGGAATTTTCGAAAGTTTTCGCCAAATGGCATCTTTGAGAGCATGCTCCAAGGGATCACGCGGTGCAATGTGCTCTGATGCACAGAGTAATAACATATCATGTGTTAAAAGTAAATAATGTGTATTACGGATCATTTTATCTGTCGACTTCGTTTGGTCTAGATTCTAGCGAGCAAGTATTTTTCATATAACGTAATATTTGTTTCAAATGATGGAAAACAGGTAAGTAAGTTCAATATTTTTAAAAGTAATAAATTATAACTCAAATCAGATACATGTTAAATATGTTTAGATCTATACAGTATGATGTCCGATGTAGCCCTCCATAGAACGTCGATCGGCAACCTATGACATCGCAATTTAGCTGACCAGATAATTAAAAATTCCAGTCAGAAAAAAATAAATAACTGTAAAATATTTCTATATTGGAAAATATAAAAACTGTACACCGAAGGCGGTAAACTTTAGAACAGGGTCCCCCCCCCCCCTTCCAAAATAGCGGCGTGAAGAAGGCAGTGATCAGGTAATCCTGCATTTTAGTGTCGTGAATCATGGTCAGCCCGCCAGTCACTGCAGCTCGGAAATGTCGTGAATCGTATTCTGACGGGCAGTTCCGACTTGACTGAGCATGCGCAACACTCACTCTATCTGGCGGTTGCCGCTGTATCTGCCTGTCTGTGCTGGGAATTGTCACGGAGCATGCGCGACACTAACTATATCTGCTGGTCTATGTGTATATGTGCTGTGAATTGTCACGGAGCATGCGCGACACTCACTATACACCAGCAATGTACTACATACGCGCAGTATTTTTTTTTTTTTTTTGTTTTCAGAAAGAATAAAAACAATTTTCTGACTACATAAAAGAATATGATTAGAAAAATAAAAGTAGAGAGTGATAAAAAAACAATAATGGACAAACATATATACTTTTTTTTTTCGTTTTCAGAAAGAATAAAAAATCAATTTTCTGACTAAAGAAATTGATTTTAAAAATGAAAATAATATGAGTATATTTTGTGATTATTTATATATATTTGTAATAATTTGTGCACATTGCACAATTAACGTATAGGACACACTTTCCTTTCAATCGTAAGGTCCTTGTCCTTCTGTGGGCGACACTTACCTTTCTGTCTTAAGGTCCTTCTGAGGGGAAAAAAAAACACTTATAATAACTTTGTACTTAAATTTAATGTATAGAGTCCCGTTAAAATTAAGTTCAAAGGGATATGCTGAGGCAATTCAGCATAGCCAGTTCTGTGTGTTGTGGCATAGTGTTTGGGTCAGGCGCCACCTGTGGTCTCCCACGTCTGCACCATCAGTAAAAGCCAGAAAAGTGTTGTGTAGTTTTGTGTAGATATGTAGATATGTGTAGTTTTGTGTCGGGTTCTGACTGGCTTCTTGGCCGCAGAGCCCCTAGTGAAACTCCACGTTGTCCGCCACCATCGTTGGAGGTGAGAGCCAGGCTGTCCACAGTACTCTGGCTGCTCTACGTCAGGGATCGCCTGAGCTTCCTGACGGACAACAGAAAAAAAAAAAAAAAAAAGAACATTAGTGAAGGAGTTAGCTGAAAGATGGGGGTAAAAAGGCGTCAACTGCGAACACTGTATTTTTCTTCGCTTTAAACGTTTGAATTAACGAAATGCTGTTTTTCCCTAGGCTAGTGGAGAAAAGAAAAGCAAAGAATAAAGATACTTTCTTTGCCTTCATCGATTTAGAAAAGACTCCGTTCCAAGAAAGGAATTATGCAAAGCCTTTCAAAATATGACAGTTGACCCAGAGTTTGTGGAACTGATTAGGGTAGCGTTTCCCAAACTTTTTTAGTCACGGAACACTTTTCATCTCGCTTTTTTTTCTTTTTTTTTTTCATCCCACTTTCATTTCTTTCTTCTATTTACGGAACATTTACGAAACGCAAGTTTTTTTTTTAGTGGAATAATAGTAATAATAATAATAAACTGTTGGCTAAAATTTTTTTTGTCATACGACGCACTGGTCGTCCAGAAAGAGCATCTTTATTTCCAACACATGTAAAGTCGAAATTCAAATAAAAATGTTCTTGTTTATACTCCGGCACGACATCAGAAAAAGACTTTTGGAAATATGTTTGCTGAGAAAAGTACCCAAATGTAAAAAAAAATTCTCCTGACGACCAGTGCGTCGTATGTCAAAAATATTAGCAAAACGTTCTTTCGCTTCTACTAAACTTGTATTTCTTAAGTGTTCCTTTAATATATTGTAAGATGAAACGTGTTCCGTGACTAAAAAAGTTTGGGAAACGCTGTCCTAATCAGTTCCACAAGCTCTGGATCAACTGACATATTTTGAAGGGCTTTGCATAATTCCTTTCTTGGAACAGAGTCTTTTCTAAACGGAGCCTTTTTCTAAATCGATGAAGGCAAAGAAGGTATCTTTATTCTTTGCTCTTTTTTTTTCTCCACTAACTTAGGGAAAAACAGCATTTCGTTAATTCAAGCGTTTAAAGAGAAGAAAATACAGTGTTCGCAGTTGAAGCCTTTTTCCTCTTCTTCCTTTTAACCCCCATCTTTCAGCTATCTTCCTCACTAATGCTCTCTCTTTTTCTTTTCTTTTTTTTTGTTCTCCGTCAGGAAGCTCAGGGGATCCCTGACGGAGAGCAGCCAGAGTACCCTGGACAGCCTGGCTCATCTCCCAGCGGTGGTGGCGGACAACGTGGAGTTCTACTAGGGGCTCTGAAAATAACAATAATTACATATTTCCTTTATTGTTTTATAACTGTTTACTTTCATTTTTAAAATCGATTTCTTATGTAGTCAGAAATTTGTTTTTTTATTCTTTCCGAAAACCAAAAAGGTTTATCCATTATTGTTTTTATCACTCTCTATTTTTATTTTAATAATCAAATTCTTTTATGTAGTCAGAAAATTGTTTTTTATTCTTTCTGAAAACGAAAAAAAACATAAATAAATACTGCGCGTACCTAGTATATTGCCAGTGTATAGTGAGTGTCGCGCATGCTCCGTGACAATTCGCAGCACATAGACCAGCAGATATAGTTAGTGTCGCGCATGCTCAGTGAAGTCTGAACTTCTCCGTCAGGATGCTCCGTGACAATTCCCAACACAGACTGGCAGCAGAGTAATTTGCGCATGCTCAGTCAATTCGGAACTGCCCGTCAGAATACGATTCACGACAGTTCCGAGCTGCGATGACTGGATGGCTGACCGTGATTCACGACACTAAAGTGCATCATTACCCATGCCTAACCCGCTAAGGTTAGCGTAGTTCAGGTGTTTATCCCTCCCTCCCCTCCCGGGAACTCTTTTGAAATTTTAAAACGAGGTGAGAGAATAAACAACCTAAGACTGAGGCAGTCTGGAGGGGAACCCAATTCTTAATTTCAGGCGATTTATTAAAGCTCCCATAAATGAGCTTCATTTATGGAAAACGTGATTATCGAAACTTTCCGAAACTGAATCGAGTACTGCAGTTTGGGTTGCCACTGTATTCCATTACGCTGAACTCATACTGTGGAATTGTGCAGCGCGCCATAAATCGATAAGCTGAGCAACATTATAAAGATACTAAAGTAGTAAGAACCTTAATTTTAAGTTATGGGCGACTTCAACTTATCTCTTATTGACTGAAAAGTGTGGACCAGCAACACAGTGAGTAGATCAATTTTTTAATCAACATATTTACGCCCTACCAGCGCTAGTATGGGGCAAGGAGGAAACGATTTTAATACCTTTGACCTGGTGCTTCACCAGTGACCAAAGCTGTATCACAAATATGTCAATAGAGGAGTCATAATAACATAAAATGGGTGGTATACAAAGAAATTTTCATGGTCAAAAGTTAAAGTATGGATTCCAGTTTATGGGGGATTGAGTTCATTAGCTGGGATCATATTTCTTGTAATGCATTTTCATATACATTACAAGAGATGTTAAAGATATTTATTGAGCTCATTAGCTGGGATGATATTTCTTGTAATGCATTTTCATATACATTACAAGAGATGTTTAAGCAAATTATATCTTGGATGCCACAAACATTCGTTTCAGACTATCCTGTGATACTGATTCATATATATATTTTAAAGAACATGTTTAATAAAACCACTGATGGGAGCAATGCAAGTGAAACTGAACATAAGAAATCACCAGGCGAAGAGAGCTAAGAATGCAGACAAGAATGCGAGTACAAAACAAGAAAATAATAAATCAGATAGGGCCCTTACAAGATGAAAACATCAGAAACATAATCGAGTTAAGCTGTAGATGAGTTGTTTATCCTTTCTGTACACATTGTACTCCCCAAATTCCAATTTAGCACTGCTTATGTCTGTGACACCACGTCTCTGATATCCCAAAAATATCTGCCTTTGATGTCTTCACCAACACCTCAAATTCATTAACTGTACTCCTAGCATTGGTGCACATGCAAGTATACATGCACGTGTTTCTACTCTTAGTTACCCTAACACATCCCATGTATTTACTTGTTCCACTATGACTCCCAGCAGTCCCATTGCCTTGCTTTCCAGGCTGTAGCTCAATAGAAGCAGTGCAAAAATCACTTTCACCTCTAGTAGCGGCTACTGTTAACCTATTAGTCCGTGTATCCCCCCAAGCTAACAGTTTTCCGACCCACCTAACTCTGCCTCGGTAGCATCAGCAAATATTCTTGCATCCTTTCTATTTATGTGTGTATCCCATCCATGTAGAAGCAGTCTCTTCTGTTAACAAGCACAGACCAGGCTGAGAAAACTTCTACCCCCTTGAGCCTTGCACAATCTCTCCAGCACCAAACTGATTGGCAAGGCTCTCGTCATATACTCCCTCCTATTGTGTCTGGGCAGAATTGCAGACACTTTCAAATTATTATTATTATTATTATTAGCTATATGGTGCAAGGAAGCCTGAGGCTTATGCTGCACCAGCGAAAAAAAATTCCCAAGTTACCCAGAGAGAGAGAGAGTGAGAAACAAAAGTAGAAAGGAATCACCAAGAAAGAGAAGAATGATGATATCCAGCTCAGGACCCTGGGTGTGCCAAGCCCATACTCACCAGATGTGAGTCCCCGGTGTTATGAATATTAAGTTGCAACTTATAAAATCATTAACTAAATTAAAAGTTAGCTAACATATGTGATTTGGAAAATTAAAACATTTATAAAGCACAAATTAGTATGTTAAGTTAATTTAAAACAAAATTTTAAAGAAAAGAACAGGTGACTGACAGAAAAATAAAAAGGAAACAAGCAACTACCAGAAAATTACAGAGGAATTAAATACAACACTGAAATTGTATACCAAGACAATATCAGAAACATTAAAATTATACATTTTAGTGATGGAGTTAAGAAAAACCAGATCATGCATAGATGCAATATTTATGATAAAGCAGATAAGATAAATCAGGATATAATAGACCTTTGTGTTTTATAGATTTAACAACACTTTTTGATAGAAAAAATAAAATGTGTAACAGAAATTTTTCAATTACATAAAGTACCTCAACAATTAAGAAGTATTTACATATACAGTAACCTAACATTAAAATCCAGACACTTCTTCACTGATAGTTGGTCAGATCACACACAAGCACTGTGTCGGAGAAATATATATACAGGCAGTTTCCGACTTCATGAGTTAATTTGTTCCTAGCATGTGCTCAAAGCGAGAATTTATCTCCCATAGACATTAAAAAACATGGGTTACGTTCTCAACAGTGAAATTTGACCATAGTAATATTAAACAAGGTCAATAAAACAATTTATGCTTAAACAATGAGTCATTGATTCAAAGAAATGAAAACATAGCCTTTAAAATCAAGCAAATGATAATAATAAAGAAATTATTTATGTCATACAAATGTTAAAGAATATTTATTCTTCATCATCATCGACTAAATGCCCACTCGCTGATGATTCTTCACTCATTGTTGCAAGATAGTCTTCTCTTTTCTTTATAAATTTCATGATAGCATGCATAAGCATTTTTTTTTTTTTTTTAAATCTGTAGCAACTTTTCTAGTGCACTCAAAATAATTTGAAATTAGTGACTTGAAACTTTCAATTGTTTTTTTCTATGTGTTGAAAAGATTCGTCAAGCCCCATGAGAGAGTGAAGGAACGAACAGGAATTTCAGTTGTTAAATCTTCTTCCTCAGCTTCTTCACATTTTGCCATTTCAAGGAGTCTTCCTTTGTGAGCACTCTATGGTGTGTTTGAAGCAGATCAGCCCTAACTCATGGCTTTTTTTCAACATTGACCTGTACTTGTTAAGTAATTCAGCCGGTCTCCTACTCTTAATATCATTAGTGCCAATGTGTACAACAATATCACCCTTTGTGCCCTTAAAAGATGATATCTGCTTTACAACGTCTACTAGGCTTTTCATAACAACTAAGAAATATAAGTAACGGATGTAGAGCGGTTGGAACGAGTACAGAGAAGGGCAACAAGATTGGTGAATGGAACAAAGGGTTTAGGCCTAAATGGATGTCAGATGAACTAATTAGACATGTGACAGAGAAGCCTATGATAGATGTAAGCTAGTCTGTAACCAAATAACAAAGGAGATTAGACAGGCAAAGGCAGATTACGAGAAATCTTTGGCAAAGGACGCAAAGAAAAACAGCAAAGATTCTTTACTTATGTAAACTCTAGAAGGAAGGAAGGGGATGAATCAGATTGGTCCACTTGATATCAATGGTTCAACTGTTGATGATCCTGCTCAGGTAGCTAACAAACTAAATGAATATTTTGCATCTACATTCACACATGGGGAGTTATTTAGGGAAGGGAATGCCAGAGATGTATTAAACTGTGGCAGTAAGCTAGATAATCTTGTAATAACTGAGAATAAAGTAGAGGATAAATTGTTGAAGATAAACATAAGAAAGACACCTGGGGTGGATGGAATCTATCCAGTTATATTAAAGGAGGCAGCAAAGGAAGTAAGCAAACCCTTACCCATAATTATGAGAACTTCCTTGGACTCAGGGGAGGTACCCACAGACTGGAGATGTGCAAATGTGACCCCAATTCACAAAGGAGGATCAAAGGCTGACACAAGTAATTATAGACCTGTGAGTTTAACTTCTGTTCCAGGAAAATTAATGGAGGCACTGGTTAAAGAAGCATTGCAGGATTATCTAGACAAGACTTCACTTATAGCTCGGACACAGCATGGGTTTGTTAAGAGGAAGACTTGTCTGACCAATTTGATTGGATACTTTGATATAGTCAGAAAGGAACTGGATGCAAAGAATAATTTTGATATCATATACTTGGATCTTAGAAAGGCTTTTGATACTGTTGCACATGGAAGACTGCTGCACAAATTGGGGCAGTGTGGCATTGAAGGCAAATTGCTGCTGTGGGAGAAGACAGAGAGTGGTAATCAATGGACACTGTTCTTCGTGGACTAATGTTATTAGTGGAGTCCCCCAGGGTTCAGTGTTGGGTCCATGTTGTAGTAGTAGTAGTACTGGCACATGATGCAAGAAAGCAAGTGTAGGAGCTTATGCAGCATCAGCCAAAAAAAAAAAAAAATCACACCATTCCCTCCAAATACCTGTCCAGTTCCTCCTTAAATTTATTTAACCTATCAACTTCCACAACGACAGAAGGAAGTTTGTTCCAGCAATTAACCACCCGCTGGCTAAAGGCAAATTTCCACACATCTATTCTACATCTGTCCTTTCTTAATTTGAACTTATGTCCCCGTAGGTTCGTAATCTGAACAAGTGGAAGGATCCCATCAGAATTCAGCGTGCTCAACCCATTCAAGGCCTTATAGACCTCAATCAGATCACCGCGCAGGTGCCTAGTCTCCAGCCACTGCAATTTGCAGAACTTAAGCCTCTCTTGGTAAGAGAATCCCTTCATTCCCCTCACCAATCGTGTTGCTCTTCTCTGTACACGCTCAAGCAAATCTACATCCTTCCTAAAATGAGGCCTCCAGACCTGTATGCAGTACTCAAGGCGTGGCCTGACCATTGCCTTATACAGAGGGACAATCACCTCCTTTTCCCTGCTAGCAAAATTCCTATATATCATTGACAAAACCCCATGACCCACCCTAGCAGCCTGTCTGCACTGCTCAGAAAACTTCATATCTGACTGCACAATTACTCCCAGGTCTTTTTCATTTTCTACCACCTTAAGTGTAGTACCACACAGTTGGTACGTTTCTCTGGGGTTACTTCTCCCCATATGCAGTACTTTGCATTTGTCAAGGTTGAACTTCAGTTGCCACTTCTTAGCCCATCTGCCCAAATTATCTAGATCCTGTTGCAGTAGCACACTGCCATTACTGTTATTAACAACCCTGCCAACCTTTGTGTCATCTGCAAACTTCGACATTAAGCCTGATATACCTTCATCAATATCATTGATAAATACACAAAACAACAGTGGACCCAACACCGAACCCTGTGGGACTCCACTAATAACATTAGTCCATGAAGAGCAGTACCCATTGATTACCACCCTCTGTCTTCTCCCACTCAACCATCCTTTTATCCATTGTAGCAACTTACCCTTAATACCATTCTGCTCCAATTTGTACAGTAGTCTTCCATGTGCAACAGTGTCAAAAGCTTTCCTGAAATCCAAGTATATGATATCAAAATTATTTTTTGCATCCAGTTCCTTTGTGACCACATCATAATAACCAATCAAATTTGTCAGACAAGACTTTCCCTTAACAAACCCATGCTGTGTTTGAATTATTGCTGCAGTCTTGTCTAGATGATCCTGCAATGCATCTTTAACCAGTGACTCCATTATTTTACCCGGAACAGAAGTTAAACTAACTGGTCTGTAATTGTTTTCTGTATTCATTAATGATATTGATGATGGTATATCAGGCTTAATGTCCAAGTTTGCAGATGACAAAGGTCAGCAGGGTTGTTAAGGACGCTACTGACGCTATGCTGCTGCAACAGGATCTGGAAAGGTTGAGCAGATGGGCTGAGAAGTGGCAAATGAAGTTTAACATTGACAAATGTAAAGTACTACATATGGGAAACAGCAACCCCAGAGCAACGTATCAACTGTGTGGTACTACACTGACAGTGGTAGAGAATGAAAAGGACCTGGGGGGTAATTGTGCAGGCAGATATAAAGTTTTCTCATCAGTGCAGATGGTCTGCAAGAGTAGCTCATGGAGTATTGTCAATGATATACAGGAATTTTTCTTGCAGGAATAAGGAGGTGATTATGACCTCGATTAAAGCAATGGTAAAGCCACACCTTGAGTACTGTATACAGGTCTAGAGGCTTCATTTTAAGAAGGATGTAGAGCTGCTGGAACGATGCAAAGAAGGGCAACAAGATTAGTGAATGGAACAAAGGGTTGCTCTTACAAAGAAAGGCTTAAGTTTTGCAAACTACAGTGTCTGGTGACTAGGCACCTGCGAGGTGATCTGATTGAGGTGTATAAAGCCTTTAATGGTTTGAGCATGCTCAATGCGGAGGGGATTCTTCCTCTTGCTCAGAATAATCACCTGAGGGGGCATAAATTCTAATTGAGGAAAGTCATTTGTAGGATAGATATACGAAAGTTTCCCTTTGGCAAGCGGGTGGTTGATTGCTGGAACAAACTTCCGTTTGTCATTGTAGAAGTTAATAGCTTAAATAGATTCAAGGCAGAACTAGACAAACATTTGGAGCGAGTGGATGGATCAAGTGATTATGGGATGAATGAAATGATTAGGGTTTTTTATTTTTGGCTGATGCTAAATAAGCTTGCTTTCTTACATCATGTGCCTTTACTAATGCTAATGCTATACATGCCCCTGTTCTTACTCTTAGCTACCCTAACACAGTTCATGTTTTTATTTGTTCCATGATGACTCCCAGCAGCTCCTGAAACCCCCAGCAACTTGCTCTCTAGGCTGCTGCTCATTACAATAGAAGTAGTGCAAGAATCACTTCTGGCTTTGTTTGTGGCTATATTAATCTTTTATTTTGTGAATCAACCCAAGCTAGCAATTTTCTGACCCACATAACACTGCCTCGATAGCATCAGCAATTATTCTTGCACCCTTTCTATTTAAGTGTATTCCATCCCTGTTAAAGCAGTCTCTCATGTTAGCAAGCACAGACCACGCTGAAAAAAATTCTACCTCATGACACTTGCACAGTCTCTCCAGGGCCGAATTGATCAACAAGGCTCTCATCATATACTCCCGCCTATCGTGTCTGGGCAGAATTGCACTTTCAAATTTAACCCTAACTCGTGACTTTTTTTCAGCATTGACCTGTACTTTAGCATTAGTAAAGGCACATGATGCAAGAAAGCAGCCTCCATAGCCAGATGGGCAGGAGCAGCAGTGTGTAGCACACGCTTCTTGATTAGACCGGGGTTCGAGCCAGTGACCACCAAATATGGAGGATGCGGAAAGGTCAGGGAATGACCACCGCATATCCCCGGAGCAATATGGCCTTAGTTGCTAATGCTCCTAAAAACCAAACAAAAAAAAAAAAAAAAAAAAAGCAAGAAAGCAAGCTTATACAGCATCAGCCAAAAAGAAAAATTTATGTAATTAAATACCAGGTACATAATGAGTTGCTGCCGCTCTACTCTGAGACTCATAGTGTCACTGATAATGTCACAGCGGCAGCCATTAAAAACATCTTTACTGCAGCGACCCATTATGAAACTAAAATTATGTGTAAAGTTACCATTTCTTGCATATGCTCATGAAGTCATGTTGTATTATAATTCCGATACCAAATTATTTTAGAAAATTGTCTTTTCACCCATCCCCCATTTCATTTTCAATAATGAGCAGTAAATTGTGCAAGAGTTATATTTTTTAATGTTTTAGCATTAGCATTGGCATATGATGCAAGAAAGCACGCTTATTCAGCATCAGCCAAAAAAAAAAAAAAAAAAAACCCTACTCCCATTTCACCCCTCCGTTCGTTCGAAATACCTGTCCAGTTGAGCTTTAAATTTGTTTAGGCTATCAACTTCAACAACAAGTGATGGAAGTCGGTTCCACCAACCAACCACCCGCTGGCCAAAGGCAAATTTCCGCACATCTATCCGACATCCGTCCTTCCTCAATTTGAATTTATGCCCTCTGAGGTGATTATTCTGAGAAAGATGAAGAATCCCATTGGCATTGAGCATGCTCAAACCATTCAAAGCCTTATACACCTCTATCAGATCACCTCGCCGGTGCCTAGTCTCCAAACTCTGTAATTTGCAAAACTTAAGCCTTTCTTCGTAAGAGCAACCCTTTGTTCCATTTACTAATCTTGTTGCCCTTCTCTGTACCCGTTCCAGCAGCTCTACATCCTTCTTGAAATGAGGCCTCCAGACCTGTATACAGTACTCAAGATGTGGGCTAACCATTGCCTTATACAAGGGAATAATCACCTCCTTATCCCTGCTAGAAAAATTCCTGTATATCATTGACAAGACACCATGAGCTACTCTTGCAGCTCGTCTGCACTGCTCAGAGAACTTCATATCTGCCTGCACAATTACCCCCAGGTCCTTTTCATTCTCCACCACTGTCAGTGTAGTACCGCAGAGTTGATACGTTGCTCTGGGGTTACTGTTTCCCATATGCAGCACTTTACATTTGTCGATGTTAAACCTCATTTGCCACCTCTCAGCCCATCTGTTCAACCTTTCCAGATCCTGTTGCAGCAGCATAGCGTCAGTATTGTCCTTAACGACCCTGCCAACCTTTGTATCATCTGCAAACTTGGACATTAAACTTGATATCCCATCAATCAATATCATTCATAAACACCGAAAACAACAACGGACCCAACACTGAACCTTGAGGAACTCCACTAATAACATTAGTCCACGTTGAGCAGTGTCCATTGATTACCACTCTCTGTCTTCTGCCACTCAACCATCCCCTTATCCATAGCAGCAATTTGCCTCCAATGCCACACTGCTCCAATTTGTGCAGCAGTCTTCCATGTGCAACAGTATCAAAAGCCTTTCTAAGATCCAAATATATAATATCAAAGTTATTCCCTGCATCCAGTTCTTTTGTGACTACATCATAGTATCCAATCAAATTGGTCAGGCAAGACCTGCCCTTAACAAAACCATGCTGCGTCTGAGCTATAACTGAATTCTTGTCTAGATGATCCTGCAGTGCTTCTTTAACCAGTGCCTCCATTAATTTACCTGGAACAGAAGTTAAACTAACAGGTCTATAATTACTTGTGTCAGCCTTTGATCCTCCTTTGTGAATTGGGGTTACATTTGCACATCTCCAGTCTATGGGTACCTCCCCTGAGTCCAAAGAAGCTCTCATAATTATGGCTAGGGGTTTGCATACTTCTTTTGCTGCCTCCTTTAATATAACTGGATAGATCCCATCCACCCCAGGTGCCTTTTTTATGTTTATCCTCAACAATCTCTCCTCCACTTTCCTCTCAGTTATTACAAAATCATCTAGCTCACTGCCAATGTTTACTTTACCTACATCATTCTCCTTCCTGAATAACTCCTCATGCGTGAATGTAGATGCAAAATACTCGTTTAGATTGTTAGCCACCTGAGCAGGATCCTCAACTGTTGAACCATCAATATCCAGTGGACCAATCTGATTCATCCCTTTCCTTTTCGAGTTCAAGTATGTAAAGAACTCTTTTCTGTTTTTCTTTGCATCCTTTGCCAAGGATTTTTCATAGTCTGCCTTTGCCTGCCTAATCTCCTTTGTGACTTGGTTACAGACCAACTTATATCTATCATAGGCTTCCATGTCACCCATTAATTTGTATGTATCCCATGCATTTTTCTTCTCTGCCACATGTCTCATTAGTTCATCTGACAACCATTTAGGCCTAAACCTTGAACAATATTTCTTAGTTGGTATGTAAAGCCTGGTAGCCTCCAAGATTAGTTCCTTGAATGCTTCCCATTTTGAGTTTGCTGTTGGTAACATCATCAGTTGGTCCCACTGTATAGAATTTAAATACTGTCTCAGACCATCATAGTCGCCTTTACGAAAACAAAAACCCTTCCCTTTACCTCTGATGGTAGTTACCTCCTTGAGTAAATCCCACTTCAACACACTGTGATCACTGCCACCTAGTGGTTCATTTATCTGCAGGTTCTTAATGCATGAAGAATCACTACTGATAATTAGATCAAGAGTATTGCTCCCTCTTGTTGCCTCACGAATATGCTGATGTAGAAAACAATCATTTTTAACCCAGTTTTTCATATTTATCAAATTTCATATTTATCATGTTTAACCCAGTTTTTCATATTTATCAAAAATACTATCTTTGCATATATCCAATGACTCACTGTCAGCACAATTGTTGTTCATCCAATTCAGTTTTTGATTTACATAATTTCTGATGCTCAAGTGGCCATACCATTGGCACGTATTCAATCGTTCTTGAAGACACGGACATTGGGTATCGTAATAAATACCAATCTGCCTCTTGTGAACTCATCTCCACAGAATTCAATACATCTACACTTAATGCTTGTGTTAGATCACTTATATCCATATCTGGATATTTTTCTTGTAGTGCTATAATTTTCCTTTGCAGGTTGCTTATTCCTCTGTTAGTTTTATTCACATATTCAACCACATATGCTGCACATGAATATTCTGCTATGATAAATTGCAAATCCAAATTAGACTTGAGCACCCCTAAAATCCAAGGATTGTAATTATTCATAAATTTCTATTCTATCTTGCGTTTAAGAAATGCACGTGGTCATTTGATACCAGCCCTCAAAATATTTAGATATTCTTCTGGTTGGTATTGATTTGATTTAAGGAATTCTTTGAAATTAACATGATTATCCAATTCTAATGAGTCGTGCATTTTACAATATTTTTTGCAATAAGCCAATCTTCGATTGCCATTTGTGGCCATCAGTATCAATATACAATAAGACCCCCGTATCCATAGGGGATACATTCCAAGACCTACCATGGATGGCCGAAACCGCGGATATAAGCGAACACCTGCTGACCCCATATATAACATGATTTTCTTGTACATACATACATACGTATAATAAAGTGTAATTGATAAATTAAACACACCGTAAGACGTTACGAACATTAAATATGGTAATAATATACGGTAATAATGAAGTACAGCAGACTCTTGATTTACCGGGATTGGATTAACCGGGACACTTCAAGACTCCAAATTTAAAAAAAAAGAGACCAAATGTTTAGTGCGTTGCATCAATTTTGTGTTCCGTTGCACCGCAAAAGGACAAATTTTGTTTCATTATTTATGTCAGGAATGTCGGATTTTTTTTTTTTTTTTTGTTTGTTTAGAAATCGTGAAAATGGGCAAACGCAAGAGTTGTGCTTTCAATTTAAACAAAAACTTGAAATTATTCAAAAGTTTGAAAATGGTGCATTCGTTAAATCTCTATAGAACCATTATATTGTTGGTGACCAAACCGTATGCGACATGGTAAAATATAAAGGGAAGCTATTAAATTTAAAATCGACATCGTAAAAAATAAAGGGAAGCATCACATTGGACACGCGAATAGTAAGTGTTAAGTTTTTTCGGTTTTTTTTCCGTGGTTAACCGCGGGTAACTGAATCAGTAGATATGGGGGCACAACTGTACAAGTCTGCAACATTGGCCAAAAAGGTGCTTCAAATCGACATTCGTGTCAGTTTGCATTATTATTTTTATAACAAGTATGTTTATGTAAATTTGAATAATCTGAAGTTTTTTCTATAGAACATAATGCATCTGTCATTTGGATTGCTTCTTCTATCCCACCTTCTTTTTCTTCTAATGGTGCAGAGGGTGCATTGTTCATCCATAATAACATATGTGCATGTGGACTTCCTCGATGTTGAAATTCAATGCATTTAAAGAAATTAATAACATAATATTTCCCAAAAGGACCATAGGTTTTCGATTTTAAAATTGAGTATACTCTCAACAATTTTATTAAAGTATATGGCATATGTTACAGGGTCTTCATTTATTAATGTAGCTCTTTCCATGTAAGGTAGATCCATTCATTAGTTGTAATTTCTCGTTTATATCTGAATTTGTAGAACCTACATAGTAATACGGGCCATGTTGGTCACACGCACTCAACATCAAGAACATTGTAGGTTTTCCTAATTTACGAATCATGGCAAACACATTTCGTTTACATTGACTCCAATAATATGCTGAATTGGGAATTGATTTTAGAATGCCAAGTTAGACTCTAATGACTTGTTTATAAATTCTTTCGAATCCAAAATAGAATAAGTAATGTTAGCTGTTATTCCTACTGATTTAAATGCAATTTGCAAATTTTCTGCAGTACGCATTTGCATAATTTTCATTGCCATATACAGGGTGTTTCAAAAGTGATGGTTAATAATTCAAAGGTGAACTGTACAGACTTCAATATGCAAAAAAAGCCTAGTAAGCATGGGTCCTTAAGTGAATTGTTTTCGAGATATTGCACATTTCTAGTTGGGATCCACAACTGACAAGGTGAACTGCACAGAGTTGGGATCCACCACTGACTTGTTTGTTTAGGTTAAGTTATACTCATTCTTTCCCTTTCCCCTTTCTCAGAGACGTAGCAGGCATACCAGTACTTGTCAAAGGATAGTCAACATGGAAAGAGGTTACAGCAACAAAGGGTATGCGGACATGCACTTCATGTATGGTAAAGCCGATGGCAGTGCACTCGAGGCTGCGCATTTGTACCAATAAGCATTTCCCCGCCAAAGGCAGCCAAACAGTGCACATTCATAAGGTACATCAATGCCTTAGAGAACATGGGCACTTTGCACATGGAGTACGAGCAGGTAGGCCCAGAAGCGTAACAACTGATGTTGAGGAAAGGGTGTTAGAAAAAATAGAACAAAATCCAGGAATTTTGACAAGGAGGGTTGCTCTGCAAGAGCGTGTACTGAGTAATAGCAGTGTGTGGCAAATTTTACATTGCCAATTACTGTACCCCTACCATATCCAGCGTGTACAAGGTCATCAATACAGACTACCCTCCCAGAGTGTTCCTTTAGTCAGTGGCAGATCTTAACAGAAAATGTGCATTATCTCGAAAACAGTTCATTTGTGGCCCGATGTTCGCTGGAACTTTTTTGCTTCTTTTAGTTTGTACTTTTCCCCTTTAAATTATTGACTATCGTTTTTGAAACACCCTGTATAGCAAATGTTCGGTAGTTACTCCACAACAATCAGATCTACGAATTTCACTCGATGCCATCATAAAGGGAGTAATTTTCAATCCATTTTTAAATTTTCATGCATGTACCAAATATATAGCTGGAAAAGAAAGTTCTTCTAAATGTGTATCAAATATGAAACTTCTTGGAGATGATTTCTGACCTGGTGCTATACATAAATATTTATTTTCAGACCATAATGATATTTGTTATTGAATTATCAATAGTTCATCATCATTGCTGACAGGTTCCACAGTTTCATCTGAATGTTCCTGTTCACTATCATCATTTGTCCCCAAGAAATCTTCACTCACTTTTATGCCATAGAATTTATACAAATGTGAATTTATCAAATACCGTAACCATATTTTCATCATTTTCTTCTGCACACATCCTTGGAGATATGATGATTTATGTACAAGTCTTCATTTTATATGTACAGTAATGGCATAATCGTCATCTAATTCTCTAGGTAATTGATGAACCATCGTATTTACGTTAACTGGTACATTTATTATTTGTCCAATGATCCCTTATTGTCCATGTTGCAAACCCTTGGCCATGGTTATGAGAGCTTCCTTGGACTCAGGGGAAGTACCCATGGACTGGAGATGTGCAAATGTGACCCCAATTCACAAAGGAGGATCAAAGGGCGACACAAGTAATTATAGACCTGTTAGTTTAACTTCTGTTCCTGGAAAATTAATGGAGGCACTGGTTAAAGAAGCACTGCAGGATCATCTAGACAAGACTTCAGTTATAGCTCAGACACAGCATGGTTTTGTCAGGGGAAGTCTTGCCTGACCAATTTGATTGGATACTATGATGCAGTCACAAAAGAACTGGATGCAGGGAATAACTTTGATATTATATATTTGGATTTTAGAAAGGCTTTTGATACTGTTGTGCATGGAAGACTGCTGCACAAATTGGAGCAGTGTGACATTGGAGGCAAATTGCTGCTATGGATAAAGGGGTGGTTGAGGGGGAGAAGACAGAGAGTGGTAATCAATGGACACTGCTCATCGTGGACTAATGTTATTAGTGGAGTCCCTCAGGGCTCAGTGTTGGGTCCATTATTGTTTTCTGTATTTATAAATGATATTGATGGTGGTATATCAAGCTTAATGTCCAAGTTTGCAGACGATACGAAGGTTGGCAGGGTTGTCAAGGACACTACTGACACTATGCTACTGCAACAGGATCTGGAAAGGTTGAGCAGATGGGCTGAGAGGTGGCAAATGAAGTTTAACATTGACAAAATGTAAAGTAGTACATATGGGAAACAGCAACCCCAGAGCAACGTATCAACTCTGTGGTACTACACTGACAGTGGTAGAGAATGAAAGGGACCTGGGGGTGGTTATGCAGGCAGATATGAAGTTTTCTGAGCAGTGCAGACGGGCTGCAAGAGTAGCTCATGGTGTATTGTCGATGATATATAGGAATTTTTCTAGCAGGGATAAGGAGGTGATTATTCCCTTGTATAAGGCAATGGTCAGACCACACCTAGAGTACTGTATACAGGTCTGGAGGCCTCATTTCAAGAAGGATGTAGAGATGCTGGAACGAGTGCAGAGAAGGGCAACAAGATTAGTGAATGGAACAAAGGGGTGTTCTTACGAAGAAAGGCTTACGTTTTGCAAATTACAGTGTCTGGAAACTAGGCACCAGCGAGGTGATCTGATAGAGGTGTATAAAGCCTTGAATGGTTTGAGCATGCTCAATGCTGATAGGATTCTTCCTCTTGCTCAGAATAATCACCTGAGAGGGCATAAATTCAAATTGAGGAAAGACAGATGTAGGATAGACGTGAGGGAATTTGCCTTTAGCCAGCGGGTGGTTGGTTGCTGGAATAGACTTCCATCCCTTGTCGTGGAAGTTGATAGCCTAAATAAGTTTAAGGCTCAGCTGGACAGGTATTTCGAACGAACAGAGGGGTGAAGTGGAAGTGGTTATTTTTTATTTATTTATTTATATGTTTTTTTTTTTTTTTGGCTGATACTGCATAAGCTTGCTTTCTTGCATCAAATGCCTCTACTAATGCTAATGCTAATGTTCATAACATAAACGACGAATTTGCATAAAGGGTAATCGGGGTGATATCAAACGCTCAGTTACAACATCCAGTGGAGGCAAATGAGTAGGATATGTTGGATATATAAATCTATTTCACATGGCCATAGTTAGTATCCGTCCCTCTTTTAATGAAGTATGACGTGTATTGCCCATCATGAAAGTACTCACTTCTTGTAAATGAAATTCATTTTGAAGTAATTCATATAAAGTTGTTGTAAATGGTTTCAAATATAATTTAAACCATAAAAGATCACAAACATTACAACTAAATCTAAATGGGTTTTTGTACACTAGTTTTTCAAACTCACTGTCGGCTCGTGTAGACACTATAGGGATGTAATCAGGAATCTCATTATTAGCCATTTCTAATTTTGCTTTTTTTTCATGCATGATATTCCTTCAATCGTTCTGCTGGCGTTTTAGATTCCTGATAAGTAGCAGGCATAGTAGAACTCTGTGGTTGAATTTCATTATGATTCGGAATAGTTTGAATTTCTAATTTCCTTTTCTTGGTTTCCAAGTTTTTTTGGGTGCTGTTTGAGAACTCCCAGGCATAACAAAATACTCTTGTTGAATTTCATCTGGATTCACATTTCTGTCCAACTTCCCTTTCTTTCTTTCACTATATTCCTTTGAATGCTGGGCTGCAGATTTTGGCACAGTCACTTGTGTATTAATCATTATACTGATATAACAGTATAACATAGCACGTCACTGCTGAATTGTACTTGTTGTGTCACTGCAACTTGTTGAGTCACTGCACTTGTTGTGTACAACTGAGTTTTCTTGGGTGCATGTGTTATACTTGTTGCATCAGTGCACGCAACAAGTGCAATGCATACGCATAAGGTTTCGTGATGATTTCTAGGTAACATAATGCTTTTTTCCAAATAACGCCGCTAAAAACATTTTTAATGTAAAAAAAACCCTTTTCATTTCACCCATCCACTTGCTCCAAATGTTAGGAAAGCTTTTGATATTGTTGCACATGGAAGACTACTGTACACATTGGAGCTGTATAGCATTAAGGGCAAGTTGCTATAATTGATAAAAAGATGGTTGAGTGGGAGAAGACAGAAAGTGGTAATCAATGGACACTGCTCTTCATGGACTAATGTTATTAGTGGAGTCCCCCAGAGTTCAGTGTTGGGTCCATTGCTGTTTTCTGTATTCATTAATGATATTGATGATGATATATCAGGCTTTAATATTCAAGTTTGCAGGGTTGTTAATGACAGTAAGGACAGTATGCTGCTGCAACAGAATGGAGAAAAGTTGAGCAGATGGGATGAGAGGTGGCAACTGAAGTTTGACATCAACAAATGCAAGTACTGCATATAGGTAGCAGTAACCCCAGAGAAATGTGGAGAATGAAAAAGACCTGGGGGCAATTGTGCAGTCAGATATGAAATTCTCTGAGCAGTGCAGACAGGCTGCAAGAGCTCATGGGGTCTTGTCAATGATATATATGAATTTTGCTAGCAGGGATAAAGAGGTAAATATCCCCTTGTATAAGGGAGTGGTCAAGCCACACCTTGAATACTGCATACACATCTGCAGGCCTCATTTCAGGAAAGATATTGAGCTACTAGAACAGAGAAGAGCAATGAGATTAGCGAATGGAACAAAGGGTTGCTGTTACCAAGACAGGTTCTGCAAATTGCAGCATTGAGACTAGGCACCTGCGAGGTGATCTGATTGAGGTGTATATGCAATGGTTTTGAGCAAGCTCAATGCTGATGGGATTCTTCCTCTTGTTTAGATTCCACACCTGAGGGGGCATAAATTCAAACTGAAGAAAGACAGTTATAGAATAGATGTGCAGAAATTTGCCTTTAGCCAGCATGTGGTTGATTGCTGGAACAAACTTCCATCTGTTGTTGTGGAAGTAGTTGCAGCTTAAATAAATTGAAGGGTGAACAAACTTTTGGAATGAATGGATGGGTGAAACGGGAAGGGTTTTTTTTTTTTTTAAATCCTTTGGCTGATGCTATATAAGCTTGCTTTCTTGCATCATATGCCTCTATTAATGCTAAGAGGAAAAGAGTGGGAGAAAAAAAACTGAACCTTGGGGAACACCAGTATTAGTGGTGCAGTTAAGATGACAGAGAACCATCTGCCATAACCTGCACTGAGAGGTTAGAAAGAAAACTGGATATCCAACTGCAAAAAGCATTTGGTGATCCATAAGATGGAAGGCTGTTCAGAAGACAGTTATACCAAACACGATCAAAAGTCTTAGAAATGTCAAGAGCAACTGTTTGAATTTCAGCAAACTTTTCCATTGAATTTTTCCATAGATACATGCTAAGTCAATACATCACCAGTGGATTGAGAGAATCCATATTAGCAATTATTGATCAAATGGAGGGTTTGAGATAGTTTAGGAGTTGACAGTTAATGGATTTTGCCGTTACTTTGGAAAGAGTAGAGGTAAGTACAATGGGACGAGAATTGGATGGGAGGGATTTGTTACTGTTTTTAGGAACTGGCTGGATGTGAACAAATTTCCAAGCAGAAGGAAAAACACCAGTTAAATAAGAAAGTGTAAAAAGTCAACACAGAACTGGAGTAAGCTCAGGACCACAAGTTTTAAAAGAACAAATGGGCAAATGCCGTCAGTACCTGGAGCCTTCTTGATCAAGATTATTCAAAATTCTTCTGACATCCTTTTGACACCATACCCAGTATACTGGTTGGTTATAATAGGAGATGGTTTACTAAGATCGTCAATACAAGACTTAGAATGAAAACAAGATAGTAGTAAGCTGTCTTTATCTTTAGATGAGGAAGCAGTAAAAACCATTGGGTTTAACAGAGGTGGGAGTATAGACGGGCAAGAGTTGCGACCAACAGCTTTGGCAAGAGTCTACAATACTCGGCTACCATTTGGACAAGAAACAGGTTTTTTACTCTCAGTCTCTTAAAATTTATTTTGAACCAATTAATAACTGCCTTATAATTGTTGCAAGCTTTAAGTGTAGGCAGAAAATTAACCCAGATATTTGGATGTGAGCCAATTGCAATAGGCAACATTCTTATCTTGAACAGCCTCAGCACATTTAATGGAAAACAGGTTTAGGCAGAGGATGTGATTTTAAGGTGGGGTGTAGAATAAGGAATTTTATCCCTAAAAGAATGATTTCACTGAAATCGTTGAAAGTACCATTGAGCAGACATGACATCAGAAGATTTAAAACAGTAGTCCAACCATAAATGACAATGATGAAGGGACAGAGGGTGTAATGTCAATTTTCAGATGACATAAAGATTGGGACAGTCATCAATGATCAGCCAGGCAGTGCTCCATCAGGATGGCTTGAACAGGCTTCAGGAATGGACAGAAAAGTGGCAGCTATGTTTTAATACAACAAAATGCAAGCTCTTAAATTCAGGGGATAGTAACTCCAAAATAATTTTGATGCACTCTGGTGGGGTTGAATTAAAAACAGTAGAGGAAGAAAGGATCTTGGAGTTATGCTACGGGCAGATATGAAGTTCTCTAAGCAGTAGACAGGCAGCCAGGAAAGGCCATGTTGTCCTACTGATGATTAATCAGACAATAATTTGTAGAGATGGGGAGGTCATAAACCTCCCCATCTCTACAAATGGGGAGGTATAAGGCAATTGTAAGAACTGCATTTGGAATATTGGGTCCAAGTATGGAGACTTCATCTGAAAACAGATATTGAGCTTCTTGAAAGGGTGCAGAGACCAGGGCCAGCCACAAGCATGTTCAACTGGTTGTTGGACAGGGCCCTGCACTCAAATGGTCTTAATAATAATATCATCCACATCTTTTCCACATTTCTATCAATGCTATCTTAATATCTAATTAACCACATTATCGTCATTCCAAGAGCACTTGCGCAAGTCCAATCGAAAATTTCTAAAAGTGGAATGTATACTCTATTCACAATGTGTATGTTTCATTTGATATCAAACATAGGACGTTATTTAAAAATGTAATTTTTATGTTATACTCACTTTCAATAATATCTATATTGTTTAACTGCTGGAGGTAAGAAAATAACAAACAGAGCCCTGCAAATTTTGGGGCCTGCCGTGGCAGAGACAGATAATTCACATGGAAAAATCTGCAAAAGGGCAACCATATTGAGATAAGACTAATTATGTGAGCTACAGAGCTTGGCATTAGGCACCTTGGAAGGTTCCTGATTGTGGTCTATAAGGCTCTGAAAGTGGTTAGCAAAATGGATGAAGGCAGAATTTTCACTATAATAAAGAATTCCAGAACTAGTGGCCATAAATTCAAATTACTGGGGAAGACGTTTTCTTTTAGCCAGTGAGTTGTTGAATACTGGAACAAATTGCCTCTCCAGGTAATTGAGGCTGACAGTTTGAAGAAATTCAAAAGTATACTGGATAATTACCTACGTGAGGAGGAAAGCACAAAATTTGTATTTTCTTATGTACTTATTATTTTTTTGGCTGGTACAGCAAAATTGTATTGCTGGTAAAAAAAAAAAATTTTTTTTTTTTTTTTTGCATGTCTTAAAAAAATGGGATATACAGCTTATTTGAGGCCACAGGTATCCGTTAAAATATGGTAATTTTAAAATATATGTAAACATCCAAGTGTAAATTTAGTGAGCAAATCTTTCTGGTATTTACAGTAGAGCACCTTGCTATTTAAATATGTACATTTCTCTACTTCCAGAAACCAAGTTAAATTTCATGATACAAGTATTATCCTATACATGTGATTTGGTGCATTTATTTGTCTAACTTTTTTTACAGAATAAGTAACAATGTGGATAAAGATTAAGGCTAAATTAGTAGTTAAATTACTTATTATTTTTAAATAATGAACTAAATTAAAGAACTGATGAATCTTTAGATGGATCATGATGGTTTTACTGCTTGTGATGGTGACAGGAATATTACATGAAGCAAATTTCTATGCAACCTGTATGAAGACAGACAACGGCCATTATACTGCTGCAGTTTATGAACATGTACGACTGGGAGATAGTGAAGTTGATAGCCCTGCAACATTTGTTGCAAAAAACTTAGATGTTTATTCCCGAGTAGCTTTTGTTGCCTCCACTAAGGTAAGATTACATAAATGCTTAATAATAAACAATACCTGGTGATTTCAGTAAAAAGTGTATATTTTTTTTTTATCTAAAAACGAATACTTAATCAAATGTAATAACTATATTCTAGTTAGTGAAACCATACGTGCTGACATTTATTTTTTTTTTTTTAAGAGATTATTCCTATAACCTACTACGTGGGACATCAGAACTACATGAGCAGTTTTACATATTATGGAACTACACCATGAAATAACAAACAAAAGAAAGAAGAATGAAAAAATAAATGATGGTTTTATTACAATATAATTTATTGAAGAAGTACAAATCATTTATTGCTCCAACAGTTCTGCAGACTTTATATATGTCACAAAACCTGAAATTAGCATTTTTCATGATTTACACAAACATAGAGAGAGAGAATGGAAGAGTTCATTAGACACAGTATTATGGTAATGTACTTACCACAATATTAATATAATGATTCTATGGGGAAACAGGGATTAGGTCAACCACATCAGATTTTATAAAATTTCATTTTTAGGTAGCATTAAAAGGTCTCGCAGTTAAATCACAGTTACAGAAGGCACTCTTCCACACTGCAGAAATGAGAACATTTTTCTCAAATTTTTTTTTTTTTTTTTTTTTTTAACACTTTCACTTCTACAGTCTCACTATAGAAGTGAGAATTGAGAATAAAAAAAAGTCTGGGTTCAGTTTTGTTTCAATTCAGTTTGCCTGGTGAAACTGTAGATAGTGATGAAGGGAATTATGGGTTTCTTCACAGTTATTTCTGACCAAGTTAGATATTTGCATGGTTTTGTTTTTCCTTCCTGAAAACTGTTTTTCTTTTTACCCCACAAATAAACTATAGAATACAAGAAATAAATACTGACATAAAATATATTTACTTGTAAAGACTACAATGGGTTCACTTATAGAGTGACTCAATTAGAGAAGTGCTGTCTCCTTACTCTATTTCCTATGATGGTCTTTTCTCAAACACATAAAACAATCACAAATAAACCATCAAAATTCATTATGTTAGCCTAATGCTCGATCTGAGAACCACAGGACAATCACTAATGAGTCAATATTTTTCTCACAGATAACAACCAACAATCCTGTGTCTTACCAAATTTTTCCATATTATAAATTAATTAGAAAATGCAATTATGCATACATTCCTTAATTCTAAGGGCAGTGCTAGATAACTAGTGTGTTCAACAAATATTTGGCACTTGTATATATTTTCCATGTCATGGTACCTATGGATTTGAGATATGCAAATGTCTCACTTAATCATGGGGAAGTAAAGAACAAGATGATTAATTACAAACCTGTAAGCTTGACTTCTGTTCCAGAGAAAATAATTGAGTCACTGGTTAAACAATTGACAGGAATACATTTTATATGGAGATACAGCATGAATTTGTTAAGGGAAGATCTTATATGATCACTCTCAGTAGCTACTATGATGCAGTAACAAAGGAACTAGATGCAAACATAATTTTGATATCATATACTTAGATTTCAGCAAAGCTTTAGACACTGTTCCATATGAAAGACTGCTATACAAACTGGAACAGTGTGGCATTAGGGGCACCTTATGCTATGGATATTCTGTAATCAAAGGTTAGTTGCATGGCAGAAGGTAGAGGGTGGTTATTAATGTGCATTGCTTTTCTTGGACTAATGTTATTAGTGGTACTATTTAAGATTCGGTTCTTTGCTTACTGCTGTTAGTATGTATTAATTATTGATGAAGGCATATCAAACATTGTCTAAGTCAGTGGTTTTCAACTGGGGTGCCGAAAACATTCCAGGGGTGCCACATAATTTGGGTTTAAACTTTTTTTTTTTCAATTTACATGTTTATTTCATTATAAAAAGGTGTACAGTATCTTTTTAATTTTGTGGTGATCTATAATTGATGTTTACTTAGTACCTTTATATAAAGAATAAAATTATTATATACTGTATATATATAATTTATATTATGAAATGTAATTTTTATAATTATATTATTGCAATAACTATCATATAACATATATATATACACACCTATACAACACAGTTTATAAATTGTATCTACCCTTGTATGACACTATCGTGGTTTTGATATAACGCAATCTACAAATTGTTGTATCCAAAAATTCAATTTGTATATAATCAGATCCAACAGGCAGAAAATTGAGTAAGGGTTCCGCAAAATAAAATAAATTTAGGGGTGCTGTTATTAAAAGAAAGGTTGAAAACCACTGGTCTGTTTTGAGATGTAGAAGTTGGCAGGGTGGTTAATGACAGGGATCAAGACATACTACTGCAGCAAAGAACAAGATAAACCATATCAAATTAGGCAGATGGGCTGAGAAGTGGCAACTGATATTTAAAATTGGTAAATGGAAAGGCATACAGGAACAGTAATTCCGTGTGTAGTCTCAGCAAGTGGAAGAATACCATTAACATTCAACTTACTCAATCCAGTCAAGGCTTTAAACAACTCAGTTAGATCTTCCCACAGGTGCCTGGTCTCCAGATGCTGCAATTTGCAAAACCGAAGCCTTTCTAGGTAAGAGCACCCTTTTGTTCCCTTCACCAATTTGGTTGCCCTTCTCTGAAACTGTTCCAGCAGATCTACATCCTTCCTACAGTGAGTCCTCCAGACCTGTATATAGTACTCAAGATGAGGCTTAACCATGGCCTCATACAAAGGGATAATCACCTCTTTATCTCTGCTAGCAAAGTTTCTGTATATCATTGACAAAACTCCATGACCTGTCCTAGCAGCATGTCTGCACTGCTATCAGAGAATTTTGTGACTGCACAATTATCCCCAGCAGTGGCAGATTTAGCACTTGAGAGGCCCCAGGCGCAATTCAATTTTGAGGCCCCCCCCTCTAAATATTTTCGGTACCACTACAGTGTACCACTACATTCTACACGCACGTTTTTACTATAGCACGCGCTCTAGATTTGGTGTTGCGGTTTTAATCATTTTGGTTGTGCAATTCTTTCATACATATTTTACTAATGTTTAAATGGAAAAATGGCACAACTAAGCATTAATGATAATACGTATTCTACTTCAGATTCGCATAGATATTTCATATAATATGTAGGGATATTCGCATAAGAGTTTACTAACTTCTCATATTAAATTATAGTTTTATTCAGTAACGGTAATAATGATGAGTGTAAAAATTAAAAATGAAACAATTTTTTTTTTTTTTTTGAGACCTGAGATTTGAGGCCCCCTCTATTTAAGAGGCCCCAGGTGTTTTTCATTCTCCACTACACCACGTGTAGTACCACACAGTTGATAAGTCACTCTGGGGTTACTGCTACACATGTGCAGTACCTTGCATTTGCCAATGTTAAATTTCAACTGCCATTTCTCAGCCCATTGACCCATTTTCCTAGATCTTGTTGCAGTAGCTCACCCTGATGACTGTCAGTAACCCCCTGCTAACCTTTATATCATCTGCCAACTTAGACATTAACCCCGATATACCCTCATGAATATCATTGATAAATATTGAAAAACAACAGACTCAGCACTGAACCCTGGGGAACTCCACTAATAACATCAGTCCATGAAGGACAGTGCTTAATGATAACCAATCTGTCTTCTTCCACTTAATCATCCCTTTATCCATAGCAGTAACTAGCCCTTAATGCCACATTGGTTCAGTTTGTATAGAATTCTTATGTGCAACAGTATCAAAAGCCGTCCTGAAATCTAAGTATACATAGTCAAAATTATTTTTTTCTTCAAATTCCATGGTCACTGTATCATAGTAACCTATCAGATTAGTTAGACAAGACCAACATGGTTTTGTCAGGGGGTGCCTTGACAAAGGTGACATTACTCATGTCACCTTTTGATCCTTCTTTATTAATTTGGGATATACTCACACTTCTCCAATCCATATGGACCTCCCCTGAACCCAAGAATGCACTCACAATTATGGCTAAGGATTTGCCTACCTCCTCTGCTGTCTCCCTTAATATAATTGTATAGATTACACCCCCCCCAGTTGCCCTTTTTTTGTCCATTCTCAATAATTTCTCCTTCACTTTCCTTTCAGTTATTACAAAGTCATTTGGCTCCTCGTTAGGATTTAATAAACTTCTCGCATCCCCTTCCCTAAAGAATTCTTATATGTGAATGTTGATGCAAAATACCTATTCAATTTATCTGTAACCCGAGCAGGGTCATCAGCAGTTAACCCAATGTGATTCAACCCCTTCTTCCTATATATATAGGGGTAACCCTCGTATAACGCGGTTTATAAATTGTGGCTACCCTTGTATGACATGGTCGTGGTTTCGATATAATGCGATCTACAAATTGTCGTATCACTTCTTTTCACACACTTTTACCATGCGACTTAAAAATCAAACTTTATGTTCGTTAAATTTGTGTCTGGTCGTATAACGAGTGTAGTTGCCAGAACCGAATTTATATAAGGGGAAAAACGCAAGTACGTACATACATATTTTTTTGTGTGGTATCAATTTTTTACCTTATAAAGAGTTAATTGTTGTGCAAGTAGTTATAAATAGTGAATTTATTCGGGGAATACCCCTTGGCAAATAAAAAATTTATTTTTTTTTTTATAGTAATGGCCACCAAAACTGCAAAATAAGAAAATAAACCAACATTGAAAAGAAAATTCATTTCTCTCGAATAAAAAATTAAAATCTTGGATCAGTTGAAAAATGGAGAAAAACAAGTTGTTGCAAGGACTTTGAATTTAAATAAATCAACAATTCCGTACAATCGACCAAAATGAGCAGAATATCAGAGATAGTGTTATTGCTGGGGTAACGATAAGTGCAAAGCATGTTGCTCATGTGCGCAATGTTTTAATGGAAAAAATGGAGAAATCTCTAATGGTTTGGATTGAAGATTGCACTCACAAGAAAATGCCTTTGAGTGGAAATCTTATTAAACAAAAAGCCCTCAAAATTTATCAATATTTAAAAAAACTTGAACAAGATTTTTCAGAAGAAAGCTCTCAGCATGAATTTTGTGCCAGTAAGGGCTGGTTCAAAAATTTTAAAAAGCAATTTTCTTTGCATAATCTTCAGCTCGATGTAGATGCTGCCCGAAAATTCCCAGAAGAACTTTTAAAAATCATTGAAGAAGATAGATAGATAGAGACCAGGTATTCAATGCAGACGAATTTGGGTTAAACTGGGAAAAAAAAAAAAAAAAAAAAAAAAAAAAATGCCACAACGTACCTATATATCGAAAAATTAAAAAACAGCTCCCTGGATTCAAAGTTTCTAAAGACAGAATTACTCTACTGCTTTTGTAGTAATGCGTCAGGTGATTACATGACAAAACCAATGTTAATTAACCGATCTTTAAATCCTCGTGCTATGAAAGCGATTGACAAGTCCACCCCTCCCTGTTTATTGGAGGCCAACAAAAAGGCATGGCTTACAGCTAGCATATTTGAAAATTGGTTTTTTAACTGTTTTGTGCATGATATAGAAAGATACACAAAGAAAAGGAATATAGACTTTAAAATTTTACTAATAGTAGTAGTAGTGGCATGTGATGCAAGAAAGCAAGTGTATGAGCTTATGCAGCATCAGCAAAAAAAAAAAAAAAAAAAAATCACACCATTCCTTTCAAATGCCTGTCCAGTTCCTCCTTAAATTTATTTAACCTATCAACTTCCACAACAACAGACCCATCAAGCTCTCAGCTGCCCACACCAATGCCAGAGCTTGCACTTGGTTATCACGCAACACAGCGGCAGCCCCCAAGGCAGAATGCACTGGTCCCAAAGGAACTAGTAGTTGTTGGTGACTCTATTGTCAGGGAAACGGGAAACATGCTTTGTAAAAAGGATAGGTGGAACAGGACCAGGGTATGTCTGCCAGGGGCAAAGGTTGATGACGTTGTGGGGCGGATATCATCTTTTAAGGGCACAAAAGGTGATATAGTTGTACACGTTGGCACTAATGATATTAAGAGTAGGAGACCGGCGGAATTACTTAACAAGTACAGGTCACTGTTGAAAAAAAGCCGTGAATTAGGGTTGAATTTGAAAGTGTCTGCAATTCTGCCCAGACACGATAGGAGGGAGTATATGATGAGAGCCCTGTCGATCAATTCGGCCCTGGAAGGATTGTGCAAGACTCAAGGGGTAGAATTTTTTTCAGCCTGGTCTGTACTTGTTAACGGGAGAGACTGCTTCTACAGGGATGGGATACACTTAAATAGAAAGGGCGCAAGAATGTTTGCTGATGCTATCGAGGCAGTGTAAGGTGGGTCGGAAAACTGCTAGATTGGGGGGGATACAAGGACTAATAGATTAACAGTAGCCACTGGCAGAGGTGAAAGTGATTCTTGCACTGCTTCTATTGGAATGAGCTACAGCCTGGAAAATAAGATGCAGGATAGTTCAGAGACTGCTGGGAATCATTGGGGTACAAATAAACACATAGGTTGTGTTAGGGTAGCTAAGAAAAAGAACAGGTGCATGTATACTTGCGTGTACACCAATGCTAGGAGTTTAGTAAATAAATTTGATGAATTTGAGGTATTGCTCAAAACATCAAAGGCAGATATTGTGGGGATTTCAGAGACGTGGTGTCACACAGATATAAGGAATGCAGAACTGGAATTTGGGGAGTACAATGTCTACAGAAAGGATAGTTAGGGTAGGAAGGGAGGAGGGGGTTATGCTATTAGTTAAGAAATACATAAAATCCAAGGAAGTGAAGCCAGTCGACATTGCTGGACAGTGCAGTATCGAGTCAGTTTGGTGTGACATAAGCATTGGGAGATCAAAATTGAGAGTAGGAGTGTGCCATAGGCCTAATGACTCTGATGAGTATAATAAGAAACTGTACGGGGAAATAGAGTGGGCCAGTAAATCAGAAAGTCTTATAATCGGGGATTTTAATTTCCCAGATATTGACTGGAATTTGGGGGCTGGTCACTCTCACACTAGCAAGGCTTTTGTGGATTTATTGGATGATTGTTTTCTACATCAGCATGTTCGGGAGGCAACTAGAGGGAGTAATACTCTTGATTTGATTATCAGTAGTGATTCTTCATGCATTAAGAATCTGCAGGTAAATGAACCACTAGGTGGCAGTGATCACAGTGTGCTGAAGTGGGATTTACTCAAAGAGGTAACTACCATTACGGGTAAAGGGAAGGGTTATTGCTTTCGTAAAGGTGACAAGAAGGACTGAGACAGTATTTAAATTCTATACAGTGGGACCAATTGATGATGTTACCAACAGCAAATTCAAAATGGGAAGCATTCAAAGAACTTGTCTTGGAAGCTACTAGGCTTTACATACCAACTAAGAAATATTGTTCAAGGTTTAGGCCTAAGTGGATGTCAGATGAACTAATGAGACATATGGTAGAAAAGAAAAATGCATGGGATACATACAAATTAACACGTGACACAGAAGCCTATGATAGATACAAGTTGATCTGTAACCAAGTTACAATGGAGGTTAGGCAGGCGAAGGCAGATTACGAGAAATCTTTGGCAAGGGATGCAAAGAAAAACAGCAAAGAGTTCTTTACTTATGTAAACTCTAGAAGGAAGGGGATGAATCAGATTGGTCCACTTGATATCGATGGGTCAACTGTTGATGATCCTGCTCAGGTAGCTAACAAACTGAATGAATATTCTGCATCGATATTCACACATGAGGAGTTATTCGGCGAGGGGAATGCCAGAGGTGTATTCAACTCTGGCAGTAAGCTAGAGAATCTTGTAATAACTGAGAATAAAGTGGAGGAGAAATTGTTGAAGATAAATACAAGAAAGGCACCTGGGGTGGATGGAATCTATCCAGTTATATTAAAGGAGGCAGCAAAGGAAGTAAGCAAACCCTTAGCCATAATTATGAGAGCTTCCTTGGACTCAGGGGAAGTACCCTTGGTCTGGAGATGTGCAAATGTGACCCCAATTCACAAAGGAGGATCAAAGGGGGACATAAATAATTATAGACCTGTTAGTTTAACTTCTGTTCCTGGAAAATTAATGGAGGCACTGGTTAAAGAAGCACTGCAGGATCATCTAGACAAGACTTCAGTCATAGCTCAGACACAGCATGGTTTTGTTAAGGGGAAGTCTTGCCTGACCAATTTGATTGGATACTATGATGCAGTCACAAAAGAACTGGATGCAGGGAATAACTCTGATATTAGATACTTGGATCTTAGAAAGGCTTTTGATACTGTTGCACATGGAAGACTGCTGCACAAATTGGAGCAGTGTGGCATTGGAGGCAAATTGCTGCTATGGATAAAGGGGTGGTTGAGGGGGAGAAGACAGAGAGTGGTAGTCAATGGACACTGCTCATCGTGGAGTTCCTCAGGGTTCAGTATTGGGTCCATTATTGTTTTCTGTATTTATAAATGATATTGATGATGGTATATCAAGCTTAATGTCGAAGTTTGCAGATGATACGAAGGTTGGCAGGGTTGTCAAGGACACTACAGACACTATGCTATTGCAACAGGATCTGGAAAGTTTGAGCAGATGGGCTGAGAGGTGGCAAATGAAGTTTAACATTGATAAATGTAAAGTACTACATATGGGAAACAGCAACCCCAGAGCAACGTATTAACTCCGTGGTACTACACTGACAGTGGTTGAGAATGAAAGGGACCTGGGGGTGGTTGTGCAGGCAGATATGAAGTTTCTGAGCAGTGCAGACGGGCTGCAAGAGTAGCTCATGGTGTATTGTCGATGATATATAGGAATTTTTCTAGCAGGGATAAGGAGATGATTATTCCCTTGTATAAGGCAGTGGTCAGACCACACCTAGAGTACTGTGTACAGGTCTGGAGACCTCATTTCAAGAAGGATGTAGAGATGCTGGAACGAGTACAGAGAAGGGCAACAAGATTAGTGAATGGAACAAAGGGGTGCTCTTACGAAGAAAGGCTTAAGTTTTGCAAATTACATAGTCTGGAGACTAGGCACTGGCGAGGTGATCTGATAGAGGTGTATAAAGCCTTGAATGGTTTGAGCATGCTCAATGCTGATGGGATTCTTCCTCTTGCTCAGAATAATAACCTGAGAGGGCATAAATTCAAATTGAGAAAAGACAGATGTAGGATAGACGTGAGGGAATTTGCCTTTAGCCAGCGGGTGGTTGGTTGGTGGAAGACTTCTATCCCTTGTCGTGGAAGTTGATAGCCTAAATAAGTTTAAGGCTCAGCTGGACAGGTATTTCGAACGAACAGAGGGGTGAAGTGGAAGTGGTTATTTTTTATTTATTTATTTATTTTTATTTTATTTTTTTTTTTTTTTGGCTGATGCTGCATAAGCTTGCTTTCTTGCATCAAATGCCTCTACTAACACTAATGCTAACAGATGGAAGTTTGTTCCAGCAATTAACCACCCACTGGCTAAAGGCAAATTTCCGCACATCTATTCTACATCTGTCTTTTCTTAATTTGAATTTATGCCCCCTTAGGTTCGTAATCTGAACAAAATATTCATAATTTGCCTTTAGCCAGCGGGTAGTTGGTTGGTGGAACAGACTTCCATCCCTTGTTGTGGAAGTTGATAGCCTAAATAAATTTAAGGCTCAGCTGGTATTTTGAACAAACAGAGGGGTGAAATGGAAATCGTTTTTTTTTTTTTTTTGGCTGATGCTGCATAAGCTTGCTTTCTTGCATCATATGCCTCTACTAATGCTAATTCTTTCAGAACTTCACCAAGCTTCTCCCCTAAATTTGTTAAATTCTAAATTTTAAGGAATGTATTGAAACATTTTATTGTTGCTATTAGCCTGGTAGCACAAATTGTATAAGCTGTAACATTCATCTCAACTGTTTGCTCCATTTTTTAACATGTGAAGTATGACAATAATATAATTTGTCATTATTTTGAAAAATTTATTGTGCTGAACACCTGCTCATGTCTTGAACTGATTGGACATTAATCAACTGTAATGGTTACCCCCTCCCCCTTTTTTTTCTGAATATGTAATTTTTTTTTTTTTTGTATAATTATTTGTATATTTGTTTAATTCTATACATCTGTATATTTTTGAATATGCATTGAATAACTCTTAAGTTTTCTGTATAATTTCTTGTCTCAAACAGTTTGTATAACTTTTTGGATAATTCCTTCTCTTGCAGACAGTTGAGTGGTTAACTATTTCAGGTTTTCTAACTCTAAACAAAATTTCCTTCAATCTGAATTCCTAATGTAACCTGAAATGGTTTCCTTCCTATTTACTTTGTTATTATACCTACAGGCATCTTCTCTATCAAAGTTGAAGTTGTGAAGTTGAACTGATGTTCCAGGTGCCACCATTCATCAGCCACTACTACAATACTACAACTACAATATATATATATATATATTGTTATAATATGCCCAGATATTAAGTTAGCAATTTTTAATAATCGAATAATTAACTTTTTTTTTTCTTTTTTTTTTTTTCTGTTTAACAGAATGCAGATATCCTTGTATTTCCAGAATTTGGACTTGTACCCAATGAAGACAGCAGAAAAAAAATGAGCCCTTACTTAGAGAATATTCCAGATCCAAGCAGTCAATGCTGGAATCCTTGTAGGCAGAAAGAATCATTTAGAAATAGACCTATCCTTACCACACTATCCTGCATAGCTAAGAAGTATAGTTTTTATGTCTTGGCTAATATGGGACATACTGAACCATGTACACAAAGAACAGATTCCAGCTGCCCTCAAGATGGAGTTTATCAACACAATACTAATGTAGTATTTGATCGAAATGGAACACTAATAGCTCGCTATTTTAAAATCCATTTATTTGCAGAAGATGGATTAGATGTTCCAAAAATTCCTAGTTTTCCACTAATTGCAACAGATTTTGGAACTTTTACTACTTTCACATGTTTTGACTTACTCTTTGAGGAATCTGTACAGGCTGTCAAAAATCCAGATATAACTGGTGTTCTTTTTAGTACCTGGTGGTTTAATGAAGCCCCTTCACTTACCTCAATTCAGTTGCAACAGGCTTGGGCCCTGATCAATAGAAAGACATTTCTAGCATCCAATATTCATAATCCAGGGGTAAGTTCATTGGGAAGTGGTATCTATAATAGTCACTCAGGAGCACTCAAATATACGTTTAATCCTGATAAATACTCAAAATTGGTGGTGGCCCAGGTTCCACAAAATCCTACAGCTCCCATGAATGAAGGTGATGTAACAGTACTTGAAAATGGACAGATAATAGAAGTAAATGAAAGCATGAGCCAAGTACAGTGCTCCACTCATCTTATTGGTCCGCTGAACAGTAATGCATCAGAATATCATTGCTTAGAAGCAGACTTTTCTAATTACACTTTATTAAGACTACATAAACTTGAAGACAATATAACTGCTTGTAACAATGGAATGTGTTGCTCACTTTCTTATTCTGCTGCTGCCCTGGAGGAAGACTTTTATCTGGCTGTCTTCAATGGAACTCGTAGTTCTTTACAAAGATACTTTTGGTGTGAAGAAATATGCACAGTTGTCAGGTGTGATCCATTTCAAGATAAACTATGTTCTGTCTTTCCTCTGCAGTCCAAGACTGTATTCAGTCATCTTCAGATAAAAGCAAACTTTACTACTGAATATGTTTATCCATCTCTTATCCAATCTAGTATTATACTGGCACCACTTTCAGAATGGAAGTTCAACATTAAAGATGGAGCTGGGATTCTAACAGTACACGCATCACGTAATCCTGTATTATTTGCAAACATGTATGGACGATGCTACAAACGTGATCCACCATACCGCCCATAATAATAACATTCAGTTTATTCACGAAATGCAACTTATAAATGTATACATGAACAATTATACTATACCAATATATACCATATGACATGTACTAAACTAGCAAATGATATGTACTAAACTGCACTGGCAAAATGATGCAAGGAAGCAATCTTATGTATCATAAATCAAAAAAAAATAATAAGAAATGTAACCCATCACTTCCCTTTACTTGCTTCTATTACTTTTTTTCTTCAAAAGGATTTGTCCAATCTTATGAATTAGTGAGAGTTTATTTTGCACATTTAAATTGATGAGTCTGTTTAAGCTCATCAATTAAAATGAAATTCAACAATAATTCGATAAATTCATTTTGTGCTTTGGTTTGCTCAGTTGTTTTCTGGTTAAAAGGCATCAAACACGTTTAAGTACATGTTTTTACTTTATTCTGTCTTTATCACTTGCAATTGAGACATGCAAAGTCACTGCGCTGGTAAAGCAGGCCATAACAGAAATGCAAGCATTCAGGCATTTTTCTCAGTGGAAGGTGCTCTATGAACAAGTACTTATGATGGCTCTCTAAACCTTTCTTTTGTGCTGTTTTTCTCTTAATAGGCATTAGAAATGCAAGCATTCAGGCATTTTTCTCAGTGGAAGGTGCTCTATGAACAAGTACTTGTGATGGCTCTCTAAACCTTTCTTTTGTGCTGTTTTTCTCTTAATAGGCGTTAGTGTTTATTCATGGATGGTGTAGGGTAGGGTAGGGCATCCCAGTCAGCATCGTGCTTAACCGGGCATGGTCCCTTACCACTGTGTGTCTTGCTAATTTAGTTTCCAGTTTTTTATTCTGCAGTTTCTAAAGATCTTTAATTGTTTATTTTAATTGCTTGGTTGTGTAAGCATCTTTCACATATCATTTGTTGCAGTTAGAAAGAGTTTCATACATATAAAACTGTTTTATTTTAGTATTAATACACATTAGTATTAATATTAGTGGTGGCAAATTATGCACGAAAGCAAGCTTATAAAACATCAACCATTATATATATATATATCTGAAAAAGAAAATAATGGCATCAGCTTTGAACCTGCTCAATCCATCCAAAGCCTTAAAAAACTTCAATCAGATCGCCTCGCAGGTGCCTAGTTTCTAGGTGCTTCAATTTGCAGAGCTGAAGCCTTTCTTGATAAGAGCCCCATTTCTTCCCCTCACCAATTTCATTGCCCTTCTCTGCACTCATTCCAGCAGATCTACATCCTAAAATGAGGCCTCCAGACCTGTATGCAGTACTCAAGTGCAGCCTAACAGTTGCCTTGTACAATGGGATAATCACCTCCTTATCCCTGCTAGCAAAGTTCCTGTATATCTCTGGCAAAACCACATGAGCTGACTTGGCAACCTATCTGTACTTCTGAGAGGAATTCATATCTGCCTGCACAATTACCCCAAAGATCTTTTTCATTTTCCACTACTCTGAGTGTAGTACCACACAGTTGGTATGTTAATCTGGGATTACAGCTATCTGGATTCTAGATTTTGTTGCAGTAGCTTATTTTGATTATTGTCATTAACCACTCCGCCAAACTCTGTATCATCTACAAACTTAGACATTAAGCCTGATACACCTTCATCAGTATCATTAATAAATATAGAAAACAACAATGGGCCCAACACTATTTTTCATTTCACCTTTTAAAGAACACAAATGAACTGAATAATTCTTAATATCACTCTCAGTGAGAGGTTCATTGATTTCAGCTAACTCGTGCATACCAAGAAATTGTTTTCTCATTAAACTACTTTGTATGACGAAAGGTAAAAGCTTTCAAATATTTCCAATTTTTCAGTGAAGGCTTTTAATATGTGTTTGTAGCCTATCGCCGTAATTAATTTCCCTTGAAGTTGAAAACTTATTTGTGTATATTGTTTTTGTTGATCTCCTTTGTATTCTAAAAAAACTAATTATCATAATAAAAAGGTTTACAAATCTTGTTCGACAGTTTCCTTTAGAAAGCCACCTGACTTCTGTATGTAAAAGAAGCCTCACATAGTGTTCATTATCAACACAAAATTTTCTTAAAAGGCGATCATATTTGCTATGTGATTATTTTTTTATTGCGATTTTATTTTATCATTGCACACAATGCAGTGTATTGCAAGAACTTTGGAACATATAGGCTGACCTCGATTAATGCGATTAATTCGTCCCACGAGCACATCGTGCAAAATGGAAACTCGTTAATCGAATATAATAATCGATAGGAAAAATTGTAATTGGTCCTTGACCTTCTGGAATGTCCATAAAGAATTTTAAAAATACCTTTTAAAAAAACTTTATAACTGTATACAATGTAAAAGATAATGAAAATAATTATGGAATTAAATGTTTATTGCATAACACAACAGTTCTCAAATTGTGCGCTGTTGAATATTTTAAATTTTTGAGGGAAACACAGCAATACTCGACATCTGTCGGACACTGCGTGAACTATTAGCTCAATGTAGTTCACAGTTTCAACATTTCTTAAGTTGTTTGGATCTAACTACTTAATAAACGGAACTGTTAAGTATTTATTTTGGTCTACATGCACCGTAAAAAAATTACTGAGACACTACGGGCACCGTGAACCGAGAAAGTTTTGAAACCTCTGACATTGAAGAAATGACTGTTGCGGAACAATGAAGAAATGACTGTTGCCAAAATATCTGAACAGTGTTGACTTTCTCTTTTCATCAATCAATTTCCGATAGTTGACAACAATCTTCTCTGGGCCCTGGCGAAATAAATATCACAGAGAACCTCAAGCCTTTTGTTTGAGGTTCTCTGCGATATGAAAGATTTCATCTAGTTCTTTAACTGTTATCTCCTTTGCGGTAACATTTTCGTCTAGCTAATTTAAAAATTTGAATTTTTAAATGCAAGTCTGCATTGACTTTATTAGTCAATATAAGTTTGCAGACGATACAAAGGTTGGCAGGATTGTCAAGGACACTACTGACACTATGCTGCTGCAACAGGATCTGGAAAGGTTGAGCAGATGGGCTGAGAGGTGGCAAATGAAGTTTAACATTGACAAATGTAAAGTACTATACATGGGAAACAGCAACCCCAGAGCAACGTATCAACTCTGTGGTACTACACTGACAGTGGTAGAGAATGAAAGGGACTTGGGGGTGGTTGTGCAGGCAGATATGAAGTTCTCTGAGCAGTGCAGACGGGCTGCAAGAGTAGCTCATGGAGTATTGTCAATGATATACAGGAATTTTTCCAGCAGGGATAAGGAGGTGATTATTCCATTGTATAAGGCAATGGTCAGGCCACACCTAGAGTACTGTATACAGGTCTGGAGGCCTCATTTCAAGAAGGATGTAGAGCTGCTGGAACGAGTACAGAGAAGGGCAACAAGATTAGTGAATGGAACAAAGGGGAACTCTTATGAAGAAAGGCTTAAGTTTTGCAAATTACAGTGTCTGGAGACTAGGCACCAGCGAGGTGATCTGATAGAGGTGTATAAGGCCTTGAATGGTTTAAGCATGCTCAATGCTGATGGGATTCTTCCTCTAGCTCAGAAAAATCACCTGAGAGGGCATAAATTCAAATTGAGGAAAGACAGATGTAGGATAGACATGCGGAAATTTGCCTGTAGCCAGCGGGTGGTTGGTTGGTGGAACAGACTTCCATCCCTTGTGGTGGAGGTTGATAGCCTAAATAAGTTTAAGGCTCAGCTGGACAGGTATTTTGAACGAACAGAGGGGTGAAGTGGAAGTGTTTTTTTTTTTTTTTTTTTTTTTTTGGGCTGATGCTGCATAAGCTTGCTTTCTTGCATCAAATGCCTCTACTGCTAATGCTACTGTCAACACTTTTTCTTTTCAGCACTTGACCTGATTGATGATGGGCTGAATAACTACAAAGAATTAAATAATGAAATATAAACTATTTTTATTTTACTTTCATAGCCCATGTAACTCACAAAAGCACTGTGGATCAAAAATAAGCATCTTCCACAAGGAAACAAACCAATACTAAATGTCACTTAGAAAGTAGAAACAATAGACTGAAACATTACCTCATCCCATCCATGCCTCATATATTGACCAATAAAACAAAAGAATAAAACTATGTCCACCATGCCGCCACCGTGGTCGTAGCTGTCAGAAAGGTGCAAACGCCAAGGATTGCAGAGACATTACCTCTGAAAGCACTTGGGCATTTAATGCCTATGAAAAGCAAAGGTGATTGAATTAAATCACACCCACTACCTTCCTTTTATCAAAATTTCTCACTCACTCCTAATATAATATAACAGGGGTCGGAAACCTGCGGCAGCTCGCGAGTTGCATGCTGCTCTTTGAACATGTAACTGTGGCTTTTTAACTTTTAGCCCACGTGTACAACAGGCTACGTATTTCTGCGAACAAATATTTTCAAACATGAACTATATTAAAAATAAATCAAGAAACCATCTAAACCATGAGAGTTTCTCTGCATGTTTAAAGATGAAAATTACCGCATACTCGCCTGATGTTGAGAGAGTCGCTCAAGAAGTTCAGCAGCAAAAGTCAAAGTCACATTAATTCATACCTAAGTGGATGTTTGTGACATTTTTTCAGTATTAATAAATAATATTTCAAAAAATATATATATTTTTTAATAGAACACCTTCCCACTCTATTCCATTTCTTAAACAACTCCCCCCACAGCTTGAGCTGAGGTGCGGCTCTTCAGATTCTTTTTTTTTAATTAAATCAAAAATGGCTCTTAACTCAAAAAAGGTTGCCGACCCTTGTAATATACCCATATGTTAAAAATCAGTTGTCTTGGGGGAAAAGAAAACCCAATGATAGAAACTAAATATTAAAGAACACTATATCATCGGGTAGGGTTGAACTTTGGAGGGCCATAAACATTGTAATACCCATGTTTTTTTGCCCCCCCCCCCCAAAAAAAAAAACCAATTGTCACCCCTTTAAGAACCCCTGATTTATAGCCATAACTACCAAAGCTAACCTTCCTTCTAATGTCTACATATGCAAAAAAAATATTATTCATTTTCCGTTGCCCATCTTCCTTGGCATTTCTCACTCCAGAGTAACTTTATTATGGATTAATTTATATGGCTTAAACTGCTGAAGCATTATTCTGTATCTTTTGATATTTTCTATTCATCCTGTGCAACTTTCTTTTTTTGTTATAAGAAAATATAATTACTACTCATGGAATTACTTAAAGTAAAGACTTTTCCCATAGTCTTGCAATCAGCTCTAGGATATCAGGAAAACCAACATAGGAAACAGACACATCATAATGTGTCTATTTCCTTTGCCTTGTCTGTCCAGCTGCATGTAACCACTTGAATTCCAGTGCATGGATTTTCATGAAATTTTATACTCTAGCATTGTGGAAAGATTTATCAAGCCATTACAAATTTCATTAATATTGGACCAGTTATTCCCAGCGGCTATTATTTTCTTTTTCTTTTTATCATCCTCGTGTAATAACTTGACTCCTAGTATATAGATTTTCATGAAATTTTGTATTTGGACCTTTTAGAAAGATTTGGTAGAGCCTTCCCAAATTTTATTAAAATGAAACCAATAGAAAATTGGCAATTATTATTTCGTTGTTCTCTGTCTACATGTAATAACTTGACTCCTAATGGATGGATTTTCATTAAATTTTATTTGTTTGTCAAGTCTTCCCAAATTTCATTAAAACTGGACCAATAGAAATCTGTAAATTATTATTTATTTTATTCATACATATCACATAGGCTGTCCATATACTGTATATTGTAACTGAAGCATTAGATATTGTCTGTTACCAGGCACTCATTGGAAATATGAACAACCAGTGCAGCAGATACACAGAAATAAAATTTTCTCAGTTCACACATAAAACTTGCTTCAACAGAAAATTGAGCAAACGCTCAGTTTTTTTTTTTTTTGTTATAAATCATAAATTATTACTATTTGCTAATACACCTGAAGTGTAATACACTGCATATGTTAACTAACTTGTTCTTTTATCATACAACAGCATTTCACTTCACATTGTGAATAAAGTAAAATAACATACTGTTAAAGTGCATTTGCCAAAATAACCAAATGATTGATTATTTTGGTTAATGCACTTCATTGAAATAACCTCACTGCTTGCAACTTTCATGTCTGAATGAGGGGGGGGGGGATAGACAAAAAAAGCACTAGTGTGATTAATCATGATATTGAAAAAAAAAATAAAACTATTCACATGCAGCTGCATTATAATTTATGTTATGGAAGTTTTAAACTTTTTTTTTTTTTTTTTTAAAAAAAAGGACTGCCAACATTATGAGTGTGGTGTAAACACAGCTAACCACACCCGCGGGTTGTGATGGTGCTATAGTTGGGATGTTCTGGCCTAACTAACACTTAGTTCCAATCTTGCACCTACTTATTTCCATCCCTTTGGAACATCAGATGCAAGTCTTACCAGCTAGTAATACCTAACTGGTAAACAACTGGAACATGATGGTAATGTGCAGCACTAATTTTCTGGCTAAAGGAACTTTATTCGTCTCACACGTTGGACAGTAAGAGAAAAACTTATTGACTGTGTATAAAAGTATTCTCCAATATTGATCTAAGGTAGTGCGCCCATTTGACATGGGCATCAGTGGAGTGATGCCCATGGCAGTCTGGTGTGACAAACACTGGGAACGCAAAATGAGTAGTAGTTTGTTATAGACCTGATGGCTATAATGAGTATAAAGAACAACTGCACTGTAAAGACAAATAAGGTGGTCCAGTAAATGAGATTGTCCTTTAATGGGAGATTAACTTTCAAGATATTGACTGGAACTTGTGGGTTGGTCAATCATACAGAGCAATGCTCTTGTGCATTTATTGGATGAGTGTTTTCTAAACCAGAATGTTATACAGGTAATTAGAGAATCAACATCCTAGGTCTGGTTATCAGCAGCCGCCAGGGCCTATGAGAGGAGGGTGCAGGGAGTGCATTGTACCCGGGCCCGGGGTTCAAAGGGGGGCCCGGGAGCCAAAGTATCATTAACCTATATTACAGAGGTTAGGGACAGGGACATATTCAGTGGGGCAGAGGGGGAGAATATGCCTTCCCTTAACCAAAAATTCGAAATTAAAGAAAAAGAATGCAGGAGGCGTTCCGCTTCTATTTTCTCAAGGGGTTTTCAGTGTACGAAGAGCTAATTGAAAACCAATCTCCAGAAAAACCAATGATTTTATTCAGTGGCGTAACTATTCTAATGCAGCTGCATTTGGGCCCGATCTTGAAAGGGAATCATTAAATTTAGAAGTCAGATTCATTTCTAAGACAATTAACAAATTTCATTAATAAACGAGAATTTTTTTTTTTTTTAAATTAAAGGTAACAGATTCTTATCAGCACAGCGACTGGCCATCCAAGTATTGTTTTGACTGTTCCACCTTATAGAAATAGTAGCAAATAAAAGATAGTCGTGAAATATTCAGAAAAACCAGTGCCAAATATATATATATACACACGGTGTGTACATCACATCTCATTTTATTCTAGCATTGAATTAATTTTACATTTTTTGTGTGTGTGTGTGTGTGTACACTGATTGTTGTCACAGGGCAATATGTTTTATTTTACAAAACACAAATTTGTCACATAACAGTCTAGCTATGGCCAGCGTTGTCATTTTAGTGCCTTAGATTTGTTTTTTCTTTCCTTTTTTTTCTTTGTTTATCTGAAACGAAAAACTTCAAGGACTACGAATTAGTTATTACTATGCTCGCTAGAGACACATCTAAATTGCTGATGATCCTCGCATACGTCGATTACGTTCTGTATAAGTGACCAATGCAGTGGGAGGAACCCTTCGTGTAATTAGCATTTATCTCATGGTGTTCAGAGAGGGAATTAAACAATGACAAGGAAGAGTAAAACATCTACTTTAGTCACCCCAAAATTTGCAGGTTTCGATCACACAAGTTATTTGTCCAACATGTCACTCCAAAGCATGCAGTTTCATTAAATTTATGGTTTTGAGGTCATTTGCTATTTTCACAACAACAACATTCTACCCCTGTCTATTGTTTTCTTTCTATACAGCCAACAGGACTGGACTTTGTCTCTTTTAATACATTTTATAATCGTTTTATATGTATCTGTTCTGTTTTCGCTTGGGGTGGGAAAATTTGTTGCAAAGTTACTTGAAAGAGAAACTGGGGAAACGAAACAAAAAAAATCAGCCAATCAAATGTTTTCATTTTACTTTATTGGCACAGAAAGAAAGTTCTGCAGTTCATATTCTGTGATTCTGCATTGTCAAGTGTTTGTGATTCTGCATTGTCAAGTGTCATTGGCAACTAGAGGGAGTAATACTCTTGATCTGATTATCAGTAGTGATTCTTCATGCATTAAGAATCTTCAGAGAAAGGAACCACTAGGTGGCAGTGATCGCAGTGTGCTGAAGTGGGATTTACTCAAAGAGGTAACTACCATCACGGGTAAAGGGTTTCCCCTGTTAAGAATTTTTGACTCAGTCTACCTCTGTTCACAAATGTTGAATGACCCATGATGTCTGCTATAGCCAAAAGGTTGTCCAGTTTTGATAATAATGTTACTCGATGCTATAGATTTCTTTTTTTTTTTTTACTATTCTTTGCATTTTGTTACAACTTCACAGAATGATCTGTAATGTTGTTATTCTGGTGTCAGTATTTTTTATTTTTTATTTTTTTTTTATTTTAAACCTGTAGATCATAGAAAGATCTAATATGAATTTCAAAAAGTTATTTTTCGTGATTTCACAAATTTTAAAAGATTTTATTTGAAGTTTTGTGTGAATTGAGTATTAAATATTTAATATCTTCTGTAGTATTTATATTTTACTTTTCTTATCGTAATTACATATAATGTTAAAAACATTTTTTCACAAAGTCCTTACGGACACCCCACAATCTGCTCCAGTTTATCTCTGTGTGTAGGTGCCTCCGTAGCCAGGTGGGCAGGAACAGCAGTGCGTAGCACACGCTTCTTGATCAGACCGGGGTTCGAGTCCGTGACCACCAAATACAGAGGATGTGGAAAGGTCAGGAAATGACCACCACATATCCCCGGAGCAATATGGCCTTAGTTGCTAATGCTCCTAAAAACCAAAAATAACATAACAAATCTCTGTGTGCCGTACAAAAATTATATGTTCTCAAGTGTGCTGTGGCATGAAAAATATTGGGAAGCACTGCTATATTACACATTATTGCAACAGTTCATAGCTTATCTATTTTTATTATTATTATTAGCCATATAGTGCAAGGAAGCTTTAGGCTTATGCTGCACCAGCCAAAAGAAATTTCCGAGTAACCCTGAGTGAGGGGGGGGGGAATCACCAAGAAAGAGAAGAATGATGATATCCAGCTCAGGACCCTGGGTGTGCCAAGCCCATACTCAACAGATGCGAGTCCCTATAGAACTTTTGTAGCCTAATGATGATAACTATGAACGCCGGTTAGCTAAGCCTATTAAAAATCGGAATAGCTTTTATCATTGGCTTGTGGACATTGACATTGCTTGAACTTAGCTATAGTAGTATGGGTAATCCTGCACTTTAAGGCAGAAACACACTATTATCACGTCATGGGACTCTCATCATGTCGCTGTTTAGCATAAACTGTGAAGTTGGTCGGAGAAGATGCATCACCGTAACGTAGGGTAACCAGATTGAAAATTTGATCTTGGGTTACTCATGCTTATGTTTGGGGTATTCATTCCTCGTCTTGAGGTACTCGCATTATCTTAAAAAAATGAAAAATTTTAATAACAAATATTTTATTTCTATATTTTTTTTTATTTTTACACATTCATGGAATGCAAAATTAGTCAAATTTTAATAAAATTAACTGAATTATAACCTGTGCTTTTCAATTAACAAATTAAAGCCTGTGCTTTAATTTGTTTAATTTGGAAAATTTTATTGCAAGAGTTAAAACACTAAAGGAAACTTTTATAAATATTAACTTCAAATGTTTTACATAACTGTTTACAATACATATTAAGTAAACCTGATTTCTTTTATCAAAAAGAAAATATTTACCTAGCAATACTTTTCATTTGAGCAAATTTTCTTTAACAGTTTTTCATTTTTTAGTGCATATGCATAAAATTCTTTGCATGACATATTGTAATTGGTTTTCACCACCTGTTCTCCAACATTCTTTAGGTCTAATTTATTTCTATCCTTTTTCCATGTGTTAAACATTGAGCTAAATGCTTGCTCACTCATTGCATTTGAGTGAGGCAAAGCAAAAACAAAATTAATATTTTTCTGTATTACGTACTTTGTATGCATTTAAAAATTTTATCCAAACATCTGTGGTATTTTTGAGGTCTTTTGTCTCAATATTTTTATAGAATGATTTCAGTAGAACATATTCTTCATACAGCAAATCGATATTGATATTGGGAATTTTAAATAAAAAGAAAAGTTTATTGCCTGAGCCTTAAAACATTACAATGAAATAAAAAAGCAGTCAAGTAGAATGTTAAAGGTTACAATAAATATTCTATAACCCTCTTTGTAAATAGGATAGAATGTCGGGTTTTTTTTTGTTTTTTTTTTGAGTCTTTAAGGATGCATTTCAACAACTTTATCGTCGGTTAATTCTTTCTTCCTAAATAATCATCTATACAGGTTATTTTATGATTTCTGCTTTTTTCAAATACCCCATTATTTCAAAGTTTAAAAAAGGAGTATCTTGGAAATTTATTATAATTCCAAAAAAAGGGATATTATACCCCAAAATGGGGTACATCTGGCAACCCTACTCTAATGTATATGTGTTTCCCTTCAGCTTTCATCAAAGAGGAAAGCTGAAGTGAAATGAATTGCCACGGTTCATCCTCTTCCGATTTTGAAGAAGATTTAGAAAATGCATGTGCTTTTCTTATAGCCGAGAAAACAAGAGTACACAATGGATACATGACATAAACTGGAAGAGAACAGAAAAAGGCGGAATTCCATCATTTACTGCAGGACTTAGAAAAAGACAAATTGTTTTAAGATGTACTTACAGGTGAATAAAGAAGAATTTAATTTCCCTTACAGTCTAATTAAGGATGACATTCAAGGGCAAAATACGCAATTTCAAAATTCAATCAGCACTAAGGAAAAATTAGTTGTATGTTTAAGGAAAATTGAAATACTGTAAGGTTAATTTTGAATAGGAAGTTATTCTGTCAAAATACAAAACAAATTTTTTACATTTAATTTAATAACAACAAAAAACTACTTCTCAACACTAAAAATTGAACTTGTAAGAAATTGTTACGAGTTGTGCAAATTGAAATTATTAATTTGTTTTTCCTCAAAATTTGTTAATTGTAATACTTTTGGTCTGTTTTTTTATGACTGGACATTTGCTGTGAGTATGCCGAGTAGCTGGTCGAAGTGGAGGGTGCTTCGGAATAGGCACAGGAGCAACGTCCTTGATGTTGTTGTTATTTGTTTTCAGATATTCTTACTTGTGCGCTCAAAACAGATTATTGACTTGTACAGTAATTTAATTTTCTATTAGCATTTCCTCCATTTTCCTTTTGTCACTCCTAGTGAAATTTCTATTTGAACAGAAAAATCTGAGCTCCTGACAACGTGATTTGGCCTTGAAGCCCGACGTGTTATCTTGTGAATACAGCCAATGACAACAGTGCATCTCCGAGAAATAAACTAATTGGCAAATATAGCTCCCCCCACATTTGCCGTTAGACCTGTATACAAGTGAAGTCCCGTGAAATGATAGTAGTGTGTTTCTGCCCTTAGTGTTATGAGTCACAGTCAGCTCACAAGTCACCGCCAGCTCCAACCTGTTGTGAATGGCATTCTGACAGAGCAATTCCGACTTGACTGAGCATGCACGACACTCACTGTATCTGCCGGTCTATATGCTGGCAGTTTAATACTCGCAATAATTTATTTATTTATTTTTATTCATTGAACTCACCTACAGAATTGGAGCAAGAAGAAACTGTTGAAAACATCCCCAAACAAGGAGCAGTTGATTTGGCTAATCATGCACAGGATTTTGTTGAAGAGCCAGATGCAGAAAATGGAAAACAGACACAAATGAGCATGTGGAAGTGAATTTGGAAAATGAGAGGAGTAATCATAATGTAGGCCTTGACATTGGATGTATCACAACCGAGTTTCCATCTCAAAAGGAAACAGAAAAGTATGTTACGAATGGTCACATCCTCTGCCTAAAACATTCCCAAAAGATACTTGCAATCAAGTTTTCCCAGAAAGCATACTGAAATTTCAAAGCACCAATGGAGAACTACATGTAAGAGACTGGCTTGTCTGGAGTCAACAGAAACAAGCATTATATTGCTTTCCATGTCGATTATTTTGGCACAAGACAGTCAATAGTCTCAAGACTAGCACTTCTGCATCTAAATCTGCTCTGGTATCTGCTGAAGCTGGGATTCTAATGGGAAGTGGTGGAAACTTTCCTACAGGATCCCAAAACATGAAAAAGGTAATAGTCACAGAGAACATTACTTAGCTTGGCAAGAACTAGAAAGGTGCCTGTTGTCTAGGACAGGAGTTGATACCATCTTAGAAGCGTCAATCAAAACTGAAGCTGTGAAATGGTACAATCTTTTAAAGCTCATCATCGATGTTGTACTCTTCTTGGGAGAAGATGGTCTGGCATTTACTGTTTCATCCCATCGAATTGGTGATTCAAACAGTGGGCACTCTTTAGGACTCACTGAACTGCTCTCCAGGTGGGACCCTATCCTTCAGGAACATGTGCTAAGTGTAGAGGAGTCACAGAAAAGGAGTGTGAGCGGCTTCAAGTTCATTATCTGTCCCCTGACTCACAAAATGAATTTATTGCAGAATGCTCAAATCTTGTGAAACAACATATTCTGCTGGAGAGGCAATGTGCAAAGTACTTCACAGTAATAGTAGATGCCACACCAGATTCCTCCCATATTGAACAAACAACATTTCTTTTGAGATACGTACTTTTAAAAGAAATGCAGTATATGAGATTCAAGAAAGATTTCTCAAGTTTGCAGATTGTAGCAACAAAAGACAGGAAGAAATTGCTCAGTTGATAACCGATAAATTGAAAGAACATGCTATTCCTCTCAGTGATTATACTTAAGCCTACGATAATGGGGCAAATATGGCTGTAAAATACCATGCACACAAGGAAAAATACAAAAACAATGCTCAACAGCAATTTTTTCACCTTGTGGTTGTCACACATTTAACTTATGTGGAAATGATGCTGCTGAATGCATACCTGAAGCAATAACCTGTTTTGGAATAATTCAAACTGTGTACCACCTGTTCAGTTCCAGTCCAAAGCAGTGGGAATTACTACAAAACCATACTGGTTGTTTCACTTCATGGTATGTGTGAAACAAGATGGTCAGATCGTGTTGAATCTGTAAAGCCTTTTGCAGCTCACTTGCCTGGCATTAAATTACCACTGGAAGATGTCCCAGAACTAAATTTGATGGCCAGAACAAGAAATGAAGTCCATGGAGTTTTATTATATGTGACATCTTTTGCCTGTGTGTTAATGTCAACTGTGTGGTACAAAATATTAGCTGGCATAGATATTTGCAACAAGGTCATCCAAGCTAGAGATGCCACACTGGATGTTGAAGTAGCAAACATAGAAACTCTCCTCACAGATCTGACAAAACTTCGAAATGCATGTGGAATGAAGCCAAACTGGTTGTGTCAAACCTAAAGATAGAAATAAAACTCTCCCATAGATGTAAAGTTAGGCACAAGAGGGCAAGGCCACATGATGACAGCACACCTGATGCTAACTTGGAGGAAATGAATGACACAGATGATACACCAGAAGAGGCCTACTTCAGAAAGTGTGTGTTTTACGTTTTGGTAGACAATGTTATAGCAGGATTAACTGTCCACTTCAATGCTGTTAAGTAGTTGGCAGAAAAATTTGATTTCTTGTGGAAATATTTCACCATGTCTGAAAGTGACGTGGAGAGAAAAGCTTTATCTTTATAAGAGCAATATCCTGCTGACCTTAACGGTGATGATTTTGGAAAAGAAATGCAACATTTACCCTCACTACATAAAGCAAATTTTGTAATTGCACAGTAAAGCCATTAGATTTGTTGAACTTGTTTACAGAATACAGACTTGGTGATCTCTTTCCAAATGTCTGTGTTAGCTTAAAAATACTATTAACAATTCCAGCAACAGCAGCAGAGAGAGGTCATTTAGCAAACTCAAACTGATTAAGAATTATTTAAGGTCTACAATGTCTCAGGAACATCTTGTGGATTTGGTCAGGCTAAGTATTGAATCAAACGTTGCCAGAACAATTAATTTCCTTGTTGTCATTCCAAATTTTTCACAAAAAAAGGCCAGGAAAACTTTTTTTTTTTTTTTAATTAAAGTAAATAATAAGCCTATCTACCTTTTTTTCTTTTTTACTAATAATTATGTCTTCTGATGATCTGATCTGCATTGCAATATAAAATGATGTTTCAATGTGAATTCTTTCTCCTTATCTGTATTGTAGCATAAACAAAGATGTTAAAATAAAATGTGCTTTTTCTCTCTGATTCTGTTTTATTTTATTTTAATTATATTTATCATGGAGAGAGTATAGGAGCATAAGGCCTCAAATGCAAAAAATCAACAGAGCGTTCCATTCCACCCCTCTCTCATCTTACATACCCTTTTTAGCCTTACAGTCTACAGCTCATGGCATAAAACCGTAGTGGATAAAAACAGGATGACTAATGGAGAAGGGAAGGGGGCTCGAAAAAAAAATTGTACCCCCTGATAAAATTCTTCTTAGCAGCAACTCTTAATACATTAAGAATCTGCACTAAAAGGCTAACTAGGTGGCAGTGATCACAGTTTCTTGATGCGGAATTTACGTAAAGATCTAACTGCTGTCAAGAGTGAAGGGAATGGATCTTATATTTGGAAAGGTGACTGCAGGGGGGGGTCAAAATCAATATTTAAATTGAATACTGTTATACAAACTGATGTTACCAGCAGCAAATTCTAAATGGGAAACACTCAGGGAAGTAATCGTAGAGGCTACTAAGCTTTTTATACCAACTAAGAAATACTGTTCAAGGCTTAGATCTAAGTGGATGTCAGATGAACTGATCAAACTCATGGCAAAGAATAAAAATATGTGTGATGCATGCAAATGATCAGGCAAAACAGAAGCCTAGAGTAGATATAAATTAGTCTGAAATCAAGCACAAAGGAGGTTAGGTAAGCTAAGACAGATGAGGTCTTTGGCAAAGGATGCAAAGGAAAACAGCAAAGACTTTACAAAAACATTAGAACAAAGGAGATGAATAATATTAGCATCAGTAGAAGCGTGTGATGCAAGAAAGCAAACTTATACATGAATTTATTTAAGCTATCAACTTCCACAAACTCAGATAGACAAAGTCAGCAATCAACCACCCGCTGGCTAAATACAAATTTCCATACATCTATTCTAAGACTGTCTTTCCTCAATTTGAATTTATGCTCCCTCAGGTGTGTTGGCACTCAGGTATATTGGTACAGCAGATATGAATGATTTAATTGTTGATGATCCTGCTCAGGTTTCTGACAAAACAAATAGATATTTTGCATATGCATTCACACATAAGAAATTTTTTTCAACGGGCTGCCAGAAGTGCCTAAAATTCTGAGAGAGTAAATGATTTTGTGATAACTGAGGAAAGTGGAAGAGAAGGTATTGAAAGTAAAAGTGAATAAGACACCTGGGGTAGCGGAATCTATCCAATTATATTAAGAAAGGCAGAAAAAGAGACAAGGTAAATTTTCAGCTATAATTATGAGCACACCTTTGGAATCAGGTCTCTGTAGACTGGAGATGTGTAAATGTATCCCAATTCAAAAAGAGTGAAGTGAGCAGTTATAGACCTTGGCTTGACATCTGTTCCAGGTAAAATAGTGGAGTCATTCACTGGTTAAAGAAGTAATGCAGGACCACCTAGATTAGGATAATTATACTGCAGTCACAGCACGGATCTATTAAGGGATGATCTTAGTATCCAATCTCACTGGATACTATAATACCATAACAAAGAACTGGATGCAAAAAAAAAATAATTTTGACATCATATACATAGATATCAGAAAAGCTTTTGACACTACTGTACAAAGTGGAGCGGTGTACATTAGAGGCAAGTACTGTTATGCTATAAATAAAGGGACAAAGAGTGGTTATCAGTGGGTACTGCTCTTAATGGATTACTATTATTAGTAGAGTTTTGTAGGGTTTAGTACCAGGCCCAATGTTGTTTTCAATATTTATTAATAATACTGACGAAGGCATAGCGGGCTTAATGTCTAAGTTTGCAGATGATAAGAGGGTTGGCAGGGTGGTTAATGATAGTAATAACGGTATGCTACAGCAAAAAAGATATAGAAAAATTAGGCAGATGGGCTGAAAAGTAGCAATTGAAGTTTAACACTGACAAATGATACTGTAAATGAGTAATAGTAATCTCAGAATAAACCAACTGTATGGTACCACACTCCTAGTAGCAGAGAACGAAAAAGATCTGGGGATAATTGTGCTGTCGGACACATGAAGTTCTCCAAGCAATGCAGATGGGTAGCTAGGACAGCTCGTGGGGTTTTGTCAATGATATACAGGAATTTTGCTGACAGGAATAAGGAGGTAATTATCCCACTGTATAAGGTAATGTTTAGGCCAAATCTTGAGTATTGCACATAGGTCTGGAAGTGTTATTTAAAGAAGGATGAAAATCTGTTGGAACTGGTGCAAAGGAAAAAGGCAACAAGATTAGTAGGTGGAACTAAAGGGTACTCTTACCGAGTAAGGCTTCAGTTCTGCAAATTGCAGCATCTGGAGACTAGGCTCCAGATCTTGTGAAGTGATCTGATTAAGGTGTTTAAGGCTGTGAATGGCTTGAACAAACCCAATGCTTACTTAATTCGGCAAAATGAAAAATCAGCATTGTTGCATTAATAATGAATTCATGATAAATTATATTAATTAGTGAATCTTTTAATCAGTGTTTTTGGGTAATTTGGTTAAAAAAAAAAAAAAAAAAAGTAAAAGGCTAGAGAAAAATGTGTCATGACACATTTGTTTATGTCCAATTACTTGACCCTTTTTTTTTCTGTACAGTTTTTGAACCATACAGCAATATGGACTACTACACTCCAACTAATGCAGATACTGTATAGCTGGTGTAGGCCCACTGTTCTTAAATTGTAAACCAATGGAAAGTTATGCTTTGTAGTGATGCATCACAGTCTACAAGTCTGACGTGTGTGTGTGTGTGTGTGTGTGTGTGTGTGTGTGTGTGTGTGTGTGTGTGTGTGTGTGTGTCAGATGCCTGGAGAAAGATATCTGCCAGATATTATGTCCACAATTATGTTTGGCAGAAGCAGGGCAATGGCTGGGGCTGTATTTCATGGTTTTGTCTGGGACAATTGGTTGTTTTAGACAAACTATGAATATAGAGCTTAACAATGGGCATAATCGAATTATTTTCATAATCAGATGATCAATAATTGAGTATAGGAAGAAAATTTGCATATAATTAAAATAATTATATGCAAATTAATTATGAAATGTAATAGAAATCTGTCTTGTAACCTAATTTGCATGTAATCAATTATTTCGATTATGATAATTATTATGCCCATTGATGTGCTGAGGTCTAGATATCCTGGGCAATAATGCATAATGTACATTGCAGCAGCAAGTCAGGGAAGGCCAAATGAACAGTGTTCTTTCAAGAGCACATGATGTAAGGCAGAAGACATTTATTACATAAGTGGAGGGTTATCTACATAATAGTAGATGAGGGGCTTTTGAATATGTGGAAAGTGACTTAGCATATCAATATTTGTTACTTTGCCACTAAATTGTGATGCTTATTGAAAATGAAGTACTTCTGCAAAACTACAATTTATATATGCATTACTGTGATAACTAAATTTTGAATTTTACAATAACAAAATTTTAAAAAGTTTCAGAATCTTATAAATTGCTGTATTATAAATGGCCAGCAGGAGGCTTTTACTTGTAATCCTAAAAGAGTTTAGTACTTTAGTGCATTTTAAATTGGAGTTTATAGCACTGGGGACTGAACTGAAAATGCAATTTTTTTTTTGGTCTGGTCTAACTGAAACCAGAAGAGGAAACTTTCAAATGAAGTTCCGAGAATGCACATTTATTGTCCTTAGGTTTCACCAGTGAATGTAATAGATAAATTTATTACCATGTCAAAGATACATTTTTTATTTCCATTCATGGCATGGATCAACTTTTGCTATGTCATTGCCTATATAGACCACCAACACTACAGAGGGTTTTTCACAGTAAGACAAATACAAACAAGTCATTTGAAATCAAATGTTTGAACATATTGACTAATTATTCTGGCAGGTTTGCTATTTCAGGGGGAAGGAGAAAAGAATTAACAATGTAGTAATTGTCAGTGATTGTCTTTAGGTAAGAACACTTGTTCTGAGACTCATCATTATGTTCACTGGAGGAAGGGGTATGCTGCTCTGTAACATGTTGCAGCTGTTGACATTAATTTGCATCTTTTGAAAGAGAGCCCTTGTTTAGCTCTCAAAGAAATGACAGCTGTAGAGTTTCACATTCCAGTGAGATCACTTGTAGAGATCCCACTTCCCTTTTGTCACAGAACCAAAGGCAGATACTTGTGTTGCTGTGGCTTTTATTTGATAGTTTTAATTAGTTACAAATTTGTAATATGAAATAGTATTATTTCATATAGTATTTGAAATAATATTATTTCAATTTCATACGCTACACATATCAAGGAATGTACATCCACAAACACACATTATTTTGTTGGGACTATAAATTTATAAAAATATATGTGCATGCACACACATGAATGTCAAGAACATATCTTTAGACAATCTGATAAAAGAAGGAAATGAAGAGTGCATACATGGAAAGGAAGCCATTGAAGAAATGTTGCTTCACTGAAAATGATGTCTATCAAAAATTAATCACATTCCTTGAGGAATACAAAACTTTTAAATTTTGTCACTCTGACAGACAATTTTTTATGGATCAAAAATGGCTGCTATAGTATACTAGAGTTTAACACGCCTATTAAATCCAAAAATATGCCTTTGAAATCAAGTGCTGTGAATTGCAGTCATCGAATGGAAAATTAAAACGAAGAGCATTGCAGTAAAAATATTTTTTGGATGCAGCATCTCAAACACCTCTTAATGGATAACTCCCCCTCGCCCTCCCCTAAGCATTTGGATTAAATAAAATTATTTTGGGGTAAACAAAGTGCAACTTTGAGGGAGGGTATTAAAATATACAGAGCACTATAGTGTACACTGAGCAAACCACCTAATAGTGGGAGACAACTGTAATTGGAACTGATAAGTTAAAGAAATTTAAAATTCAATAACTTGCATACCATTAGCTACACAGTCATTAAACATTTGCTATATGCCTTTTTAAAAAAGGTTTTTTTTTTTTTAAAAAATTCCCCCTTCCCTTGCATCACTTTTTGTTGCAACTAAAGCATATTGTTTTTTAGTTTTGCATTATTTCTTAAAGTAAGAGAGAAAATACCATGATAAACTTTCATTTTAGTAAGAGAAAATACCAAGCTAAAACTTGGTATTTTCTCTTACTAAAATGAAAAAAAATAAATAAATAAAATAAATATATACAGTCGAAGAGCTTTATAGCAACCCTCTTTTTAACATCCCAACATGTTATAACATCCTATGTGGTTGGTGCAGGCCAATTTTCATTAACCTAATGCTATTTTACATTTAGTAAATGTAAAATACTAAATGTAAAACGACCTTGAAAATAAAAGGATTTCTATATAAAGACCATAAATTTCCACCTCTTAATCTGAAGTTTTACTTTTTTTATTCCAATACTCTGGGCCGTTTTAACTCATGGACACACCCGGCCTACTGGGGGGGGAGGGGGGCCTCACTTGTTGATCTTAAATAATTTTTTAAAAGACCCTCTGTCCCATATGTTACGTTGCGGTCGAAAGCACGGCAAACACGGAACATCATGATAAACGAATAATGTTTGACTTTCTTTAAATATTTTAAAGTGCCGAAAATATTAATATTTAGAAAAATAATTAACAAATTTAATTCTCGCTTATGATTATAAATTAATAATATATATAATATTATGTAATTATAATTTAAGTGTCTGCTATGCTCCATGCAAAGCTTCTCGCATGGAGATGGAGCATAGTTTCCAGTAGCTTTTTTTAATACATAGGGTTAGGAATGCAACTAAGAGAGACTCAGAAAAAAATTTAAACTGAATAGGGGCCACAAATCATTTTTTATGATTTTCCACACTCTTTTCTCGCAATGCAGTAATGAAATGAACAACGGCTTGAAGTTCATTACATAGAGTATGTTTATTGTATGGATGAAAGAAAGTGGATTGCAGATAAAAATTAGGATTTTGCAAGCTATAGATAATGGTGTGAATTCTAAGACGGACATCACCAAACAGTTCAGCATTCCTGTTTGCTATTCTGAATCTTGACCAAGAAATCTGCTGTATGGGGTAGGATTCGAGAACGAAAGGCTAAGTATCTGGATCTTTTGGAATGGCTAATGATGATGCATGCAGAAAACGTTTCCATAGATGGTTATCTTTGAAAAGCTACAGCTGAATCATTTGTGCATTGAACGGATGTTGAAGAATTTTAAAAGTTCAGATGGATAGTTCCAGAAATTAAAGACGTCATGGCCTGTTATTCAAAAAAGTGTGGAGAAAATGCAGCCATGGACATTGATGCTACAAATGAATAAAAAGAAAATCATTTAAGAAAAGCTACCAAACAATGCTATTAAACAAAATTGTACTATATCTTGAAAGCAAAAGCCAATGCTAAATCGACATCCAGCTGGAAATGTATTTGTGTGTTTCAGCATGGGATGAAGTTGATGAAAAAGTGATTACCAACTGCTTCAAACATGCTGGATTTACTGCCTTGAATGATGCAGTGTGTAAAGTTTAGCATGCTTCTTCCTCTATTAATTGCAAAGAACAGTCCAATAGTATGGAAGAAATATTTAAGCACGTGTGTCATCCATCGCCTAAACTTACAAGAAAACTTAAACTTAAGCTTCTGCATAACGCAGAAGTGGATGTTGAATATTTCAGGATATGCACGAATGAAGAGAACTCATTGCAGACGTAATTGAATCTTCAGAAATTTGTAGTGATGAAGAACCTACTGTGATTGAGTTTCAGTGAAAGATGCTCATCAAGGATTAGAACTTGTACATAGATTTTTTTCAAGCACGGCCTAACTATGAAAGTGAAATAACTGCTATTGTGCATCTTCATAATTCTCTTTAAAAACATGCTCTACCAGATTATTTTAAAGTATAAAACAATTCTCTTGTTAGGTCTTAATAGGTATGTAGTGAAATTTACAATTTAATTGTAACTTTAACTGCACTCTACAATCATAATTTTGTTGTTTAATACTCTAGTACATATAAATAAGATTATACTTTATTGTATTAGTAGCATTACATCAAATTTTCAAGCTTTTACTTGTTTTGTTGCTAATTTTATGAACAATGGATATAACGCCCTTCAGATATAACACCGTTTTTCTCATTCCCCTATAGAGTCGTCATATAGAGCTTCGACTGTATATGAAATATGAATTCCTTACCATGTTTGCTATATGCCTTTTTTGTCTCCCATCTTTACCATAAATGACTGGACGGACAACTTCATGATGATAAAACTCATCTCGTGGATCTGGAAAGTTATTTTTTGTTTTTTTTTTTTAAATAGTTAGAAAGAATTATAAAAAAAGAACCATTTTAAGTAAAACATAAAAATGTATTTTGATGAACTTTAAAAACAGAAGTAAAATAGTGCTGTTGATTAGATAATTTTCTTATTTGAATTTATAAGAAACTACAATAAATATGACCTCACATATGGAAAAAACTGGGCTTCAGTTTTTTTTCCATATGTTGTACAACAAAAGATCTCTCCCTCTCTCTTTGTGTGTTTAAATCAATCAGTCAGGCAGTGGTACATTCTGGACTAGCCTAGGAAAATACATAATTTACAAATATAGCACATTATTTTTTTTATCCCATAGTAATAAAAATACAAAAAGTTATTGTAATAACCTTTATCAATCACGTTTGAATTAAAACTTGATGAAAATGGACTTCAGTATCCGTAGACCATAAGTTTCAGAAAATACATAACATAAAAAGGAAGCTTGCGCCAGAGTAATCATAACGAAGAACAGAAAAGTTAGATCTGTGAGTTTGGAGTAGAACCACAAATGAATATTGACTACTGACATGTCTTCAGTTGGACATGTGGAAGGAGAAATGACAGATTTAATTGAGAAGTAAGATGCCCATGGCAATATCTATAAAAATGGCATAAAGCAGAAAACTAAATATCCACATTGATAGAGACTGGACCGTCTGTATGAGAGGGATCATTAGTTAACCTGACTACTCTTAAATTTGAAAGCATCTGCAATTCTGCCCAGGCACAACAGAATGGAGTATATGATGAGTCTTGTTGATCAATTCAGCCATGGAAAGATTGTGCAAGACTCATAAGGTAGAATTTTTCTCAGCGCAATCTGTACTTGTTAACAGGAGACACAGGGATGGAATACACTTAAATAGCAGAAGTGCAAGAATATTTTCTGACGCTATCAAAGAAGTATTAGGTTGGTCAGTAAATTTCTAGCTTGGGGGGGATACACAGGATAATACATTAACAATAGCCGTAGGCAGAGGTGAAAGTGATTCTTGCACTGCTTCTACTAGAATGAGTAGCAGCCCTGAAAGCAAGGTTCCCGGAATTTCAAAAACGGCTGCAAGTTATTGTGAAACAAGTAAATACATGGGCTGTGTTAAGGTACTAAGAGTAAGAACAGATGGATGCGGTTCCAGGAGTATAGTAAATAAAGTTGATGAATTTGAAGTGCTGGTCAACACATCAAAGGCAGATATTGTTGGGGTATTAGACCTGTGGTGTCAGTCAGATATAAGGGGTGCAGAATTTTAATATGGGAAGTAAATACATACAGAAAAGACAGACAGGATAAGAGGGGTTTTTTTTTTTTTTTATGTGAACCCCAAACACGAGAGGTATTAGAACCTATAGTACTTAGTACCGTGCTTGGGTTGGAGATTGAGAAGACGAAAGAAGATATTTGTTGACATTGGACTTGAACTTCTGTAGATTGTAATTTTCAGGAAATACGTATGAAGGAAGGTTGTTCCAGAAAACAGCAGTTGAATGAATAAATGAGCAAGATGAAAAGTTGGTTCTGTGGGTTTGAAGTTGGACAGTAAATGGATGTTGGCTGGTGGCGGCACGTGTTCGGACTGTTTTGAAAGAGACAGCGGGAATTATAGAAGCCAATTAAGAAGAACAGTGCCCATGGAAGTATCTGTAGAAGAGGCATGCAGCAGAAACAGTGCGTCTATGAGACAGCGAGTGAAGAGACTCTGTTAGAGATGAATCATTAATTAACCTAACTGCCCTCTTCTGAATGGAATCAAGAAGCCTGAGAGAGGTTTTGGGGGCACCACCCCAGATGTTGTAACAATATTCCATGGCAGGGCGGATTTGCGATTTATACAGAGTGAGCAGCTGTTTGGAAGAAAAGTAAAGCCGAGAGCGAAAGAGAAAACCAAGTTTTTTTAGATGCGGAGGAAGCAATATTTGTAATGTGCTTGTGTCAAGAGAGATTAGAAGTCAGGGTAATCCCCAAAAGAGATATATCCTTTTGCCTAGAAATTGGAGTGTCTCTAAAGATAAGCATAGGAGCAGAAGAATCCTTTTTTCGAGATATAAGACAAGATTGAGTTTTAGAAGGGTTGAAATCAACTAAGTTGTCTTTGCCCCACTGGAGAATTACCTGAAGATCGGAATTTAAGGAATTGGTAGCAGATTTTCGAGAAGTTGAAGCTGATTGAGCAGGACAAGGTTTCTCAAAATGGAAAGTTGAATGCAATGTGCTATCATCGGCAAAACTATGGATAGGATTTCCAGTCAATGGAAGAAGGTCATTGATATACAAGAGAAAAAGAGTGGGGGAAAGAACTGAACCTTGGGGGACACCGGCATTACTGGAGAAGTTAGAAGACAGAGAGCCATCAACCATCACCCTAAGTGAGCGATCAGAGAGAAAACTGGATAACCAATTACTAAAAACAGTTGGCAAACCATAAGATGGAAGCTTGTTTAGAAGACCTTTATGCCAAACACGATCAAAAGCCTTTGAGATGTCAAGAGCAACTACTTGTGTTTCACCGAACCTTTCCATTGAATTAGTCTATAAATGGGTAACATAAGCCAGAATATCACCAGTGGATCGACACTGACGGAATCCATACTGGTGATCGTTGATCAGATGGAAGGTTTCTAGGTAGTTTAAGAGTTGGCAGTTAATTGATTTCTCCAATACTTTAGAAAGAGTAGAAGTAATTGCAATGGGAGGGATTTGTCACCCTTTTTAGGAACTGGCTGGATATGAGCAAATTTCCAAGCAGAAGGAAAAACACCTTTGGAATAAGAAAGTGAAAAAAGGCGGCAAAGAATAGGAGTAAGTTCAGGAGCACAGGTTTTGAGAACAAGTGGAGAAATACCATCAGGACCTGGAGCTTTCTTAGCATCGAGATTCATCAAAATCCTTCTGATATCCTTTTGATGGAATACCACAGGAGGCATTGAATGGAGTGTGTTGGCAATGGTGGGAGGTGTTTTACCAAGATCATTAATACATGAGCTGGAAGAAAAATGGGATGCTAGAAGGTCAGCTTTATCCTTGGCTGAAGTGACAACAGAACCATCTGGTTTGGACAGTGGTGGGAGCAGAGATGGGCAAAAGTTGCGGCCAATAGCTTTGGCAAGAGACCAGAATGCTCGGCTACCATTAGGGCAAGAAGCAAGTTTTCTACTCTTAGCCTGTTCAAACTCTGGTTTGGACTGATTAATAACTGCTTTACAATTGTTGCGAGCTTTGGTGTAGGCAGAAAATGAAACTGAAGAATTAGAAACAAGCCAATTACGATATGCAACATTCTTCTCTTGGACAGCCTTAGCACATTTATTGGAAAACCAAGGTTTAGGTAAAGGACGAGATTTTAAAGTGGAGTGTGGGATAAAGGATTCCATTCCTGCAAGAATAATTTCACTGACACGATCTGAGCAAACGTTGACATCAGAACTTTTGAAACAGTAATCTGACCAAGGAAAAGAAGTCTCGCAGGTCATCCCATTTTGCATTCTTGTAATTCCAAACTACAAGAGGTTGGGAATAGCCATGAGATAAAGGTTCCATTGGAGAAGAGACAATCACCAAGTTGTGATCTGAAGTGCCTAAAGGAGCTCTCACTTCGACCGTGTACTTAGAAGGGTTGTTTGTGAGAAAAAGATCAAGCGTATTGGCTGTATGATTAGGATTGTCCAGTATTCTTGTAAGTAAATGAACAATCTGTGCTAGGTCATTAGTAATTGCAAAAGCCTCAGCATCTCGACCTGTTGGGTCGGTGTGACTAGAAAACGGAAGCCAGCTGGGGTTGTGAACATTAAAATCACCAAGGAAAATTACCTCACTGTTAGGAGAGTTGGACTGAAGAAAGTCAAGTTGCAACGAGAGGAAGTCAAAGAGCTCCAAGTGATTAGTCGAGTTGGGAGAACGGTAGAGACAACAGATGAATTTGACACAACGAGGTAGAGAGATTTTAAGCCAGAGAAGATCAAAGAGAGGAGATTCCAAATTGCCAAGTCTCTGACAGGGAATATCAGAACGGACATATGCACAAGTACCACCTTTGAGGCGAAAGGAATCATACAGCGAATAATTTGGGCATCTGAGATGAGCTGTAGTTGAATCACCCGATAACTGAGATTCTGTCAGAAAAAGTACATGAGGTTTGGCAGACTGCAAATGGAAATCGTTGAGATTAGAATTGAGACCACGTATATTTGTGAAATGAATTAGGAAGTCCTTGGGAGGTTTAGATCTTTTCGCAGATAAGCTTGCTCTATTAGTTTGACAATTCATGGTGTATTCAATAGTAAGAAAAAGTGGGTGGGATATGCTGTATGAAGTAATGAAATTTTTGGATAGGCGTACATGTGGTAAGAATATACCCAGATCCTTGACATAACGTGGCCTCGACAATGCTCCCCGCATACACACTACTCGGACTCCCTCCAGTCACTATCTGGCAGAGTAGAGGTAGCAAGATTATACACTAGCTGATCCGGAAGCCTCCTAGAGAGTTACCAATAGGTCCGGTCCGGTGTACTAACTAGCGGCCGGCCTGCAAAAACCGTTTTAGAGCTGTACCCTCGAAATGTAAGGAATATTGGATCTCGCCACGACGTTCATCATAACCTCAAAAGTCATCAATCATACTGCATGATGGAAGAGATAGGGAAGGGTTGACCGGAACTTAGCTCTAGAGACTAAACATGGGTTCCACCACTTCAAGCCTCCAATAAGCAAAGTGGTGGTATTTCACCAGTTGATGAGAGTCATCTACCACCTAGTACTGCCTGGTAACACAGAGGGGCGGCGTTCCTCCATGTGGTGTGGGTGCCACACCTCGACCCCTGCTTACGTTGGTTCACACCTGGGTGGTCACCCACCATGTACTTGTGCATGGGGGTTATACCCAGGATTACTAACAGTCCCACCGTCGTGAAGGTGCAAGCAGAGGATTTGGCTGTCACAGAACGTCCGGACTTCGCCGAAATTGGGTCCACTTCACTTGAGTATCACCCGAATATCAGTTCCATCAGCGTTTTAGACTCCCAGGTAGCAAGTACAGCTCGTCTGGCATATCTGAGAGAATGTCTGTGACAACCTCAAGGACCAAATGCTCTTAGTTAAGCTCTTAGTTAAGAAGTATTAAATTTAAGGCAGTGCATCCAGTTGACACATGTAGGAAGTCCAATGTTGAGTCAGTTTGGTGTGACATGAGCATTGGAAAAGCAAAAATGAGGGTGTTATGAGTATAATGAACAACTGTACAGAGAAATTGTGGGCCAGTAAAGCATTTCTTATAAGGGAGATTTTAACTTCCCAGATATTGACTGGAACTCGTGGGTTGGTCACTTGCACACTAGCAAGAAGTTTGTGGATTTACTGGATGACAGATTTCTACAGCAACATACAAGGGTGGTTCAATAAAGAATCACCCTAACCTAGCTGCAGAGGTGCTAGCCTGTTGATTCTTGGCACAAGTTTTATTTCTCTACATAGCCACCATGCATATTTACACATTTTTCCCCATTGATGGATGAGGCTATGGATACCGTTTTTTTGGACGTGGTGAGGTTGGCCTTTGCAACATGATTCTGTTGCAGAAATGAGTGTCTCGTTGTCAGGGAAGTGGGTCCCCCGCAGAAATGATTTGAGGGAAGGAAACAAGAAGTCCGATGGTGCAAGATTGGGTGAGTAGGCTGGATGGGGCAGTATTTCATATCCACAAGTGGCCGCTTGTGTTGTTGCAATTGCAGAAGTGTGAACTGGGGCATTGTGAACTTTGGACAGCATGCCAAGCCTATATGTTTTGATTTTCTCCCATAATTTTGTGAGTAAGTTGGCATAATAGGCACCTGTAATTGTTCTACCTTTTGGAAGGTAATCAGTCATTATTACGCCTTTCTCATCCCAAAACACTGTCAGCAAGACCTTTCCTGCTGATGCTTGGAGCCTTGCCTTTTTGGGGGTGGAGAACTGTGATGTCCATTCTATGGACTGCTGTTGTTGTTGTTGTTTGAGAGTTATTGGCGCAAGAGCAGCTTAGGCTATAATGCGCCTAATCTAGGTTAGAGTTTCATATTTCAACATTTTTTTAATGTTGTTCAGATGGGAGCCAAGATTTTATTTTATAATTATGTAACGTTTTTGTAAATGTTACACTATTTATTTTTATATGTTTTGGTAGTATCCGATTAACTTAAGGAAAAAGAAAACGTCGGTAATATTTGGCCGGTTATCTAAAATTGTTTTGAGCGTTAGGTTGTTTTGCGCGTTCGTGGTTATTTGAAAGGCTTTTATACGTTCTGAAGTAAATCTTGGACAGTTCACCATGAAGTGATGTACAGTGAGTGGAACTTGACAGTTTTGGCACTGAGGAGGGTCTTCACCTCTGAGTAGGTAAGAATGGGTCATATGGGTATGCCCAATTCGCAATCGAGCAAGGATCACTTCTTCGTGTCTGTTGGATCGGCAACTGGTAGTCCATGGTCGGAGTGTTTGTTTAATTACACGAAGTTTGTTGTTACTTTGATCTTTCCAATGTTGTTGCCATTGTTTTAAACTGCTTTGGTGGATTAACGACTTGTAATCGGTATATGGTATTGAGCGGAAGGCATAGTAAGAGGTGGCAGCTTCTCTTGCTGCTTTATCTGCTCTTTCATTCCCAGTTATTCCTGTGTGGCCTGGAATCCAACAGAAACTGATCTTGTGATTATTTTGCAATAGCTTAGATACTGAATATTGTACCTGTTGTAAAACTGGGTGTGCTTTAGTATTGGCATTCTGTAAAGCAATGACAGAGCTAAGCGAGTCAGTGAAAATTATGCTGTCTGCTATCTGTTCATGTTTAATTTTGTTTACGGCCATCAAAATGGCTTGTAATTCTGCTGTAAAGATGCTGCATTCTTTTGGAAGTTGTTGGATGAGAGTACAGTCTTCAGAGTGAATCGCAGCTCCTACACAAGTTTCTGTTTTTGAGCCATCTGTGTATATGAAAGTGTAATGTTCATATTTTTCTTTGTATGCTGCATGTAGTTGCTGGTAGTTTGTTCTCGGGAGATTTGTTTTCCCCCAAGATTGGAAATGCAGGTCACACACAGGTTGAATTATAATCCATGGTGGAATGATGTGTGTAGTCGTGGTAGCTATGTTATCATAATTAAGCTCTCGGCATAACAGTAAATCTTTTAGACGGATGTTGGAAGGGCGGTTTATTCGTGGATGGGCTTGGTATACGTTTTCAAAGTACGATGAAAACAGAACCTCTCTATTTGGATGATCGGTGATGGATTTTATCTTTACAGCATAGTGTAATAATAAGTTCTGTCGTCTAAGTTGTAGTGAAGGTTCATGGGCTTCTGCATATAGGCTTTGTACAGGTGAAGTGCGAAAAGCTCCAAGTGCTATACGGAGTGCACTGTGGTGTATGGGATCTAACCATTTCAGTGCACTTGGTCTTGCGGAGTCGTAAACTGGCGCTCCATAGTCCAGCTTGGAACGCACTATTGCTCGATAAAGTTTGAGTAGTGTATGTCGATCTGCACCCCAAGTTGTTGCGGAGAGAACTTTGAGTAGATTTAGCTTCTTGATGCAAGAATGTCTTAGTTGCTTAATATGTTCAAGGAATGTCAGTTTTTTATCTAAGAGCAGTCCTAAGAATCTTATGTTTGGTACAACTGGGATCACATATCCATCTAGTTTAAGTTCAGGATCAGGGTGTAGGTTTCGTTTCCTACAGAAGTGTATACATGCAGTTTTCTGTGTGGAAAACCGGAAGCCATTTGTTTGTGCCCATTGACTTATTTTATTTATTGCTCCCTGTAACTGCCGTTCTATTGTTCGCATATTCTGAGAGTGATAGGACATACTGAAATCATCAACGTATAAAGCGGTATCAACAGGTTTTGGTATATGCTCAGTTATGGAGTTTATTTTGATAGCAAAGAGGGTTGTGCTAAGCACAGACCCCTGAGGTACACCCTCTTCTTGGGTGAAAACTTTTGAAAGAGTATTCTGCAATCTAACTTGAAATGACCTGTGGAGTAAGAAATTTTGAATATATTTAGGAAGATGTCCACGTAATCCAAGGTGGTATAGGTTTTGAATAATTCCATAACGCCACGCAGTATCGTAAGCTTTTTCTATGTCAAAACATATCATTACGTGGTGCTCTTTTCGGATGAAGGCATTCCGCACACTGTTTTCTAATTTGACCAGTAAATCTAGTGTTGAACGATTTTTTCTGAAACCATGCTGTGCTGGATTGAGAAGGTTATTTCTGTTCAAAAACCATGTTAGACGAGCATTGATAATTTTCTCCATAACTTTTCCCAGGCAACTGGTTAGAGCAATTGGACGGTAGTTGCGTGCGTCAGAGAGGTCTTTCCCCGATTTTGGGAAAGCAAGAATTATTGCATGACGCCAACTGTCTGGAAATTGGTTTTCTAGAAGGATTCTGTTATATAGTTCTAGTAATGCCAATTGGGATTGATCATCAAGTTGTTTTAACATCATATAGTGGATTTGGTCTGGACCTACAGCACTTTGCTTTGTCTGGGACAGAGCGTGTTTCAATTCGTAGAATGTTAAGGGTAGGTTGTACTCTTCATTATTTCTTGTGGAAAAATTCAGTTTATGTCTTTCCATTCTTGCCTTGTATATTTGAAAACTGGGAGTATATGAAGTGGTCGCTGATATTCTGGCAAAGGTTTCACCCAGTGCATTGGCTATTTCTGACGGCTCTGCAGTGACTTGTCCATTCCAGTTTAGGATCGGAGTTGGAGTAATCGGGTATCTGCCACTCATTTTGTTAATTTTATTCCAGACAGTTTTAGATGGTGTAGAAATTGTTAATGTAGATGCAAATTTTATCCAGGATTCTTTCCTACTGGCCCGCCTAATATATCTGGCTCTTGCCCGTGCCTTCTTGAACAATATGAGGTTCTCTAAAGTTGGATATCTGCGGAAAGTACTCCAGGTTTTGTTTCGCTCTTTCTTAGTCTGCGCACATTCTGCATTCCACCATGATTTTGGATGTGTTGGAAAGTGAGACGATGTTTTTGGGATAGAGTGTTCAGCAGCTTGAATTATTTTATTTGTTATATATTGTACTGCTGCATCTAACGGTTTTTGCTTGATAGTATCAACATTTAGTTTTGCTAATGATTTATAAGTTTCCCAATCTGCTTCATTTATTTTCCATCTGGGAGTTTTGCGTGACTTGCATGTGGTTCCTAATGCCATGGTGATGATTATTGGATAGTGATCACTGCTGAGAGGATCACTGTGCACTGACCAATCAAGTATTGGAAATAGTATTGGAGAACATATAGACAGGTCTATAGCTGTAGTATTTCCTGATGGAAGATGTGTATAAGTATGTTTGCCGTCGTTCAACAAAGTTAAATCATTCTCGTCTATCCATTTTTCAATTTGTTTTCCTCTCCGATCTGTGGTTGTGTTACCCCACACAGGGCTATGCCCATTGAGGTCGCCTAGTATACAGAAGGGGGTTGGTACTTGCCTTACAATGTCTTCTAAGTCCTGTTGTAATAAATTTTGGTTTGGTGGAACATAAATTGTTATTATTGTTATGAGGGATCTAGTGGCTATGCTACTGCAATCGCTTCAAGGGTTGTGTTTAGCGGGACAATCTGGGACGGAATGAGAGAATTTATTAGTATTGCCACACCACCATGGGTTGTGCCACCTGTTACTCTGTCCTTTTGGTATGCTGTATAGTTCTTTATTAAGGTAGAGTCTTGAGGTCTGAGGTAGGTTTCTTGTAAGCAAAGACATAATGGTGCATACTGTGTAATCAGATCATATATATCACCTATGTTAGTGCGGAGTCCTCTACAATTCCACTGGATTATGGTTTTCATTATTTGGTTTTGGAGAGGTTTTCGGTCTGTTTAGATGCTGTTTTAAGTCTTTCACACGTTGGTTTTTCCTTTTTCGGGAAATATGGTTTTCCGGTGTCCATATCGTCTTCCGCGAAAATCTCTAATACTGATTCATCTGCTTGGTTGGTTGCTTCTGTCTCCATTTGTTTGGTTGCCTTCTGACTTATGACATTACGTTTTCCTTGAGGGGCTTTCGATTCTGAGTGTTTTTTTATCGGGAGGCACGGAAAGTGGTGTGTTGGTGAGTTTCTCTTGATGTTTTGGCTGGGAAATTGTAAGTAGTGCTCGTGCCCAGTCTGAGATAGATTTCTTTGGAGGGATTGTAAAATCTGTTTGGGTTTCTATTGTACGATGATTCGTTATGACCTGCGCGTAGGAAGGTCTGTTTAAGATAGTCGGGTGTATAGTTCTCTTAGCTTCTTGGTATGTGACAGAATGTTCCACTTTATACCGCTGAATCTGCTTTTCTCTTTTCCAATATTCACAATTCTTGGAATAGGCAGAATGGTCTCCCTTGCAGTTTGGACATTTCAATTTCTCGGATGAACAGTTCTGATTGCTGTGCTCCTGGGACCCGCAGTTGGAACAGATAGCTACACCATGGCATGCCATTTGTGAATGACCATACTTTTGGCATTTAAAGCAGCGGAGAGGATTTGGAATGTATGGTCTGATGTTACAATTTAGATATCCGGCCTTCACAGATGTAGGTGGTTTAGGAGTGTTGAACGTCAGTATGATAGTTCTGGTTGGAATAAGTGTCCCATCTCTTGTAATTTTAATCCTTCTCACAGCTATAACGCCTTGATTTTCAAGTTCATTTTTAATTTCTTCTTCGGAGACGCTGATAAGGTCCCATTCAGAAATTACTCCTTTCGATGTATTTAGCGTATTATGGGGAGAGACCTTTACTGGGATCCCACCAAATGTTTTCATTTGAAGCAGTCTTTCTGCGTGTTTGGCATTTGCTGTCTCGACTAGAATGTCGCCTGATTTTAGTCGCTTAACATTTTTTGGTGTTCCAGCCACACTTTCTAAACATTTCTGGATGACGAATGGCGACAATTTTCCTAATGGCTGTTCTGTCGTAGAATTAAAGACAATAAAGGTAGGTGCATTAAGTGATGTTATTTCCTTTTTTTGCCTTTTGGTTGCAATAGTCACATTGTCCTCATTTTTCCGACTCAAAGGAGTCAGATTTTTGGGATTCGTGGTAATGTTTGAGTCATTCATGTTTGCTCCTTTTAGCCCTGGGAGTGAGAGCTTTTCCTCCCAGGTTTCCGGCCCCGCCACGGGGAGGCAGGAGCTTCTATGGACTGCTTTTTACTTTCTGGGTCGAAATGGTGTATCCAACTTTCATCCCGAGTGATTAGATGAGAGAAAAAGACTTCAATTTTTTTGGCACAGGCTAACAACTCTTGTGATTTCTGTTGTCGATCAGCCTTCTGGAAACCAGTCAATAATTGGGGAATCCATCTTGCATTCAATTTCCATAAATGGAGTTGGTCATGACTGTTTCAACAGAGCCCACACTAATCTTCACCTCCTGGGACAATTCACACACAGATATCTGGCAATCTTCCATGATTAACAACTCCACTTTTCTGATCGTGCTGTCATCAATGGCTGAATGGGGATGGAATGAGCTCAGATTCTACTGATGTACGACCACACCTAAACTGTCTATGCCAGTGTTTTACATGCCATAGGATGGGGCTTCATCCTTATATACAGCAGTCATCTCCTCGTGGATTTCCCCTCAAGAACAGATGCCAGATTACAGCTCTGGCTTCAACTTTGTCCGCGATGCTACTCCATCCCACATTCAGCTCTGTAAGAGAAAAACAAATTAAGACACAGGGCTGAAATTTTACACCTTTAATACAGAGATACGTATGATGCTACACACAAAATAGTCTTGAACTATTACTCCCTCAATCAATGATTATTCACATTAAGAATCTGCAGATAAAAGAACCACCAGGGGGCAGTGATTGCATCATAATGATTTTGGATTTCCTTAAAGATATAACTACCATCAATGTTTTGTTGATCTTGCTCAGGCTGCTGACAAACTGAATGAGTATTTTGTATCTATATTCACACATGAGGAATTCTTTAAGGAAGCAGATGCCAGGAGTTTACCAAACTAAAGGGAGCTAAATGATTTTGTAATAACTGAGAGGAAAGTGGAATAAAAATTATTGAATTTGAAGTTAAACATTACAAAAGGCATCTGTGGTGGATGGTATTTAATTGGTTATATTAAGGGAGGCAGCAAAGGAAGTAAAAAAAAACCCCTTAACTATAATTATGAGAACATTCTTGGATTCAGGGTAGATCACTGTGGACTGGAGATGTATAAATGTATCCCCAATTCACAAAGGAGGATAAAAAGGTGACATGAGTAATCACAGACCTGTTAGTTTAACTTCTGTTCCAGGTAAAATAACAAAGTCACTGGTAAAAGAAATAATGCAAGATCATTTAGACAAGGCCAGAATTATACGTCAAACACAGTATGGGTTTGTTAAAGGGAAATATTGTTTGACCAATTTGATTGGTTACTATGATGTGGTCACAAAGGAACTGGATGCAAAAAATAATTCTGATATCATATACTTGAATTTCAAGAAAGCTTTTGATTCTGTTGCACATGGAAGACTACTGTACAAACTGGAGAGGTATGCAGAAGGGGATTAAGGTCGGTTGAGGCCCCGGGCGCAGAAGAAAATATTGGGCCCCTTAAAAAAAAGAGAGACAGGGAAAATAAAAATACATGTTAACCATTTTTTTAAATAAATAAAAAATATTATGTACTATTAATGTTTTATTTCCAATAAAATTTGAATATAATACATGTATTACATTATATTATATTCGCGTCTTTTTTAATTTGCCTTTTTTCAGCCCCTGATAGATGTCGTTTCATTTTTCTAGCTACCATTGGTAGCCTATCAATGAAAAGAAAAATACAAAATTTAATAGTCTGAATGATTAGAATACTAGAGAAGAGATTTTTCGTTATAGTGCAATAAATTAATGATTAATTAAAATTCAAACATTATTCATAAACTACGAAAATCCAGGCGCTGATGTAACAACAGGAATTAATTTTATCTTAATATAATTTCAACAATATACGATTATACGCGTGTAGAGTCTGCACTGCAGGAGAACCTTTGTAAGTACAAAGTAGCAAAAACACTCTATTGCTCCGATGAGCGGTAGCGCAGCCGCGCGGGGTCTATGCAGCGTAGTATGTGTATAGTATGCAGTGTAGTAATGAAATAATGAAAATAAGCGAATATAAACATACTATCAGGTTTTACCGCCGATTGTAAACTTGTACGTAATTAAAATTGCACATACGAAACCAAACTTGGTGTCATTAGAAAAAAAAAAAAAAAAAAAAAGTGTAAAGTTGGGGTTTTGAGGGGCCCTTCAGAAGTCGGGGCCCAGGGCGCCCGCCTGCCGTTAAATCCGCCTCTGGAGGTATGGCATTAAGGGTAAGTTACTAAGAGAAGTATATTTTGTAAGGTTTTATGTCTTATACGTTTCACTACATTTTCAGATTTCCGTTGCATTTGTACTGTATATAACAATCCCTCATTTGCAAATTCAGCAGTATTAACGATTTATTGTTATCGATTTTATAACCTTTTTGTGTGAATAAATCATGGATAATTATTTTTTTAAATTAGTAACGAAAAACCGATTTTTTTTTGTATCAATACCGGAAAAAAATGATCGGAATCTCAGTATTCTAAGTCCTAATTGTGGGCTATACTCCAAAATTTGGGTATAAGTTTTCTCTGCACAGTGGGCATGGTCTTAAACAGAGACATATTACGATCGAGTTCTGTGATTGGGTGATTACTGTGAATGCGTATTTTTGTTTCAATGGATGTGAATTTAGTTTGGTTTGGAGGGGAGTTATCATTTGCCCTCGCTATCTGCAGTCTTAGTTAGGGTGTTTATCCCCCACCTCACCGCTGTTTTATAGCAGAAAACGAGTTCTCTATTTAAAAACCGCTGTAATGAATATTCTAACCAAAGATTATCCCGAGCCCTCACTATCTGGAATCTTAGTTAGGCTTTCTATTCTCCTACTCACCGCTGTTTTTTATAGCGAAAAAAAAAAAAAAAAAAAAAAAAAATTCCCTATTTAAAAAAAAACACAGCTGTAAAAGAAATTTTAACTAAAGATTAGGTTTTTACGAAACTTCGGAAGAGATTTAAGAAAAAAACCCGACTTATTTTTTCAAAATTTGTAATTACTTTTGCTTATAACGTATTGTAGTTTCTCTTTATATTTATTTAGGCTTTGATGTACTGTATTACGATATCACATGACTTTGGCGTGTTACATATGGGCGGGGAAAGCAGTGAGTGGCAGATATCAATCACTCCATTGTTTCTGACCGTTATTCAAAATATGGAGGTAGAATGACTAACATGTAGGTTAGTGCAAATGCATCTTTTTAACATTGCTATCCACCAAAGTAGTTAAATTAATTAATTAAATTGGCATCGTTTTGGTTATATCTCATATTGTGACTGCCTTCACAACGATTTGCCATGGTATTGTACTACCTCGAATAAATAACACTTCACCAGTGGAGAAGACTACTGTTATTTATTCTCAGCTGATACCACCACCACCACCACCCAGACGGCACCATTTCAAAGCTTGTTGGCTTCTCTTCGGTGGTTGGGCAGGTACCCTGGTGTTGCAATAGTGACAACCGATTTATTAAGTATAACTTCACAATATGAGAGATGCCTGATGGTGTGTAGTGATATAGACTATAAAGTATTTAGGGGCAAATAATCATGCTACGAAATATGGACTTGTTGAGGGAAATCGGGAGTATTACCACATTGTGTATTGTATTAATGTTGTGATTGTTATTAAATACTGTATATTATTATTATCATCAATATACCAATTTAAATATTTTAGTCTAGCTTCATTAATATCCATTAATAATAATAATAATAATAAAGTAAAAAGTAAGTAAACAGTTGTTGGTAGAATTGTCATCCTCCTGTTATTTTATTTCTTTGTTTGGAAAAAGTAAAAACGAAATTTTTTGGAGTTGGGTTAGCAGGGATAGCAGAGCCCAAGACCTTGTTTGCATTGGGGCCAATTTACTCTAGTTATGAAAGCTCGTTAATTATGCCAGAAAGTGTATTGAATTTTGCATTACTATAGACATACGATGCAAGAAAGCAAGCTTACACAGCATCAGCCAAAAAAAAAAAAAAAACCTTCCCATTTCACCCCTCCATTCGTTCCAACTCAGCCTTAAATTTATTTAGGCTATCAACTTCCACAACAAAAGATGGAAGTCTGTTCCACCTGGCTAAAGGCAAATTTCTGCACATTTATTCTACAACTGTCTTTCCTCAATTTGAATCTGTTCCCCCTCAGGTTCATAATCTGAGCAAGAGGAAGAATCCCATCAGCATTCAGCTTGCTCAACCCATTCAAGGCCTTATACACCTCAATCAGATCACCTCACAGGTGCCTACTCTCCAGGTGCTGCAAATTGCAGCACCTGGATACAACCTGCAAAATACAGTCGCCTTTTGGCGACTATACTGAAAAATCTTGCTTGATCACACGACTTCGATGGCCTTCGGGTAAGCATATTTGTAATTCCAGTTTTCATAAGTTTACATTCACAAATTATGAATGGTCCATTAAGTCTCAAACAATTTGAAAGAACGGTTTGTAATTTTATTACTTTGATATCAGTAATTTTCTTTTTAATTGAAAATTCGTTGCTGGATCATTTACAGATCAGAGAAATATATTATAATATGAATTTCCACCAATCACTCAGAACTCTTCAACTTCCTTTCTTTGAAATTCGACGGTCTAATTTTTTTTTTTTAATACGGAGGGTCGCTTTATGCTGGTTCACTTTTTGAATTACTGGAGTAGACTGCCCAGAAAAAAGTTGCAATAACTTAAATCGTTTCTGCATATGTTTAACAGAGTGCTGACGAACACTTGCCCTTTTTCGTAGTGGTGATTCGATTAGACCGGGGTTCGAGCCCATCACCACTAAATACGGAGGATGCAGAAAAGTCAGGGAATGACCACCGCATATCACGGAGCAATATGGCCTTAGTTGCTAATGCTCCTAAAAAAAAAAAAAATAAAATAATTACTTTTGAGTAGGCAACTATTTTTTTTTTTTCGCTTATGAATTTTCATATTAAACTATAGTATGTACTTTTCCCTTTTTGAAAATGAGCAAAAAATATAGTCGGCACTTTCGTAATCAATGGCTCAAAGATGTTAAATCTAAGAACTGGCTCTGCAAATTAGAAGATGATTATTTAAAATGTTTTTGTAAATATTGTAAATGCAAGCTGACAGCCGAATTAAGTGATATTGAAAGGCATCATAATACAAACCAATCCCAAGACAGCCGAAGAGACTTTAGTTTTCAGCATCAGAGTATTGCCGTTCAAGAAAATTGGCGATACAGAACTTGCAACGGCAGAAAGCAATACAGCATTTTTCATAGGGGGGGGGGGGGTTGTGGAGCCGTCTTTAAGAAAAAGATTGCAAAAATTTCTTTGTATTTTTTTAAACCGATGGTCACTCAGTTTATTAATTTATTGAAACATTAAAACAATACAAGTCCTTTCTCCCACAAATCACGAAACGTTGGCTCAGCTGTACACGTAAATCAGTCAAACTTGATTAAAATTTAATTAAAATATTGCATTTTTTCCCAAAATTTGGTAAAAAACAAAAATTTATTCCTACATGCACCTTACAAAATATCCTACCTTGCAAAATATCCTGCCGGTCCCATGACTCCAACGCCATGCAACACGGCAGTGTGACGGAGGGGAATTCGGAATGGAAAGAGACAGCGGTGGTTAAAATATCTTACTTTTCCAAATCTTACAAAAACATATGACTATGGGAACATATTTTGTGGGGCCGTCTTTAAGAAAAAGATTGCAAAATTTCTTTGTATTTTTTTAAACCGATGGTCACTCAAACCTTTGGATATCGAACTAATACACAATTTAATATTTTCATTAATTTATTGAAACATTACAAGTCCTTTCTCCCACAAATCACGAAACGTTGGCACAGCTGTACACGTAAATCAGTCAAACTTGACTTAATTAAAATATTGCATTTTTTTTTTCCAAAAAATTGGTAAAAAAACAAAAATTTATTCCTACATGCACTTTGCAAAATATCCTGCCGGCGCCCATGACTCCAACGCCACGCAACACGGCAGTGTGATAGAGGGGAAGTCGGAACGGAAAGAGACAGCAGTGATTAAAATGGTGCATGGAAGCCTGAGGCTTTTGCTGCACCAGCCAAAAAAAAAAAAAAAAATTCTGAGTTACCCCGGGGAGGGGGAGAGAGAGAGGGGGGGGGGTCAGAAATACACCCCAGGGGCTCACATCTGGTGAGTATGGGCATGGCACACCCAGGGTCCTGAGCTGGATATCATCATTCTTCCCTTCTCTCTCTCTCTCTCTCTCTCTCTCTCAGGAATTTTTTTTTTTTTTTTGCTGGTGCAGCATAAGCCTCAGGCTTCCTTGCACCATATAGCTAATAATAATAATAATAATAATAATAATAATAATAGAAGGGAATCACCAAGAAAGAGAAGAATGATGATATCCAGCTCAGGACCCTGGGTGTGCCCCTTTTGCAAATCTTACAAAAACATATGACCATGGGAACATATTGCTAGGAGCCCCTCCCAGGGCCTTGAAGAGGTCCATGTAAGTGAGGGGCCCTGAAGCTTAAGCTTCACTGTAAATCTGCCGCTGCACATACTTCTATTATTCTTTCCTTTTACAATTTTCTTATATACACATGTGTATTCCATAAACTTGTTTGTTCCGTGTGTTCTATTGCCAAATGTTCGGAAATAATATATTATTGCCATTTTTCTGTGATTAATACGTATTATTATTCACATGCTTTCCTAATATTCAAATAAAGATAATAATCAATAAAACATGTGCGTGTATAAGTGTTCCTAGGTCTATCTAAAAAAAAAAAAAAAATACATTCAAACACCTGGTCGCCATGCTCCCCTTACGATGATACCTGGATATGCTACTGACTCTGTGCCTGTAGGTAACTTGAAAAGCCGATAAAATTTCTGCGAAACTACAGTCGATAACGTAATCGATTACAGACTATCTGGTATTTCCACATCCAATTAATGTAAAAATTCCTTTATTACATAGCTTTCGCTTTGTGATGTATTTTGTATTGATCGATATTTAGACTGAACTTTTTTTTCATATAATTCCATCACTGGTAATACATTTGAAGTTCGCGATAGCATCTCACATTTAAAATTTTTTTCTTCAGATTGCACTTATTCATGCAAAAAGATCAGATATATATCGCCCCATTTATCCAAATACGAATTGTGTCAGGCATCACAGAAGCACCTATAAAGAAGAAAATTTCAGTGTCACTGGTGCACCGAGCGAAGTGACCATAACCTGACAACGCGCTAGAGTGAATAGCAGAGCAAGGGCTTCGAGAAATCACTCCATGTAATTACTGTCGGACACGCTACGTTCACAGATGTTTCTTTTCAAAACAACCGATAGTCATGCTTGATGGTATGAACCATAACATTAAACAGGATACACTTCTGTGGTTACAATAAAAGATCAATTATTTCAAAACGTAGCCACAAATATATCTCATGAACTCAAGAGCTGGCGGAGTTTTTTTTTTTTTTTTTTTTATGTGAACCCCAAACACGAGAGGTATTAGAACCTATAGTACTTAGTACCGTGCTTGGGTTGGAGGTTGAGAAGACGAAAGAGATATTTGTTGACATTGGAATTGAACTTCTGTAGATTGTAATTTTCAGGAAATACGTATGAAGGTTGTTCCAGAAAACGGCAGTTGAATGAATAAATGAGGAAGATGAAAAGTTGGTTCTGTGGGTTTGAAGTTGGACAGTAAATGGATGTTAGCTGGTGGCGGCACGTGTTCGGACTGTTTTGAAAGAGAGAGCGGGAATTATAGAAGCCAATTCAAAAGAACAGTGCCCATGGAAGTATCTGTAGAAGAGGCATGCAGCAGAAACAGTACGTCTATGAGAAAGCGAGTGGAGAGACTCTGTTAGACATGAATCATTAATTAACCTAACCGCCCTCTTCTGAATGGAATCAAGAAGCCTGAGAGAGGTTTTGGGGGCACCACCCCAGATGTGGGAACAATATTCCATGGCAGGGCGGATTTGCGATTTATACAGAGTGAGCAGCTGTTTGGAAGAAAAGTAACGCCGAGAGCGAAAGAGAAAACCAAGTTTTTTTAGATGCAGAGGAAGCAATATTTGTAATGGGCTTGTGCCAAGAGAGATTAGAAGTCAGGGTAATCCCCAAAAGAAATATATCATTTTGCCTAGAAATCGGAGTGTCACTAAAGATAAGCATAGGAGCAGAAGAATCCTTTTTGCGAGATATAAGACAAGACTGAGTTTTAGAAAGTTTGAAATCAACTAAGTTGTCTTTGCCCCACTGGAGAATTATCTGAAGATCGGTATTTAAGGAACTGGTAGCAGAATTTCGAGAAGTTGAAGCTGATTGAGCAGGACAAGGTTTCTCAAAATGGAAAGTGGAATGCAATGTGCTATCATCGGCAAAACTATGGATAGGATTTCCAGTCAATGGAAGAAGTTCATTAATATACAAGAGGAAAGGAGTGGAGGAAAGAACTGAACCTTGGGGGACACCGGCATTAGTGGAGAAGTTAGAAGACAGAGCCATCTACCATCACCCTCAGTGAGCGATCAGAGAGAAAACTGGATAACCAATTACTAAAAACAGTTGGCAAACCATAAGATGGAAGCTTGTTTAGAAGACCTTTATGCCAAACACGATCGAAAGCCTTTGAGATGTCAAGAGCAACTACTTGTGTTTCACCGAACCTTTCCATTGAATTAGTCCATAAATGGGTAACATAAGCCAGAATATCACCAGTGGATCGACACTGACGGAATCTATACTGGCGATCGTTGATCAGACGGAAGGTTTCTAGGTAGTTTAAGAGTTGGCGGTTAATTGATTTCTCCATTACTTTAGAAAGATTAGAAGTAACTGCAATGGGACGATAATTGGATGGGAGGGATTTGTCATCCTTTTTAGGAACTAGCTGGATATGAGCAAATTTCCAAGCAGAAGGAAAAACACCTTTTGAATAAGAAAGTGAAAAAAGGCGGCAAAGAATAGGAGTAAGTTCAGGAGCACAGGTTTTGAGAACAAGTGTAGAAATAGTATGGAGATGGTATATCTCCTGATAGAGATATACAAACTTTTACAATCAGGACCTGGAGCTTTCTTAGCATCAAGATTCATCAAAATCCTTCTCATACCCTTTTGACAGAAGACCACAGGAGGCACTGAATGGAGCGTGTTGGGAATGGTAGGAGGTGTTTTACCAAGATCATTAATAACGTAATCGGTTACAGACTATCTGGTATTTCCACATCCAATTAATGTAAAAATTCCTTTATTATATAGTTTTTGCATTGTGAAAGCTATATAATAAATATAGCTTTCACATGTATATAATTAATACATGAGCTGGACGAAAAATGGGATGCTAGCAGGTCAGCTTTATCCTTGGCTGAAGTGACAACAGAACCATCTGGTTTGGACAGAGGTGGGAGCAGAGATAGGCAAAAGTTGCGACCAATAGCTTTGGAAAGAGACCAGAATGCTCGGCTACCATCAGGGCAAGAAGCAAGTTTTCTACTTTTAGCATGTTCAAACTCTAGTTTGGACTGATTAATAACTGCTTTACAATTGTTGCGAGCTTTGGTGTAGGCAGAAAATGAAACTGAAGGATTACAAACAAGCCAATTACGATATGCAACATTCTTCTCTTGAACAGCCTTAGCACATATAAATACATATAGTGCATGTGCTGGCTCAGAATTCATGATATACTGTACTGTATATACAAAACCGTCACTAGCCATTCTGGTACCTAAAAGAAGAAAAAAAAAGCACCCCTATATATTAATTTTTTTTCAGTCATATCGAGTTATACAGGGTGTTTCACTACCAGTGCGACAAACTTGCAGGAGGTGTAGGGGGCAGAAAGACGAATCGGAATCACATAGCATTGCAGGGTCCGAAATGCCTTCGTCATGCGGTAGAGGACGTTGAACGGGAGGTCGCGTGAACAGCGAGCCCGCTGGAAGTCAGCATTTGCGAACCGTTTCTGTTGAAGAAACCAAGTAGCAAAAGTCCTCCGGAGTGGATAATCCGCAGGCACCAATGAGTGGACGCGTTGCAGATGGTATTAACTCATTTGGTTTATTGACAGTACCCTCCATACAGTGGACTGGGAATTAATAATAAGATCTTGATTGTACAGTTCACCGGTACACGCAGGTACCACGACCATACAATGCCCTTACGGCACCATGCCAGGGGTTAACAAGCGGCAGAGATAACCTCGCCGGATTATAAAGATTAGTTATAGGCAGATTATATTTAAAAAAAAAAAAAAAAAAGTACTCATAGCAGATAACATTGATTTGGAAGGAAAACTAATACAAAATAACAAATAATACAAATAGTGATAACAAAAGATTTTCTCGAGTCAAGTTTTCTGAGAGTTTCTTGCCCAGCCATAAGAATCTGAGATCAGTTGGTAATTCTGGAGACCACGTGCAGATCTAGGATGAGCCGTCTATACTTTTTATCATCTATTATTTTAAATAAGTCAGCGTCCAGGGATTGAACCAGATGGAGCTTCTGATAAGGGAGGAACCGATCTTTCCAATGTAGCCTCGAAGGAAGAGCAAGAAGCTTGGGAGTGGAGCGGAAAGCTGTTTGGGGAATCCACCAGCACACGGTGTCCCAAACGTTGGGTGCTGAGACTCTCCCGGAAATCATTTTTTCGGTGAAGATGAGTCTTCTCTCGTGCATTAATGCTGAAAACCTGGTTAAATTCAGCGCTTTAGCCATCGGTGTTGTGCGCTGCTGTGGTGGGAGATGACACTTCCAGGTTGCCCACTTCAGGAGCCAGTATTCAGTGGCTTTTAATGGTTTAATTGTGGTGTCTGCAGCTGAACCCCACAACTCTACTCCATACAGTACACCTCCGAAAATCAGCATCCTGATATACATTTTTATCAGGTTTATGTTTTGAATGTGTAGCAAATGCTGCTTGGCAACCCACCGTTTCTTGTTGAATTTAGCACAGAGTTCTTCTATATGATGATGGAATCTTAATTTTCTGTCGAAGATTACACCCAGATCTCTTTGCTTTTCAACACAGGGGATCGGGACTCCGTCAATTGCAGGCTGAATTATGATTGGTATCGGTTTAAGAGAGAATACCATGATGGCAGATTTCTCAGGGTTCACTTGCAGGTCAAAATTCGTGAGGTACTGCTGTACTTTGGATAAGGTCTTGTTGATGGTTCCTGTGGCGTTTTTTGCTTCATCGGTCGAATTTATTTTTGTGAAGATCTTTAAATCATCTGCTAATTATATCATATCTGTTCTATTGTGTATTAGTGGGTAGATGATAGCTGTGAAAAGAATTCCGGACAACACTCCTCCTTGTGGAACGCCTGCTTGTATTTGTCTAGTATACCTTTCTTTTCCTATGTACATTTGGATGATTCTATTTTGAAGAAGGGATATCAGAATCGTTGGCCTATCGTTCGAATACTCGTACTACGTCTTCTGCAAGACGTAGGACATTCTCATTGTCTGGCGTCCTCATCGTTCGCTCTCACTTCATGGTACCTCTCGTGAAACAACCAGTCTCACGTAACCTTCTGTGCACACGTGCGAAAATCGTATGATGAGGAGCACGCCTGTGCGGGAAACGTTCCTGGTAGAAGCGCAGAGCGGCGCGCCCGTTACAGTCCGCAGCTCCATACGCGAGGTGCATGTCGGCCAGTTCAACGTTTGAATACTCGTCCATCCTACTGCCTCGGGAACCGGTTCGCAAATGCTGACTTCCAACGGGATCGCTGTTCACGCTACCTCCCGTTCAACGTCCTCTACCGCATGACGAAGGCATTTCGAACCCTGCAATGCTATGTGATTCCGATTCGTCTTTGTGCCCCCTACCCCTCCTACAAGTTTGTCACACTGGTAGTTAATCACCCCGTATATTTTATTACTAAGACGCAAAAGAAATAGAAAGAAAATAATGAATAAATAACAAAATCTTATATGAACATAACAGAAAGGAAGAAATTACACGAAGTGATAAATACAGCTTGTCGAATCATATGTGACAAAATTTAGAACAAATGACGGTATAGTTACAGATATACATAAATGCACGATTCAGTAATTAATGGTTTGCTTGTAATTGCCCTCATTATACATTATGAGAAAAATTAAGTGTCTAGCGATAATCCATGTCAGCTGAAATAGTAGTAGTAGTAGTGGCATGGAGGCAAGAAAGCAAGCGTATGAGCTTATGCAGCACCAGCCAAAAAAAAACAAAAAAAAAACACACCATTCCCTCCAAATGCCTGTCCAGTTTCTCCTTAAATTTATTTAACCTATCAACTGCCACAACGACAGATGGAAGTTTGTTCCAGCAATTAACCACCCGCTGGCTCCTGGCGCTGCTGGCTTTCCAACAGACTGTGAACAGATGCAGATCTTCCAATGAAGTTTGGACTTTGTCTGAAATTTAATTATATGTATATTTTATTTTTTACGTAATTTGATTGTTTTTCAATTTGTTCATTTCAATATTTTTTGGTCATGGCAGGTTTTTTCCCTCCCTGTACTTGGGCAAACAGGAGAGGGAGTATATAAGAGTACTGCTAAATTATGTGTAAATGACAGCGGAGTTGCCATTGGTTGGCTGGGACTGCTTTAAGTAATAAATATCAATGACGCTGCAGGCTAATAGCAGTTCACAGCTGGAGACTCATGCAAATCAAGCCATTTATGTTCTGCAAGGATGAGCAAATGGGAACCTACTCAACATCTCAACAGAAAAGACATTCAATACTAATCAAGGGCTCCCTTGATCCCAGGAGACCTCCCCAGATCAAGATAAATGGAACAACCATTAAACTCCAAACAGAAGTCAAATATCTTGGTGTTATCCTCGATAGACAACTCAACTTCACACCGCATCTTAGTTACCTCAGAGTAAAATTCAGGAAATATTCCGCCCTATTCGCTAGGGTTACACGCAGAGACTGGGGTTTGAAGAAGAGGCCGTTCACCATCCTCTACAAGGCATTCTTTATCCCGGCAATGGCTTATGCAGTGGGAGCTGGTACGCTGAGGCAAGCATTGCTGTTAACAGAAGGAAATTGGTAACCAACCATCGAATAATTCTCTTCACAGCCAGAGCATGCTGCATGGTGAGCACCCACGCTCTCCAGGTCCTTGTGTGATGTCTCCCTCTGGACTTGGAGATTGTCGGCCGTGGGCTGCTGCACAACATGCCAAAGGAAGGGTAATCACACATTTGGGATACACTACAGACCCAACTCTGACAGGAAAAAAGACGTCTTACAGACCACATAAGAACAGTGTGGCAGAATCGGTGGAATGACTCCACTAAAGGCCGCATAACTAGAAGCTTCATACAAGACATTGGATGTGTTTAACACCTGGATGTATCTAAACAATATTCCGAATTGGGAATCTGTCGAAAAGTCCCTTCTTCATCTCCAAGAAAAAAACTTAGTATGGGAAATTCAAACGTGTGTGTGTGTGTGTGTGTGTGTGTGTGTGTGTGTGTGTGTGTGTGTGTGTGTGTGTGTGTGCGCGCGCGTGTGTGGTATGGGTGTTTAATGGCGCACAAGCTGCTTTGGCTATAGTGCACCTATTCATAGGAATGTTATATATAATAATTAATATAAAGCCAGCTCAATTTCATTTCAGCTCAGAAACTATTTACATTCGCTCATAAATTCCAAATTTCTTTCAAAAAACAGTAAAGTTCACTAATATTTGCCTTCTCTCCAATGATACGATTTAAATGTGATCGATTCTCGGAGGTTAGCCAGAGAAAGAAATACTGAAGTTCGATGTTGATGATAATGTGCACAGTCAATCAAAATATGTTTGACTGTTAGATGTTCCGAGCAGTTGTTGTTGTTTTGGTTTTTAGGAGCATTAGCAACTAAGGCCATATTGCTCCGCGATATGCAGTGGTCATTCCCTGACCTTTCCGCATCTTCCGTATTTGGTGGTGATGGGCTCGAACCCCGGTCTAATCAAGAAGCATGTGATACGCACTTCTGCTCCTTCCCACCTGGCTACAGAGGCGCCCTGTTCCGAGCAGTGTGAACACTGAGGAGGATCATCGCCTGTGAGCATATGGAGGTGAGTCAGATGAGTATGTCCTATTCTATTTCGTGTGAGAATCATTTCTCGCCGAACTGTCTGAATGCTTGAGTGCCAAAATTTTGGATCTTGTTTCAATTGAAGAGTTTATTATTTGTTTGTTTATGCCATAGCTCTGTCCACTGTGCATGGTATGCTGCTTGAATTATGATATTATAATCAGAAGCTGGAATGAAGATAGAGGTTAAGTCTAAAGTTGATGGATTTTTAGCAGAAATATCAGCCATTTCATTTCCTTTAATACCTGAATGTGCAGGAATCCAGCAAAACTTCTAGTTGTTGGCGGTCTTCAATTTTCAACAGCAAACTCCTGATCTTATTTATAACAGGGTGATCCTTATGAAAGGGATTCTGCACTGCACTAATTTAGCTGAAATAGTCGGTGTAAACTAAATATTTTGCAGATGGGTGGAGAGTCAAATTCTCAGGAGCTAATTGAATTGCATATAGTTCCACTGAAAAGTTGCTGTACTCAAGTGGAAGAGAAGCTGATATGATACAGGGAAACACTGCTGCTGCTCCAACAGTTGAGTGAGATTTGGAACATCCGTATATATCGGTAGGAAGTCAGCATACTTTTGAATATGGCTAGCATGGAGTTGTTGCACATTTAGAGTCGGCAGACATTTCTTTCCCCGTTGCAGAAAATATGTATCACATTTCAGTTGAGGATAGGTGGTCCATGGTGGAGGAGAGTAATTTTTGACCTGTTGCCTATTGTAGAGAGAAACATTCCAATTCTGTGTTATTTCAAGGAGCTGTAGGCCTGCTGGTCGTATTTTACTTGGTTTATTTCTATAGAGATTGTGAAATGGTGGATTAAAGAGATATGGCTGAATAGGATGCGGGGAGCAACTTTGTATTTTGGCTGCATATTTAAGTAATAACATCCTCCCTTTTTTTTTTTTTTTTTTTTTTTTTTGTTAGTTGTTGGCGCATCGGCTTCTGTCGCCATAATGCACCTCCCAAAGTTTTGCATTTTACTCTGATCCAAGCCCGAGGCGGGATTCGAACCCGCGACCTTTGGGTTACCAGGAACATCCTCCTGCAGAGGTACATAAGCTTCAATGTATAGACTATAGGTTGGAGATGTCCTATAAGCGCCAAGAGAAATCTGCAGTGCATTGTGTTATATAGGATCCAGCCAATGCAATACAATCCTTCGGGCAGAATCATAAACTGGAGCACCATAGTCCAAACGGGATGTAATCAGTGCTCTATTTAAAAGCAGCAAAGTTTTACGATCTGCTCCCCAAGACCGGGCAGATAAAATTCTTAGCATGTTCAGCTTTTTTACAGGTAGTGCGTATTAATTTAATGTGCTCAGAGAAGTTTAACTTGCTGTCAAGGATCAATCCCAGGAATCTAATATTATTGGCAATCGGAATTATGCAATTTGATATCCGAAGTTTAGGGTGTGGATGCAATTTGCGCTGATTGCAGAAGTGGATCGCAACAGTTTTCAGATGGGAAAGACGATATCCATTGAGCTCAGCCCACTTTTGCAGTTGCCGTTCGATAGATCTCATGTTCGAAGAATGGCAAGAAATAGAGAGATCGTCAGCGTAAAGATATGCCTCCACAGTATTTGGGAGTTCTTTTGTAATGGAATCAATTCTAATGGCAAATAGGGTTGCACTCAGTACTGACCCTTTTGGTACTCATGCTTCCTGCAAGAAGACAGAAAAAAGGGAGTTTTGATATCGAACCTGGAAAGTGCAGCTTTGGAGGAAATTCTTAATAAACATCGGCAGGTTGCCACGTAAACCAAGAGTATGAAGGTCACTGAGAATGCCATACCGCCAGTTGGTATCAAATGCCTTCTCTATATCTATTGAGACCACAACAAGGTGTTCGTTTTTTACAAAGGCATTGCGAATTTCGGATTCAGCCTTGATCATCAGATCTAAGGATAACCTGTTTTGGCGAAAGCCATGTTGACAATTACTCAGTAGATGTTGAGTTTCAATGATCCAAATGAGTCGACTGTGAATAGTTTTTTCGAGAATCTTACCAAGGCAACTTGACTAGAGATTGGCTTGTAACTATATGGATTGGAGGGATCTTTTCCAGGCTTCAAAAAGGCTAAAACTGTAGCATGGTGCCAGGAGGTTAGAAAAATATTTTCCAGGAAGATCCGATTAAAAAAGACTAGCAGCATGACATAATATATGCCATCTGGCCCAGCGGCAGTGTTTCGTGTTGTTTTAATGGCCTGTAAAAGTTTACAATATTGAAGAGGCTGATTGTATAGAAATGATTGTGAGGTTCGAAAGCTGATGGATCTCTGTTCAGTGGTGGTCTTCATCTTCTGGAGTGTAATTTGAAGCAGATGAGACTTGGGCAAAGATTTTGGCCAAGGAATTTGCAATATCTAGAGAAGAGAATTCTTACCCATTGCAAGAAAGAATTGGGGAAGGGATGGTTGGAAACTTCCCAGAAAGCAGTCTGATTTTTTCCATATTAATCGGGAGTCGGTGTTTCTATTGAAAGTAGATGCTTGATTTGATTTGGTAGTTGTTGGCGCATCAGCTTCTGTGGCCATATTGCACCTCCCAAGGTTTTTGCAGTACTTTGATCCAAGCCCCAGGCGAGAATCGAACCCGCGACCTTTGGGTTGCTGGGCAGGTACTTTACCCACTCGGCTAGCCCGGTCGGCGAAAGTAGATGCGAACCGAGTCCATGAATCTTTCTTGGCTTTCCTTTGAATGAAACGCACTTTCGCCCTTAACTTCTTGTTGTTAATTAGATTGGGGATAAATTAAATGCTTTGTTTTTTTCCTTCTTCGCTTTTGTGTACTCTTCGTTCCACCAGTAGTTTAAGTGCCGTCTGGTTTGGGATTTCATAATGGAATTTAATATTTAGCGCAACTAAAAGACAGGATGTGATATAATCAGTGACTTTATCTATGGGCTGTAGTTGAATAGTTTTTTTTTTTTTTTGTCCAGAGTGATTGCTGACTGAAATTTGGCCCAATTGGCTCTAGAGAATTTCCAGTTCCTGCAGGGGTGGTTTTGTAGTGAGCAGGTTACAAACAATTGGGAAGTGGTCACTACCCAATGGGATCTTTTAGTAAATACCACTCTATAGTCGGGACCAGTATTGGAGAACTAATTGAGAGATCAATTTCTGAGGTGTGTCCATTTGGAGCTGTATGTGAGTGTGTGCACCAGTATTGAGTATGATTAGGTTTTGGGCCTCTAGAAGTCTTTCAATGAGTCTACCCTGTTTATCTAATTTTGGATTTTAATGGGCATCATCCATAAGGGGTGATGCCCATTAAAATCCACTAATATACAGAAAGGTGGAGGAATCCGTAAATGTGAGTACAGTGGTCTCAGACAGTTTTTAAATTCTGTACAGTGGGATCAATTGACGATGTTACCAACAGTAAATTCTAAGTGGGAAGCATTCAAGGAATTAATCGTGGATGCTACTAAAAGTTTCATACCTATTAAGAAATATTTTCAAGGTTTAGGCCTAAATGGTTATCTAATGAACTAATGAGACTCGTCACATTAGAAAAATGCATGGGATGCATATAAATTAAGAAGCGACTCAGAAGCCTATGGCAGATATAAGCTAGTCGGTAATCAGGCAGGCGAAGGGCGATTACCAGAAATTTTTGGCAAAGGATGCTAAGAAAAACAGTAAGGATTTCTTTACTTATATAAACTCTAAAAGGAAGGGGGTGAATCTGATTGGTCCACTTAACATAGATGGGTTGAGTATTGACGATCCTGCTCAGATAGCAAACAAACTGAATGAGTGTTTTGCATCTACATTCACACATGAGGAGTTATTAAGGTTTGAAAATGGCATGTTATCAAATTGCAGAAGGCTGCTTAATGATTTTGTAATAACTGAGAGCAAAGTGGAGTAGAAATTTTTGAAGTTAAACATAAGAAAGGCACCTGGGGTAGATGGGATCTATCCAGTTGTAATAAAGTAGGCGGCAAAGCAACTAAGCAAATCCTTAGCCATAATTATGAGAGCAATCTTTGGACTCAGGGGAGGTTCCCACGGACTGGAGAAGTGCAAATGTATCCCCAATTCACAAAGTGGGATCGAAGGGTGACGAGTAATTACAGACCAGTTAGTTTAACTTCTGTTCTGGGTAAAATAATGGAGTCACTGGTTAAAGATGCATTGCAGGATCATCTAGACAAGACTGCAGCAATAATTCAGACAGCATGGGTTTGTTAAGGGAAAGTCTTGTCTGACAAATTTGATAGGATATTATGATGATTATGATTAATGGTTACAAAGGAACTGGATGCAAAAAATAATTTTGATATCATATATTTGGATTTCAGGAAAACTTTTGACACTGTTGCGCATGGAAGACTATTGAACAAATTGGAGCAGAATGGTATTAAGGGTAAGTTGCTACAATGGATAAAAGGATGGTCAAGTGGGAGAAGACAGAGGATGGTAATCAAAGGGTGCTGCTCTTTGTGGACTAATGTTATTAGTGGAGTCCCACATGGTTCGGTGTTGGGTCCTCTGTTGATTTGGATATTTATCAATGATATTGATGAAGTTATATCAGGCTTAGTGTCGAAGTTTGCCTGTGATACAAAGGTTGGCAGGGTTGTTAATGACAGTAATGGCAGTGTGCTACTGCAACAGGATCTAGATAATTTGGGCAAATGGCTAAGAAGTGGCAACTGACGTTTATCCTTGACAAATGCAAAGTACTGCATATGGGTAGAAGTAACCCCAAGAGAAACGTACCATCTGTGTGGTACTACACTTAAGGTGGTAGAAAATGAAAAAGGCCTGGGAGTAATTGTGCAGTCAGATATGAAGTTTTCTGAGCAATGCAGACAGGCGACCAGGGCAGGTCATTGGAGTTTTGTCAATGATATATAGGAATTTTGCTAGCAGGGAAAAGGAGGTGATTGTCCCTCTGTATAAGGCAATGGTCAGGCCACGCCTTGAGTACTGCGTACAGATCTGGAGGCCTCATTTTAGAAGGATGTAGATTTGCTTGAGCGTGTACAGAGAAGGGCAACAAGATTGGTGAGGGGAATGAAGGGTTCCTCTTACCAAGAGAGGCTTAAGTTCTGCAAATTGCAGTGGCTGGACACTAGGCACCTGCGCAGTGATCTGATTGAGGTGTATAAGGCCTTGAACGGGTTGAGCACGTTGAATTCTGATGGGATCCTTCCACTTGTTCAGAATACGAACCTAAGGGAGCATAAATTCAAATTAAGAAAAGACAGATGTAGAATAGATGTGCGGAAATTTGCCTTTATCCAGCGTGTGGTTAATTCCTGGAACAAACTTCCACCTATTGTTGTGGAAGTTGATAGTTTAAATAAATTTAAGGAGGAACTGGACAGGCATTTGGAGGGAATGGTATGATTTTTTTTTTTTTTTTTTTGGCTGATGCTGCATAAGCTCATACACTTGCATCACATGCCACTACTACTACTACTAATAATAATCTGTATGATGAGATTTTCAAGGTCTTTTGAAGAGTAAGCATGGTTTGGCGGTAAGTATAGTGAGACAAGCGTTATGGCAATATGGAGAGTTATACGAACAGCAACAGCTTCTAATTCAGTCTGAAGAGGGATATGTTTAGTTGGGATCTTTGAATTTATGAGGATTGCCACACCGCCATGGGCAGCATTAGCTGTATTACGATCTCTTCGATAAAGGCAGTAGTTCTTTATCGAAGGAGAAATTTGTAAGGTTAGGTTTTTTTTTTTTTTTTTTTTGATTTGGTAAGTGTTGGCGCATCGGCTTCTGTGGCCATATTGCACCTCCCAAGGTTTTTGCAGTACTTTGATCCAAGCCCGAGGCGGGAATCGAACCCGCGACCTTTGGGTTGCCGGGCAGGTACTTTACCCACTCGGCTAGCCCGGTCGGCTTAAGGTTAGGTAAGTGTCCTGGAGACATAGGGCAACTGGAGAAAACCGGTTAATTAGATCTTTTATATCGTCTGTGTTGCAACAAAAGCCCCTGCAATTCCGTTGTAAAATGGTGTGCATCATTTAGGTTTTGTTGAGGATGATTCATCTGACTGTTTTTTTGAATGAGGAGCATTTTTTCCGGTCTTTTTTTGGGAAGGTGGGGCGTCCAATATCCATTGTGTCATTCGCATGGAGTGCAAGTATGGGTTCCTCAATTTCTGAATGAACTCTACTTTCATGCTCTTGGTGGGCTATTCAGTTTTCTTGCTTTCTTTAGTAGTTTTCTGTTGTTCACTGTCAAGCAAAACCTTTGCATTATCGGTCGGGATGCTAATTGCAGTTTTGGTCGCTTCGCTGGTTTTAGCTTGAGGTGTGTTTTTTCCAGAGTTTGCTAATGTAGTTTTAACCCAGTTAGCTATAGATGTCCTGGGTGGTATAGATACGTCAGTTTGAGCTGCTGTTGAGTGAGAGCTTCTAGTGTGAGATGCTTAAGAACGGCTGGGCATTGTCAACATAACTTGTCTACATGCCTCATGGTATGTCACTTTATGTTCTGTTTTATATTTTTGTATTTTCTTTCCTGTTTTCCACATTTCACATGATTTTGAAAAGACTGGATGACTTTCTTTACAGCTGGGGCAAACGGGAGTAGAGGCTGTACAATCTGCTTGAGTATGCTTCTTGGAACTGGATATAGGACACATATGGCATCACCTCTACATGCCTGCTGGGAGTGTCCATATTTCTGGCATTTAAAACAACGAATGGGATTAGGGATATAAGGCCGAATTCTACAATTTAAGTAATCAGCTTTTACTGATGATAGCAATTCTGGGGTGTTGAAAGTTAAGATTATGGATCGAGATTTCCATCTTTCTTAGTCATACGTTTGGCGCTGATTACCTTTTGATTGCTCAATTCTTTAACTAATTCTTCTTCAGACACTGTAATTAGGTCCCATTCTGTGATGACACCTTTGGACGAATTTAACCTATTGTGAGGGGTGACAGATACTGGCAGCCCACCTAAAGTTGTTGTTTTGAGCAGCAACTCAGAATGTGTGGACGATGCTGTTTCTATCAGGAGGTCTCCCGATTGTAAACGTTTAACCATTTTTGATGTTCCAGCAATGGATTCCAAAAATCTCTGGATAACAAATGGTGATAACTTGCCTACAGGCTGGTTGGAGAGAGAGAGAGAGAGAGAGAGAGAGAGAGAGAGAGAGAGAGAGAGAGAGAGAGTGTATCACCAGAAACTTTGGCATCTCATTGCACTGCACTTCTCTTAGAATTCTTTTCAGTTGATTGGTGTCATTGACATCAGACATTTCCGATCTTGAGCTTGAAGGCTCTAATGGCGGAAAATTATTCAAATCCATGCTTGCTCCTTTTAGCCCCTGGAGAGGGTGATTCTTCTCCCAGGTTGCTGACCCTGTCACGTGGAGGCAGGAGCGGTGCCAACCAGTGACTAAGTGATCAGAAGATTAGGAGAGCAGTACGATGCTAGCGATAGCAGCAACGTTGCAAGCGGGGTTAGCAGTAACGTTGAGCAACTTCCCTCGCTGAGCAATGTTATGTTGCTCAGCGAGGGAAGCAGTAACGTTGCGAGCGGTGGAGGGTTTAAGATTGTTATTTGGTTTTTAGGAGCATTAGCAACTAAGGCCATATTTCTCCGGGGATATGCGGTGGTCATTCCCTGACCTTTCCGCATCCTCCGTATTTGGTGGTCACGGGCTCGAACCCCGGTCTAATCAAGAAGCGTGTGCTGCTTCTCCTGCCCACCTGGCTACGGAGGCGCCAGAAGGTTTAAGAAAGCACTAGTACTCGCCCTAGGAAAAACGCTAGATAATCGCACTAGAAAGATCGCTTGGCACTCGGGGCCATTCAAACATGTATTTCGATCAGTTTATCTCAGAGATCACATAGAGGAAAATAAACTGTCAGATGATAAAAAATGGAATGAAATGGATATGCAACAGAAGTGGCTCAAATTTTTTAAGGAAACTAAACATAACGAGCAGAAATCAGGGCTAATAAAATTATGTGAGTACATTTTTGCCATTCCAGGCCCCAATGGCTCTGTAGAAAGAATATTTTCTTTGATGAAGGCTTAGTGGACGGACGAGAGAAACCGACTGTCTCCTGATACTGTTGAAGCTGTTCTTCAGGTTTTTTGTTATTTTAACCTAAGCTGTGAAAAATTTTACAAG